>NC_090660.1:90368143-91038500 GCF_013368605.1 Nyctibius grandis
CAAACCAACTAAACAAAAAAAACCCACTGCCATAAAAACAGCTTGGATGATAGGATAGAGGGTAGTAGTTAATGGATCATACTGTACTGGAGGCCAGAAGTGAGAAGAGTACCACAGGAGTCTACTCTGGGATATTCCATTTTATCATTGACTGTGAAGAGGATATGAAGTGCATTCTCATCAGGTTTGCAGATGACATCAAATTGGGAGAAACAGTTGAATATGCTCAAGAGCAGTGCTGCTATCCAGAGGGACTTATACAGGCCAGAGGAATGGGCCTACAGGAGTTCTACAAAATTTAACAAGAGCAAGTGCTAAGTCCTGCACCTGGGAATGAATAAGTCCTGCACATGGTAAAAGGGAGTGGCTCTCCAGAAAAGGCCTTGTTGCCCTGACAGACAGCAAGCTGATCACAAAACAGCAGCATGTGTTGGCAGTGGAGGTCAAAAGCATACTGGGCTGGATTAATAGGAGCACAGACTGATGGAAGTGATTATTCTTCTTTACTTGGCCCTCCTTTGAGTCCATCTGGAATAGTCTGTCCAGTTTTGAGGGACTGATTAACTGAAGTGAGTTCAGTGGAGAGCCACCAAGGTGATCGGGGGCTGGAGCACTTGCCCTGTGAGGAGAGCCTGGGGAAGCTGGTTTTGTTCAGCCTGTAGAAGTAAGGTCTAATATCAACCTACCAGTAGTTACAAAGAAGTTATTAAGAAGGCAGAGTCAGGTTCTTTACATTGGTACATGAGAGGATGGGGGGACAATGGGCATCAGTTAGTACAAGAGAAATTCAGACTGGATATAAGGGAAAACTTTTTCCCACATGGACAGTCAAGCAGTGGAACAGGTTGCCCAGAATGGTCTCCATCCTGGGAGGTTTTCAAGGGTCAAATTGATAAAGCTCTGAGCAACCTGGTCTGACCTCAGAGCTGAGCCTGCTTTGAGCAAGAGTCTGTCCTAGAGACCTTCTGAGGTCCCTTACAGGGAACCTCAGGGAGGGAATCAGGAAAGCCAAGGAACAACTGGCGCTGAACTTCACTAGGGATGTGAAAAATAACAAGAAGAGTTTCTTTAGGTACATAAGACAACAAAAGAAGATTAAAGAAACTGTACCAACCCTGATGAGCAAAATGGGAGATCTGGCTACAACTGACATGGAGAAGGCTGAGGTACTCAACAATGTTTTTGCTTTGGTCTTCACTGGCACGTGCTCTAGCCACACCACCCAAGTCGCAGAAGGCAGAGGCAGGGACTGGAAGGATGAAGTACTGCCCACTGTAGGAGAAGACCAGGCAGATTCAAGACCATCTGAGGAACCTGAATGTGCACAAGTCCATAGGACCTGATGACATGCATCTGAGAGTCCTGAGGGAACTGATAGGTGAAGTTGCTAAGCCGCTATCCATCATTTTTGAGAAGTCATGGCAGTCTGGGGAAGTTCCCACCGACTGGAAAAGGGGAAACATAGCCCCCATTTTCAAGAAGGGAAAAAAGGAAGACCCAGGGAACTACAGGCCAGTCAGTCTTACCTCTGTGCCTGGCAAGATCATGGAGCAGATCCTCCTGGAAACTATACTGAGGCAGATGGAAAATAAGGAGGTGATTGGTGACAACCAACTTGGCTTCATTAAGGGCAAATCATGCCAGACAAATTTGGTGGCCTTCTACGATGGGGTTGCAGCATTGGTGGATAAGGGAAGAGCAGCTGATGTCATCTATCTGGACTTGTGCAAAGCATTTGATACTGTCCCACACAACAACTTTGTCTCTAAAATGGAAACACATGGATTTGATGGGTGGACCACTCAGAGGATAAGGAATTGGCAGGATGGTTGCACTGAAAGAGTTGCAGTCAATGGCTCAAAGTCTGGGTGGAGAGCAGTGACGAGTGGTGTCTCACAGCGGTCTGTATTGGGACCAGTATCATATTTATCGGGGACATGGACAGTGGGATTGAGTGCACCCTCAGCAAGTTTGCAGATGACACCAAGCTGAGTGGTGTGGCAGCTACTCCAGAGGGAAGGGATGCCATCCAGAAGGACCTTGACACTCTAGAGAAAGTGGGCCCATGGGAACTTCATAAGGTTCAACAAGGCTAAGTGTAAGGTCCTGCACATGGGTCGGGGCAATCCAAAACATGGATAGAGGCTGGGTAATGAGTGTATTGAGAGCAGCCCCACAGAGAAGGGCTTTGGGGTATCGGTGAATGAAAAACTGAATATGAGCTAGCAATGTGTGCTCGCAGCCCCTGCACCCTGGGCTGCATCAAAAGTAGAGTGACCAGCAGGTCAAGGGAGGTAATTCTCCCCCTCTATTCAGCTGTTGTGAGACCCCACCTGGAGTATTGTGTCCAGCTCTGGGGCCCCCAATATAAGGACATGGAGCTGTTGGAGCAAGTCCAGAGAAGGGCCACGAAGATGATCAGAGGGCTGGAGCACCTCTCTTATGCAGACAGGCTGAGAAAGTTGGGGTTGTTCAGCCTGGAGAAGAGAAGGCTGCGGGGGGACCTCATAGCAGCCTTCCAGTACCTGAAGGGGGCCTCCAGAAAGTTGGAGAGGGGCTTTTTACAAGGGCATGCAGTGGTAGGACAAGGGGTAACAGTTTTAAACTGAAAGAGAGTAGATTTAGATTAGATATTAGAAAGAAATTCTTTCCTGTGAGGGTGGTGAGACAGTGGCACAGGCTGCCCAGAGAAGTTGTGGCTGCCCCCTCTCTGGCAGTGTTTAAGGCCATCTTGGATGGGTCTTTGAGCAAACTGTTCTAGTGGAAGGTGTCCCTGCCCATGGCAGGGACGTTAGAATGAGATTATCTTTAAGGCCTTTTCCAACCCAAACCATTCTATGATTCCAGCTTGAATTGCCCTATGAGCTTGTGAAATGCATATTGATGAGAAACGCTTTTTAGAAGATCCCTCCTTGGTTGTAACTACCAGTGGAAGTTTGGGACAGTATGTAATTCGAGAGAATATCATAGCTGTAACAATTGTAGAAATAAGAGAGAATCATTCAGATACCTTGCAGTTAAGTCTATTGAGATAAAGTGTTATTTGAGTCTAGAGAAGTTATTTTTGCATGTGTGTACATAATATGTGTGTATATAAATGTGTATATATTTATATATATGCTTATATATTTACGTATAGTCTCCTTTTGACTTTGCACAATTCTTTTTGTGTCACTACTCCCTTTTTTTGCCACGTCATGAATTCATCAATTTAAGCTGATAGGAAAATGAACAGTGTTGACACAGTAGGATGCTGGTTTCTGTTGCTAGTTTTAAGTGCTCACATACTACAAGTGATATTTTACTTAATACTATTATTGCCTAAAATTTTTCAAAATAAAATAAAGTAGAAATAATTTTCCTCGTATCGTTTTAATTTCAAGTTCTCTATTAACACAAAGCACTTTGATTTTTCTAAGATACTTACACAGAATTTCCTCCTTAAAAAGCTAGAATATAGAATCAGACCCAGTGGTGCATTTCAGCAACTGTTATAAGGATGATTTTCCTTTGCTTATAATAATGTATATTTATTTTCTAGATGGGAGCATATACCCAAAGGGAGTGTGTTTTACTCTTCTAGAAATAAATTCCTTATTTATTTCAACAGAAATTGAAAAGGAAAGCTGTGGGGATCCTGGAACACCCTTGTATGGTATCAGAGAAGGGGATGGATTTTCTAACCGTGATGTTTTAAGGTTTGAGTGTCAGTTTGGATTTGAATTAATTGGAGAGAAATCTATCATTTGCCAAGAAAACAACCAGTGGTCTGCAAACATACCAATCTGTATTTGTATGTACCAAATCTTTTATTATTATTATTTTTAACACATAACATTATGATAAGTTTTCCTTATATCTAATAATTTGTGTGATTGATTGCAGAGTTAGCACAATGCAATTAATTCCGCTGATAGGATGAAATTACTTTTGTTCAGTGGTGGGTTTGCCTAATGACTATGTTTAAGACAGGTTCTAGAACTGCTAAAATATTTGTTTCTTTTACTAGCAACTATTAAAGCAGTTGTCTTTATGTGATTTGATATAATGTTTTATTATTGTTTTTTATGTAGGACTCTGTACATTTTATATGTATGATATACTTTTTATAATCACTCTTTTAAGTTAATATTTCCTTAGATTAGAAGTTGCTGAATTGTACTCAAGGGTTGAAATTATTTACATTTTTTCCCCCAAGTATTATATATTAATATCTTTTAGCACTTAAATGATCATAGACATTTGTAGCTCTCTTCCAGTTAAATTATACAGCATAAGTAAAACCAATGTTGTGATATGTACTTGTGGCAATACCTTTCTTAACATTTCCACTAAAATAATACAGATCAAATATATTCAAGATGCAATAAGTTTCTTTCATCCTTGTAACTCAATTTAATACGGCTTAACTGAAATGATTGAATATAAAATATTATCCTGATAACAACAAACAACTCTGTTGTCTCTTTGAGGCTAGTTAATTTCTTGTGCTCCTGTGTGAACAACAAATTATAAGAGCTCTATTGACTTTATACCTCTTTAATGTACTCAGTGAGAGGTGTGCTCATCTAAATAGTTCCCTAAACGAGAAAATAAGTGGTTCCAAGTGATTAAGGATTGTTGAACATGGGTAAATTGTAAGGACTGCTGTGGGCTTCCAACACAACAAGGATGTTCTTTATTACCTGGGGGCTCTGCTTGGGAGGTAGTTTTATTGAGGGGAAGGGAATAAGAAGATGAAAAAAGAAACAAGAACTTTCTTTCTGGCTTCACAGATCATAACAAATACTGAATTATTCAGTTGAGGTGATCAGCAAGTTTAAGGATCTCTTAAAAAACTTATTAATAAAATAAATCTTTATTGGAATGTTGTATTCTATTATCTAATTTCTTTCTCTCTTTTTTTGGCAGTTCCTTGCCTTTCCAATTTCACTGCACCAATGGGAACAGTTCTTTCACCTGATTATCCAGAGGGATATGGGAATAATTTAAACTGTATCTGGACAATAATTTCAGACCCTGGGAGCCGAATCCATCTCTCTTTTAATGATTTTGACTTGGAATCTCAATTTGACTTCCTCGCAGTTAAAGATGGTGACTCTCCAGATTCCCCCATAATAGGAACATTTACTGGTGCTGAAGTTCCTTCCCATCTTACCAGTAATAGTCATATTTTGCGTCTGGAATTTCAAGCTGACCATTCAATGTCAGGACGTGGATTTAACATCAGTTATAATAGTGAGTAATAGTACTTTTTTTATGTGTGTGTGTGTTTTGTTTTCAACATACAGTTTAGGAGATATGTATACATATGTAAAAATGACGGTGTATTACGGTAATACACCTTCAAACAAATCCTATATACCCACATATACCTAATTTAGGTGTTTAGTTTGTCTTTCAAATACAGTGCTAGAGCTTAAAATACGTGTATATTTATAATTTACAGCATTCGAGATCATTGTGATGGGAGTGTTTAGAAGACTGACAAATCAGGCCAGTTTCAAGTTGTAAAACAGAGCTTTACCAAATTTGTTAACAGCACACTTTGTGTTGCTGGTTAAATCCTACATAATGTTAATCACCATCATTACATATACAAAACTGTTACTCTTGAACACTCATATGCTGGTTTAGCTGTGAATGTATGTAACATCCTGGAGCTTATGGCTACAGTCCGTGCTAGCTGCTTGTCATCATGGTTAACGTGGGCAGCCGTAGGATCTCTTTGATAAGAGAAGTCAAATCAGAATAGGCTTGTCTTCTTTTTCTCTGTTTTACCTTCCTTATGGCTGATGATTTTAAGCTATTTTTCCCACTCCCAGAAAAGGAGGACTCCTGTTCTCCTTGTACTATTTACCTTGTTCTTTTTTGTCTTTCCAGTCACCCTTGTGTATTCAGGAGGATGTCTAGCCCATTCACAGTCCCTTGTGCTTATCTTGTTTTATGTTTAGCAACTTTTTTCTACTTGGATGCCTCCTATGTGCAACTACACCTGTTTATCTTTGCCCTTTTGGCGATCAAATTGCTCATATGCTTATGTAAAATGCTTTTATGTTGTGCCTGGCTACAGCATTACAACATTAGAAAGAATACTTACATAGTGTTGTTAGCTACTTTGGTTTGGTATGCTTGTATATAGGCTGGAGGTAAGTTCATATTAATTATATCCTGATTAATACACTTTTAACTTACAGCTGTAACATCCACGAAAAGATAAATTTCTAGACTGCCATTCAGACCAACTGCAATAAATAGTAGTTGGGCTTCTATCTTGAGGTCTCTGAATTGTACCTCCCTATTTGTAGCTTTTGGAACAGACACCAGCATCTTCTGTCACCTTTTGTATTTAGTTTATCTATTACACAGAAACAGAGAGCTTCCCATTAAAATGGAGTTCTGTGTATTTCACTTGCTTCTGTCCTGAGGGAGGTGAAAAGGTTGAAACTAACCAAAACCATAAATAGCTCCACATTTACTACTTGGCACTACATTTACTGACAGCATAATAGTTGAAGGTGACATTAAAGATCGTCTCCAGTACTAAATACCATTAGCACTGATTCACTTTACTTTTTGCTGGCAAAATCATTACATCTCCTCTGAAGGAGATATGAAGAACTGCCTGTGTTGTATTGGTATCAAATTATTTGGCATTTATCCTACACCAAATTCCTGACAGGATATATTCCCAGCTAGGGCAGACATGATGATGATGCAATATGTAAGCCCACAGCATGAAGAACACTGCAAAATATAGCGTGAGGCTTTCCTGGGAACATACGCAAAATTAAATTTTGCCACCTCAGTAGTGAAGTGAGAAGGACAGGGTTTAGTCAAGTTGTTCCTTTTAGGGAGTTGGAAGGAAATCAGAAGGAGAGGAAATGCCTGAAGTATCAGGCTTGTTACTATGTATGGAGGATGGTAGAGATAACAGAGTGGCTGTTGGGGGGATCATCATATCCTCCACCCAAACCTGCCCCACCTCACCTATTTGGATTTTTTTTCTTTTTTTTTTTCTGTCTGATGGTAGAGGTAGCAGAGTAGTTTTCCATGGCAACAGGTAGACAAAACATGCAAAAGATGATGGATATTTTGATATTCCCAAAAATCTGATGTCATGAGTAACTGATCCCATTCCTGTCTTTCTCTGTAACACCTAAGAGTATGATAATTCCAGGGGCTTACCTGGAATGTAAGTGAATCTTCAATTACGTGATTTGAAGGAGAGCTGTATACCCACATCTCTCCTTCCCAGAAGAATGTGTTACATGCTTGGCTATGTGAAAAAGATAGTCTTTATTATTTAAGATGTTTTACTCTAAATAAAACAAAAGGGATCCGTCAAACCAAAGAGGAAATTAGGTTAAGTGAGCTTGGTAATTGAGAGACCCAGACTTCACATTTTTCTCCAAGGAATGCTAATATTATTTTCATGGTATTGCAAGGACTAAATTCCCCTGTGACTCCCTGCTTTTCTTGCATCATAGTTCACCTCTCCATCTTTTTTTTTTTCCCCTCTCTCTTTTGTTTTGTTTTGGTTTATGTTGTCAGTCTTTCAGAGAAGTATTTCTTAAGACTTGCCTTGAACGTTGCTCTCTGAATAGGAAAGAGATAAGCTGATACCAGATTACTGTGTAAACATTATTTTTCTGATACTGTCTTACATTTCAGCTCCCAGCCCACTATCTTTGCTGCTTCATCCCCAGGTCATTTTTCACAAATGCAGAATGTAAGCACGAAGAAAATGTGGTGTCTTCTTATTGCTTTCTATAACTACTAGTCATCATTGCAAATTAAACTTCAAGCTGTAGCTAGGTATCTTGGTATTGTAACTAAATATTAGAAAGTCTGGGGTTATTCAGTACTATGGAAATATAAAATCAGTTATAATGAAAATGAGATATTGAATCCATGTTTCTTAACAGAAGTTGTAACATTTGCTCTATGTTTTCTTCTGCTTCATGTCCTTTTAACATTTATAAAAGTTCTGCTTACTTCTTTAAGGTTTCACTGTGGTGTGCTCAATGGTGTCAAGCCTAAATGTAGTGATGAGAAAAAAAATATTGGAGAGTCTAATGCAGTCTTCTCAGATAAAAATTAGACCTGTGTATAAATGGATATACTCAAGTCATCCCATTTTGCAGAACTAGAATTAAATATAGGTCAGTTAAAGTAGGATTTACAGTAAAAATGAAAGATGCAGATGATTAGCATGGAATAATCCTTATATTTAGTTTTTATTTAGAAATACACCAATTCATCAAACACTGACAAGACTTCAGGTTTAATATTTCAGTGCCATGTGAATGTACTAATCAGAATAAATTCTGGTCCTTTAAAAAATATGCAGACTTCCTCAGGCATGTGGTAGTCTGATTATGATACCTCTCAATTAACAGTCACTTAAAGTATGCACTGATAGTACCAAATGGTACCATTTTAATTTTTATAAAGTAAAAATGCAATATTAACTTTTACCAGTTGTATAACAAAACACACTCACTCTGAAAAGAATTATTTTAAAGAAGTGTTTTCTGTATTTGAGCAGTTTAACACATTTATATTTTTATTTCTTTTTTCATGGGTGTTTTTAAGCTAGAATGGAGGGGGGGGGTGTTAAACTCAGTAGTTAAAATCTGCTTACAAAAGCAAAAATAAGTCCAGAAAATGTGTCTAACCTTTATTCACTAAAGACAGATGCAATCTGATACATTAGAGAAGTAATCTTTCCATAAGTCTAGGTAATCCTGCTTCGGCAGGGGGATTGGACTAGATGATCTTTCGAGGTCCCTTTCAATCCCTAACATTCTGTGATTCTGTGATTCTGTGTGATAATAAATAGTTTAAGGCCAAGAGAGAGGATAAAAGAAGACTTAATATAATTTTCACTCTGTCTTGGCATTTGTAAACCTGAAGTTAGTTAAAAATATCCATTTTCTGCCAATATTTCTGCTTATATTTTTCAAAGATATCATTCTCTTTTTGCCCCTTTCAAGAGTAGAAACAGTGTATCACAGAAAAGGTACAATAAGATCAACCTTTTCTGAAAACAATGTAGGTTACTAACATAAATAACTTCATCAATGTTTTTTACGTATTGGATGGAGAAGAATAAAACTGAGTTACTAGTACATAATATGATTTTTAAATAATATTTTTCGGAAACTATTTTTATCCCATGTTTATTTTTATTACGGCAACATATGTGGTCTCAGATAATTATTCTCATTCCAGTAAAACTAAACATAAATTCATCTTCTGTTGGAAGCAAACAAAAATTAGATTTCAAATGTCTTATCTTTGAGTTACCTCAGTAAGTCTGAGAAGGATTTCTAATAAGTTCAATTTTGGGCAAAGCCCACAGAAATGTGAGACTTGAAAATGAATGATGCAGAGAATGTTCCAATAACCAAAGAAACAGGAATTCAAAAGGCTGTGATTTTCAGCTTGGTCAGATCCTTCTATTGGTTTACTTACATCTACTGTTGATGCAAAAGGAGAATGAAGCAGGAGACTGTTTTACTGGGTACAGCAGAACACAGGAACATAGCAACTTGAAATTGCATTGGTTTAAGTTGTCGTAGAACTGCATACTTACACCTGGCTCCTTGCTTCCAGTTTATATCCCAAACCCAGGAGCCCTTAATGACATTTCTGGTCTCTGTGAAGGTATTTATAAGCTCAGTCATCCCTTCATCTTCCCTCTAATGATGTATATGCATTGAACTCCTCAATTCAAGAGAAAGTCTGAGCCTTTTATCATATTTGTGACTCCTTTATGAGTGCTTCCCACTTTATCTGCATCTTTGTTCAATTATGGAGATCAGAACGAGACACAGTATCTGAATATAGCCACATAAATTACTAGCAGTGAAGTATCTCTGCTTCAGTCTGGATTTCCTAGTTTAGGTCAGGACAGACAAAATGCACCATTAATTACTATGCAACAGTTGGATACATGTGAAGGAGAGTGGATATTTATTGTCTGTGACAAAGGAGTTAATGTAAAGAAAACTACAAAGTCACGAGTGATTATGTCTATATCCCCTTTCCTCACTGGTAGAAGCAGAGGTTTCAGTGGTTGGGAGGAAGTGTGTCTTCAGCTGTGAGAGTTTGGTCCCAGGTGTCCCTGGAGGTCCTCCATGGGCAAGCATTCCAGAAGCCAGTCACGCCAACCTCCCTTCAGGCTGAGGTGGATGAGTTTATTGAGGTGGAGAGCATCTTGCAAATTGTTTGATTTTTACTAGTTGGTGAACTGCTTTGAGCTGTTGCTCACTGATCGGGACGTAGGAGGTGCTGGGCAAATATTTTTGTATTAGTTTAGATTTGTTGTTTCTGCCAGTTATGCAGATTTTTTTTGTTGCTGTTTCCATTACAACTGTTTAATTGTGCTTTACCTAGCAAAAGTTACAACCCTATGAACTACACAGACATGTGCCGAAGGTCAAACTGTCGGCCTTTGGCATCAGCCTAATTACTCGAGTGATTTCAGCTCAGTAGGCCAAGACATTGACAATCTGAGATGCTGTTTTTATATCCAAAGACTGCTTTAGTCTGTTTTATTGCTGTGATAGGGTATGTCCGTCATAGCACATTTTTGCTGACACTCCATCCTGCTAGACTTTTTCAGCCTCAGTACTTCCCAAGATAGAATTTTTCAAACTGTTATGTACTACACAGAAGTGTTAGTTTACATCTGGTGGTCCTGAATAACCTAGTTGTTTGCATAACTTCTAACAACATTTCATAACTGTTTTTTATGAAGTATCCCTTTATTATTTGATATTCTCTTAACTTCTGTGTCTTTGGTATTTTCCTCTGAAAGGGTTACGTTTACAGAATCACAGAATCACAGAATGTTAGGGATTGGAAGGGACCTCGAAAGATCATCTAGTCCAATCCCCCTGCCGGGGCAGGATTGCCTAGACCATATCACACAGGAACGCGTCCAGGCGGGTTTTGAATGTCTCCAGAGAAGGAGACTCCACAACCTCTCTGGGCAGCCTGTTCCAGTGTTCAGTCACCCTTACAGTAAAGAAGTTTTTCCTCAAATTTAAGTGGAACCTCCTGTGCTCCAGCTTGCACCCATTGCCCCTTGTCCTGTCAAGGGATGTCACTGAGAAGAGCCTGGCTCCATCCTCTTGACACTTGCCCTTTACATATTTATAAACATTAATGAGGTCACCCCTCAGTCTCCTCTTCTCTAAGCTAAAGAGACCCAGCTCCCTCAGCCTCTCCTCATAAGGGAGATGTTCCACTCCCTTAATCATCTTTGTGGCTCTGCGCTGGACTCTCTCTAGCAGTTCCCTGTCCTTCTTGAACTGAGGGGCCCAGAACTGGACACAATACTCCAGATGCGGCCTCACCAGGGCAGAGTAGAGGGGGAGGAGAACCTCTCTCGACCTGCTGACCACACCCCTTCTAATACACCCCAGGATGCCATTGGCCTTCTTGGCCACAAGGGCACACTGCTGGCTCATGGTCATCCTGTTGTCCACTAGGACCCCCAGGTCCCTTTCCCCTACACTGCTCTCCAACAGCTCTGTCCCCAACTTGTACTGGTACATGGGGTTGTTCTTGCCCAGATGCAGGACTCTACACTTGCCCTTGTTATATTTCATTAAATTTCTCCCCGCCCAACTCTCCAGCCTGTCCAGGTCTCTCTGAATGGCTGCGCAGCCTTCCGGCATCTCAGCCACTCCTCCCAGTTTTGTGTCATCAGCGAACTTGCTGACAGCGCACTCTAATCCCTCATCCAAGTCATTAATGAATATATTGAATAGAACTGGTCCCAGAACCGACCCTTGCGGAACTCCGCTAGACACAGACCTCCAACTGGACTCTGTCCCGCTGACCACTACTCTCTGGCTTCTTTCCTTCAGCCAGTTCACAATCCACCTCACTACCCGATCATCCAGACCACACTTCCTCAGTTTAGCTGCGAGGATGCTGTGGGAGACCGTGTCAAACGCTTTACTGAAATCGAGATAGACCACATCCACAGCTTTACCATCATCTATCCACCGGGTAACATCCTCATAAAAGGCTATCAAGTTGGTTGAGCAAGACTTCCCGTTGGTGAAGCCATGTTGACTGCCCCTAATGATCCCCCTATCCTTGATGTGCCTAGAGACAGCACCAAGAACAAGTTGTTCCATCACCTTTCCGGGGATGGAGGTGAGGCTGACCGGTCTATAGTTACCCGGGTCCTCCTTCCTGCCCTTTTTGAAGACTGGAGTGACATTCGCTTTCCTCCAGTCCTCAGGCACCTCTCCTGTTGCCCATGACTTAGCAAAGATGATGGAGAGTGGCCTAGCAATGACTTCCGCCAGCTCCCTCAGCACCCGCGGGTGCATCCCATCAGGGCCCATGGATTTATGGACATCCAGGTTGCTTAATTGGTCCCTGACCCAGCCCTCATCAACCAAGACAGATTCCTCCTCTATTCTGACTTCTTCTGAGGCCACAGGGGTCCAGGGATCCTCAGGACAGCCTCCAACAGTATAGACAGAGGCAAAGAAGGCATTCAGCAACTCCGCCTTCTTTTTATCCTCTGTCTCCAGGACCCCCACCTCATTCATCAGTGGGCCTACATTGCCTCTAGTGTTGGCTTTACCTGCAATGTATTTGAAGAAGCCCTTTCTGTTGTCCTTGACCTCTCTTGCAACGTTTAATTCCAAGGAGGCCTTAGCTTTCCTAGTTGCCTCCCTACATCCTCTGACAACAGACTTATATTCCTCCCAAGTGGCCAGCCCCTCTTTCCACGATCTGTACACCTTCTTCTTCCACTTGAGTTTGCCCAGCAGTTCCCTGTTCAACCATGCAGGTCTCCTGGTACCCTTCCTTGACTTCCTACCTGTTGGGATGCTCTGATCTTGAGCTCGGAAGAAGCAGTCCTTGAACGCTAACCAACTATCTTGGGCCCCCTTACCTTCTAGTACCCTGTCCTATGGGATTTCCCCTAGCAATTGCCTGAAAAGGCCAAAGTTGGCCCTCCTGAAGTTCAGGGTTGCGATTCTGCTAGCTATTCTGTTCCTGCCACATGAGATCCTGAACTCTACCATCTCATGGTCGCTACAACCAAGGCTGCCCTCAACCTTCACCTCTTCCACCAGACCCTCCTTGTTAGTGAGGATCAGATCCAGCAGCGCTCCTCTCCTAGTTGGCTCATCCACCATTTGCATCAGAAAGTTATCATCAATGCACTGGAGGAACCTCCTGGACTGAGGATGGCTGGCTGAGTAGGCCTCCCAGCAAATATCAGGGTAGTTGAAATCCCCCACAACCACCAGGCCCTGTAATTGCGAGACTGCTGTCAGCTGCCTGTAGAAGGCCTCATCACCGTCCTCATCCTGATCCGGTGGCCTGTAATAGACACCCACAACAGTATCACCCCTGCCAGCCTGCCCCTTAATTCGCACCCACAAACTCTCAACTCGCTCCTGATCCGCCCCTGGACAGAACTCAATACATTCTAGCTGCTCACTCACATAAAGAGCAAGTCCACCACCTCTCCTTAGTGGCCTGTCTTTCCTGAACAGGACATAGCCATCCATGACCACATTCCAGTCATGCGAGGCGTCCCACCAAGTCTCTGTAATTGCCACTAGATCATAGCCCCCCGACCGAACACGGATTTCTAACTCCTCCTGCTTATTCCCCATGCTGCGTGCATTGGTGTACAGGCATTTCAGGGAGCGAGCTGGGCACACCGATTTCATCCCAGATTCACCCCCTGATTTCACCCCAGGGGGATGGGGGGCCTCCTGGTCTACCTCAACACTAGAGCATTGCCCCAGTGGTGCAAGCCCAGCTACCACCCCATCCCCCTTCGAATCTAGTTTAAAGCTCTCCGAATGAGCCCTGCTAATTCCTGTCCCAGAACCCTTTTGCCCCTACGACATAAACCTTTCCCATGTATCACTGTCACGCCTGTTGTCTTATAAAACCAGCCATTATCAAAGAACCCAAAGCCCTGCCTGTAGCACCAGTCTCGTAGCCAGGCATTAATAGAGAGAATCCTACTATTCCATCCCACCTCATCACCTGAAAATGGAAGGAGGGAGGAGAAAACAACTTGTGCCCCAGACTCTTTCAAAGCTTACTCCAAAGCCATTGCTAGACTTTTCAGCTAAAACTCTTTGTAGAGCAATCTAGTAAAACAATTAATCGCACCAGTGGACCACTCCTTTCTGACTCTATTTCCAAGGACCTTTCAGAGCAGACCAGATGAGTTATGGCTAGCTTCATTCCTGCCTTCCTATCTCTTGAGATCTCTGCAGTTGCTCCCTTTCACATTTTTTTTAATGGAAAATGCAGGTTCTAACATCCTTCTGAGTTAATATCAGAACTGAAAGTACTTCATTTCACCCTGTGCTATGATTATGCTGCCTGGCTTTTTTCCAAGTAGTACCTAAAATACCAGTACAATCAAGATAGTTGATGAGTATAAATGCCAGGTAAACTGGATTAGTACTTAAAATACCAGTACAATCAAGATAGTTGATGAGTATAAATGCCAGGAAAACTGGATTTCTTCTTTACATGTAATATTGCATAAAGAACTTTTCCGTGATTTCTTGATTTATTGATGATGGGTAAAATATTAATATTAAGGATATACCCCTGTGTTTATTTCTTTTCAGTTTAAGACTTGTATATAATATTACAGCACCACCATCAAGGTTTTCAGAAGTATAAGCAGACTGAATTTTACTCATCAAGTAATGTAACTGAAGCCAGGGTAGTTTAAGAGAGTGACTGCTGTTGTTGGGAAGGGCTGTCTTTCACTCTCTTGCCTCTCATAACCATCTTTTACAGTACAACTGCTTCCACAGGAGCAGCAGTAGCAGCCACAACTCTCAGTTCCTGAACTGAAATACAAAACAATGAACCAATTTTGCAGTCTTAATAAACTGGTGTCATACACAAGCAAGCTATACCTGGAGTCAACATTTATCTACATTTACAGATAACAATGTTGAAAATCTATCTCTGTATTGTCTGAAGCTAGTAAGAAAAACAAACAATCCCCTCACTAAAAGAGATGACTGTGTGCAAAGTATTGAGAAAGTTTTTGTAACCCCTATGAACAAGCATAGGTTTGCATCATTTTTTAATGCCATCCTCTGTCACTGTTTAAGGCTACGCGGGTGGTTAAATGGATGGCAGACACTCTCTTTTAACCTTCTCCTTCCCCAGAGGGGAAAAAGAAAAGAGAAAAGGGAGAGAGACTTAACTGGTTGGAAAGTTAAAACAGTTTTAATAAACAATAAAAAGGAAAAAGAGTCTAATAAATAATGCACTGTATATAAAACCACTACTGAACCTACCCCAATGACGATCACATCACCGCTGACACTGCAGGGCAGGTTCTGGGGAGTCCAGAACCACACACAGCAGCAGAAGGAAACAGATTCAGGAACGAAGGCAGGAATGCAGTCAGAGTCCTCCCAGGATGTTGGTCATAAGGGAAGAGAGCACGACCCTCATAGTCCCTCAGCTTTTAACTGAGTATGATGCAGGTGGGATGGAATACGCCATTGGTCAGATTTGGGTCACCTGTACGGTCCGCCCCTCCATGCAGGTGCGACACTTTATGATCCATTCCTTTGTGGAACAAAGAGACCCAACAGGGACCCTAGTTCCCTTGGCAACAAGCACATGTAGTCAACTTTAGAAAGTATTCACTTAAAAGAAACTTAACTGAAACTTAACTGTCTCCACAGCATTCTCCTGGATAAGCTGGCAGCCTACGGCTTGGACAGGTGCACTCTTTGCTGGGTTGAGAACTGGCTGGTTGGCAGGGCCCAGAGAGTGATGGTGAACGGTACTGCATCCAGTTGGCGTCCGGTCACTAGTAGTGTCCCCCAGGGCTCAGTACTGGGCTCAGTCCTGTTTAAAGTTTTTATTGATGATCTGGATGAGGGTATCGAGTGCATCCTCAGTAAATTTGCAGACGACACTAAGTTGGGTGGGAGCGTTGATCTGCCTGAGGGTAGGAAGGCTCTGCAGAGGGATCTGGACAGGTTAGATAGATGGGCCAAGACCAATGGTATGAAGTTCAACAAGACCAAGTGCTGGATCCTACACTTTGGCCATAACAACCCTTTACAGTGCTACAGGCTGGGGGAAGAGTGGCTGGAAAGCGTCCCGGTGGAAAAGGACCTGGGGATATTGGTGGACAGCCGGCTGAACCTGAGCCAGCAGTGTGCCCAGGTGGCCAAGAAGGCCAACAGCATCCTGGCATGTATCAGGAATAGTGTGGCCAGCAGGACTAGAAAAGTAATTGTTCCCCTATACTCGGCACTGATGAGGCCACACCTCGAGTACTGTGTCCAGTTCTGGGCTCCTCATTTCAAGAAAGACATTGAGGTGCTGGAGCAAGTCCAGAGGAGGGCAACAAAGCTGGTGAAGGGTTTAGAGGGTATGTCCTATGAGGAGCAGCTGGGGCAACTGGGGTTGTTTAACCTGGAGAAAAGGAGGCTGAGGGGAGACCTTATTGCACTCTACAACTACCTGAAAGGAGGTTTTAGTGGGGTGGGGGTCGGCCTCTTCTCCCAGGTGACTAGCAACAGGACTAGAGGACATAGACTCAAGCTGCGCCAGGGGAGATTCAGGTTAGACATTAGGAAAAATTTCTTCACAGAAGGGGTTATTAGACATTGGAATGGGCTGCCCAGGAAGGTGGAGGAATCACCATCCCTGGAGGTGTTTGAGAAAAGACTAGATGTGGCACTTAGTGCCATGGTCTAGTTGACAAAGTGGTGTCAGGGCAATGGCTGGACTCAATGATCCCAGAGGTCTCTTCCAACTTAGTTGATTCTGTGATTCTGTGAAAAGTCTGTCCTAGTCCAAACCAGGACATCCTCAAATGGTAGACAGCTATTCAAGGAAAGCACTATTTTCATTCCCAATTGTCACGGTTTAAAGCTGGGCCAGCTATTAACCCAGTGGCAGACGCTCTCTGTTAATCCTCTCCCCTCCACCCTAAGGGGAAGGGAAAAGGGAGAGAGACATACGGGTTGGAAAGTTAAAACAGTTTTAATAAACTATAGTAATGAAAAAGAGTATAATAAGAATAATAGAAATAATCAAATATATACAAATATATATAAAACCAAGACTGAGAGCTTGGAAATCCTCCTCAGGCAAAGTTGTTCCCCACAGCACAGGCAGAGGGGAAAATGCAGTAGCTCCCCCCAGCACAGGCAGAGGGGAAAATGCAGTAGCTCCCCCTGCCATCACACCTGCAGGCTTTTAACTGGAGAATTGGCAAAGCTGGTACCAATCAGTGGGAGACAGGAGGGCCCCTCCCTCCTGGGCCCCACCTCCAGGAGGCAGTGGGTTAGTGATAAATAGGAAAGTGAGAATGACGTGTATGGGATGGAATACCTCGTTGGTCAATCTTGGGCCACCTGCCCTGTCTGCTCCTCCCTGCAGGTGCGACCCCCTTCGGCTCTTCACTCGTAAGCAGTGAGGAATTTAGCAGTGACCTTGGTTTCTCTAAGACTAATTGGCCTGGTTTAGGCCAAACCAGGACATTCCACCCCTTATTCCATACCATTCACGTCATACTCAGATCACCACTACCTTTTCATTTTCAAATATATATACACATATCACTAGTTTATGATTCTTCCTTATGCAAAAAGTTCATCAAGTTCATTTAGTTCAGGATTGTGGGTTTCCATCTGGCTAGCAGTCTCTCAGCAGTCTCTCTGGCTAGCAGTCTCTCTTTTGTCATGGTTCGTGCCCACGGGTTGCAGGTTAAAGATGTCAGACTCGAGGAGGTTACTGGACGCCACTTGATGAAGCTAATTCCGGTCTCATCACCACTGTCTTAACCTGAAAGACACTTATGCAGCAACAACATACAGTTCAGACTTAAGTAGTCTCACCCAGAATCAGATCACCTTCAGGGACACATCGGACTTCACCATCTTGCAACATCACCCACCAAGTACATCCAGGTCCCTGAGCAAAAGCAATCCCACGAATGGGTTTACCTTTGCCCGTTGCAGGAAGAATCCAGACAGTTTTTCCCAATAGATTCCTTTCATGCACCACAGGGACTTTATCTCCTTCTACTGTATGTAGAAGGTCTGACTGAGCAGGGCCAGCTCGATTGATAGATCCCCTGGTGTTAACTAACCAGGTAGCTTGTGCCAGATGCTTATCCCAGTTTTTAAAGGTTCCACCCCCCATTGCTTTCAGGGTAGTTTTTAACAGCCCATTATACCGTTCAATTTTCCCAGAGGCTGGTGCATGATAGGGGATGTGATATACCCATTCGATGCCATGCTCTTTGGCCCAGTTGTCTATGAGACTGTTTTTGAAATGAGTCCCATGGTCCGACTCAATTCTCTCTGGTGTGCCGTGTCGCCACAAGATTTGCTTTTCAAGGCCCAGAGTAGTATTCCGGGCAGTGGCATGAGGCACAGAGTATGTTTCCAACCATCCGGTGGTCACCTCCACCATGGTAAGCACATAACATTTACCCTGGTGGGTTTGAGGGAGTGTGATATAGTCAATTTGCCAGGCCTCCCCATATTTATATTTCAACCACCGCCCCCCATACCACAAAGGTTTTAACCGTTTGGCTTGCTTAATTGTGGCGCACGTTTCACAATCATGGATAACCTGTGCAATAGAGTCCATGGTTAAGTCCACCCCTCGGTCACGAGCCCATCTGTATGTTGCATCTCTCCCTTGATGACCTGAAGTGTCATGAGCCCACCGAGCTAAAAATAGTTCACCTTTATTTTCCCAGTCCAAATCTATTTGGAACACTTTAGCAGCTTGATCCGCTTGTTGGTTGTTTCGATGTTCCTCAGTTGCCCGACTTTTAGGTACGTGAGCATCTACATGACGTACCTTCACGACTAGTTTCTCTAGCCGAGCAGCAATATCTTGCCACAATTCAGCAGCCCAAACAGGTTTACCTTTGCGCTGCCAGTTGCTTCGCTTCCACTGTTTTAACCACCCCCACAAGGCATTTGCCACCATCCATGAGTCAGTATAAAGATACAGCCTTGGCCACTTTTCTCGTTCAGCAATGCCTAAAGCCAGCTGGATGGCTTTTACCTCTGCAAATTGACTTGATTCACCTTGTCCTTCTGTGGCTTCTGTGACTCGTCGTATGGGACTCCATACAGCAGCTTTCCACTTCCGATGCTTTCCTACAAGACGGCAGGATCCATCGGTGAACAGGGCATACTGCTTCTCATCCTCTGGTAATTTATTATATGGTGGGGCTTCTTCAGCACGTGTCACCTTAATTAAGAAATGGATTCGTGCTGCTCACAGGGACTGGACCTTCATTTCTCCTATTCACACTTGGGAAAAAGGAATTTGAGGCCCATCTACCCTGGCTGGGGTCCTGCTCACTTGTAACTGGAGCAGCCATCCTTCTAGAAAAATTCTCTCTGGTACTTCTTTTAGCTTGCAACTCACATACTCGTGCCTGTAGGGTACTGGTAGGTTGTCCATGCCATCTGCTCATGTCCTCCCCATAACCACGCAGGGCAAACCACAGGATACCTCGTGATGTGTTCCGTTTCCTTTTAGCTGGTCCTGTAGGAGAGCGTTTTCTCCTAACGGCTGCAACGCGCGCCTGTGTAGGTAGAGAGTCAAGTTTATTCTCGATCATGGACAGTTTGTCTGACAGTTGTTTAAATGAGTCCTTGTTTTCCTTAGTCAGTTTTTCCACAGCTGAGATGCGTGCCTGCAGTGGGGAAGAAATACTATCTTCATACTGTCGCATACAGTTAGCCATTTCGCCCACAGTAGAACGTGCCATATCATCTTCTCCCCATACTAATATTGACAATGTATGGGTATATGTCGTTGGAGCATTCTTTACGACCTTCCGGAACATGGATCGGTTGCATTCCACTTCATCAGGATCTACAATGTCCCGTGGGTGTCTATAAATGATCTGTTGCACAGCTAGTTCTCTAAGGTAGTTAATACCTTTTTCTATAGTGGTCCATTTGCTTAGGTGGCTCATAACATCATCTTTATAGGGATACCTGCTCTTTACAGCTGACAAGAGTCGCCTCCAGAGACTGACAGTGTTTGACTTTCTTGCGAGCGCCTTATCAATACCACCATCTCTGGACAGGGATCCCAACTGTCTGGCTTCTCTGCCATCTAATTGCATGCTCTCTGCCCCATTATCCCAGCATCGGAGCAACCAGGTAATAATAGGTTCACCGTCATAACGGCTGAAGTCTTTCCTTATATTTCTCAGGTCCTTCAGGGATAAAGAGTGGTAGGTTATCTCTACGTCCGAGTCCTCCTCTTGTGATAGTTCTGCTTTAGAAGGACCTTTCTTCTGTGATGGGTCTGCTTTAAAAGGACGATTGAGGAAACCCCCATCTGTGTCAGGCCCTAACTCTGCCTGAGAAGGGCCCTCACCTGGGTCATATGATGGCTCTGCCTTAGAAGGCTCTGAGTCATCATCCTTCTCTTCATAAGCTGATTTCTTTCGGTATTTCTTCCTGGTTACAGGAGCAATTGGTACAGATTCGATAGATGCTGGAGTCTGAGTAGATGCAGTGGCTGTCTTGGGAGTGCTGAGAGTCTGAGTAGCTGCAGTGGCCATCTTGGGGGGTGTAGCAGCTGTGGTACAGGCTGCCGAGGCTTCAGTGGGTTTAGTGGCTGTAGCAGCAGTACACACTGTAGGATCTGAGGTGGCTGCATAACACCTACAACTGTCCCTGCACCGATATTTAATCTTATCCCACATCAGAAACACATTCAGGACAACCGAGAATAAAAACATGCCACCTAGACAGCACCATCCTAATTTCGCAAAATCTAGTGGAATCAGCTTGGCAGAAAAGGAGAAGGTACTATTTCCCAAAGTAAAACTGGAAGTGTAATCACTAACAGAATCAGCTAACGGACGCCTGGAGCGTGCAGATGAAGTTGCTGCTACTGATTCGCGATTAAAGCTGCCCATCATTGTGTCATAGAGATAAGAGATCGGAATAGGAACTGCCCAGTTTATCACAGCATAAATCAGTATCAAACCCCATACCAAAACAATACATTTCGACCAGCGCCCACTGCTAAACTGCATGTAAACATTCATAAGAAGCAAGCAATAACACAGTGCCCACGGCAGGTAAGGCATCATTGCAATACTCAACTGTGAAAGAAACTCCATAAAAAGATGAGATAACACAGCATTCAAAAATGACATCACCATCTTCACTATCTGTTTTAACTTTCCAACCCCTCGTAAATCTCAAAGGAAGAAATCTGATATTCTCTCAGCTGAGCTCTCCGGGTCTCCTCCCACCAGAGCCAGGATTCAACTTATCAGAGCAACCTGTTGGAGCTTCTCTCGAGCCCCACATTGGGCACCAATAAATCTGTCACGGTTTAAAGCTGGGCCAGCTATTAACCCAGTGGCAGACGCTCTCTGTTAATCCTCTCCCCTCCACCCTAAGGGAAAGGGAAAAGGGAGAGAGACATACGGATTGGAAAGTTAAAACAGTTCTAATAAACTATAATAATGAAAAAGAATATAATAACAATAATAATAGAAATAATCAAATATATACAAATATATACAAAACCAAGACTGAGAGCTTGGAAATCCTCCTCAGGCAAAGTTGTTCCCCACAGCACAGGCAGAGGGGAAAATGCAGTAGCTCCCCCTGCTATCACACCTGCAGGCTTTTAACTGGAGAATTGGCAAAGCTGGTACCAATCAGTGGGAGACAGAAGGGCCCCTCCCTCCTGGGCCCCACCTCCAGGAGGCAGTGGGTTAGTGATAAATAGGAAAGTGAGAATGACGTGTATGAGATGGAATACCTCGTTGGTCAATCTTGGGCCACCTGCCCTGTCTGCTCCTCCCTGCAGGTGCGACCCCCTTCGGCTCTTCACTCGTAAGCAGTGAGGAATTTAGCAGTGACCTTGGTTTCTCTAAGACTAATTGGCCTGGTTTGGGCCAAACCAGGACACCAATATATGTAGCATTTCCCAATTCAAAATGTCAATAAATGGATGCTTTCTCTTGTCTGTTATTATGATTCTTAATACTTTGTAATGCAATATCTGAGAAATCTTTCTGCTAAGTTAATGAAATATTAGTTTTTAAGAATTTCAGGGGGGAGCTTGGATATATTTTGTCTAGCAGATAGATTAGTAAAGCTGCAGAAAAATATTACGAGTATTATCTTTTTAGGATTAAGTCCTTTCTGATGTCTCCATATGTAGGCATATTTATGAAGATATAATTTGCAGTCATCACATGTGAGGAAGGTGGATACTGTGCTTACGATATTCGTTCTCACTGAAAAATCTACATTTTTTTAAAATCTAATATTTATGTGCAGTATCCTTAATAATTAAAATGTCAAAATATAATAACTAATTAATGCATATCTTTTAATGATATTGCTATAAATATGACTTTTCTCACTGCTGGTAGGAAGATGAGCTTGTTTGTTCCAATAAGGAACAAACCTTACACCAGTGTAAGGTGTATTCTATAGTAAAAGACATGGACTATCTTCATTATAGCACCTAGACATGTGCAAGAAAATTACAATTTTTTAATTTGCCCGTAGATAAACTTGAAATTTTGGAAGGATTTATACATACTAGGAATTTCTTTGAATTTAAATATAATGATACGGTTAAAGTTTCAGGTTTTCTTTCTTTCACCATCATCACCCCTTTTGTAGCTGTTCACCAACTCTCAGTACAGGAAACAAGATAGACTGGCAATATCAGACACACTGAGGTCAGTAAGGCTCGAATGGTTGTGATGGTGAATTGAAAATACAAAAGATTACTGAAGTTATTATATCATAGATGCTTGCCCTGCTGTTCTGATGAATTCTTCTGGCCCATTGTAACATTGGATAGGATGGGCTATTGGAAAGGAGAACTTAGCCATCACTGAAATCTGCGAGCGCCTAGCTGTCCAAAGTAAGATTCTTCTTGGTATACCATATTTTAAGCAATTTTTTTGTACTAGTATACATTTTCAACTGTTGGTCAAGCTTTTGTTTCTTATTGTTTCCTATTATAAATAGTCTGTTCTTACTAGTAGAATAAAATCCTAAAATTGTCGTCTTACTTGCAAGAGTTATCTCACTATATCCCCCCCCACCTTTTTTTTTTCCTTTGAAAAGCATTTGGACATAACGAGTGCCCTGATCCTGGAGTGCCAATCAACGCTCGGCGTTTTGGTGACAACTTTCAGCTGGGGAGCTCAATTTCTGTTATATGTGAGGAAGGATTTATTAAAACACAAGGAACTGAAACAATTACTTGCATGTTAATGGATGGAAAAGTAATGTGGAGTGGACCTATTCCTAAGTGTGGAGGTACGTATAACATTTCTTTCTGATTCAGGAGAACTTGATGTCATGTCTTTTAAGTTGCCACCAAATGAAGTTCAGATTTTTGAAAACAGATAGCACAAAGCTCCTCTAGAACCTAGTCCTTAATAAAGGAGTGTAGTGAGGCATGAGCTTTTATTATAAACCTGTCTGCAGGAGTGAATTTTTCTCATAACTGTTATAAGGACAGAAGAAAAACACAGAAAAATTTTCATAAACATCAGTGATGCGAGCACTGCTATATAACCTCTGTAACAATGAAGGCTCATCTAAGAAACTTATTAGGGCTGGAATGGGAACAGTTTACACTGTTCATACTTTCAGATAGCTCTCATTTGGCACTGGTGGAACTACAATTTCCCAAAGACATTTTATGCTTGAAAGGATCACTCCTGCTTTTTTTTCCTTCCTTTTAAAAGCATGTATTTGTCCAATTTGAGAAACTGTTTAAAGCAATGAGCTTCAGTGCTAGCAATACACCAATAATATTTATCTCTGCATTTTTTAATTCCATTCCAATCAGTATCATGATTAGCCTCATTAATACACAGGAGAAAGAGATAGCAGGAAAGAAGAAAGTAAGAAAATCCTTCTGTTTTCACTGAACCTTATTTTAGTATATTGAAGGTTTCTGTTCTTCAACTTCGATATGCAAATCTCTTGTTCAAGTTGTCACTCAAGGTTCTTAAGCAGCCAAGAAATCTGAAGTTTTTTGGGTTTTGTTTTTTTTTTTTTTTTATTATTTTCACCCAGTTTCACATAGAATGTTTTCTTCAAAATACAGCTGTTGACTTCCGACTTCAGACAGGTAAACAATTTGAAACAATTTGAGTGCTCAGTGACGTTTGCTGATACAATATTAGATTAGAATGAAGATATTGATCACTTTTCAGGTCTTCGGCTATGGTATTTAAAACCATTCAAGAGCTTTTATCTATCTGTTGCAGTGCTTATGTTTCTTTTATCCACAGTGACACCTAGGCTGGGGAAAATTCTCTTAGCAATTGATCTTCCTATTTACAGAAATTAAATACTTCTATACATCACAACCTCTAAAACAGTGTTATCCATATTTCCTTGGACTTGTTTATACTAACAGATATAAAAATATATTCTTTGCTTCATTAATTGTCTATATTTTAAGATCTCTTCAACTAAAGGGAAAAAAAATAATTCAGTTGCTTGTAATGATTTTTTAACAAATATATGATTTAATCAATAATGATATAATCTCTGATTTATAGTTTGTTATTTTTTGTTTTAAACAAAAGTTTAGCTCTTATTTTCACTATGCAACTGCCTTCCTAACAAAATTTTCTTAATTTTAATACATGAATGTAACTGCTTATAATACACTTTGCATCCATTTTACTTTCTGTGATAAATTATTATTGTTTCATATACGTAAGGTGGGTCACTTTCCCTAGACAAGATTAGTATAGGCTATAACTTGCTTTATAAGGCTCATGGAGCTGTATAACACTGCTAATAAAATATAAGGTTGCATTTTCAATGTTACATTAAAAACTTAAATTAATGGGAGTATTTTTAAATGTCTGTGCATGCACAAGACAATCTGATCCATAGATGGATTTAAATGGTACAAATATTGGAATCCTAGAGGTTGGGGCACTGGTGCATTTGAATTAGTTGTACTTATCAACTGCAGAATTAGATATATTTTTCAAATTTAAGATAAAATTTGAAAACGGATGAAAATATATTTAAGCTAATAATGTAATTTGGTCTGTTGGGAAGTTCAGAATTTTTATTGACTCTGTACACATTTGCCTGTAACACATAGTCATTTCATATAAGATGAAGTTCGCTTGCCCTACACACACTTCGTAACTTCGTTGTCATGTATATCAAGTCAAAGGCATGAATTCCACGTACTGACTAGAAGACACTGAATATGACTGCTGTGCAGCTTTCCTTTCACTGCAGAAATGTCAGCTATTACAATATATAAGAGAGAACCATTTAATAATAAATGTGATGTAGATGGATAGGGTCAGCATACTAATTTTTCAGGGCAATCCTGACCAGCTTTTGCTGAAGCTTCCTTCCAGCCCTGTCCGTGGCACAAGATCCCATTTCAGCTCAGCCTGGGGCTGTTGGTCCCTGCTGCAGAAATGCCACAGGAGTGCTGGTTTCCAGCCCCATTCTCTGCAGATGTTAATGTGCTCATGTTATGACCTGGTTGCAACTATTTCGGGAATCCCTTGGAATAAATTAAGGTGAAACAACACTAAATAACTGGTATGGAATTAAGAGCAATTTATTAATACAGGGAAAGTAGCATGGTCATAAGTGTCTTAGGTTTCTAAAGGCACTGAGAAAAGAGAGAAAGGGAAAAGAGAAAGAGGATAGAGAATATGAGAGAGAAAAAGAGACATCACCACCCTTGGATCCAACAATGTAAGTTGTTTGTAGAGTTGGTCCTCCGGTAAATTGCTTGCAGATTCGCGCCTCCAGTAAATTCCTTGCAGGTTCCATCCTCCCGTAAATTTTGTGCAGGGTCGGTCCTCAGGTAAGCATGCACACCAGCATTCCAAGAGGGAAGTTCTAAATACTCTAGGTCATTTGCATGCGAGATAGGAGAGGGTGGTAACATCCTTCTTGTCTCCTCCCTCCACTCGCTTCTCATGCTAATTGGGACATCTGTACATCCGTAGTCTTAGATTGTTCTCGAAATGAGTTGGTGGTTCCCCAGGGGTCTCTCGTGGTTGAGATCCCCCTAGCTGTGGTGTCCCCTGTATGACCTCGCTTCTGCACAAGTGTGATTTATGCCTTTATGTTGCAAAGATGTTGCTCATGTAGGTTGGCCCCAAGGAAAAGATACTGTTTTGCCTCCCCAGGACTTATCTCTTCCTCCAGTCAGAGTTGTAAATCAAGTCAATTAAGGCACAGCAAAGGTATTGTTCTGCCCCCAAGGCCCTTATCTTTTCCTCTGGCCAGAGCTGCAAGCCTATGCAACACCCATCCCCTCCTCCAGCCAGAGTTGTAAAACAAGTTGTTTAAGGCATACAAACTCTGTCCGTCACAGCTCACGGGGCTTCCTGGTTTGACCTCAGAATTAACCCATCAAATTGCATTCATCTGATGGTCACTTGGTTGTTACCAGACCCTTTTCCTGTCACCAATCCAGTCCTGTTCACCTTACTCAGGTGGAGTGTGATGATGGTCTGTCTGTGAAGGCGCTAACTCTGACTGTGTGTGATCATCCTTGACTCCTGGCTTCTCTTCTCTAGTGGAGCAGCTCTGCTTTTGCTGTTCTCTGATGCTTTTGAATTTGGAATTCCTGTGCTTGTGCCTTTCATCCTCCCTGTGTGATGGTTATGTGGAGGTTTTTCTCATAATCTCTTGTAATATTATGCTGGTTTACCTGTGCTGCAGCTCTAACCTTGGTCTTCCTCCATAACTCTTGTAGTGCTTAATATCCTGCTGTTCTGTAGCATCGGTGATAAGCTCTTGAAAAAAGGGTCTAAAACTACGAATCTGCAAGATGGTCAGTGATTAGCTTGCCATTCTCAAAGCTTTCTTCATACTCACATATGGAAATTTCCTACCTCAACCCCTGCACCTTACTATACAAAGAAGTATATAAAAATGACTTTGTGAGAATTCTTAGATCAGGCTAAGACTGACTTTTGGTATTTGGCATAGACCTGTGTTTGACAAAGAGATTCTGGTTGATGACAACCTCTAGTTATGTTACATTTCTACTGTTTTGTTTTTAACACACAGTGGGTATGAAACTGCCAGGCAACCATCAAATAGAACTGGAAGAAAGAACAGGGGCTGAAAAATCAATGCAAAAAAGGTCAGGGAAAAAATCCTTTGGCAAGATGACTGGAGAGTTTTATTTTCTAAAAAAAAAAAGGCTATTTAAGACAAGCCCAGTCACCCAGCTATTCTGAAGGGAAGGGCTCCTAGGTCTAGGAAATCAGCATGTGGTGGTGAAAGTCAAGTAAAAAATTCTACTGAATCTTGCACTGAAGGCATCAGGAAGAACCATAATCAGGGGAAGGGTAAGAAAGATTTTCTTTAAAAAAAAAAGAACAAAACAACAGCAAAACACTATTATTGCCAGATCCCAAATACAAAGATTTTACTGAATTTAGGCAATTTTGTAATGGGTATTATTTTTAATGTAATATTCATAGGAGTATTTTTGTAAGAGAGTTACTTTTTTATATTCCAAAGATAATCTTTAACAGTTTCATGTACATTTTGTATGAAAATGGATCTTTGTACAAGTTTAGCAAAACTGTATTCTTACTATAGTAGTATACTGGCTTAGAATAAGGCCATCTGGTATTCCTGTTCTTGCTATTCTTCCTATTTTGTAGTTTATAAC
Organism: Nyctibius grandis; assembly: GCF_013368605.1. Classification (NCBI taxonomy): domain Eukaryota; kingdom Metazoa; phylum Chordata; class Aves; order Nyctibiiformes; family Nyctibiidae; genus Nyctibius; species Nyctibius grandis. The sequence continues at coordinate 90,395,876 of NC_090660.1, forward strand.
CTCCATATGTATTATGAATATGTATAAGTGGTTATATACAATAAAATGTAGGGATGATGAATACTGGAGAGTTAACCTTCATGTTGCTGAGGTGAATATGAGTTTAAATACCTTATTGTTTGACTGGTACTATTTGCTGAAGGTAGTAAGAAAAAGGGACTTTAACGTAAAAGGTGAGAAACACTATTTTAAAAACATCAGTGAGGAAAAAAAAGTCTAAATCTGCATATTTAGAAATGTTTGCAACATATTGAATTCTGAACTTTATATAGCTTTTAGAAACCCTTTTTTTTTCCTACACAGTAAGAGAAAGATGAGCTATTATTACCTTAAGAATACAAAATACCTTTTACATCAGTTCATCATTTTAGCATAGGAGCATGGTAATCTCCTGAGAAAAATGAAGATCAGACAAATGCATGATAATTCATGATCTTCAATTTGAAGGTGTGTCAAAGAGAGCAAAATTAATCTATTTTTGTAATGGAGAGGTCCAGAATAATATAGGCAATGGTATGTCCTGTACTGCTTTGTCAAAATCAGCAATCAAAATGCTCAGAAGACTGTATTAGGTGAAAAAAATACAGACATTTAAGAAATAGCCATGTCTTTGGGGAAAAATGCTGTATATTTCACACCTTTTTAGTAGAGACACATGCCTGTCATCAGTACAGTAAGACCTTTCCAACTTCATTATGATATACGATGTAGCTCAGTTATTTTCATTGTGTAGCCTTGTATTCATAATGCCCACTGGAACAGTGGTGTTATGAAACTTTGTTGTGCAGCTTACTTAGCTTCCTAAGTAAGATCCTTCTGCTCTCTGTCTAAATGGATACTTACATGCTACAAGTAATAAAAAATTTTGAGTGTTTTCTGATAATTAAATCAACAATAGTTATATTGGTGATAGGACAGAGTGTAACCTCAGGAAGTTTGCCACAACACCAAACTGGGAGGAGTGGCTGATACACTAGAGGGTTGTGCTCCCATCCAGAGAGACCCCAACAGGCTGGAGAAATAGGCTGATTGATAGGAATCATGAAGTTTAACAAGGGGAAGTGCAAAGTCCTGCACCTGGGGAGGAACAAGGCAACGCACCGATATATGCTAAGTCCTACCCAGCTAGAAAACTGCTTTGCAGAAAAAGCCCTGGGGGGCCTGGTGGCCACCAAGTTAAGCATGTGCCCTTGCAGCAGTGAAAGTTAGTGGTATCCTGGGATGCCTAAAGCAAAGTATTGCCAGCAGGTTGAGAGAGGTGATCTTTCTCTTCTACCCTGAGTACTGGTGAAGCCACATCTGGAGTTTCTGTCCAGTCCTGGACTCCTCAGTACAAGAGAGACATAGACATGCAGCAGAAAGTCCAATGAAGGGCTGCAAAAGTTATTAAACAATTGGAGTATCTCTCCTATGAGGAAAGGCTGAGAGAGCTGGGACTGTTTATCTTGGAGAAAAGAAGACTCAGAGGGGATCTTATAGCTGTATCTGAAGGGAGGGTGTGAAGAGGACAGAGCCAGAGCCAGACTCTTTTCAGTCATGTCCAGTGACAGGACTAGAGGCAATGGGAACAAACTGAAACACAGGAAGTTCCAGCTGATAATCAGGAAATGCTTTTTTACTGTGAGGGTGACAGAGCACTGGCATAAGTTGCCCAGGGAGGTTGTGGAGTCTGCTTCCTTGGAGATGTTCAAAAGCTGTGTGATCATGGTCCAGATCATGTTCTTGTTTAGGTAAATGCATAAATAAATTACTACCGCAGTAGTAATTTTTTTTTTCCAGTAAACAAAGCCTCTGACCAATTCATTATGAAATCAGTTTAAGGCTATTCCTTGTCTTCACTGGAAACTGGATCAAGTCTGTATTAAATCTACATACAGTAGTAATTTACACGACTCCATATTTGCAGCAGTAATGTTATGTCCTCATAGAATCATAGAACGGTTTGGCTTGGAAGGAACCATTAAAGATCATCTAGTCCAACTCCCTTGCCATGAGCAGGGACACCTTCCACTAAATCAGGTTCCTCAAAGCCCTGTCCAACATGACACTGAACACTTCCAAAGATGGGGCATCCACAACTTCTCTAGGCCACCTGTTCCAGTGTCTCACCACCCTCACAATAAAAAATGTCTTGCTTATATGCAATGTAACTCTACATTCTTTCAGTTTAAAACTGTTATCCCTTATCCTATCACTATAGGCCCTGATGAAAATTCTCTCTCTGTCTTTCTCGTAAGCCCCCTTTAAATACTGGAAGACCGTAATAAGATCTCCCTGGAGCTTACTTTTCTCCAGGCTGAACAATCTCAACTCTCTCAGCTTTTCTTCCTAGGACAGGTGTTCCATCCCTCTGATCATTTTTGTGGCCTTCCTAACCTGTTCTAACATGTCCATGTCCTTCTTGTGCTGGGGACCCAATAACTGGATGCAGTACTCCAGGTGGGCTCTCACAAGAACAGAGAAGATGGGAAAAATCACCTGCCTCAAACTGCTGGCCACGCTTCTTTTTGCGCAGCCCAGGATACTATTGGCTTTCTGGGCTGCAAGCATATATTGCCAGCTCATGTCCAATTTTGCATCTACCAATATCCCCTTCTCTACAGGACTGCTTTCAATCCATTCATGTCTCATCATCTTCAGAAGGTCTCCTGACATATCTCATTTGCTTTGAATATTGAAATGTTTCAGTAACAGGCCAAAAGGTTTCGCTTGTGTTTAGAAATAAATGACAAGTAATTGTTTCATTCAGACAGTTACAAAATCTGTACATATAGTGTACAACTCACTTTTAATGCTTTACTAACTAAGGTGCTTTATTCAACAATAAAAGAAAAACTTAAGCAAAAATAAAAATCTTTTTCTACATATAGATGCCTATGATGTAAATAAATATGTGTATGTGTCTAGTGAGCCTGGCAAAGAAACAAAGCAAGCTCATCCTTCATTTTACAAAATGAAATTCAGGGGAAAAATTCCAGCTTGATTATGTGAACTGAATATGAACTTTGAGGTTTGGTGAAATCCAGGGTCATCTGGTGAATTTGTTTAGAAAAGTGACATAAAAATAAAACCTAATATGTTTAAAAACCAAAAAAGAAAAAACAACCCTGTAAGATTTTCCTTTAGAAAATGTGCTTAGTCTCTGAGGGTTCAGATCCTCAGGAGCTCACCAAATGTAATTTCTGCTGAATCAAATCCTTAATTAGCAATTAAGCAAAGAAGCTCATGATAACAATAAATCTGTCATGCATTTATAGGTCTCTAGGCTAATGTATTTACGTCAATATTCATCAGAACCAACAAAGTATACAAGCATACTTCTAACTGGAGAAATTGTATTTTCCTAGTGTCTAGAATCATAGAATCATAGAATAGTTTTGGTTGGAAAAGTCCTTTAAAATCATCAAGTCCAACCATTAACCTAGCACTGTCAAAGCCACCACTAAACCATGGCCCTAAGCACCACATCTACACATCTTTTAAATACCTCCAAGGATGATGACTCAACTACTTCCCTGGGTAGCCTGTTCCAATGCTTGACAACTCTTTCAGTGAAGAAATTTTTCCTGATATCCAATCTAAACCTCCCCTGGCACAACTTGAGGCTGTTTCCTCTCATCCTATCATTTGTTACTTGGGAGAAGAGACTAACAGCCTCCTTGCTACAACCTCCTTTCAGGTAGTTGTAGAGAGTAATAAGGTCTCCTCTCAGCCTCCTTTTCTGCAGCCTAAACAACTTCGTTTCCCTCAGCCGCTCCTCATAAAACTTGTGCTCTAGACCCTTCACCAACTTAGTTGCCCTTCTTTGGACTCGCTCCACGTCATGTGCAAGAGAGTAAATTCAGGTGACAAAAATCCTTAGTTTAATCCTGGTATCTCTTCGTTCAACCCCAAAGCACCCTATCCTAACACTTTCTACTGCAGTTTGCAGCTTAGAATCTGCTTGTTGATACCTTTTACATCTCAGTATTGTTAAAAAGTTCTGCTCTCCAGAATACAGTGCCCTCACTCCAGGAGTGGAATTGGTATGCCCAGAACATTTTGTGGAAATATAGCTTTAAAATTGTAAACAATTGTTTTGAGTGCCCTGAAAATCATGTCCTCCTCAATGAGGAGATATAATGAGATATAAGACTATTGCTTGATAACCTTCTTAAGCTGAACCTGCAGAATCCACTTATTCAGTTAGTTCAATTCATATAACACATGAAAAGTGAGTAGTTTTATTACGACTTTGTCTAGAATAAGGAATATCCAGTGTTTGATACTGTGTTGTTTAGAACTCTTTGACAAATAAATCTTTGTTCTCATCCAGGTTGCATCTGTGCACACCTGTACCACACAGCAGATGGCAACAGAAAAGTGTGATGTAAATGGTTCAATTTTACTGTCTCCTTTGTATGATTTAGCACTGTCCACAAAAAGTGCTACCTACTTCTTCATGGCTGACATTTTGGAGAAGCAATGAATTCTGCTTCTGCCTGCTTGTTTAAGGCACTGAAATGTACATTGCTTGTTTCCTTCTTTGCCTCACATAGAGGACATATAAATAGGTCTGATCAAAAGGATTTTGTGACAGAAAAATGAGTTTTATTTTAAGATTTGAATTGAATAGCTAGTGCATTCTGCAGATTTCATTTTCCATAAAGCAGTCAGCAATTCCTGAAAATAAAGAAATTGTAGACTGTTAATCATTTGAGACTGTGGTCACCAGTTTAAGAGCATGCTCTATGTAATGCTTTCCTCTTTTAAATGTGTTGAGCATCATGGATAACATATTTGTTGAAGAAAAATAACATATAGCTTACTTTTCACAGGTTCTAAATTATAATCTGGCACGCTAAATCAGGCTTTACATGTTTATCTTCTTATGGTAGTCTAGTGAAAAATCAACTCTTATATTATTATATTTTCCTTAACTTTCTTTTTCCTTACAATAGGGCTTAACACCTTATCAGGTCCTTTTCACCTTGTATTTTCATCAAAGAAATCTTGATTAGGTCTCTTCATAAGGTTGCAAGTAATGCTCACTCATCCAAGTCCAGGCAACTGTGAAAAAGCTTTTTATAGTATTACTCCTAACTCCATCATCTGTACTTAAGATTCTAGGTAATCCATTTTAGTTATAATAATAACAATAATAATTTAAAACCCCAACCTGCTAAATGTCCCTACTTGCAACAGCTTTTAAGGAAATAGCTGGATTCACTAAAGGACAGCAATTTGCAAGCACTTCAGTGAGTAAAAAGTTTAGTTTAGAGTCAAGTATTTTACAAATTATTTTTTCTCAGGAATAAGTAATTGAAATTAGTTATCTGATATGTAACATTGTAATTCCATTATCCCTTCCAACCCAAACCATTCAATGATTCTATGATTTTACAGTAACTCAAGAGAAATATCTTATTCTTCTAGAGGAAAATATATTCAGAGATCAGTTGTTTTTCTGTCTTGTCTCCTATGAATCAAGGAGACTTTTGTTTTGTGTGTTTGTCTATATAGGTATGTTTAGTATATTCATATATATACGTAACACACATATAAAGAGATCCATAGATATGGTCTTTTGAGGATGTTTACACTTGTGCTGAACAATATATGTTCAATTTATGACACTGAATATGCACTGAATTCATAAGATGTCCTAGATATTTTAAATTGCTAGAAAAACATGTTTTGTTGCCTATTTTAAAAATGTTAATACTTCTAGTGATGGAATTACTGCATTTCTTAGATGTCTAGAATTCAAGATAATTCTGTGAATTAATTAATTTCTTTATTTAGAGAATATCAGTCTCCTATTGAAAACAAATAAACAAAAACATGCCAAGCACTCCTATAGTGTTTTCCTCACCCATCCATACCACTGAGGAGATAATCTCACAAATGTCTGATGACACTTGACTTTACATACACATGTAGATCCATCAGATGTAATGGGTTTGCATTAATGCATGAAATTAAAAACCTGCACAGAGCTTTGCAAGATTTAAACCTAGAAGACCTGTCTATTAGCAGTATTGGTCTTATGATTCTTACTCTTCCCACCTGTAAGATTATACCATCTTTGGGATAGACTAGTACTCTCCATAGAGAAAATCAACATCAGTCAAACATGATTATTACTTCTGAGAATCTCTCTTCTGTCCTATGACTGTCTTGACACTGATCAGCTAATGGAAACTTCCCTCATTCTGTACCATATTCTTTTCAACTATTTAAGAAGAATTGTTATCAAAGAAATTCTCTTAATCTTTGTAATACCTACAGCTGTGGAGAGTATTCCTGTAATTAATGTCATTAAGGCATTCAAAACCTTTAAATATGATTACCAACAACATTTGTTTCAATTATGTTTTTATAAGGTTTTCCTAGCTTATATTTACTCACTATCTCTGAGAGAAAAACTACATCTTATTTCTAGTAATTCTGCTTGCAGATGTCTATATTACAGTATTTAATATATATTTGCCAAATGCATAAAAAATATCAACAAATCTTGTAAGAATTGTAAGTATGTCTTTTTTCATGAATGAGGAATTTGAGCTGCCAACATGACAAGCAAAATGTATGTAGTATGACAGTGGATTCATGTCAAAGTTAAAATAACAATTCACTAGTTTCTAACTTGATACTCAATGGAAACTTTTGTAAGTTTCTCAAATATCTCTACTCACAATTAAAAGCAGAGGTAATGACACTTTTTAAACACTATGTTTTGTTGTATGTCCTTTATTACAGGAAAATAGATAGTACCTGTAAGCATATAGTATAAAAAGCTCTGTCAGAACTTATTGAACAGTTTATTTTATCTTAAGGTTTTAATTCAGTTCTCTCCATATAATTCTGAACCCCAGAGTATCTGTTATCTTCAAAGGCTTTTTGCATCTTCCTACAACTGGATTTTCTTAATTTGTTCACTATAGATGTCCTATATTGAAAGTGATAATTGTGAATTACATATAATAAGCCTGTGTTATTTTACCTTTCTCTTTTTTTCATTTTTAGCTCCATGTGGTGGGCATTTTTCATCTCCCAGTGGAGTAATCCTCTCTCCAGGCTGGCCAGGGTATTATAAAGATTCCTTGAATTGTGAGTGGGTGATAGAAGCTGAACCAGGACACTCTATCAAAATTACATTTGAAAGGTCTTGGCTAATGTTTTTGTTATTTAATATTTTCCATTTTTACCCAGAAACAAGAGTTTATTAGCTCGGTCATAACATTAATTTACGCTGTCTCTAAAATCGAGCAATTGTATTATCAGGTCGGATTTTCCAAAACACCTTAGTGCCTTCGGGACATAAATTTTATCTTCAGTGCAACTTTGATACACTGAAAAGCTTTTGAAACTCCTACCCTCTTGCATATATTTAAGCCTGACTGGTGCAGTCAAAAATTTTGTCTGTTTTTAAAGATTAGCATGTTTCATTTGCTCATAATCATGTTGCTATGATGAATTATGCTTATGAAGTATTTTTTTCTCTCAAACCCATGAAAACTTCAACTCTGAAAATCTGAATCAACTGTGGAAACTGAATTAAATGTGTTCATATTTTTATCCACTGTGAATATTTAATTATCAAATAAGATGCTCTGTTTTTGTGAAAGGACTGTTTGCTCACAGGATGGAATTCCAGTTTCCTTATATTACTGCAACATTCCACTTTTCCTACATTACTGCCTGTTATTTAGGTCTCTTCCTCATTCCAAGGATTGGAATGTGCTGAAGACCTTAAATTTCTTATGGTAGCAAGATGTGGTCATTTCATTTAAGCTCTTTATGAGAAAGCAAAAGAGAAAATACAATTAAAAAAATGTTACATGTTCTACGTATTTACGCGGATGTTTTAGATTCTTTTTAATTCTAAATATTAATAAAGATAGAGGATGATCCAGGAAAGAAAAAAGGGGCTTTGATGATCAAAGTTATAGCGCACAAATATCATGCAAGTACTTTTCAGTTGCTATTTATGTATCATATTTTAACTACTCCTGGTTGCACTCAACTTAAAAGAGAAGATATTGCTTCATTTTAATACAATTCAAAAGTTGTTTTTAGCAGGGTATGAAAATTACCATCTTCTCTTAGTAAAATTTCTTGTGATAAGATTGTTTAAAAGTTTTTTCTAGTACTCTAAGTTGCACAAGTGTTCACATGACATTATATACAACCAGATGACAGGTAACATCGACACTTCAAAGCTATTTCTTATTCTTGACATCAAATGAAAACTAGTCTTCCAAAATCACTACTGCTGTACATCAGTTTAAAATTAAGATTTACCAAATTTTTGCTAATGAAAATACAAAAGAGAAGTGAATAAATCCCTCTTGAAGAAATTAATCAAACTCTCATTAGTTCAAAATTAAAAGAAATTAGTTTTCTTTATTATCATGTAAATCAAAATAAAAATAAAAATTTTTGAACTCTCATTAACTCAAGTATTGAAAAGAAAAATATAATTTCAAATAATTTCTTTTTAGTTCAGCATTTAACTTTCAACTACACATTTGAAGTGGACAGTAATTTCAAACTGAAAAGCATTTGCCTTTTTATTTGCAAAATTCTATGCTAGCTGGATTTTCTTCCTTTGCAGTTGAGTTTCGTTAAATCTAACAGTCTCTTGTGTACACTTTTTGTTTGTAATGCATTAATGCTTTGTCTTAAAATTGCACAACCTCTATTACTGTTGTAGGTAAGAGCAGTAAGAACAAAATGTGGTCTCTTTGGATCACAGAAAGAGCTCCTATTCTCTTTATAACCTCATCACATTATGACATCGTGACACTTCTTTTTCTATTGTTATTCATTTCCAACACTTGTCACTTGCCATAAATTGTACTGATAGGCATATCGCTCAGACGCAGCAATCCAGAGAGGCCCTACTTATGTATAGGTGTGTGTATGCTTATGTGTTTCTTTGCAGGAGTACATGTGAAAACACATCTATATACGTTCACACAAATGCAGTTAGACATATAATTACATATTTAAATGTAGAGAAAAAGTTATTACATGAACCAAATAATGAAATAAATCTTTATAGTGTACTGAAAGAAAACATTTTGTAAGCTACTAATGGCAGGTTCTTTACTTAGACTTTATTATTTGTCACATAATTTAAATTTACATTCTGAGGCACTCATACATTAGCTTTTTTTTAAAGACTCATTCTAGTCTGACTGTTCTTCTTCTTCTCCTTTTGCTTGCAAATCTTCAACTGGACTTTCTTAAGACAGAAGTTTAATTTTGTTGAAATATACACTTTAAAAACTATAGCCAAATGGCTTTCCTATATGTTTTTAAAAAAACCAAACTAATATTTTACCCAATTCTTTACATTTCACCTTTGTCCTGAAAAACAAAGAAAAATACTTTTTCTAGTCTCTCTTGGTGTAAACGCTAAGACTTCCACAATATGTGTAGTTACTTGAAAGATTTCTAATTTTTCAGTCAGGGTAAAACATTTATAGTATCTAGAATCTTTACATCTTTTCTTTTTGGATTTTCTAAGAGGAAGGGAACAGTTCATACTAATACACATTCCTGCAGAGTGACACCTTAACATTATATCAGTTTATCACTTTCAAAGTAGTTTATTTCCTTTTAATCTCCCACCTTCCTATCTTGCTATGGCTTCTCTCTTATGACATTGCGTATGTGCAAGATAGTGCATTCTATGACTGTATGCTAAAGTGTTGCTATGCCATGAAGCTAGAGACATAGGTGAAAAGAAAGAGATCTACAAAGTGAATAATAATAACTTAATTTTTGTGCTTTCAGAGGTTTCATAATAACTTTTTCATATTTTGTTTTATGATTGTGCATGCATACTTTAAAGAGTTTACTCCTATTGTACAGGCATAGCTATGATAGATATTCTGTTGGATTTTTGTTATAAATCAGTAGCTTTTTAGACTGAATTGAAATGATAGAATTGAGAAATATGAGTGCCATTCTTCATTATAATGAATTGTTTATCATGAAGCCTAATTATGAGTATTTAAATGCTAGGGATGTTAATCAGCAAGCTACTGATTAGATTACTAGTCACATTTGACTAATGAGTATACACTGTGTAGCAGGATATTCTACTCATATCCTGACACTGCGTTAATAGGGTGTCTCTTAGAAACAAAGATGCCTGTTGTAGATATTAAAGCAGTTTTATCAGTTCAAATAAGATAAAAAGGTGTGTGTCACCTCCTGTGTCAAAGTTTGTTTCAGTCTTATCTGCTTGAATGAATTTCTGTGAGACCTCCATAAGAATAGACCTCACACAGCAATGAAGCCATCCAGGTTAATTTAATAGCGACTAGTTAAGTAGGAAAGAACATTGTATTGGTTTTACATGAGCACAAAGTATTTTTTATTCAGTTTCGTGTAAAACCTTACTGTTTTCTCAAACCAGGGAATAACCAGGTGATATGTAAATATATCAGATAAGTTGAGTGTCAAGAGGAAAAGTATTCAAGGAAAAAATGATGTAAGAATTACTCTTACAAATTAAATTTAAATTGATAAATTTTCTGAGCCAAATGACCAAGCATAGGCATTGTACATAATCCTCCCGTCAAATTTCTTTCACCTCATCTCACTAAAAAACTGTCCTCAGCTTCTTTTTTCTTGTGTGCTTACTCTTTTTTTTCATATCCTTATTTTTCTGTTGTTGTGGTGTTGTATGTAGTCTTTGAGCAACAAGTACTTAAGAGAGGATTTCTGTTATGTCTTTGGAGACTTAAATTATTTTTGTCATGTCTTGACTGGCGTGATAGTTGCTTTGCATTTATGAGGTCAATGCCTTTCTACAATTTCTATCTCATGTATGCTTTTGATAAAGTAACTAGCAAAGCAGAGCAAGACTAAATGATCTGTTTCCAAGATTGTTTCTGTTCTGTGTGGATTAGTGAGAAAAACAAGTACTGGAAAAAGAAAGTTATTGCCTAGTAGCTTTTTAGCAACATATCATCGTGAGTTCATGTGGGAACTAGCAAAAAAAGAAATTTTCAGTTCTCCTGCTTTCAGGCATATTCTGCTTCATTTCATTAACTCCCTATTAGTTTATTTCTGTGCTCTTCTTCTTTTTCATAGGAGTGGGACATGGATAAAAGAAAACACTTGTTTTGGAGGTTTAATCTGACTTTGCATTTTCCACCAGACTGCTTTAGATCTTTAGGCTCAGACTCATGGGACATAAATGCCAAAATACAGAGTTCCTCAGTACATCAGCATTAGTCATGCAGTTCCTTGAATGGATTTCACAAAGCCAAATAAGGCATTTTAGTAAATCAGAGAGAGAACTAGGAATATCTGAAGGGTCCTTGTAGGATCCTGCTGTTAATTGTTTCTTTTTAATTCTGAAAGGGTTTTTCAGTAATCCATCAAAGAGTCCATTAAAGCAGTATGATTGATGTAAGGTCTGTCATAGCAAGAAAGAGAGAAACCACTGTCAAAATACCAAACAGGTGTTTGGAATTGCTGATATCATCTAAAACAACACAAACAAGGAGATATCTAGCAGCATTGTCACACTCAGCTTTCCTTGACAAAGACAGCACACATGCTATCTCTAAAGAGGTATTTTGCTTTATAGTGTTGTCTAAATAGTATTTTAATTTTTCTCTTTTTTTGTCATAACTTCTACTTTAGACTGAGCCTCAACTGGCACAAAGCCACTGGAGTCTCAGAGCAGACTTAAGTAACTCTATCCCTGCTTATAGTCAATTTTAATGGTAGACACTCAGAGTATGATTCTTTGATAATATAAAGTACTTTGATGATATTTGTGCCAAATGGAATGGATATAATAAAAGAATGAACCAACATATCCTCCATATAATTTACTTAATTTTCCAAAAAGAAAAAAAAATCTGCTATAAAATAGTATATACAAGTACTATTTATCTTTGCTAACAAACTATGTGTTTCTGGCTTTTGTTACCTGCAATACAAACCAGCCCAAGGAGTTTAAACATATTTCTCATCTTACTAAGTCACTAACCTCAAATTTGATTATTGTATTAAATATATAAGAGAATTTATACTGTCATATTAATATTGTAGAATAAATAAGTGGAGAAATAATTAAAAGAATATGATCAAAAAAGGAGCATATTTTAAAAATGTGGCTTACTTTATATGGGTTTATTGAACTTGTTTTACCTGCTTCTCATATTTGTACCTCTGTGTGTTTCCTCAATTCCAGATTTCAGACAGAACTCAATTATGATGTTTTGGAAGTTCATGATGGACCAAATTTATTATCTCCACTTCTGGGTTCTTACAATGGTACACAGGTCCCACAGTTCCTGTTTAGTAGTAGCAATTTCATTTATCTTCTCTTTACAACTGACAACAGTCGTTCCAACAATGGATTCAAGATCCACTATGAAAGTAAGTTATTCTGAATTCTATTATTTGATTTCTCCATTAATGCTTATCATAAATACATAAAGGTGCACAGATGTTGTCTTTGGTAAATTTCTGTTCTTTCTCAAACTGAGAATGGAAAAACTGGCAAAAGGGACATTCAGGTCAGGAGGACTACAAATATGTCGTGAGGCTATTCAGGGAGAAAATTAGAAGGGCCAAAGCCCAACTAGAACTTAATCTGACACTGCCATAAAAGAGAATAAAAAATGTTTCTATAAATATATCATTAACAAAAGAAGGGCCAAGGAGAATCTCCATCCTTTATTGGATGCAAGGGGAAACATAGTGACAATGGATGAGGAAAAGGCTGAGGTGCTTAATGCCTTCTTTGCCTCAACCTTTAGTAATAAGACCAGTTGTTCTTCGGGTACCCAGCCCCCTGAGCTGGAAGAGAGGAACAGGCAGCAGAAAGAAACCTCCATAATTCAAGGGGAAATGGTTAGTGACCTGCTACACCACTGAGACACACAGAGTCTATAGGGCCAGATGGGATCCACCAAGGGTACTGAGAGAGCTGGCAGAAGTGCTTACCAAGCCGCTTTCCATCATTTATCAGCAGTCCTGGCTAACTGTGGAGGTCCCAGTGGACTCGAGGTTAGTAAATGTGATGCCCATCTACAAGAAGGGCCAGAAGGAGGATCCGAGGAACTACAGGCCTGTGAGTCTGACCTCAGTGTTGGGGATGGTTATGGAGCAGATCATCTTGAGTGCCATCACAGGACACGTACACGACAACCAGGTGATCAGACCCAGTCAGCATGGGTTTATGAAAGGCAGATCCTGCTTGACTAACCTGATCTCCGTTTCTGGCAAGATGACCCTCTTAGTGGATGAGGGAAAGGCTGTGGATGTTGTCTACCTAGACTTTAGTAAAGCCTTTGACACTGTTTCCCATAGCATTTATGTGGAGAAACTGACTGCTCATGGCTTGGAGAGGGGTATGCTTCACTGAGTGAAAAACTGCCTGTATGGTCGAGCCCAAAAGGTTGTGGTGAATAGAGTTAAATCCAGTTGGCAGTCAGTCAGAAGTGGTGTTCCCCAGGGCTCAGTATTGGGACTAGTTCTCTTTAATAACTTCATCAATGATCTGGACAAGGGGATTGAGTGCAGCCTCAGTAAGTTTGCAGACAACACCACATTGGGTGGGAGTGTTGATCTGCATGAGGGTAGAAGGCTCTACAGAGGGATCTGGACAGGCTGGATCGATGGGCCGAGGCCGATTGTTTGAGGTTCAACAAGGCCAAGTGCCAGGTCCTGAACTTGGGTCACAACAACCCCACGCACCTCTACAGGCTTAGGGAAGAGTGACTGGAAAGCTACCTGGTGGAAAAGGACCTGGGGCTGTTGATTGACAGCTGGCTGAATTTGAGCCAGCACTGTGCCCATGTGGCCAAAAAGGCCAACAGCATCCTGGCTTGTATCAGAAATAGCATGGCCAGCAGGACTAGGGAAGTGATTGTCCCCCTGTACTCAACACTGGTGAGGCCACACCTCGAATACCGTGTTCAGTTTTGGACCCCTCGCTACAAGAAAGACATTGGGGTGCTGGAGTGTGTCCAAAGAAGGGCAATGAAGCTTGTGAAGGGTCTAGAGCACAAGTCTTATGAGGAGTGGTTGAGGGAACTGGGGGCATTTAGCCTGGAGAAAAGGAGGCTGAGGGGAGACCTTAACACTCTCTACAACTACCTGAAAGGAGGTAGTGGCAAGGCAGGTGTCTCTTCTTTCAAGTAACAAGCGATAGGACAAGAGCAAATGGCCTCAAGTTGCACCAGGGGAGGTTTAGATTGGATATCAGGAAAATTTCTTCACTGAAAGGGTTATCAAGCATTGGAACATGATGTCCAAGGAAGTAGTTGAGTCACCATCCCTGGAGGTACTTAAAAGACATGTAGATGTGGTGCTTAGGGACATGGTTTAGTGGTGGACTTGGCAGTGCTAGGTTAACAGTTGGACTTGATGATCTGAATGGTCCTTTCCAACCAAAATGATTCTATTCTTTTATTCTGTTTGTTGATGTTAAATTACAAAAGGGATGACCAGTAATTTCACGTACAATTTAATGTCATTGCTGTACTGTTCTATCCTTTAACAATCAGAAGATAGGAATGGGAAGCAAATGCCTTTCTTCTGGATGTCGCTTTTATATCTTGTTTTTCTTATATTTTATACAATACTTTTCTCTGTGTGTAAAACTGCATGAGATCAGGAAGATTATGAAAATCTAAGCAGATAACTGAATTACTGTCCTGATTGTTGTGCCTGCAGCTCTAACTGAAGGTAATTGGCAATGCATTTTACATTATTGAGCTGAAAATCAAACTATGGAATTGCTTGTTTATGGATTTTTAGGGATCTAAAAACCTGCATATGTGATTTGTTCTGACATATAGAAGTATTCTTTTTCCTGTATTATAGTAATATAAACTACACTGCAGAAACTATCTGTAAGATTTCATAGTTTGGATTCTTAAAATTCATATAAGTTGATATATTTTAATATAATTTGCTTTTTGTGCTTCTAAATACAGCTTTTGTTGTAATGAGACATATTTTTATGTGAAATAATATTTTTCTGTAGTCACTGTTCAATTTGCTTAGTAAAGGTCATGAGAACATTTTTATCTATCCATTTTTGTTTCATACTTCTACTTTTTGGAACTACCACCAAGCAATTTTCAGATATTCTTAAATTTTTACATTACTTTTGGCCATTTTCACTCTTCCTGACCACTAGTGATAAGGATATTAAATAGAATATATGTGGAGGTGACTTTGCCAGACAAAATTTGGGCTGATTTGAACTCCAGTGAATGTCAAGTTCTGGCTGTTTATCACATGAAATCTATTATTATTCCCTAATTCTTTACTGTTGTAGCCTTCACCCACTTACTTCTCTTTGTATCATCTTCTGCATTGTGATAAAGTGATGATTTTGTTAAGTTCTCATCCTTTCTGAAGTTTGAAGGATGTTCACATTGAAGGATTGTTACACATCAGCAAAACTAGGTTGATATTGCCAGCAGAGACCACTGCATTTTTAAAATAATTGCCTAAATGAATCACAGAATCACAGAATCACAGAATCACAGAATGTTAGGGATTGGAAGGGACCTCGAAAGATCATCTAGTCCAATCCCCCTGCCGGGGCAGGATTGCCTAGACCATATCACACAGGAACGCGTCCAGGCGGGTTTTGAATGTCTCCAGAGAAGGAGACTCCACAACCTCTCTGGGCAGCCTGTTCCAGTGTTCAGTCACCCTTACAGTAAAGAAGTTTTTCCTCAAATTTAAGTGGAACCTCCTGTGCTCCAGCTTGCACCCATTGCCCCTTGTCCTGTCAAGGGATGTCACTGAGAAGAGCCTGGCTCCATCCTCTTGACACTTGCCCTTTACATATTTATAAACATTAATGAGGTCACCCCTCAGTCTCCTCTTCTCTAAGCTAAAGAGACCCAGCTCCCTCAGCCTCTCCTCATAAGGGAGATGTTCCACTCCCTTAATCATCTTTGTGGCTCTGCGCTGGACTCTCTCTAGCAGTTCCCTGTCCTTCTTGAACTGAGGGGCCCAGAACTGGACACAATACTCCAGATGCGGCCTCACCAGGGCAGAGTAGAGGGGGAGGAGAACCTCTCTCGACCTGCTAACCACACCCCTTCTAATACACCCCAGGATGCCATTGGCCTTCTTGGCCACAAGGGCACACTGCTGGCTCATGGTCATCCTGTTGTCCACTAGGACCCCCAGGTCCCTTTTCCCTGTGCTGCTTTCCAACAGGTCTGCCCCCAACTTGTACTGGTACATGGGCTTGTTCTTGCCCAGATGCAGGACTCTACACTTGCCCTTGTTATATTTCATTAAATTTCTCCCCGCCCAACTCTCCAGCCTGTCCAGGTCCCTCTGAATGGCTGCGCAGCCTTCCGGTGTGTCAGCCACTCCTCCCAGTTTTGTGTCATCAGCGAACTTGCTGACAGCGCACTCTAATCCCTCATCCAAGTCATTAATGAATATATTGAATAGAACTGGTCCCAGAACCGACCCTTGCGGAACTCCGCTAGACACAGGCCTCCAACTGGACTCTGTCCCATTGACCACTACTCTCTGGCTTCTTTCCTTCAGCCAGTTTACAATCCACCTCACTACCCGATCATCCAGACCACACTTCCCCAGTTTAGCTGCGAGGATGCTGTGGGAGACCGTGTCAAACGCTTTACTGAAATCGAGATAGACCACATCCACAGCTTTACCATCATCTATCCACCGGGTAACATCCTCATAAAAGGCTATCAAGTTGGTTGAGCAAGACTTCCAGTTGGTGAAGCCATGCTGAGTGCCCCTAATGATCCCCCTATCCTTGATGTGCCTAGAGACAGCACCAAGAACAAGTTGCTCCATCACCTTTCCAGGGATGGAGGTGAGGCTGACTGGTCTATAGTTCCCCGGGTCCTCCTTCTTGCCCTTTTTGAAGACTGGAGTGACATTCGCTTTCCTCCAGTCCTCAGGCACCTCTCCCGTTGCCCACGACTTAGCAAAGATGATGGAGAGTGGCCTAGCAATGACTTCCGCCAGCTCCCTCAGCACCCGCGGGTGCATCCCATCAGGGCCCATGGATTTATGGACATCCAGGTTGCTTAATTGGTCCCTGACCCAGCCCTCATCAACCAAGACAGATTCCTCCTCTATCCTGACTTCTTCTGGGGCCTCAGGGGTCCAGGGCTCCTCAGGACTGCCTCCAACAGTATAGACAGAGGCAAAGAAGGCATTCAGTAACTCCGCCTTCTTTTTATCCTCTGCCTCTAGGACCCCCACCTCATTCATCAGTGGGCCTACATTGCCTCTAGTGTTGGCTTTACCTGCAATGTATTTGAAGAAGCCCTTTCTGTTGTCCTTGACCTCTCTTGCAAGGTTTAATTCCAAGGAGGCCTTAGCTTTCCTAGTTGCCTCCCTACATCCTCTGACAACAGACTTATATTCTTTTGAATTTTATTACCATTTAATAATATTAAATGGTAGAAATTACACTTTGAGAATGTGAACAGCAAAAAGAGGAAAGCCGCACTTGGTACAAATATCCTTACATCAAATCATTTTAATTAAATAAAGTTGGAAAGGAAATCTGAAATGTAATTTTAAATGAATTCTTCAATTTCATTATAAAATCCCTTTTTTAAAAAGTTGATCCCCACCCCACAGTTCTCTTTACACTAGTGCAGAATGAAAGTTAAATTTATACTACCAGATAACAGTAAAAATATCATCACCATTTTTACAGAAGATAAACAATTTTCAGTAGTTGTTTTTCTGCTTAACATTCTGTGTTTATATCCAGACATCAAGTATTAATTTTATTTTTGTTTAATTCTTACTGGTTCATTGTCTTATATTATTTAGTACAACCCAATTGTGATTTCCCTTTTCTGGATAATAATAATCATTAATGGTCCTCTATTTAGCATTTCTCTCTTCAGATATCCTATTGAAAGCTGAATTCTTTTATATGTTCCTATTTTCTATGCTAATTATTTCTTTCCACACTGAATTCTTTGTAAGGAAGGATATTTTATGGTTTTTGTGTAGGGATAAAAGGAATAACACCCATAAAAAGTCTTACACTGAATACTTCTAATTTGCTGACTTCAATAATATTTTTTGTTTCTTTCTTTGTTTTTCCCCGATTCTTTTATAATGACGTTAAAGTTCTCATGGGGAAATAATCTAAAAGGTTTAATTTTTTCGCACACATTAAAATTCTCCTTATCAAGTTAACTCTCTTTACCCCTTTTTCTGTTCTTCTTTATCTTCTCAATATCCCACATATCAAATAATATTAGGTATGAGAATTATTTATGTAAATAATTGATCTATGTAAATATTTCAAGGGTAAAATTCAAAAGAAATGAAAAGCATTTTAGCTAGTATAACAGTTTGATCAGGAAGAAATAAAGGCTGGAAATCAGAATTTTGAGTGATCATCAAAGCTTTTCAACATCAACATCGGGGACAAAATAACTTAATGTTACTGAGGTAGGATCAAACTAAATATCCTGTAAATTATGTGATGTTTTTCTTTGCAACAGTGGCAGAATGCAATTCGTTATCCATAACATCTCATCAAGGTAACACAGAGAAACATAGTGCAAGGATAATTCACTGAAAATGTGTGATGATGAAGCCTTCACCCCCACTCACATTGCAGTGAATAACTTAAATTCATTTTTGAAAAACTATAAGTTATGTATTTAACTATTTTTATTTTTTTTTAAAAAAAATCCAGGTGTAACTGTTAATACTTACTCTTGCTTGGATCCTGGCATACCAGTGCATGGACGTCGTTATGGACATGACTTCTCTATAGGTTCCACTGTCTCATTTAGTTGTGATCCAGGTTATAGGCTGAGTCATGAGGAGCCTTTGCTATGTGAAAAAAATCACTGGTGGAGTCACCCACTCCCAACTTGTGATGGTAAGGATGAATGGATAAAATACAGTGTACCTTAAAATAGACACTTTTTGCCAAACTATTATTAGTCAAAATGAGTTGAATATTGGAGTTTGTAAAAACCTCTATTTTTAGGAAAAAAAAAAAAGAATAGTTAGAGGAAATAAATGTTATATACCTCTGTGTGATGAGATATTTAGTAATTAAGAGAATAATATATAATTCTTTAAATCAGCAGACTAT
Source organism: Nyctibius grandis (assembly GCF_013368605.1). Classification (NCBI taxonomy): domain Eukaryota; kingdom Metazoa; phylum Chordata; class Aves; order Nyctibiiformes; family Nyctibiidae; genus Nyctibius; species Nyctibius grandis. The sequence goes on from NC_090660.1 coordinate 90,414,990, forward strand.
TGAAGATTTGTCTATCTGAATATATGTTACCATGAACTAACTGATTGCCAATTAGCTCAAGGCATGCAATGTTAATGTATATCTGCTTGTAAAGCACTTATTACAAGCTACAAATATTTGTGTTTGGTTATCTATCTATGGACACAGGTGTGCTGACATATGAACCATGAGACGCCATTTATTTATACCTGACTCAAAAACTGCATTTTCTTCTGTTTCATGTTGATCACTGTGTTCCTAGCTTGTTAGCAGAACTTGACACCCCTTAATCATTCTAGGGCCACATTATACTTGATGATTAAGCGTTATAATTTTTAAACCAGATAAAAATTGTATTGAGTAACATGTCATAAATTTTGGCATCTCTGAAAAATTATCTAATAGTTTCAGTCATCACTTGTTATCTGAATTGTTCATTTTAATTCATTTTCACCATTAGGGTGATATCAATTATATTTAATACTAAGAAAGCATATTATAATGCTTATTAAGTTATGTATTTGAGATGTTTTCCCCTCAAAATAATTTTTTTCCTTTGAGCATGGTACACGTTTTTCTGATGATTAAAATGTTATCAGGAATAATGTAACCACTTAATTCTAGAGTAGTATTTAACAAAAAAATACACTGAAGTTTGATGAGCTACATAATGCACGTTAGTACATTTTTCTAAAATGGTTCTTAGTGTCTCAGAGCACTCAATTAGAAAGAAAAAGCAGAATTTGAATGAAGACTAACGAAAAAGCTCACCAAATCATGTCTGATTTGCCATATGGAAATATATTCATTTTCACTGTATTTCTTTCTTTAAAAGAAAGGGGTTTTCTTTGCTTTCAGCTTATTTAGTTAGCAAATGCTTTGGGTTTTATATTTCAATAGGTTGAACAGGTCAATATATGATGATACTCAAAATTTGTAGTGGTAGAAAGGGGCGTGAATAATGACTTTCCTGAAAATAGCACTCTGTAGTTCAGCAAGCCTGTTTCATAAAGGATTCTGCTTCTCAATCAGGTTCTTGGAATGAAGGAACTGCAGGGTTCCCACAGCTCACAGTCAAGGGGACTATATTTTGCTGAACAGACCATAAACATAAGATGTGTTTTCTGACAGTGATAGGCACTAGATGGTAACCATCTAAAACAAACAATATTAACACACTCCCTATGAATACTGTGCTCTGCTGTGAAATAAACTTACATATTGTGATAAATTTCTTCCTCAAGATGTTGGATTAGCACACAATTCATTAAGTAAACGAGAATTTTTTTTCTCCAGAGCACATTGCTAAATAGCAATTGTCCATTGAATAAATATGCTCTAGAGGCAGGATTGAGTATATTTATTCTAGTAAATTTAACCAATTCATGGTTGAACTAATTTTAATTTCATTGCTGAATTTCTTCTCTGGTGGAATGTTTTTAAATAGGATTCAGAGTCCTTGCACTCCCAGGGAAAATAGGACATTTGCTAAAGGAGCTGTTCTTTGCATAAACTGAGAGTATAGATTTGTGTTAATCATGCCACTAATAAACACATTGCTCAGTGTTCCTGCTCATTCAATATGTTACTCTGACAGTTTCTAAGGAGCAGAGATCTTTCTTGATTGGTCTTTTCACTAATTACACCTCTTTTTGATAATTACATTATGTAGTTATATGCAGACAGACCATGACAATTGTGCGGACAGATCATGACAACTCATGAGTGTGTTTTAGAGGAGGAGAAGGGTATAGAAAAGGAAATTTAGACTTCTTAGAACCATTTGTTCCTCAAAGTAGAAGATCATGTTGACTACAATTCCGTTCTTTGATGGAGTGTAAACTAATTTTTTCATGAGGTGTTTGGATGTTACACAGATAAGTATCACAAAAAGCTTATCAGGGAAGTCACACTTCATTATCTACAAGAACATTTAGGCAATACTGAGAATGATGGTCTAAAAATGAAGCAGCAAACTGTTTCCTTCCCTAAAGACTGGCCTGAAGGGGTCATATGACAGGCTCTATAATTCATTCATATTTTAATAATCTATAAGCATGAAGGATTTCATAGGTAATTTCCTTAGTTTTGATTTTTTTGTGTATCTATATAGATAAGGTGTGCACACTGTTCCTCAGTGTACATATGTATTCTCTGTATGTGTGTGCACACACATAAGCAAACACAATTTTATATATACAGAAGTATGGCAAAGCATCTCTGAAAAAAACATAATTTAAACCGTTCTGACCTTTGAGGATAGTAGAATCTATAGCTCTGCCATCTCAGTGGAGGCAGGGGATGGAGAGAGAGCCATGCGGCAGCAAGGGCTATTGATGGGTTAGAAACCACAAAAGTGCCCGAGAATGGTCATGCAAGAATTAGGGCTTCTCCCCTCACAAAAGTGGCAGGATCAATAGCCCAGCTGAAGTGCATCTACACCAAAGCACACAGCTTGGACAACAAACAGGAGGAGCTGGAAGCCATTGTACAGCAGGAAAACTATGACATACTTGCTATCACAGAAACATGATGGGATGACTTGCACAACTGGAGTGCTGCAATGGAAGGTTATAAACTCTTCAGAAGGGATAGGCAAGGTAGGAGAGGCAGTGGGGTGGCCCTGTATGTTAGGGAGTGTTTTGATTGTCTAGAGCTTGAGGATCATGACAATAGGGTGGAGTGTTTATGGGTAAGACTCAAGGCAAAGCCAACAAGGCAGATATCATGGTGGGAGTCTGTTATAGACCACCCAACCAGGATGAAGAGGCAGACGAAATATTCTATAAGCAGCTGGGAGAAGTCTCACGATCACTAGCCCTTATTCTTATGGGGAACTTCAACTTACTAGATGTCCACTGGAAATGCAGTACAGCAGAGAGGAAACAGTCTAGGAGGTTCCTGGAGTGTGTGGAAGATAACTTCCTGACATGGTGAGTGAACCAACTAGGGAAGGCATCCTGCTAGACTTGTTGTTTATGAACAGAGAAGGGCTTGTGGTGACCTGAAGGTTGGAGGCCGTGTTGGACATAGCAATCATGAAATGATAGTTTTCAGTTCTCCGAGAAGTGAGAAAGGGGGGGTCAACAGAACTGCTACCTTGGACGTCCAGAGGGCAGACTTTGGCCTCTTTAGGAGCCTGGTTGACAGAGTCCCTTGGGAGGCAGTCCTGAAAGACAAAGGAGTCCAGGAAGGCTGGACACTCTTCAAGTAAGAAATCTTAAAGTTGCAGGAGCAGGCCGTCCCCATGTGCCGAAAGACGAGCTGTCAGGGAAGAAGACTGGCCTGGTTGAACAGAGAGCTTTGGCTGGAACTTAGGAAAAAAAAGGAGGGTTTATGACCTTTGGAAGAAGAGGCAGGTGACTCAGGAGGACTACAAAGATGTTGTGAGGCTATGCAGGGAGAAAATTAGAAGGGCCAAATCCCAACTAGAACTTAATCTGGCACTGCCATAAAAGGCAACAAAAAATGTTTCTATAAATACATCAGCTACAAAAGGAGGGCCAAGGAGAATCTCCATCCTTTATTGGATGTGAGCCGAAACATAGTGACAAAGGAAGAGGAAAAGGCTGATGTTACGACCTGGTCGCAACTAGTTCATAAATCCCTTGGAGTAAATTAAGGTGAAACGACACCAAATAACTGTTATGAAATTAAGAGCAATTTATTAATACAGAGAAAGTGGCATGGTTGTAAGTGTCTTGGGTTTCTAAAGGCATTCAGAAAAGAGAGGAAAGGAAAAAGGAAAAGGGAAAGAGGATAGAGACTATGAGAGAGAGGAAAAGAGAGATCACCACCCTTAGATCCAGTGATGTAAGTTGTCTGTAGAGTTGGTAAGTTGCTTGGCAGAGTTGCTCCTCCGGTAAATCGCTTGCAGGATCAGTCCTCAGGTGGCGGGCGGGAGCGCGCGCCAGCATCCCAAGTGAGAAGGTCTAAATACCTTAGGTCATTTGCATGCGAGATAGGAGAGGGTGGTAACATCCCTCTTGTCTCCCCGCCTCTGCTCACTTCCCATGCTAATTGGGACGCCTGCGCTTTGTAGTCTTAGATAGTTCTCGAAATGAGTCGGTGGTCTCCCAAGGGGTGTCTGGAGTCATGATCCCCCCTAGTTGTGGTGTCCGCTGTATGACCCCGCTTCTGCACAAGCGTGGCTGAGGCCTTGCAAAGTTGTTGCACATGTAGGCTGGCCCCAAGGAAAAGATACCATCCCTCCTCCTCCGAAGGACTTATCTCTTCCTCCAGCCAGAGTTGTAAATCACAACACTTAAGGCACAGCAGGGGTATTGTTCTGGTTCCAAGACCCTTATCTCTTGCCAGACTTGCAGGCCTCTGTAGTACACATCCCCTCCTCCAGCCAGAGTTGTCAAACAAGTTGTTTAAGGCATACAAACTCTGTCCATCACAGCTGAGGTGCTTAATGCCTTCTTTTCCTCAGTCTTTAGTAGTAAAACTAGTTGTTTTCCAGGTACCCAGCCCCCTGAGCTGGGAGACAGGGTCAACAGCATCTTGGCTTGTATCAGAAATAGCGTGGCCAGAAGGACTAGGGAAGTGATTGTTCTCCTGTACTCGGCACTAGTGAGGCTGCACCTCTAGTACTGTGTTCAGTTTTGGGCCCCTTACTACAAGAAAGACATTGGGGTGCTGGAGTGTGTCCAAAGAAGGGCAACGAAGATGGTGAAGGGTCTAGAGTACAAGTCTTGTGAGCAGTAGCTGAGGGAACTGCGGTTGTTTAGTTTAGAGAAAAGGAGGCTGAGGGGAGACCTTAACACTCTCTACAACTACCTGAAAGGAAGTTGTAGTAAAGGCAGGTGTTTGTCTCTTTTCCCAAGTAACAAATGATAGGATGAGAGCAAATGGCCTCAAGATGTGCCAGAGGAGGTTTAGATTGGATATCAGGAAAAATTTCTTCACTGAAAGAGTTATCAGATATTGGAACATGGTGACCAAGGAAGTGGTTGAGTCACCATCCCTGGAGGTATTTAAAAGACATGTAGATGTGCTACTTAGGGACATGGTTTAGTGGTGGACTTGGCAGTGCTAGGTTAATGGTTGGACTTGATGATCTGAAAGGTCATTTCCAATCAAAACAATCCTATGATTCTATGATTCTATTTCTGCTCTTTAACGATAAATATTTAAGGGTAAATATTTTCAGTACCATAGAACACTTATAGCTGAAAGGAACCTCATAATGTCATCTAGTCCAAGCCCGTACCCAAAAAAGAAGGCCCAGTCTGGATGTTAGATCTGGTTTCTCAGGATCCTACATAGCCCAGTGTTATCTCCAAGGAGGGAAATTTCATTTCTTCTCTGAGCAACCTGTGCTATTGTTTGGCCACACAATAGATATTCTTAACATCTACTTGTCATGAACCAATGTGGTGCCCTTGGGGGCGGCGGGGGGGTTCGTCAGCTACGATCGTTCAGGTCACAGCCCTCCTTGGTCAGCCCTATCCATACAAGTCAGGACCCCACTAAAAGGTACCCTGATCAGCCCTGCCTGTCAGGGCCAGGACCCCACTAAAAAGCCCCCCTCCCCTCAATCTGCCTCAAGGCATTTTTTTCCCCTCCCCTTCTCTGTGCACTAGAGAGCAGCAGTTCCCCAGGAAGAATTTATTTCGATCCTTGAGACGAAGGTAAAGCACAAACGAGGCACAGTATTGCTTCACACTTGGCTATGTTTACTTAGATAATGATACTCTATAATTGGATAACAATACTCTGCGAAAGAGGGAGAAAGATACGGAAAGGAAACCAAGAGACAGGAGGAAACATATGCTAGGATTGAAGAGAGATCAGCAAGGATAGTCACCACCCAGGATCCAGCGGCGTCCTGCAGGTCCTCTGTTCATTTCCAGTCTTCCAGTGGTGTGTCGACACCATGTCTTGGGGGTGGTCTTCCTTTATACCACGTAGGTAAGCAAGTGGGTTCTCTCACCTTGACAACGGTGTCTTGGCAACGGTGTGGTTACAGTTTTGCACCTGCGCATACGTCCCATGCGCAGTTCACGTGCTTTAGGACTCGCTTATCACTCGGCCTTCGCGTGGTCATCTACAGTAAACAGGAAGTTCTTGGTGGGCTGCTCGCTCAGCCCGGATGATGGTCAGCAGCTGATAAGCAGGAGAGTGGTGTGCTGCATCAACAAGCTTGTGGCTTCCACAGTGCCGCTGTCTAGTTTGTCAAACTAGCACACACAAGCAAGCTTTGAGACAAAGACTTTACATTTCAGTCTCTCACACTACTGAGAACTTCCCACATTCCAGTTAAATCCATTACCTCTCATCCTTTCACTGTGGTGAAAGCTACTTGAATTTATACAGAACTTTAATTGCTTTACAGTTTTCAAGACAGAAACACCACTGTGTTAAACTGTTATACAACCATAAAATTAAATCTTCTTCAATGAACGAAAAGTGAAACCTATGATCTTTATCAAACCATCAGTCTTTTTTCAAGAAGACTGTTAGGAAGATACTGTTAAAAATACTATATTGTTAAGTATGACTAATTTGTGGATATCTATCTTGACAAAATGCTTTTTTATTTCTTTTCAAAAAAGGTGGCACTGATGAAGGCCATTATTTTGTCCTTCTTTGGTTCATAGGTAAACAGCTTTTTTATGCATACAGACCAGAGAAAAATGAGTGATATTACTGTGCACATTTATTTATTTTGAAATAGTTCATCTGAAGAAGTGGGTTGGCCTATATACCACAAACATGGGACACATTACCTAGGAAAATAAACATACAAATAAATAACAACCATTCTTTTCAAAAGAGCATATGTACAGGCCTACAGAAATAGTCATACTTAAGAGAGAACAAATAAATGGTTTTGAGCTTTGCTTAGAAAATGTTACTTGTATTACATTTGTACCATTTGTATCTAACATCTATGTGTGATTCACTCTGGACTTATCTATCTAGACAGCCCTGAATTTCTTGACTGTAATCTCCTCCCAGTGCTTGACAAATAAGACAAAATTTTGTTTCATCATGTCCTTTCTATATGAATATTATAATAGAATTTTACTTTTAAGCTTTGAATACATGTGAGAAAACCGATTCTACCTAATACATGAAGTATTGTATTAATTTTATTAAAAATTACAGGATAATTCATGTAAAAGTTAGCTACATAATTCAGAGTGTAAAGTGCTTTTTATTCCCTTCATCATAACATGATATTTAATGCTAATTAATACATAATAGTTCTTTTTCAGTATTTGAACTAAAAATAAATAGTCATTCCACTTGATTTTCACTTACTTAAGAAAATTAATAAATAGCAAGAAAAATGTGCAAGCAAGATGGAAGACATTTGGTGTTTGTATTGAAAGTACCTAGATGTCTAAATGAATTAGCAAATATGACTTGTGCGGTACCTTGAGGAACATATGCAGGAAATATGGCAGAGGTGTTATGTCATTTCTGTTAAGACATCTAAAACAATACTTTTATTAAAATACAACTGTTAAAAAACCTGCTGCAAATATTCAGTGTGGTTGATGCCAGAGTTGGAAATGGTTAACATGTCTTGGTCTGGTTTAGATTTAAATAAGAAGGTAAAAATGCAAGTTTATGTTGTGAGTAATCTAGGGTACACTAGTTTCTACTAAGTTAGTCTCTTGTGTAATATAACTCAAGTCCAAGGTTTCTTTCGAGAAGCTGATTATAATAATTTGATGTCTGTATTGTTATTTGCTTGTTACTACTTGACTGCATCCCATTTTAAGACACATTTCATCTTCTGTAATTAGGGAAGACAGATGCTGAATTTTCTTAGTCTATGAAGCACAGTATATAAGATTCAAATTCTAATTCACTGTTTCAATGATTTTTAACTATATTTCACTTTTATTATCAAATTACGTAGTAAATGAAAATCACCTTAGAATTAGATTTTTAGTTCGAAGTTAGAGTTCATTAAACAAATGAATGCAATGAGGTCTCTGTGTGTTCATGCACAAATATACTTGTATTTATATATACTTGCCATCCAGAGGGACCTTGACAGACTTGACAGATGGGCCTGTGCGAACCGCATGAAGTTCAACGAGGCTGTCAAGGTTTAAAGCTGGGCTGGCTATTAAACCTGCAGCAGACGCTCTCTGTTAACCCTCCCCCCCCCCCCCGAAGGGAAAGGGAAAAGGGAGAGAGACTTACGGGTTGGAAAGTTAAAACAGTTTTAATAAACCTATAATAATGAAAAAGAGTATAATAATAATATTGGAATAATCAAATATATACAAATATATATACAAAACCAAGATCGAATTCCCCCGATGTCGGCAACGTCACCACCGGCACTGCAGGGCAGGCTCCGGGAAGGCCCAAGCTGGGCCTAGCGACGGTCGAGAGCTGGATTCAGGGATGCACGGATCGGGATCGGGGGCAGCAGGAAAACAGTCGGAGTCCTCCTTGGACACCGGCCATAGCAGAAAAGAGCCCCAAGCCAGAGACCCTCGTGATCCCCCCGCTTTATACCGAGAATGACGTGTATGGGATGGAATACCCTCGTTGGTCAATTTTGGGTCACCTGCCCTGTCTGCTTCTCCCTGAAGGTGCGACCCCCCTTTGGCTCTTCACTCATAAGCAGTGAGGAATTCAGCAGTGACCTTGGTTTCTCTAGGACTAAGTACAGCAAGAGCCTTATTGCACAACATCCCTACCGGTGCCTCAGCGATAACTACAAACTTCGAGCGTTATCAGTCCTGGAAGCAGACACTGTCTGCAAAACATGTAGTTAGTTTCAGAAAGTGCAGTTACTTAGAGGAGACTTAGCTGAAAGTAAAAATCACTGAAAGGAAAATCGGCCTGGTTTAGGCCAAACCAGGACAGAGGCCGAGTGCAAGGTCGTGCATATGGGTGGGGGAAATCCCAGGCATAAATACAGGCTGGGTGGAGAATGGATTGAGAACAGCCCTGAGGAGAAGGACTTGGGGGTGATGATTGATGAGAAGCTCAACATCAGCCGGCGATGTGTGCTTGCAGTCCAGAAGGCCAAGCGTATCCTGGGCTGCATCAAAACCAGCGTGGCCAGCAGGTCGAGGGAGGTGATTCTGCCCCTCTACTCTGCTCTCATGAGACCCCACCTGGAGTACTGTTCAGCTCTGGGACCCCCAACAGAAGGAGGACATGGAGCTGTTGGAACGAGTCAAGAGGAGGGCCACGAAGATGATGAGAGGGCTGGAGCACCTCTCTTATGAAGAGAGGCAGAGAGAGTTGGGGTTGTTCAGCCTGGAGAAGAGAAGGCTCCAGGAAGACCTTCTCGCAGCCTTCCAGTACATGAAGGGGTTTACAGGAAAGCAGGAGAGGGACTTTTTACAAGGGTATGTAGTGACGGGACGAGGGGTAATGGTTTTAAATTGAAAGAGGGTAGATTTAGATTAGATATTAGGAAGAAATTCTTTCCTGTGAGGGTGGTGAGACACTGGCACAGGTTGCCTAGAGAAGTTGTGGCTGCCCCCTCCCTGGCAGTGTTTAAGGCCAGGTTGGATGGGTCTTTGAGCAACCTGTTCTAGTGGAAAGGTGTCCCTGCCCATGGCAGGGGTTTTGGAAACATATGATGTTTAAGGTCCCTTTCAATCCAAACCATTCTATGATTCTATGATTTAGATTTATACATATACAAACACATCTATGTATAAATAGGTTTATCTTTTCACTCTGGTTCTTTCTGAGCTAGCATGTTCTTAGTCTTTCTCAATGATGTTTGAAACCATTTGTAAAACTAATCATTATTACTAATTGATATAAAAATATCTTTTCTCTTCCTATCACCTTTGATACAAATAGTTTTCAATTATTTGTACTTGCAGCAAGCTGACCTTACTGAAAAAAAGTAGTTTTTTTCTGAAGGCTTCTGTTGTTCTTATGTGTATTCCCTCTTTTTTGAGAAAATTGAGATACATCATTTTATGTTGGTTTCTGAGTTGTGGTTGGTGATCTATGGCTAGTCTCTTGAAAAACCTTGATATATAAAAATGGTGGGTGATATAATTTGAAAATGTGGAAAATGTTGTTAATTTCCCAGATAACACCACCTTCAGTCAGGCTAAAAAGGGACATCGATATGGCCTTTTTTTTTACTGCATTGCTAGTGAACACCATATGTAGAAATACATGGATACATGTGTGTATATATATATATATATGTATTATTTTATTTTGCTTTATTAAAATAACAAATATATTCATACTCTTGATAGTTTTCTGTTCTCCTATGATGTCGTGACCTCCTCTTCTCACATCCAGTTTTCTTGATAACTTCATATTATTGCTATACCCTTCATAACTCTGGGACTGAATTGTGTTACACCAAAATAAATTAGTTTTAAATAGGTAGTAAACCTTATTCAAAGACCTCGGATGACAGAGAATGTAATTAGTGTTTGTTAAGTTTTATTTCATGGTATAAAAAGCAAAATTTAAGAGGTAAGAGGCTTTTTGGGAACACGTGTTAAGCTAGCTGTACAGGCTGACCTCTGTAGGAAGAGATTATACAGACTGACTTCTGCGGTAAAATATAAATACATGAAAAATAGAATGGAAGATGTGAAAAAATGGGGAAAAACATCTAAGAACAAAAATGTTACAATCTAATGTCAAGTATCCCAGCAATATGTTTGTGTAGCAGAGCTGCTGTGACGAGAAAGTCAGATAAGTACATGCAATTGTTAATGCAGTGGTTATAGAGATGGAAAATGTATCTTACAGAAGTAGATTAAGAAAACTTGTCTCATTTAACTGATGCAAAGTTAGAGATACTAATGTGCTTTGCCAGCCTTCCAAAGTGAGCCCTCAAGAGGGAGAACAACATAGTAATGGAGGGAAAAAAATTAGGGAGGTGTTGATTCAGCTTCTCTGTTTGCATAACAAAGAAATTATTAATTATTGTATTAGCAACACAATACTCCATTTCCCACATTAGAACACCAAGATAGTGCTTCAGTTATTTGCTTATGTATTCATTCCACTTTTAGTCTCTCCTAGCCTCCATCTCTGTATAATCAGATAAAGCGAAAGAAAGGTTCCTTGTAGAATCTGGAAAAATGTGTGGAGTTTATCTTTTGCTGTTTGTATTTTCATGTGTTCCTGTTTTCCTTTGCACTCTGAGAAAGAGTCAGATACTAGTAGTGATATTATATTCTTGGGCTGTTTGCCATCTTATCAGGACCAGTGCACATTTTATATTTCAGAACTGTCAGCTTGGCTTTGTTTTGTAAAATGCTGGTCCCTTGATGCCTTTTTTGCCATCTGCTAGCCTTCATAGTGTTACAATGAGTGCCTGATGGCATGCCATAGATGTTTTGTCACCATTTACATTCCTAAAAGGTTTTCCAAACACCCACTGTAAAATACCGTATTTGTTTGGGCTGTTTCTCATGATTATAAAATCTGATTGCATTTTCCTGTTTAGGGCTGACCTAAGTTATGGACAAAATAGGTAGTTACCATGAGAAGCTCCAATAACATGTTGGTGTAGTTCTGATGCTGTTTTATTAATGTCTAAATATAACAAGATCAGGAGATAAGTGGACAGTGGTTACTTTCATTGTCTCTTGACCAGAGAAGTGAGGAGGAAAACTAGCAGGCTGGGAGGTTATTCCCCTGTGGCAACAATTATGGAATTGTGTAGTTGTGGTCCTAGAATGTCCTATTTCAGCCTATGATACTGGATCTGCAAATTTCCAGCTTAAAGCTAGGTCAAAAAGGCTAGAAATTTGGCAGGAAAAATTGCACACACAAAGAAATCGTGAGGCTACTCAGACAAATACACATGTTTAAAACAGAAATGTAGTTAGTTAGAACAATCAAACAAATTTAGCTAGGTAAAATAGGATGGTCTTCATCCTAGAATAGAGGATGAAGTTCTGTTTCTGCTTTATAAGAAAACTGTATTAAATATATACTTCTTTTTATTCAGTGCCCTAAAGATAGCGATGGCATGCAATGCAGTAACCTCATTATGAAAAATGATTGACCTTTATGAAAACATTCCACAGTGCTACTGAAATGTCTCAACAATGCAAGTATTTCCTTATTCAAATATCTGCTTAGGTACAGGGTGAGGCGGAAGGTACATTCTGGATATTCTCTTGATTCACTGTATGGCTTGTCCTCAAATCAGTTTTGAATGTACTTCTAAAAGCAGAAAATCATGACTAGTCAACATATTAATTCTCAAAGAAATAGCATTAACAGCAACAGCAAAGATAAATAGGTATAACTTTCATGATTTACCCCATTGATGTGTAGCAGAAATTGTCATAAGTAGAATAAATACCAAGACATAGTAGAATAAATGGCATGATGGAACAAATTGCTCACAACACCTTTCTCTTGAAGAAGTATGATTTTATTTGAGCACTGTTCATATATTGAAAGGCCAAACTTCTCCCACCTTTACGATCCATACTGTTGAGTGCTACATTGGTAACTGCTGCTGAAGTTACAGGAGGAGTAGGAGCAGGTTAAACCAGCTAATGCAGGTGGGGCAGCCTCTCTCAGAAAGAGGTGTTGCTCCTCCAGCCTGTGACAGGCTTCTTCCTTCACCCTTGCTGGTGTGGCAGCAGGCTGGGAAGCACAGACATGAGCAATAGGTGAGCAACAGCTTATACATAAGGGGAAAAAGGATTAATAGCTGTATCGACTGGTAACTACCATTTGCCTATCTCCCAAACTGCCTTTCAACAGCTTTAGCATCTACTAAAGAGAGAACTTTATTGTTAAAAAAGAGAGTGCTAAGTACTGGCTTAGGTTAAGGTGCAGGCTCAGAAACTACAGTTGACACCAATAAAAAGTCTGAAAGGACACTGGTTGAGAGCTTGACTATTTAAGGCTGAAAAGGGAGAGTTCATGTTAATTACTCTGAAAGAGCTGCTCATATGAAGAACTGCAATCAACTTTCTTAAAAGTCTGTATTAGTTGACTTAAATCTGATGGCAATAACATAGTTTACTGTTTTTTTGTATCCTAGAACATTTCTACAAATAATTTTGGTAATGTATATAATTAGGCTAAGAAAAATAAAATGAATAGATATTTTTAATCTTGAAACAAAATAAAAAGTAGAAATGCTCATTTGTTTTATAATATATACCCTTCTGAGATAATCTATATTCAGAGAACTATGATGTAATAACTTTTCTTGGTACTGAGTTTTAACCACTGTTATTGATAACAGATAATTCTAAGGTATAAGAGACTCTTCATTACTAAAAATTACTCAATTATTTTTAGTATTTCAAAAGCTCTCAAATGGAAAATTCACCATTAAAATGTAATGGTGAATTGTGAAGATATTTATGGCAGTGTTGTAATGATTTAATTTTTCTATTTTGTATTAATTCAAGCTGTAATTTAATTTTTATATTGTTATGGAAAGATTTATTCTTGTATTGGCAATTGTCATTATCACTTGCATTACAGATATAGATGCATATCCAATTAGATACAAGAAAGCATGTCACGCTTCCCTGCAATAATATTTTCAGTCAGTAATTCTTCAATAGCAAAATCCACTCTATGCCATTTTAACTCCCCAGACTTAGCTTCTGGCTAAAGTGATATTGTTTGGCTCCGTATCTTCTTCTGCCTTCATCTTGCTGAACTTATGTCTTTCACAGAGTCTGAAGAAAATATGAAAAAACAGCTAAGGAAACTAGCTTTCCATTTTCTTAGTACCTATTAAAATGCATGTTAATTATTCATTGATTATATTTCTTTTCATATTGTATAAAAATGGGCTGTAGTTATATGTGGAATTGCTAAATCATTTGACCAACTATTTTTAAGTCATTTTAAAGCCATAAGTTTTTAAAAAATTGTTTTCTCGTATTTTCTCTCATCTGTAAGATTTATATTAATTATTTTATTATTGCTTTCTTTGTTATTTCTAGCTTTATGTGGTGGAGATGTTAGAGGACCTAGTGGAACAATTTTATCCCCTGGTTATCCTGATCTGTATCCAAATTCACTGAATTGTACATGGACTGTGGATGTTACTCATGGAAAAGGTAAATAAATCTATTTTTCCACCTTTTTTTTTTTAATATATGTGTCCAGTATCCTGTGCTACACATGTAGATCTAGGTTAGCAGCAATGAACTAGGAATTGCATTACTGATTTTTGGTTTTGTTTATTTTTACTGTAGTAATTCCTAGAATTCCAGAAGTGGACTAGGCTCTAATGTTTTCCACAGAACAGAAAGTCCTTAAAAGTTTATAGTCCAACTAGCAGATAGTTGGATATAACCACATTAATTCATACAGGTGAAAGAGGATGAAAGCTTTTTCTGTGTTGATGAGGAAATGCCTTATTTTAGAGAGAAATTAGCTGGAAGTAGTCGTTGATATTTAGATTTGGTATCAACAGAAGAATCTGAAGTGAAGACTCAAGTGAAGATATTATTCATATTATGGCATAAAAAAGGAATTAAGTTAATGAGAGGGCAGTTGTTTAAAAGATTGTTCATTATGCTAAATTTTACATTATGACTAGCTGTCAACAAGGAAATGTCAGAAAGAAAAGTCCTGTTACTTTGAAGAAAAGAAACTGTTTCAGTTTACCAGACATATTTTCAGAGTGGCAGCACATAAATGGCAGTTTGATATGCATTTATGGATTGAACAAATATTACATTTTGTAAATAAATGTAGAGGGAAAAAAAACAATAAATAATGTAACCCAATAAGAGAACATGGAGTTTAATAGAGAGGTAAGAAAGAATTATATAATGACTGATCATGGAAGCTGAAGGACAGGTGACTTTTAAGAAAAGGGCAGTTATTTGTTGAAGGCAGATTTCAGGTTAAAGATGTAATACTTATTTTAACCTTTCTCTGAGAAAGGATCTTACTAAGAGTTATTTCAAAGAAATTTAAGACACATAGAAGAAGTTAGAAAATGCTTAGGACACAAATAGTTGGGATTTCCAGGTAGCAAAATTTCCTCGAAACAGTGTGTTCTAGTTGCTTTCAGGTGAAAGGTTTTGGGACTAGATGAGAAGAGAGGGCTCAAACTTCTAGATTTTTTGTTGATATTTTGTTTTAAATATGGAAGTGACTGCATAGTACTCTTGTGCCGTGAGTGGAAAGAGCTGAAGAAGCATAAGAATTTAATGTTAAGGGAAGGAGAGAAATAGAGATAGGTGTCATAGAAATTGAATAAAATAGGGTGAGGTGATAAGAATACAAAAAGGAGAATTGCATCTGGAAAGAATGCAGAAAAAGGAATTAAAGAGAGAAGAAAGAAGGCAAGTTCAATTCTGAATTTCATCAGTTTTCTCTGTGAGGGCATGAAAAATGTGACAAAGTATACTGATGGTGTATTCCTCTAAGAAAGAGTTATTGATAACATAAAAATAAGATTTCGCTCACAGAGAATTGTGCTGATCTGTGATCCTCTTGGTCTATTTTGTACAAATAATTTGATAGTTCTTCATCTAGATGTTAAATTATTCTGACTTGATGTCCCATTTAAAACTCCTTAAAACGTTAAAGTGGTAAAGTGTTACCTCTCAAAGTTATTGCTCCAACTATTCTGCAATCTCTTTTTACTACAAAATTATGCCATTGTGTGAATATAATTTGCTTGTAAGTAGCCACAGTGAAAAAGCATTCTGAAATTACTGAGCCTACATCAGATGCTACTCTTCTTACCTCTAGATACGATACACAGCTTTTAGAGTTGCAGGAATATAAGGTACTGTGGATCTTTTGCAAAGGAGAAAGGATGTGGGAAGAATATAACTGTTCTTCTGTATGAGCAAGAAAGATTGATAGAAAGTGTAAGAAAACTGTTAGCCCTGTAGTCATTTAATTTGCACTCTATCTGAAAAGCCATTGGATAACCAGCTCAAGACTTATAATCTTGGCATTGAAGATAAGTAGCAGAGATGGATAAGAGTTTAGCTTAGTGGAGTAAAACAGGACTGAAAATTATGTAAATTGTACAGTAAACATGAGCCCAGGTCAAGCCTTATTTTTCAGGATTCTTGAAAGACATTTTGTTAACACTTTCATTTTTCTTCAGTTAAAAATGAGATTATGGAGGAAACTACTTGGAAAAATTTTTTTTAGAAAATTAAGTAGGTTTTTCTGTGATTTGTCTTTTTTCTTGAACTCTTAGCTAGAGAAGTGCTTAAAAGTTGGTATCAATAAAAGCTGAAATTCTCAATGTGATTACATTTTATGAGAGGCTACTGAAAAAAAGCACCATATATAATGAGACTTCTGAAAAAACAAATATACAGAAATAAATATACAGAGTAAGAGAGTAGTAATATAAACATACACATTTATAAGCACATATACACTGATACTTATATATACACACACATATATTGTTACAAGCACATTCCTGTTTGTGCCAATAAGTTTTATATTATCTTATGGAAATGTTATTAAGGAAAAAATATTAAATATGAATGCTATGTTGTAATTTGACTTGGGCATTTTGATTCATGCTGCTCAAAGATTTGCTGGAAAAAATCAAAGAATGAGGATTTGCTGTGAGTAGGAAATAGGAAATACTGTATGAACTTCTCATATTTTGTTCTTGTTGTCAAAAAGTTATTAATACTTTAAGCTCTTCCTGTAGTACTGCATGAGGAAGGTAGCTCTCCTTTTATAACAATAAGTCACGGGCTTACTTAATTTAACTTTAAACTTCTAATAGTAAAGTTGTATGTCTCAGTAATCTAGTCCATTGGGCCACTTCTTTATTTAATGGACAAATGCATATATCTTCAGGATATGAGTCATTTCACCCTGAAAAAGTATCTAAGGTAGATGGAACTACTTAGCAGGACCTGATGTGATAGGATAAGAGGTAATAGTTTTAAACTGAAAGAGGTTAGATATAGACTAGATCTAAGGAAGAAATTTTTTACAATGAAGGTGGTGAAACACAAGAACAGGTTGCCCAGAGAGGTGGTAGATGCCCCATCCCTGGAAATATTAAAGGTCAAGTTGGACTGGGCTCTGAGCAACCTGATCTAGTTGAAGATGACCTGCTCACTGTGAGGTGAATTGGACAAGATGACCTTTAAAGATCCCTTCCAACCCAAAGTATTCTATGATTCTGTGATTTTATGAATGAACTGTCCTCTGAAGGTGCCTATTTATCTCTACCATCTAATGTCCAGGGGGGTTGTATAGTTCCCAGATGAGTTGTCCAGGGGGTTTGTATAGTTCCCAGATGAGTTGTCCGTGAGGAGACTGAGAGACTAACTTTTAGATAGTTACTGTTTCGGAAAATTAATCCCATACACATAAATGGGTTATTTTAAAGTGAGGGAGAATAGCTTTGTTCTGGAAATATAATTTTCTGCTCTATTTCATGTCAAATATAATACCAACTTCAGAATCTCAAGGGGCATCTTCTACTGGCCATTAACCAGTCATATGTTTTTTAAAAAATAATTAAAGTTTTCTTTAGCTTTTTTTTTTTTTGTCAAATTTGGTAGTTTAATGTCAGACTGCCAAGAAAATGTATATAACTTGTAGCTCCAGAATGCTGTGGGATACTTTTTTAAACACATATCTTTATGTCGCAACTTCATACTGCTATTACATAATAGCAGGCAATTAAATGCTTACATTTACTTAAGACTTGTATTTTACGTCTGGATGTGTTGTATTGCTAAGAAGAACAGTTTCTGTGTTTGTACATACTGTCTTAAATAACATATTCTGAAATACATATTTTTTATTTTTACTGTTCAATTGTATCTAAACTTCTAGAGCTCTGGAATGATTTTTCATTTGTTTTCATGTGGACCAGCATTATGATTCTTGAATGTCCATTAAAACTTGATATGATTTTTTTTATTTTTAAAAAAATTTTTAACTAAGGTATGGAACATGTACTTTAAATATAGTTAATATGTCTAGTAATTGGTATTATTTATGAAGAGGAACAGAAGCATCTGTCATGACAGTAATTATTGTATTTTGTCTGTGATTAGCATGAAATTCAATATATGGTGAAGTGAAATTTGTGGAGTATCAATGGTGTATTTTAAACCATTTACTAACAGAATAGTTAATTTACCCATCCCCTGAAAGTCTGGATTGTAATACTGAGAAATGACATTAGAGTGTTACATCTTCCTGTCTTCATTTCAGGTGTTAAATATTCCTATTACAAAGAAAGGGTCATGTGAGGTAGAAGGAACCTACCTGAACATACCTTTTAAAATTCTTCTCTGGAGAAGACACAATCTGTCACACAGCTTATATTAATGTGATTAGAATATTTTCTGAAGAAAACTAAATTATACAGCTACTGCTGAGTTATGCCTTGGGGTTTTGCTTAGAAATGTCATGGAAATCTGGAAAATTGATTGAAACATTCCCTTGAGTTAAACCTTGAATTTGGTGTTTGAACAATACCCAATGAAGCTCAGCTGTGATTCACAAGAATTCCATTATTTTTGGTTACTACCATAAAATTTTCTTCAGCATTTCTTATTTTATTGTTGCAGTATACATGCATGCATAAAAAGGGCCAAAATTAATTTGGAGTGTAGAAAATGCAACAAATATGGCCTAAATTTCAGCCTCATTCTGTATATATCATGTTTTTCTCTTAAGAGCTCTTTTTTTCATGTCAGATCACCACTGTCTCCTATGTAAAATTATAATTTAAAAAACCCCATTTAATAGTTTATCAATCCCAAAGCTAAATTTATATGCGTTAGCTCAAAAAATATTTAAGCTAACCTTGATTCCAAAATTCAGTGTGTGATTTTTGCCAATTCATTGTCACACATAATAAATAGGATGCTCAAAGCAGATGAATGGCTTTACTCATATAATTATTAAATAAAGAATTTTAAAAATCCAGAATAGATTTCTTGGATTATCTAGTTTTATCCTATGCATAAAACACAATCGCATCCTGTATTTTCTATATCAGTGCCACTAAGTAAGGGGGTGTTTATCTGGATCTTCAAGCTACAGCAAGTTGGGGTGGGGGGTGGAGCTATAAGAGAAGGAGATATCTACTTGAAAAAGCTGAATAGTTCTCCAGTCTCTTTAAATGGCAGTAGAGATTAGAGGTCTCTAAGATCCAAGGGATTTCTCTTGTTGCTCCCATTTTTATGTCCAGCTGACAGCAAGACTAACCATGTATTCCAAAGATGCCAATATGTAGAGATATATATATATGTATATACGGCTGGTCACACAGACTAACATGGACAGAGACAAGTGTCTTTACTGGCACACACAGACACACCAAGTGCACTGAAACAGACATGAACACCACAGGCAGGCAAATCCTGTTTCTCCAGCGGAACTGATGGGAACAGGATCACAGAATCACAGAATGGTTAGGGTTGGAAGGGACCTGTGGAGATTACAGAATCACAGAATCAACTAGGTTGGAAGAGACCTCTGGGATCATCGAGTCCAACCTTTGACCTAACACCACTGTGTCAACTAGACCATGGCACTAAGTGCCACATCCAGTCTGGTGATTCCTCCACCTCCCTGGGTAGCCCGTTCCAATGCCCCATAACCCTTTCTGTGAAGAAATTTTTCCTAATGTCTAACCTGAACCTCCCCTGGCACATCTTTTGTCTATGTCCTCTAGTCCTATTGCTAGTTGCCTGGGAGAAGAGGCCGACCCTCACCCCGCTAAAACCTCCTTTCAGGTAGTTGTAGAGTGTGATAAGGTCTCCCCTCAGCCTCCTTTTCTCCAGGCTAAATGACCCCAGTTCCCTCAGCCGCTCCTCATAGAACATGCCCTCTAGACCCTTCACCAGCTTTGTTGCCCTCCTCTGGACTCGCTTCAGCACCTCAATGTCTTTCTTGATATGAGGAGCCCAGAACTGGACAAGGTACTCGAGGTGCAGCCACATCAGTGCTGAGTACAGGGGGACAATTACTTCCCTAGTTCTGCTGGCCACACTATTCCTGATACAAGCCAGGACGCTGTTGACATTCTTGGCCACCTGGGCACACTGCTGGCTCAGGTTCATCTGGCTGTCTACCAATACCCCCAGTTCCTTTTCCACCGGCACTCTTTCTAACCACTCTTCCTCCAGCCTGTAGCACTGTATGGGGTTGTTGTGGCCAAAGTGTAGGACTCGGCACTTGGCCTTGATGAACTTCATACCATTGGTCTCAGCCCATCTATCTAACCTGTCCAGATCCCTCTGCAGAGCCTTCCTACCCTCAGGCAGATCAACACTCCCACCCGACTTAGTGTCATCCACGAATTTACTGAGGGTGCACTCAATACCCTCATCCAGATCATCAATAAAGACTTTAAACAGGACTGGGCCCAGTACTGAGCCCTGGAGGACACCACTAGTGTCTGGACACTGACTGGATGCAGTACCGTTCACCACCACTCGCTGGGCCCAGCCATCCAACCAGTTCTTAACCCAGTGAAGGTTGCACTTGTCCAAGCCGTGGGCTGCCAGCTTATCCAGGAGAATGTAATGGGAGACAGTATCAAAGGCTTTGCTGAAGACCAAGTATACTACATCCACAGCCTTTCCGTCAACCACTAGGCGGGTCACCTGGTCATAGAAAGAGATCAGGTTGGTCAAGCAGACCATGCTGACTGGGCCTGATCCCCAGGTTGTCCTGTATGTGCTGTGTAATCACACTCAAGATGATCATCTAGTCCAACCCACTGCCAAAGCAGGTTCCCCTAGAGCACATTGTACAGGGTTGCGTCCAGGCGGGTTTTGAAAGTCTCCAGAGAAGGAGACTCCATAACCTTCCTGGGAAGCCTGTCCCAGTGCTCTGTCACCCTCAAAGTAAAGAAGTTTTTCCTCATATTCAGATGGCACTTCCCATGTTTCAATTTGTGCCCATTGCCCCTTGTCCTGTCGCTGGGCACCGCTGAGAAGAGTCTGGCCCCATCTTATTGACAAGCGCCCCTAAGGTATTTGTAAGTATTGATGAGATCCCCCCTCAGTCTTCTCTTCTCCAGGCTAAAAAGACCCAGCTCCCTCAGCCTCTCCTCATAAGAAAGATGCTCCAGTCCTCTGATCGTCTTTGTATCCCTCCACTGGACTCTCTCCAGTAGTTTCTTATCTTTCTTTAACTGGGGGACCCAGAACTGGACACAGTATCCAGATGTGGCCTCACTAGGGCAATGTAGAGGGGGAGGATAACCTCCCTCGACCTGCTGGCCACACTCTTCCTCATGCACCCCAGGATACCATTGGCTTTCCTGGCCACAATGGCATGTTGTTGGCTAATGGCGAACTTTTCCACCAGGACTCCCAGATCCTTCTCTGCAGAGATGCTTTCCAGCAGGTCAACCCCAAACCTGTACTGGTGCATGAAGTTATTCCTCTCTAGATGCAGGACCCTACACTTGCCTTTGTTTAACTTCAGTAGGTTCCTCTCTGCCCCACTTTCTAGCCTGTCCAGGTCTTGCTGAACAGCAGCACAGCCTTGTGGTGTATAGGCCACTCCTCAGTTTTGTGTCATCAGCAAACTTGCTGAGGGTACACTCTATCCCTTTGTCCAGGTCACTGACAAATAAGTTGAACAAGACTGGACCCAGTACTGACCCCTGGGGTACACCGCTAGCTACGTGCCTCCAAGTAGACTCTGTGCCACTGATCACAACCCTCTGAGCTCTGCCATTCAGCCAGTTCTCAATTCACTTCACTGTCCAATCAGCTAACCCACACTTCCTGAGCTTTCCTGTGAGGATGTTGTGGGAGACAGGTGTCAAAAGCCTTTCTGAAGTCAAGGTAGACAACAGCCACTGCTCTCTCCTCATCTACCCAGCCAGTCATGTCATCATAGAAGGCCATCAGATTGGTTAAACATGATTTCCTCTTAGTGAATCCATGTTGACTACTCCTGATAACCTTCTTTTCCTCCACATGCTTAGAAATGGCATCCAGAATGAGCTGTTCCATCACTTTTCCAGGGATGGAGGTGAGGCTGACTGGCCTGTAGTTTCCTGGGTCCTCCTTCTTGCCCTTTTTGAAGGCTGGAATGACATTGACCTTCTTCCAGTCCTCAGGCAGCTCTCCTGTTCTCCATGACCTTTCAAAGATGATGGAGAGCGGCTTGGCAATAACACCTGTCAGCTCCCTCACACACGCACATACACATGCTCTCACAACCTTCCAGGTCCTAGTCCGGGACTTAGCCCCCAGATCCCACTCCCTCCAAGTGCTGCCCCCGTGTGCCCAATGGCCCTTTTTCCAATTGTTGGCCCCTGACCTCATCCTGCTCACCAGGCAGTCCATACTAATGTTCACTAGTGTTCACATATGTGCTGAAACTCTGGACAGAAGACACACTTACATGCTAAATAGTTAAGAACAGATTTTAAAAAGAATAGAGGACAAGCTGCGGTGGTTAGGTGCAGGGAGTAGTAAGAGAGGATTAACCCTCTCCATTTTTCTACACTTTTTTCTCACTTATCCACCATGATCCCTCCCCTTACCTACCTTTGTCCCTAAACAACCCACAAAAAGTTTTGCAGACTCCAAATACCATTTAAACATCTCTCATTAAGTTTTACATAATCTCACAAATTTCCTCAAATACTCCACAGTAAATTTCTAGTTTCCACGAGACCCAGGATAATCTTCTTTCCCTCATTCTAATCCATTAGTAAATTCTTGTTGAACTGCTACAAGGTTCCAGTGATACATTCAATGGCCCATCAGTCAGAAACTTAAGAGTTTTTGTCTTTTTTAGCACCTCCACTAAATTCTGCTCATTAAAGCTTGTGTATGTGTGTATGTATTTTATTACTTCCGTCATTTCTTGTCTTTGCTTTTTATACTGAAAGGTCCTTGATTAGGTATTCTCAAAAACCAAGTGTCCTTACATTCCAGATACGCTTACAAGCTGTACTTACTGGGTGTGATTGAGTTGCATTAACATATTATCTAATGCCATTTGAGACAACCTCAGGGATCCAATGTATTAAAAAAAAAAAAAAACTACAAAGAATTGTACTGAGAGCTTCTAAAGCTGCACATGAAGTCTAGAAAAGATAATCGCCATCACCTAAAGGGACATGAGGTTCTATGTTTAGACAACTGAGTCAAGCACAGTATATCTAGCTGCAGTCTTGGATCTTGTTACCCTGTTTGGGAAGTTCTTCAGGGGTGGGGCGGAAGTAGGAAAGGGAAGTATTTGTTTGCTTTTTGATTAAATTATGTCTACTGTTAAAATCTATTCTCCATGAAAAGTACCCGAAGATCATTAATCTTCGTATGCTACATTAGTCTTCAATCACATGAATGGATCTTCCTAAGCATTACATCATTAGATGTATTTTACAGAGCCTGAATCACTGGTTTATAACTTACATGATAAAACTGAAAATGCTGTTACACTAGAGGTCTCAATAATCACTTAAGCTAGCTAGTGTCTTCTCCTGTTTTTTTTTTTTTTCTTGACGTTTCTGTGCATTCTACCCAAAGATCATGGTGTATCTCTTAGTTACAGAAGTGCAGAAAAAGTTTGTCTGTCTTGACCTTTAAATCTTTTCATTGCTATTGTGTTCCAGGATAGATCTTCCGTTCTAAATGTGTGATTTATATCTAATGGTTTGCAAAAAAACATACTGTTGACATATGCCACATCTTATTACGAGACCTCCCATTTCTGGGGAGGAAGTGCTGCTGTTAGTGTATGCGCCATTAGAATACGTCATATATTTCCTTTCACTGCTGCTATACAAGGATACTGGTGACTGTAAGAAATAAGGTTTATCTTTCCCATTCTGCCTTAAGCAGTTTGTAATTTTGAACATACGTAGTCCATCATTAGATTTTACATAAAAATGCAAACATATGTCTTTGAATTCTATAAATCAAGCACCCATATTTTGCAGCTAAAGGCAAAAGTGAAAGGTAGTGTCAAAACAAAAAGAACTGCTGCAAAGATATTTTAATATTAAAATCAGGGAAGATACTAATTTTTAGAAAAATTGGATTATCTTCATTTTCTGAACTATGATTCATAATGAAATGCATGAATTTAATCCTTGGCTTAATTACACTGATGTTAACAGTGTGATATGTAAATCTAATTCTACTTTCTCTAATAGGAGTGCAGTTCACCTTCTACACCTTTCATTTGGAGGATCATCATGACTACTTACTAATAACCGAGAATGGCAGTTTCACACAGCCATTAGCACGTCTGACTGGCTCAGAACTTCCTTCACCAATCAATGCTGGTCTCTATGGAAATTTCAGGGCTCAGTTGCGCTTTATTTCAGATTTTTCGATATCATATGAAGGATTTAATATTTCTTTCTCTGGTAAGGAAATACCTGTAATACCTTGATCTTGAAAAAGATTTTTTCAGTGTTTTATATAAAGAGAAAAAAAAAATAAAATGGAAGTGATGTTGATGAACACATATACTGAATCATAAAATAATTTGTTTCCTAAGCACAACAATTTCAAAGCAAGCAAACCTCTGTGCCTCTATAGAGACATTTCTGCTACATGATAAGTAAGATGGCAGTAAAGTGTAATACACATTATAAAGTGAGGGAAGGAAACAGAACTGGTCTAATTTCAGTTAGTGAAATTCCAGATGAGTCTAATTGTCAATTATTTAGGCTTTTATGCTGTGCCATTGTCTTCATTTGTTGTACGTACCTGTGACACTTATGGCTCTTACAAGAGTGATAAAGCATGTTGTGTTATGCTTCTTAAAAACATTGTGAATGTATTCATTAATCTTACTTAATAATGTAGTATAACTGCCAATTTAATATTCACGTATTCTTTTTGGTTTTAAATCTGAAACCTGCATTGATAATAAGGTGGAATATACAGAAATTAGTAGACTGCAAGATTACAAATATGACTGATAGAAGACTTACTCTCTTGTTTTCAGAGTATAATCTTGAACCTTGTGAAGATCCCGGGATTCCACAGTTTGGGAACAGAATAGGATTTAATTTTGGAGTGGGAGATATTCTGGCATTCTCCTGTTCGTCTGGATATCGTTTAGAAGGATCTTCAGAGATTACTTGTCTTGGTGGTGGCCGACGAGTATGGAGTGCACCTCTGCCAAGGTGTGTGGGTACGTGGTCAGCTGCTTTCATTTGCTTGTATGTGTAGTCACTGTCCATGGATTTGCAGATTTACAGCATGGAAAAGCATGGTAATACACCTCTTACTTTTTAATGTACTCTCATATTCTCCATATATCCTTAGTCAAATTTATTTAATCTTTTCTTAATATATTTAGCATTAGAACTATCAGTGGACTTCAGAGTCTATACTTGAAAGCATTTCAAATTGAGGACACAATACTTACCGTTCTTATTTTGATTAATAGGTTAGGAAAACTGGGTATAAATTTAAATCAGCATTTACCTGTTCAGATGCCTAATAATTGACTCTTTTGTCCATGCAAGCTTCCAAGTGATACCCGTATTACAAAATTGTGTAAATGTAATTAGAGCACTTAGACCAGAGTTATTTCATAAAACTAGGTACATGTATAGGAGTGCAATCAACCTGGGCTTCCTATGTAAGTTAGAGAACCATATCCTCAGAATATCCTCAGAACAGTTGTTCTTGTTTTAAAATGATAGCTAAGATAACTGAGAGGAAACACTTTCTGATGGTTCCTAACACTCTTCACTCACTGCAGAAGTACCCTACATATGTAGCTTTGACTGGAAACTTAACTTCTAATGGCTAATGTCTGAGCTGAATTCTTCCTAAGTGTCTTGATTTTCAGTTCTGTTGAGAACTGTTAAAACAACAACAAAATCTCTAAAAAGTAGGATAGTAACTTAAGTGTCTGTATTTTTTTATTTGAGTATATTCTGTAGAGAAAGGTTTATGTATGAAAACATCTGTATCAACGTACATTTGAAATGTATTATTTTTTCATACTGAATTGTATGATAGTAAAACATAAGTTTCTTTCAGAATCTGATTGTATAATAACTATTGATTGATTATGTGCTTGCTCTTATCCAGTGTTAGTTACTGCATCATTATTTTCATGTCCAAACTATTCCTATGCTTACCCTGGTATAAGAAAAGTTTTGAATTTGGCATATGCATAAACAACTTTTCTGTATGTATCTACAGAAGAGATAGTTTAGAAGATGAGTCAGTGTAATGTATACATAAAAGTTATTTTTGTGTTGCAGTTGATGAATTTTTAGTCATAAGAATAATAATGAACGTGTGCACAGTTGTGAAAACAGGTTAAATTTTAGTAATAAATTTCTGGAAGTGTTAGTATACTGAAAATGAATTGATAAATTATCAGTAAAGAAGAACTTGCACAAAAGCATGAATGAAAAAAATTGCTATTTCTTTTTCATGACATAGAGAATAATATTTACATTTGTGTGTTTGTGGGGGAAAGAAAAAAGAGACAAACAGGAACACAAGGAGTAAATTATTTTCCAGTCAATGGATTTTCTCCTTATCTTTGAAAATGAAAGATAGCTTCCACTAGAATGACTTAATCAGTCATTTTCCCCCAATAAATATTAAGCCTTTGTCAATGTTGTGCTTAATTTATATGCCATAATAATGAAATTCAAAAAACTGGAGAGTAGAAATTCCTGTTGACCACTTCTATTGGATTCAGAAATGTACATATTGTTACTGTTGCTCATGTTTGGCATTTACTGCTCAAATAATTCATGAGCTTTAATGCTTCTGATATCAAATACACTTTCACATACACACAACCTCAATTTGGAACCAACCCCTGTTTATAGTATTTGTATTCAGCTTGCCAATACAACAAATCAGTACAAGAAAGACACAGATAAACTGGAACAAGTTTGGTGGTGGGCCAAGATGGTTGTAAGCTGGAGCACTGATCCAGAGGCAAAAGGTGAGAGAAATGAAATTTCAAAGAAATAAAAAAAAGAGTTTCAAACTGGAAATAAGTGAAACCTTTGCACAAAGAAAATGTTGAATAGTGAAACATATAGCCTAAAGAGGCTGTGCAGTCTCCGTCCTTGGAGGTTTTCAAGATTCAACTGGCTAAAGTCCTGAGCAATCTGGTCTGACATCAGGATTGAATCTTCTTTGAGCAGCAGGCTGGACTAAAGACCTCCTAAGGTCCCTTACAACTTGAATTTGCCTGTATTCTTGATCCTATAGCCTCTTGATAGGTATAGTTGAGTCCCGTGGGTCATGATATTTCTTCTGTTGTCTTAGTAAATGTTCATAATGATTACCTGTGCATTGTTACATCTTAGCTCTCTACTTTCACCTCTGTCTTGGTCCTTTGATAGTACAAGTTTCATAATCTTTAACTCATTCTGTGTTCTCTTCATATGTGAATAACTTTGTTTTCTTTAAAACAAAAACTTGTGTATGTAATAGTTCACTACAGAATACCCTTTCAGTAGGCAATATGGGTAAGACTGCACTAGTCTTGGTCCTGTTTGCCAATGGAGACCTCCTAACAGCATTTTTGTTGACATGCATAATCAAAACCTGTTTTGTACCCTCAATCACTGTCATGCCATCATGCAGAATCACAGAATCACAGAATCAACCAAGTTGGAAGAGACCTCTGGGATCATCGAGTCCAACCGTTGCCCTGACACCACCATGTCAACTAGACCATGGCACTAAGTGCCATGTCCAGTCTTTTCTTAAACACATCCAGAGATGGTGACTCCACCTCCCTGGGCAGCCCATTCCAATGTTTAATAACCCTTTCTGAAAAGAAATTCTTCCTAATGTCCAACCTGAACCTCCTGTGGCGAAGCTTGAGGCTGTGTCCTCTTGTCCTATCACTAGTTGCCTGGGAGAAGAGGCCGACTCCCACTTCACTACAACCTCCCTTCAGGTAGTTGTAGACTGCAATAAGGTCACGTCTGAGCCTCCTCTTCTCCAGGCTAAACAACTTCTAAATGCCAATCTTCACGTCATATTGCACATCTGTGTCTCTTCATGCAACAAAAACCCCACTAGTATTCTGGATGTAGCACTGTTCTTAAATAATTTTGGATATTCTAAACAGAAAAAAAATGTAGTTATGATTTTGGACCACAGGGGCACCACATAGAATCTAGAGGACACCCAAAATCATGTAATATTTGTTATAGACATGCTCAGGCTTCTCTAGACAGACTTAGCTCTGAGCAATGTGGATGAACACCATACTTCACCATTTAGCCTGCGAGCCAGGGATCTCTTCCAGGAGTGAATGCATTTAGCAGTATAGACACAGGTAATGTGACTGAAGTGCTTCATTAGCATATGATAAAAGTGCTTCCATTAACATGATGGTCACAATTCTAGTCATGTGATAGGAGATAGTGTCTGCATCCTTCAGAAAAAGTATGGGAATAAATAGGGTGTCAGAACAATTGATGTTATCTATGACTGGTTTCTAATTCACATGCTCCTGATGTTTAAGACTCTAAGAAGCACAGAGGTTAGGACCAATAAGAATGAATTTTTCTGGTGGTGTTCATATGTCATTCATTGGCTACAAATGGACTTTACAGTATGTTGGACTACTAGTAATCCTGAACTTCACTTAATTCAAAATTTGAAAAATCAATGGGAGAGAAATATCTTGTGAAAATTCCTTAAACAGTAAGAGACTGAATGTAACAGATTAACAGTATTTTGCTTTTTTTTTTTTTTGTTTCCAATCCTTAAAATTCAGTGTGATTTGGGTTATCAGATCCCTTAGATTGCTTGAAATTTGCCGTGCAGTTGAGTGAAATAATCCTCATTTTGATAATACATGTTTATAAGTTTATGTTTTCATTCTCTATTTTGTTTATACATGTCTGTTATTTTATTTACCTGAGAATTTGACAAGATTCATAGCTCATTGATTTCTTTTATAATTAAGCTTAATGGATTTCACCAGAAGTTTAATGCAAAGGTGACTTAAATGTGTTGTAACCTTTAATTTACAGATAGAAAATAAACAATAATATGATATCTATGGCAACATACCTAGTCTATGAACCATCCATTTCATATTCTCAATGAGTCATCACAGGATGATCTACTGTCTTTGCTGTATTTCTGGTGCCACATACTGAATCAAAAGAACAAGACCAGCAACAGAAGGCACATTCGCCAAATGTGAGATAGGTCTGCTTGACATGGTGCAGAGATTCTTGAAAATGCATACCTACACTAGATTTCCAGTAGACAGAATATTTAGGAGTTAGTAATTATTCTCTCTGTAAGATCCTGAAGTACAGACAAAACAAACAATACTGTCTATATTTCTGAAACTGGCTTTTATACCTATGTCATCATTATGCCATGCATATAATAATGGCTAACTAAAGGTCCAAACTACTAGCCATACTGTCAACATTTGAATATTCTCAGTTTGTATTACTACTCTCTGACCTATTCCCAGTATGGCTTTATTTCCTTTGCAAACTGAGGAAATAAGAGATTGTGTTATTCTGTGTATTCATTTGTGTATTAGGAAAACATCACATGTACATAGGTGGGACATTTTTTAACTGGCCAAAACTCTAGATAAATTATCACTCTTCTCATCTCCCTCATTTACCCTGGGCAGACATAGCAAAGGGTTAGGTCATCATCACTTAAAATGGTCTTCTTTATGGGTCAGAATTTCATGTCAGCATTCACCCAATGTTCTAGATCATGTAAAGAGAAATAATAATTTAGATTTTTCATGAACATTACAGAGAATTAATGAATAAAGAAGAACTCACTAACTTTTTTTCAGTAAAACTTAAGAAACTTTCATGTGAGATTCTATGAATTTGTTGTTAGTTTAAAAATATCTGTAAGAAGAAGTTTATTAGCAAAGTGAAGAGCATGCATGCTAAAAATTGATCATATAATTAAATTAATGTTTCAAATTTTGTATTTGTTCTATCTTGCTTTAATACATTCATTAATGATCTGAAAGTGAACTCTATAATAGCAGTTGATTAGAATAGTTACAACCAGAAGACTTTGAAGAGCCTGAGAGACATAGTAAGTTGGATGAATGAACAGATAAACTGAAATGGCACTAACTTAAGAAAATTATTTAAGAATCACTGAAAACAAAATAAAAATGTTATGGTAATTCATATAGAAGGCTGCAGACAGAGACTGCTTGTAGTAACTTGTATTTTCACCTGAAATATTTCCAAATCTATCTCCATAAAAATATTATGGAGCTGGCAGGAGTTCAGAGAATGACTAGGAAGAAAGATACTGAGCTTGTACACATTTTAATATAAAAAGATGATGGAAGTGTTTTCCCATAATAAATGGCAAAAGTAAACTAACTCAAGAGATTAAATTCTGGAAAAAGGTCTGGTCAATGATATAAAGTAATTAAAAAAGCAATTGTAGATGTAGGTGGATAACAAGATTATTCAGTGTTCTGGCCAGGGCATTTATCGGGCATCCCTTTCTGGATACAAAGAAGGCCAATATGCTGAGTCTTGAAACACAGTAGTCAATCATAATAAATGCTAAACCAAATAATTTGCCAGTGAAATAGAAGCTGTCTTTCCTCTTCTTACCTAGAAGTTGGATAAATAAATTATATATTATTATTATCATTATTATTATTATTCAATTTATGAAGATATTCTTTTTTCAAAACTGAATTTGAAATTATGACTTAATAAAATGAAATTTTGAAATTAAGAATCAATAAATGAAAAAGTAATGTTCACATAGTAAACAAATATTTGTTACTGAATTTTTAAAGCTGAACTGCTCAAATGATGGCATTATCTGAATTCCATAGGGCTTGATGTTGTGCTGGAACAATTTTTATAACAAGTCTTTTCTACAAATGCAGAAATATTTTCCATATTTCTGTTTATTTAGCTGGTTCTGTTAAATGACTAATAGCTTCAAAGGTGATAAATTGTTACAGAATTAATACTACTATTTGTAAATCTGATGAACATGATAATTACAAATAACCACATTCGCTAATTACATGATTGTTAGAGGTTCACATGAATCATAGAATCATAGAATCATAGACTGGTTTCTGGGTTGGAAGGGACCTTAAAGTTCATCTAGTTCCAACCCCCCTGCCATGGGCAGGGACACCATACATGTATATGTCTTGTTTATATATCTGTACAGCATTCCTAATATCCTAAATTTACCTTTATAGTAAATGTATGTATTCTCAATATAGTTAGAGGAGTCTGCTATATGATTCAGCTTATTTTGGGGTAGATGTCTGTAGTCACTCTTGAATTGTATCACTTGCATTTCTAGCATATATATGGTAGTTTTTGTTAACTAGCAGACAATGTTAACATACTGTCATTTTTTTGTCTTGATTTGGTTTGTCTTGGCTTTTGTTGGCTGCTTTTTTTGGTATCTAAATGAATGCGCCTTTTCAATACATCTAGAGACTTATATTGAATAATATTGTAAAAAATCATTAAAATAATTGAGAAATTGATCATAATTCAATTCTGAAAACTTTTATATTAATTTAAAAATAGTCTCTCATGATTAGCAAGTAGTGATATCAAATACTTTATCCTGTGGAAGTTAATGATTCTTTAAGCAAATAACTAAAAATGGGGAGGGGAGAGGTTTTATTCTTAGGGGAAGAGATAACTGTTGAAATCAAGTATATTTAATGTGATAAGTCTTTCCACTTCTCTCTTTAGCTCCTTCAATATGTTGAAGACTGATGCCTTGCTTTCTATCAAAACATATCTATTGTCAGTCTTTTCAGATTTGTGGTCATTTTTGCCTCTGGGATTTCTATACTTATCCACTTACCTATCCTCTGAAATGAACTTCCTAAAGCTCAGTACGGAGAGGGGGAGGACAACCTCCCTCGACCTGCTGGCCACACTCTTCCTCATGCACCCCAGGATACCATTGGCCTTCCTGGCCACAAGGGCACGTTGTTGGCTCATGGTGAACTTGTCCACCAGGATTCCCAGGTCCTTCTCTGAAGAGCTGCTTTCCAGCAGGTCAACCCCAAACCTGTTCTGGTTCATGGGGTTATTCCTCCCTAGGTGCAGGACCCTATACTTGCCTTTGTTGAACTTCATTAGGTTTCTCTCTGCCCAAGTCTCTAGCGTGTCCAGGTCTCACTGAATGGCAGCACAGCCTTGTGGTGTATAGGCCACTCCTCCCAGTTTTGTGTCATCAGCAAACTTGCTGAGTCTACACACAGATAATATTTTCAGATAATATTGCATATGGATCTTTGCTGTTAAATATTTTTGCTAAAGGTGATGTACTGATGTAGCTTCTTTGCCAAGCTTGAGTTAAGGTGCTTTTCAAGGAATACTTGGAAAGAGAAAAATAGAAATGTCTGAAAGGTTATATTGTATGAGAGAAAAAAAAAATTCAGTGTTGAACTGAAGCACAGTTATGTAACCAATGAAGTAAAGGTTCTACCACTGATATGACTGCAGTAATTGTGAAGTCCCTTAATTAGCAGGAGACCCATTAGCTACCCTCTGCACATCTTATCCCATATTGCCATTAGAGTCTTGTTGCATAGCTTTATCCATTTCTGTGCATACACAAAATTTAAGGCAAAGGTTGTTTTTAATGTTTTGGGTTTGAAAAGGTGACCTTTTGCTAGTTTGAACTGAGTTTTCTTTTAATATGTGGAATGTTTTGGCAGCATAAATTCTCATTTTTGGGACTGTGATATTCACTTGTAAATGTGTCATTGATTCCTCTCAGAAAAAATTAATCCTAATCTTTCTTTTGTTTGTCAGAATTAAATTTATTCCTTTAAATATTTCTCCTGTCATTTCCGAATAGGTTGTATTTCTGTTATTTTCTTCAGGGATAGGATATCCTAAACAAAGCAAAATACAGCCATTGAGGGTTCACCATCTGTTAGTATAATGACATTATAATGTGATAAGCACTTTCTTAACACTTCATATCTATTTTCATATTTTCCATAATGTTTTAACTGTTCCTGTTCACTGTGTGGAAATTTTCACTAAGTTCCAACAGTTTTTGAGTTATTTTGTGTTTTTTTTGCTTTTGGGTTTTTGTGCTTTGGGGTTGTTTTGCTTATTTGCCTTTTTGTGAGAATGTTATAGTTACTTTAAAAGCGAATTGTGCACATTGTTTTTTTTTAATTTCTCCTAATACAGAATATGTATAGAATAACAGAACCATAGAATCGTTTCGGTTGGAAAGGACCTTTAAGGTCATCGAGTCCAACCGTTAACCCAGCACTGCCAAGTCCACCACTAAACCATGACCCTAAGCACCACATCCACTTGTCTTTTAAATACTTCCAGGCATGGTGACCCAACCACTTCCTTGGGCAGTCTATTCCAATGTTTGATAACCCTTTTGGTGAAGAAATTTTTTCCTGACAGCCAATCTAAACCTCCCCTGGCACAACTTGAGGCTCTTTCCTCTTGTCCTATCACTTGTTACCTGGGAGAAGAGACTAGCACCCTCCTCTCTAAAACCTCATTTCAGGTACTTGTAGACAGCAATAAGGTCTCCCCTGAGCCTCCTTTTCTCCAGGCTAAACAACCCCAGCTCCCTCAGCTGCTCCTCATAAGACTTGTTCTCTAGACCCTTCACAAGCTTTGTTGCCCTTCTCTGGACTCGCTCCAGCACCTCAATGTCTTTCTTGCAGTGAGGGGCCCAAAACTGAACACAGTAGTTGAGGTGCGGCCTCACCAGTGTCGAGTACGTAGGGACGATCACTTCCCTAGTCCTGCTGGCCACATTATTTCTGATACTGGCCAGGATGCTGTTGGCCTTCTTGACCACCTGGGCACACTGCTGGCTCATATTCAGCCAACTGTCCATCCGCACTCCCAGGTCTTTTTCTGCCAGGCAGCTTTCCAGCCACTCTTCTCCAAGCCTGTAACATTGCATGGGGTTGTTGTGGTTTAAGTGCAGGACCCAACACTTAGCCTTGTTGAACCTCATTTGTTAATTTATTTTACATATAAATTTTACATACAAATTTTATATTTACATTTGTTACTATATTTTACCTTGTTAATGTTAATGCAGAAGCTCATTTGTCATGCAATTTCTCCATCCTCCTTTGGTCAATTGCAGTGCAGGAGCATATTGGTTAAAGTATATGGGACCCCTCCCCAGTCTTGTCAGCTGGAGGTA
This sequence comes from Nyctibius grandis, assembly GCF_013368605.1. Lineage (NCBI taxonomy): Eukaryota > Metazoa > Chordata > Aves > Nyctibiiformes > Nyctibiidae > Nyctibius > Nyctibius grandis. The sequence goes on from NC_090660.1 coordinate 90,449,042, forward strand.
TTAATTATTAAAAATAATAGTAATAATGTAAATAATTATTTCTAATAAGGATTTCTTTCATATGTGGTCATTTTAGTAGAAACATCAACTTGCTGTAAAATTATGTGTAGGTCTTAAATAACGGACCTTCCCAAATCTGACAAGAGTATCTCTCATTATAATATAAACAATGCATTCAGATAACAGCCAAAAATGTTTCTGCAAAGTATATTGAAAGTAAGTTTAATATGAAGCCAGCCACATGAATCTTTTGATGCTCAGATCAACTCTGATGTAGATGCATGTACTGCAGATACATAATAAGAAATTGCAGTTATTCATTTTTGGCTCTAAGAAAGGAAATCTGCTCTTTGGAACAACATAAAAATAAAAGTAAAAAACACTGTTCTTACTGACTGAAGAAGACAATGTTCCTTTCATTTTCTTCATCAGCATATAGTTCCCTGTATTTAACTCTGTCAGGATACCAAAACCACACAGAAAATTTTTGCTGACCTCGTAACTCAGGTTATTCAGGGAAAGAATTCTTCAGTCAGAACTTAATCCTTTCATGATTATCTTGTTTTCCTCTCTGGTGGTGTCTTGTTTTAACAAAAGTCTATTTTCTTGCTTATGTCTGCCATCAGCTGAAGAGGTAGAACTGCTGAAGATTAACAATTTTATAAGAAATGGTTTATTGAGCACTGAATTTAGATATACTTTCCGAAGTAACCGTTGATTTGCAGTGTACTACCACTGTTGGTTAAAGATAAAAATCCTTTTTAGAATGCTCTCACTTACGTGCCCAGTCAAGCTGTTACAGTGTACTTTGTCTCCTAAGCAAGAGACACCATCTTTTCAAAATAGAGAACTGCTATTTGTAGCTCCTATCTTTTGATTCCAATGGATTGTATTGAAGAAAACAATGACTGAATTTCAATCTGTAGCACCAAGTCACATTTTTTTGTTTGATAATTATTTATGGTGAGTATTTCATCAGTTGAATTGTGCGAAACCTTGCAAAATTCTCCTAATAAAGTGTATTTTTTTAAAAAAAGTCATTCAGTGAAGAATTGTTTTCAAATGGTTAAATTACTCAAAGAGATACTTTTAATTCCTTGGTTACAATAACAATGGCCTTTTACATGATTACAGAATTTAAATACACTAATTAACAGTAGTTTAAACTCATCTGTTTTATTATGGAAATGTGCAATGAACACACATTCATAACCAAAATAACAGTACTTTCTTATAAATAGCTCATTATATCAGTATTTTACTTCTGAGTTTTTGTTTATTTTCCTTTCTAATACTGAAATGATTCTATATTTCTGCTAAAGTCCAGAAACACTGATTTACTTCAATCTTAGTGTTACATCCTTGTACTTTATATAAGGCTGAATTAAAGTCTTTGTGGAAACATAGCTAGATATTTTCCCTATTTTTTCCCCAACAAGCAAAACGTGTAGAGTAGCTTCTAAGTTTCAGCTGAAATAAGTGGTTTGTTTAAAAAAAACTGTCATTAAAACAACCTGAATTTCATCTCTGTTGAATAGGGAATGTTACTAAAATGAAACATTAAGGTAGTGCAGAAATATTTGTAGTTTCTGATAACAGCTCTAAGTATGTTTTTAAAGGATGGTCACAGACTTTCTGCTCCTCTGTGATTTTTCCTTTACCTTTGAAATAAAAGATGTATTTTGTCCCTTCTTTTCTCTCTTCTATATTTTCCTCTTTACACATTTTCCCTTAATTTTATCGCAGTTTGCCTCTTCAGTCTCTTTTTGCTCTCACTGACTGTAATGCGTGTTAAAATTTTTTTCCAAACACTTTAAACAATTACATATGTTTAATATTTGTGTTTATTTTAAACTTAAGAACTCAGTTAACATTTTTTTCCCTGACACATTTTACTCAGCACTTAACTGCACATAGAAGTATTATGGTCTTTTAAAATTTATGCTATAGTATTAACATCAAAGAAAAGAAAGCAATGATAGGTTACCTGAAGTTCCATGTAATTTTAAGCAACATAGCTGTCTGTTCATGTTTACAGATAGAATGGGAGATTGGCAGATAGAACTATCTATGGTATAGTTTGGAAAGTCTTACAATATTAATTGAATATATTTTCTCTTTGATTCAGCACTTATTCAGAATTATACTGCTGGGTTTTTTGTATGTGTTTGTGGTTTGGGTTTTGTTTTTTTTTTTTAAGTCACAAGTTGCACTGGCAGAAGGCATGTAGAGAAGCCAGGAACTAACTATTGATTTTGTGAGAATCCCTCTGAGAAGTGTACAAAAGAAGCTACTGTTGTAGGCTGCAGTGTGTGCTTCCGTTGAACTGTAATGATATATCTGAATGCTATGGGAGAAATTCTCTTATACTGTGGTTTTCAAGACACACAACTTGCTTTCTTGTCTGGTGACGTGAGGGTTGAGATTGTACATAGAATTACAGAACAGTTTGGGTTGGAAGGGACCTTTGAAGATCATCTAGTCCACCTGCTCTGACATGGGCAGGGACATCTTTCACTAGATCAGGTTGCTCAAAGCCCCATCCAACCTGACCTTGAACACTTCCAATGATGGGGCATCCACATTTTGGGACACAACATTCTCCCTCTAAATTAAGAAAGTACAATCAGACTGATAAATATTATGACATGAAAAATTTCCTTATTTTTAACAGAAAAAATAGCATGATTCTCAAATATTAGTTAAAAATGTCCTAACAGTTGGCTCATTGCTGCGTTCAGATTTCAAAAAATTGTTTTGAATTACAGTTTTGAGTTGTTGAATCAGCCTAATACCGTAATTACCTTCTGCCTTTTGACTTTTCTGTCTCTCTGAAATGGGAAAGGATATCCCGATATCCCACAAGCTTGAAATCACAAACATCTTACTCCTATGTGTTGTAATTCAAACTGACCTATGCATCTTCAGAGTAGCAAATACCCATTTATTTGAGAATGAAATGAAAGGAAAGACATGATCATGTGGACTGGAAGGTTTTCCACTTCTGCCTAGATTATGTGTATCCAACTGTTCTAAGACAAAGTGATGACACCTGAATTATTTGGGTACTTGTTCTGTATCGCTATTGAATTAAACATATTCATCAAGCATTTCTTCTACTTTGATCTGTGGCTGATTTGGCTTTCTGCACAATGTTTGTTTTATCTGCATACAGAAAGAATAGTTAATCAATGGCTTTTTGTCATTTAACGTACAAATTTCATATACAAAACTTATATTTCAATATAATGGATTTCACTCAAATGAGTCAGGTGAGGGAATTATAATAATGCTAATAAACAATAATAGCACTTAAAATGGATACCATAGATTCTTTAAACAACTTTTCAACTATTAAAAGTACCACATAGTTTTGCACAATAAAATTTCTTATTCCGTGAAATTACAAACAAATGAATTGCCCAGGTTAAAATAACTGGGGTGCATTCTTATGAGACTGAGTAAAATAAATGGCAAGAATGTCCTGAAAACAAACATAAACCCACAAAATTTAGTGTTACAGTTAAATTTAAAATTAATCTAAATCTGTTAAGAAATGCTCTTTTCCTTGCACTACAATGACCATATAACAAGACTAAATAAAAAGGAAAGAAATGTAAAAGCTTATCAGTGTTAATTTAAAATATTTAGTACCTCAATGCTAAAAATGTCTTAATTAAAGTTATGTAAGTAGTCCAAAGTATGATACTATATGAAAGTTAGTTAGTTATTAATGACTAATGTGTCAGAAGTTTTTATGTTTTCGGGGCGGGGGGGGTGGGGTGGGTGGGTGGGTTGTGATTATGTTACCAAAGTCCTCAATTATAAGGTTTCTTTTCTGGAATAATAACAGCATTGGAAACACTTCCTTATTTTTATTTTAAGCTCCAAATCTTAAACTCATTTGATTCCTTTCTTTCCTCCCTGCCCCTTCCCACAAGATTATTATTGTTTTACTTGTTTAATAATGAAATTATTTTTTCTATTGTTTAGCTGGTAGATATAGCATAACTCTTTTTCTACTATTGTTTATACCATTGACTATGTTGTTTATTTTAGTAAATTAATATTAGAGAAAAATTCTCTTTTTTTCATTAATCTGTGTGAAAATGTATGTATCTTCATATATGTATATTTATACATGTGCATGTAAATATAAATATATACAGATATAAACTTCTGGAGTACTTCTACTTTCATTTAATTCATAAGTCTTTATGAATTTTTGTGTTGGAGATGTAAAAACAAGTATATATCCTCCAAAACAAAATTCAAGAAAGATCCTTTAAAACATTACAATTCTGGAATGTGCCATTAATATGGTTATAACTCTCCATATTATTTGACATACTTTAATAAAAGTATTGCAATTTAGAAATATTCTTGTAGCCTTCAATCATTGTCATGAACATACTTTTAGAAATAGATTTAAGATATCAATAAATGTTAATAAAGTTGAACTAGCTTGCATTAACATTCCCATTATCACCATTACTAAAAATAGAATAAATAAATATTAAAACATACCTTAACATTTTCTTTTGATTGCAGCTGAATGTGGAGCCTCTGCAACAAATAATGAAGGAATCTTGTTGTCCCCCAATTATCCTCTTAACTATGAAAACAACCATGAATGTATTTATAGCATTCAGGTGCAAGCAGGGAAAGGAATCAATATTTCTGCCAGAACATTTCACTTAGCCCAAGGAGATGTTCTTAAGGTATGTAATCATGTAACTTATTTGTTATATCTACACTTGTAGTTCCTCATATCCTTGAAGTTTATCTGTCTGTGATAGTACAGTATCAGGTAAGTTTATACTAAGCATCTCTTAGAAAATATGAATCGAAACCGGTTCCATTTCTAAAAAGTTAAAAATTAGGCAACCTGAGGTGTTTCCATAATCTGTTTCTTAAAACTTACTTATTTCTGACCACATATAATTAATGAAGAGATTGAAATTGTAAACCAAATGTCATCTTAGTGTATTTGTATTCTATTCTTAGTATTAAATATTTATCAATTCCATCTTTTGTAAATACAGTTTTCTTCCTCAGTATCTACATATTGTGAGCTGTGATCTAAACATAATAAACATTACACTCAGAGGCTTAATTTAATACACTGTCTACATACTACATTTTCTACATGAGTTTCACGCTTTAAATGACTCTAATCTTGTGCAGTACGTAACATCTCCTGCAAAAAGATAAAGAAACAACAAAGACAAAAACAAGATACTAGTACCTTCCAGAGTTTTATAGAGCGACTTCACCCTATAAATTCAGTAGCATTTACTTGATTTGTTCATAGATTTTATTATTCGATTCCCCAAAATATACACTTGCAGATGCATATATTGCTTAGCAAACTACATATTTAAAGATGATGATGATCAGCGTGTCTCTTAGCACATACCATCTAAATGCAATGAGATATCCATAAAAGGGATTAAATAACTGTCTAATTTTTCAGAATACTAAATTTAACTAAATATGCCTCTCAGAAACAAAAGGAACAAGAGGTACTACGATAATCACGTTTGACTAAGAAAAAAGTTATTCTGCCATGTAGTTATTAAAATGAGAAGGATTATGGAAGGATATATTTCTAAGAAACAACTACAATTTGGCTGGGTTTTATCTCATCTAACTTCAGCCATCTGAGCATTAGGTTAGGATTTCTGTCTTTAGTTGTCAGACATAGGCACTTCCGAAAAGGGGTTAATTATACCCAAGGCATAAGCAGACATAAACAAATATTTTAAGATGAAATCAGGCAGCAAGAAGAAAAAAAAATAAAATGGTTTTAAATAAAAATAAGTATTATGTTCTTCTTAAAGCAAAACAAACAAAACAAAATGAATGAAAGACTACTACATAACTGGCATGCACATGTATGTTTATTTTATTTTGTCCTCACTGCTTACTTCAGAACCAGGTAGATACATTTTAATTTTTACATTAATTAATACAGAAAGATTTAATTTGAATGATGGTTAATATTTATTAACATATAAATAGTATGGCAAAAAAAACCCAAAACCCCCCCAGTTATTCAAGTTGCCATTAAAACATCCAGATGATGTATGCAAGTATGTAATTTTAACAGTTTTGGAATTTCTTAATGAAGCAGAAAAATTAGTGAAGTTACGGTAAGATCTTTAAAGTAACCAACATTAACATAAGATTTGAAGTTAAGTCTTACATTTGAACTTGAATCCTTATCCACCCAAATCACTACCCTAATATTTCTGTCCATATTTTTTATGCCTATCCAATAAAAGTATACTGCTGCATTTTCCTCTAAGACTTTTTAGGTTGAAACCATTCAACTCTATTATCTTAGTGTAATGTATCACAGCAAAGTAGGGAGGGAGCTACAGTTATATAAATATAAACTTTTATATAAATATAAATGAATATGAATATAATGCAATTAAAACTTTTTTATTTTTTTCTTCCGTAATAATTTAATGCGTATACAATTTTGAAAAGATCTATGCACTTAATTTCTCAAGTGCCATTCCAACCATGTGCACCACAGATGTTTAACTAGAAAATGTTAACTCAGATGTTTATAAAATAAAACTCTACTTTAATATTGCTACTCAATTAATGTGAACTTAAGAGTAATGCCAAATTAATTATAAATGGAGGGAGGCCACCACTCAGCTGTAAATATCAGTGGCAGAAATATTTGCTGTGTTTTGCAGGTTTGTCTATTAGACGAAAGTAATATCTAGCATTTAGAGTGTTTGTTTTTCAAGTCAGCAGCCTTGAATTATAACAATGAGCTTAAGTTCCTCACAATCTATTAAAAAACTACAAGAAGTATTCTTTATTATGATTATCACTTTTTTTCAGCCTGACATTGTAGCAAGACAGAGGCACTCAACCTTTAATGTTGTGGGAAGGAATGATATCTGTGGAACCCATCATGTCTCCTCTTCCCTCATCTCTCAGATGAAGCTCTTACAAACTGTCTTAATCCCATCAGACGCTTTTTTTTCATGTGTTCATTTAAGAAAGGAGTCTTGTTTCAGGAAATACAAAGCAGCAGTCACACTTTCCAAAGCTTTTCTCACTGAACCAGTTCTGAAGTTGACTGTTGATCCCTATTATTATTGACTACTTCTCATCTTCAGGAGCTGAAAAAGAATCAGTGGAAGATTTGGTGTGTGAGTGATGGGAATATGCCTAGTATTTATCATTAATACCTTCAAGATCAGGAAAGCAGTCTTGGTTATCCACATTTTTTCCTGTATTCTCTTAGACTAATTTATGTTAATCCCAGTAAAACATCTCTGAAGATAAGTTTGCAGGAACTTCCTGTCATTTTTGTAGACCTGGTTAACTAAAATGAAAAAAGGGAAAATACTGCCTAATTTGCTGGCTGTGGAGAATACATTTTTGGCTACAGGAATAGGACATTAAGGTTATACTTTAACTTTAGTTTTAAGTGAATCAATAACACTCAACAAACACTATGAACCTATCTAATATATGTTACTACTTTGTAAATGTATATAAACATTAACGCCTTGACCAAATTCTAAGAAATCTCTGAGGTAAATAAACAATAATGAAGTCTTCTGGAATGAAAAAAATGACAATGGAAGGAAGTTAAGTTAAAAAAAAATTCTCATCCAGTCTTACAGCAAACAGCTGGATGATGTATAGTGAACACACAGTTCCCATTTAACTATGAACTAGCAAGGGTAAGGAATTCATTATTTGGAAACAGAGATACTTAGAAGAACAGCTTCCAGACAGGGTTTCCTTTCCCCAAACACAAATGAATATTTTAGATTACTAGAGCTATTCAAAGTCTGAATAGACTGAATATTCTACTAAACTTCTGATATGTTGTTTAATCAAGTCATGGGGTCTACTACTTACCACATGAATTAACTGACTATGGATCAAATGTATACCTGACAACCACTGTGATTGAAACAATAAAACAGCCGTACTGGGAATACAGCATTAGAGGGAAACAGCATATTTAACACAAACAAATCATCACCCTTATTGTTACTCCCCAGGCAGAGAAGAAGGAGTTCCTATTTATCAATTCTGAACTGGTACAGAACAGAGGTTTCAGAATATATATTTTTTTCGTTGCTTCATTTAGTATAAAATTCTATTTTTTATGTAATTGCTCTGACTACTTACATTAATGTTGTAGGTGGGTTTTTTTGTTTGGCAGGTTGTTTTTTTATTGGAAACAATAAGAAATAAATAACTCCCTACCTTTTTGTGTGTAGAGCTGTAACCTGCTTTTGATAGTGCCCCATCTTGTGTTAATATTCATTAAAGTTTCATGCAGGCATATAAAATATTTAAGATCTATATAGTCAGTATATACCAATCTATTTAATATTAATCTCAGAAATAGTATAACAATTGTTTTCTTTGTAATTGTATTGCTAACTCAGTCTGTGTGCCACGTTTCCAGAATTCAAAATTTTTAGAGTAAACAGCCTATGTGAGAAGTAGGGAAAAAGAATACATGGTTTCCAAGTATGAGAACATTTCTACCTGCTTTTTTCCCCTCCCTTTTATCTCTATCTACCAATTTTGCTTGTAAACTCTATTATCTCTGATAGCTTTAAGCAAACCCTTAAGATTTGCATAGAAAGGAACAGAGTTGCCATTCTTCTACATACCTGAAAAGCCCATTGTTAGTGGTTGTCTCTGTTTAGCCTGTACCCAGGGCTAAACAATAACCAGTTGTTCTACCACCTAAGACCCCTCCCCAGCCAAGAAAGAGAACTGGGAAAAGAAGGGAGACTCATGGGTTGAAATTTAAACAGATTTAATAAAATAAGAAAATCAACATCAGTACTAATACAAAAGACACAATGTTATACTCAGCCCATAGAGTGGTGGTAAGTTCCTCCAGGGATCACAACCACTGAGGAAAAATTGGGGGAAGGAGAGGGGAGCAAATAGCTCTACCTATCCCCAGCAAGCTTTCCCATTTAGAGTGAACAGCTGTTAATGTTACAGAATACACCTGTGGGCCAGCCTGGGTCAGCTGCCCTGGATTTAACTGCTAATGGCCTTGATCACCATACCACAGCTGGCCACAAACTGAAACAAAATGTAACAGAAAACTGATTCTGTAAATTTTATCCCTGCAAAATCAGGAGAGTGGTGAATGCTTTATTTGTGTTGAAATCAGTTGAATGTACGAAGTATTCGTGTATGTCAAAGATCTTTTAATATACTTTTCTAATCTACTGTGGGAAAGATATCTTGAGCAAAGATAATATGATCATTTTCTTTATTTTCAGTAGATTTCAATATAAATAAAAATGCACCTATGCATGGTACTAATTAAGGAGTATTCTTATGTTAATGTTAAAAAAAACAAGCCCCCACCCCAAAAAAATCTGCAGGCAGATTCCATAAGTGAACCTAAAACAAAAGAGAAAGGAACACCAAGTATGAAAAGGACTGAGACAGAAAGAGAACATCAGTTGTTTGTTGGGATATTTTCCTTTTGTAGTAGGTTATGTGTTTGGCAGTATGTAGAGTTAGAGCTGATGTGCCAGATGAGATTGCACATATGTTGAAAAAAATGGCTTTAAGAATTATTTTTGATACTCTAATGAAGCAATTTTTCTTTGTCCTTCTACTAAAACACTCAGTGCAGCAACAGGCGTGTAACTCTGTGTCAGTAAACCAAATAGAACTGTCATTAAGAGTCCCCTTCCCCTGTGCTTGGCTCAGCACTCTTTGTGCTCCTGCAAAATATGGAGGAATCAGTTTTACTGTATTTGTTTGCTGTCTCACCTGTGGACCAGCTTTGAAATGTGTGCACGATTCAGTTTTTGAGGGTTTTTGTGCAAAGACTTCAAAGGGAGGTAGTGTTTGGGGCTTTTTGCTGATTTGTTTCTTAAGAATTTCCACACTTGCTATCATAATCCTTTTAGAAGTATCATCCTGAAAACATGAGTGAGAAATAGGCAATAAATGCAGGGGACAAAAAAACCACGCAAACGTATGGGCCCTTTTCTGTCTTTATATTAGTGCTTCGATTTGCATGTGATATAAATGATACGTTTGACAGGGTGTTGACAGCCTCAGCTCTGAGCTGCTGATTTTATGTTATTTCTTCTCTTTGTAAAGGCACAGATCTTCATATCCATATACCTTTTATATTGCAATGGCAAATCTCAAAAATAGTTTGATTAAAATGCACAAATTTAACACTAATTTTATGCTATTCCCTTGCTGAAATTTTATGGAGTTAAATAAGTTAGCAGAAAAAAGGCCATTATTTCCATTTTTTCAAATTATTTCCAAATTTTAATTTGTTGATAATGGAGCCCCTCGAAAGCTTAGGACGTTTTATTTATTCTCTAACTGTAAATGCAAACATAACCCCTCCTCCCCAAATTAAACATTACATCTATGAGTTCAAATCATATTTATGCAAATAGTGTATATTATTAGCATCCTTCCCTATAACATTTCAAAATATCATTGTGATATGAAGAACATTAACACTATTTTCTGTGCCTTTGCTCCTCTTTATGAATTAATCACTTAACAGATCAGGCCTTTAAATAACTGATAAAAATGGACCTCTGTTTTCTGAATAGCTTATCACTGGCATATTCAGGCATTATACAGTCATGAATCAATTATCTTTGCATTAATGCTACAGGATGACGTTAAGGAAAATGCATCCAAACAAATAATATTTTCATAATGATTATTCTTGGTCATACATTTAGCACCCAAGTGACATAAATACATCTGTGCTGGCAAAGCCTATACGAAAGAATATTCCTATATTAAAATTAAGAGAATGGTGCTACCTTAATTCACATATAATCTCGTCTTCTAGAACAAATTCTGAAGCTGAATTACTAGCTCATTCAAAATCTTTAGCAAAACTCCCACCTGTTTTAGGAAGGTTAGAAACAAAATGCTGATTCTACAAATCTCACAAGAGAATGTAGGCTGTTACCACTTTCTTTGCAACTTCAACTGTATCATTTAAATTACACCTAGAAATTTCTATATAGTGCCCATTAACTTGAATGAAGCACAAAAAAAGACAACATGACTTAAATTGAGAATTATACTACAAAATGTACATCCATTTATCGTCCTAAGGGAGACCCCACTATCTCAAGAAGAGGTGTATATGTTACTTTGAATATTTGAAAGTCAACAACAAAAAAAAGAAAAAAAAAAATTCAATTTCATGTTCAAATGAATTACATCCCTCCCTCATCCAAATGCAGTTCTTTTACTCAAAGAATCATAGAGTTTCAGAAGTGTTAGAGTACTTTTAAATTTTATTCCTTCATAGAAATGATACAGGTTTAGAAGTATTATACAGTGGAACACTAGTCAGCCCATAAAGTAGAATTCATGTCAACTCTGGAGAGATGTCAGTGTGTCAATATGAAAGGTTTAATATCGTGGGAGAGTTAATAAACTTGGCAATAAAGTATGTGTAGGGAAATTCTAACATGAAGGAAATTTGTATCATGAAATGGCTTATGGGAAGTTCTGGTGAGACATTAAGAATAGTTAGTATAACTTATTTATAGCTTCCTTTGGTTAATTATTAGTATTTAAAAATAAAATAAATCCTGAATCCTGAATCCTTGGATGTTATTAGTTATAAGTAGCTTGGAAAGATTAGGAAAAAGAGCATCAAATTCAGGCTGGGTTTTCTTTAAGTCTATCGTGATGTAAATATCTCTGTAGGATAGCAGTAATTCTCCCGGAATGGACTTTTTTTTCAGTTACCAAAACAAAACTAAGTCCATTTCAAAACTAATTTTCTGTTGTTTTTCTTCTGGCTTGATTACTCATCTCAGTATTGTTTTAAAGATGTTTTAAATAAAATTAATAAACCTATTTTAATGCTATTACATATGTATATACCCGCACTACCAAGAAAAAGCGATGAGTGATAGTGATATGTGGCATATTTTAAATTATGCATTTGAAAAATCACCACAATTAAGTCAATTTAACTCAATAGAGACAAACAGCATATCCAAATAGTACTTCGGTTTGACTGGTAATAGATTTTCCTTGGCAGAGCTGTCCTCCCTCTTAATGGAGATGTACAGAATTATTTTGTAAATCTCATTTTTTTTCTTCATAACTGTATAACTCACATTCGTTTTACAGATCTATGATGGCAAAGACAACACTGCTCACCTGCTGGGTGCGTATACTGGAGCATCATTAAGAGGCCTGACATTAAGTAGTACTTCAAATCATTTGTGGTTGGAATTTAACTCAGACATGGAAGGCACTGATGAAGGTTTTCAGCTTGTCTATACCAGTAAGTATTTGAGAAAACAGTAGAAATAGATTTAAGATTTTAAAGGAAGGAAAATTCTTTACTCATAAGATGAAAATGCAGTCAAAAGGCAAATAATAAGATCAACAGCAAATCACTCATCACTCATCAAAATAATACAGTTTCATAATTGCACCTCAAAAAAACCAAAACATGTAGCATACTGAAACCTCGCTTTGACAGTACTTCGTGTAGTTTGATACCTGAACCATTGTCTTTTTTTCTAGAGGGTTATTTTGAATTTTTTTTCAATCGTGGAAACGATAAGAAAAAATGGGATAATTTTCAGTTAGTTGTATTAGCACATAAAAATATCTAAGCATGAGTAGTTTTAAATGTGTAACCAAAATCCATTGTTTCATAAAGATAATTTGTAAGTAAAAAGCTTTCTTCATCTTAAGACTCATGTCTGATACTAACTTCACATTAGACTAGCAATTTCTGAGTTTGTATTATTGTTTAGAATAATCCAATTTGGAACCAAAATGATAAAGAACGATTCCTAACAAAAACTTCTTAGCTATGTAGTCTGACAAAATTAAACTATAAAGATTAGAAGAGGAAAAATCTTTTGAGATCTCTGGCTTAGAGAGTATACAGGAAATAGACACATCTATTTTATCAAGTGACAACTTCTGAAAATGTATGTGATTGTTGCACACATCTATTAACACATAGTGTATATGAGTTCTTTAGTGTATAATTATTTAATCATCACCGAATTATTATGTAAAACTGAATTTTCAGCAAGCAGAACGACATTATATGGTAATTCTGCAATGCAGCTGCCAGCACCCTTTTTTCTCCCTGTGCTTAAATCATTCATTTTCACCTGTTCAAAAAAGCTTCTTATGTTTCAAAAACTCTCCATCATGATTTTAAAACTGATTGCAATAAAAATCATGTAAGTCTAGCAGGATGAAAGGAACATATTTCAAGATACTACAAGAGTATGTATTATTTTTCAGGTGAAATTTGCATAATTATACCACATAACAGACTGTGATAGTATAGGACTGTACCCTATGATTAAAGATAGGTCTTTCAGTGCTACGTTACTATGTGTCAAAGTATTTCATTTTTCTTGTTTATATAGGTATGTCCAAGGCCAGTACTTGAACCTTATCATTAACATTTCCTGTCTTTTGAGACAGACATTCTCATAGAATACTCTTTCCTAGCCTGAATAGTTATTCGCCTGAACAGTGCCAAATCTTCTTTTGTAGATATTTGTAGAATTGGAAGAGAAAAAGTCATGGGTCAAAATTAAATAGGGAGGTAAGAGAAAAAGAAAAACCAAGTGATGAAAAGGCAGTCACCCATCACCTCCCACAAGCAGACCAATGCCCAGCCAGTCTTTGAGCAATGGCCCCTTTGGAAAGACTATCCCACAGTTTTATTGTTCAGCATGACATTATATGGCATGGAATATCTCTTTGGTCAGTTGGGGTCATCTGTCCCAGCTGTGTCCCCTTCCAGCCTCTTGTCCACCTCCAGCCAACTTGCTGTGGGGGCAGAGTGAGAAATTGAAAAGGACTTGATGCTGTGCAAGTACTGCTCAACAATAGCAGAAATATTGGTGTGTTTTCATCACTGATTTAATCAATCTAAAACACAGCACCGTATGTGCTGCTGTGAAGTTAATTAATTCCATCCTAGCCAGACTCAGTATACTCCATTTCCTTTACACTCTCCCTTCAGATTTATATGCATGGATAAGATCCCTCCTGAGCCTTCTCTTCTTCAGACTGAACAGTCCCAGCTCTCTCAGCCTTTACCTATAGGAGAGATACTCCCATCCCTTGATCATCTTAGTGGCCCTTCACTGGACTCTCTTCATTAACTCCACATCTGTCTTGTACTGGAGAGCCCAGAACTGGACGCCATACTCCAGAAGTGGAGTACTCCAGTAGTGCTTAGGGTAGAGGGGGAGTATCACCACTGTTGACCTGCTGGCAATATGCCTCCTAATGCAGCCCAGGATACCATTAGCCTTTTTGGGGCACATTGCTGGCTCATATTCAGCTTGGTGTCCACCATGACCCCCAAGTACTTTTCTGCAAAGCTGCTTTTCAGCTGGGTGGTTCCCAGCATATTCTGGTGATGGGGTTGTTCCTCCCAAGGTACAAGACTTTGCACTTCTCCTTGTTGAACTTCCTGAGGTTCATGTTAGCCCATTTCTCCAGCCTGTTGAGGTCACTCTGGAGGGTAGCAGGACCCTCTGGCGTACCAGCCACTCCTCCCTGTTTGGTGTTACCAGCAAACTTGGTGAGGGTAAACTCTGCCCCATCATCCAGATCATTAATGAAGATGTTAAACAAGACTGGACCCCGTATTGACCCTTAGGGTACACAGCTAGTTACTGGCCTCCATCTAGACTTCATGCCACTGATCATCACCCATTGGCCGTTTCCCATTTTGGGAAAAACAGCTAATATTTGTTTTGCATAGATGTAGACAATGAAACCTTCCAAAAGTATCATGAGCTTACCCTGATGCTTTTAAGTAGTAAACAAAATCCCCATAAGCTGTAATGAAACATTCTGTGTCTTCAGGGACACATTATGAGCATTCGTGCTCTTTCAGTTGTCTAAAATAGCCAACTATTGCCATTCTAGATTCCCTTCACTATGCCCCTAGCTACCAGGTGCTTCTCCAGAAGGATACAGTTTTCCCTTTGGTCCTGTTGCCAGAATTACTAGCACTGTGTAAATAGCTGATATACACTTAGGGCAGCAAAAATACTGCTAGTACCTACGTTGAGGCAATGGAGTTATATGTTCACCCTCAAGAGGGAAATGTTCAGTTAAAAAGACTACTTTGATTCTATGTCTATAAGCAGGCTGTCAAAGATGAGGACATCTCAGGATTCAAGGCACATTTTAGCTTCTTTTCACACAGTATGATCAACAATTTTCTTAGAAGACAGGAAATTCCAACTGGTCAATAAGTATCCAGACTGGCAATATCAAAATATGTTCTTCATCTGGGACTTACATTAGCTTCTTTTAGAGCTTCTGCAGTGCATTCTGTACTGGGATACAATAGCTTAGCTAGCAATGAGAAAAGTTCAGCTCAGAGGTTGTGGAAGCTCTTCAGGAGGTGAGCCATTTTCAATGAGACATTAAATGAGCTGAAGGAAGAACTGGGAAGATACTGCATTTGACCTATTTTTTTTCCTTATGTGAGCAAACAGACTTATCCAACCTTAAGCATTTTGTCTGTAAAATAAAATAATGAACATTTTTTCAATCAATCAATAGTAATGATTCAGTACTTGAGGAGAGATTATGAAAGGCTACTAACTGCTGACCAGATGGACAAATACTGTGTAAGTGACTACTGAACAATGCAGACATGAAAACCCTTCATTTTCTCCCATGTCACCTACATATAGGAATATCAATCTGACGCAAAGTGACTTTTTTACCTACAAACAGTTTGAGCTGCATGATATTGATAAAATACATTTGGTTTTGAACAAAGTGAGGTTTTGAGCTGCTTCTCAGTTAATAACAGAAAACCTTATTTGGAACAGAAAATCTTTCTCCCAAATTACAGCTTATGTTTCCCCAAATGCTTTCCTGTTTCTGTACAATGCAGAAATCATTTTGTTTCCTTCTTGCTCCACATACCTTAATTCTCCAAAATGACCAAATTGTTTGTCTTGAATTCTCTGTATCATCATCATAATTGCTTCCTGCATGTAGTTTTTAAATTTACAAACTACTGAATGTAGAATTAGAGTAGGGATTAATGAATATAATATTTCTTTGATGCCATAGGTGCTATTGTGCCATTGGTGTTACTGTGTACAATAACAACGAACAAATCTGCTGTGCAATTTTGTTTATAAGCCTTTAAATGCCTATTCACAAACTAGATTGTTGTCCATGTAAATGGACAGTCACTTTAACTGCCATTTTATAATTTATCATATCATTTTAAAACTGATTGTTAATGATAATGAATTTCTCTCTCAGTCTTTATTGGACTCTTAGGAAAAATGATGTTATGACACAGTTTGGTTTGCATGCTGAGTGAGCTGTATAGACAGTTATCCTACTTAGACTTTAAAAACAGAGAAGAAACAAATATGTTGTTGCATGAAGTCTGAAAACGTTTGATTTCCATTGGAAAACAGAAATCTTAATTTCATCAAGGTATTTACCTGTTTGATTTTGTAACTACGATGCTTTATTCCTACCACAGGTTTTGAGCTTTCACATTGTGAGGACCCTGGTGTACCACAGTTTGGATATAAAATCAGTGACCAAGGCCATTTTGCTGGAAGCACTATAATTTATGGGTGCAATCCAGGTTACACACTCCATGGAAGCAGCCTTCTAAAGTGTATGACTGGGGAAAGAAGGGCATGGGACTATCCTCTGCCATCATGTATTGGTATTAGACTCTTTTATTTTTATTTTTTTACTTACTTAAATGATTATCTGAATATAAGAAAGAAAAAATTGCAAGGATTGTTAGATCTATGTGAAATCTGATCTGTATGTATACAGATCTATTTACACATACATTTACAAATCTCTGTATAGTTCTCATCTAAGTCTATGTGAGTGGTGTTGCCTTTTTTAGGTCTAAAAAAGATAGTAATTACTAAACATTCATGCATACTGAAATTCCTAATATGTGAAAATCTAGTTACAGTCAGCAAATAGTCAACATAAAAAGACAGCTTAATCAGAAAGACAGGACCATATATGTTTTATGAGGGGTTGTAAAACTAGCTTTTTTTTTAGTAATTGTATCTAAATATCATCTTTATCAAGACATGAAGCCCATTTAGGAAAAATATGCAAAAAATATAAAATGAACAGCTCTCTTAGATTAATAACTAGGGAATACATGCTTAAATCCCAAGTTGGTGATAAGCCTTAACTAATTTCTACATAACATAGGATATATGAAACCGAAGAATTAGGGGGAAAGCATGGCATTGAAATGTGCAGGTAGCAAATAGGAGGTGTGCAAAGAACATACAACAGAAGTTGAAACAAAAAGATCAGATAAAATGTGAAGGTGCCAGAAATTTGAAGTTAAAAGTTTGAACAACAAATTACATTTTCAGTTCCATTATAAGCATTAAAAATCATAGGATGTGTCACCGTAGTAACACTCAGATATGTCTATAAGTGAGTTCTTGCTTAGTTTTAAAATAGACCAAGGTAAATATGTCTAAAGCTATTCTTTCATTTTTTAATTGATTGTCTAGATTATGTACTGTGCAGTATTTACACTAACTGTGGGAGATTCAACTTTCTCATATTCTAAGTAAATATTCAGAACCTCATCTCGTTCAACTCTAGAAGGTCTGCTGGTGGGGATCACTAGAATAGTTCACAGATGAGAGACAAACACTGTTGTTGTGTGTCCCCTACATCACAGAGGCTGTTTGGATGAAGGTCCCTGGATTCAATTATTCATCAGCCCCCCTCCAAAATAGATGCATACAGCTCAAAAGGTACAGGTTGGCCACCTTTGGATTAGGAAGCGAGCCAGATTCAGAGCTGATATAAACTAACAAAAAATGTCAACACACTGAAATCCAGAGCTGAATCTGGACCTCTGTTAAAAGTGGTGATGTGCTGCATATACTCAAGGTTTTATATTCTTTTTTGATTCAGTACTGGTAAACCATCCAAGTGAAATCAGTATCTTCCAAAAAAATTACACAAATTAAGCACCTAGGTTTTGCATTGCCACCAGACTCTTTGTGAAAACTACATTATAATTATTAAAAAATGTTCTGTGTAGATGAATCTATTTAGAATGTGAATCAATCTGTGGTTTAAACTTCCTGAGTTTTAAATTAATCTTATTCAAAACATATCTATTCATCTGCTATTCACAGGGAGGTTACTTATCCATCCAGTTCAGAATACCATGTATTTGTATGTATTGTTTTTCCTTAAGCAAACAAAAGTACATAAATGGTGTCATTTAAATGGACTTAGAAATTATTTATATTGATTTTGTTTATATCAATTAGGTATTTCTCCATAGCCAAGTAGTAAAACATGTTACTTGCATCCAGAGAAGAATTAAACAGCTGTAAACCTGTTGTCTTTATCAGCAGTTGTATCCATCCCAACCTGAGAGTCGCATAGGTTTGGCTAAATAGATTTTAAAATAATTTTAATTAAAACAAATGAGTTTTCTGTAGCTTAAGGAATCAAAAAGTTTTTGAATGTCAATTATAAATAATGATCTTGAATTCCACATACCTTCTGTTTTTTCATGTTAATTAAGGATCACTGCAGATGCTTTAAAATACTCTCGAAGGGATCCAATATGAATCCTATAAAATGTCTGAGATATCAGTTGATGTCTTCTTGGGCTTAAAAATATATGGTAAAAGATTAATGGTGTCTTAGTAATGATACAACATGAGGAAGTTGACTGGAAGATAACTGGGAAGCAGAAAGGCAGTTAAGAAATGCACAAAATCAGTAAGAAAAAGCATTCTCACATTAGAAGTGTTCCTCAAAGAAAACAACAAAATGACATCACAACGTTTTTTGTGCAGGACTGAGACCTCTTTTAGATATCTCTTTAATATGTCCAAACAAAAGCCTGAGTGTGAACATCTTTTACTCATCTGTGGTCAAAACAGTCAGTTTTTGAGACTTTAAATTCAGTAATGGATTAAATAGTAGGAGGTGAAGATGAATCAGCAGTAAAACTATTTGAACATTTCTGATTTATAGGAATTCTTCTTTCAACATTCACTTTTAGTTAGAGTGAGAGTGAAACTAAGCTTTTTTGCTATGAAAGGATATTGGAAAAAAAAGAGTATTTTTACAACACTGATGCCCTTTATTTCAAGGGTACTTGTTTATGAGTCAGGCAGCTGTATGCACTCAAGTTTTGTGCTTACAAGAACTTAGCCCACAACAAGATCCTTTAGGGTCTACAGATCGTTCAGGCAAACCCCGAGAATCTGAGAAAAAAGTGATGCTTTGCATTACATATTTTAGGTTGGCATGTACAAATAAAATTATTTTCTGGATATTTATGAGTAACATAACTCAACAGACACTTTGATTTGCCAGTACTATCAGAAATTGGCTTAAAAATGCTACCATTATGGTTTTAGTATCATTTTATGGAAGAATGTAACATTCACAAAACAGTAGCAAAACTGTTTCCAAGCAGTTGTAGTAATCATAAATCTTAAACAGGTAGTAAATGTTACAATACAACATATTACCCATGGAATTTGCAAGAAGAAATGTAATATAATATATATTTCCTTCACCTTGACAACCTTAGAAGAATCTTTAGCATTGATACTTGGAGGCAAAATTAAGATTCTTAATTAGGTTTGTCTTCATAGTAAGAAATCTGGAGATATAAGATAAAAAGGGTCTTGCTCTGTTACTCCTGACTGTAATGAGAGAGGATACTGCTTTCTGAGAAGTCACCACTTGCACAGCTGATTCAGCAAGCAGCAAAGCTGGGAAGCTAGAACCTTGCTGGAGAAGCAGAAATAACACACTGAGGAGAGAGAGGGAACCTTCAAAAATCATAATAAAATACCAAACTGGTTAGCCTCTGTGAAAATTAGAAATTATAAACTATAGATTTTCAGTGGTCCTGGATGAAATGTAATTAATTTTAAATTTCATTCAGTTTGTCACTGAGTAATTTTTCTTTATAGTGTACTCTATTTATTTACTTACTCTGGGAAAAATAATAGACTATACTATCCTCTGAGTTGAATAATTACAAAAGATTTTTTTAAAAGAATATTTAGGAATTAATAGATTGGGAAAGTGCTTAAAAAATGTATTAAAGGCCACCGGTCTCTGCAAATTCGCTTTTATTATATCAGCAAATCCATCAAGAGTAGCATTTCAATTATATTTTATTAAGGAACTCACAAATCATAAGGTACTAAAACTCTCAACTAAATATTTAAGGTGATGTTAAATCAAAATAAAACTTATTTTAACCATACTAAGATGTCTAATCAAAGCATTATTTTGGCTTTGCACTTCACAAAAGAGAAAGCACTAGAGGGACTTTAAAAGGAAGGAAAGCGAAATAGGAAGGATTTTAAGGCTCAGGGATTTACATTTTTTAAAAAAAAACAGGTTTTCTCAAAGATTAGATATTAAGATTATGAAATGCTTAGTTTGGCTAATGACTGGCTGAGGCCATCTAAGAGGGAGCTACTTGCTATCTGTTATCCTCTAAGAAATACTATAGCTTCACTGTAAGGACAAGTTTTGAGTAAGAAGTTTTACAACTTTGATTTTCTAGCCTGAAAGGCTGATTTTCTCTCTGAATAGTCTGCTTTTATTTACTATGTTTCTTCTCTTTAAAAAAAAAAATTTTATTTTTTACTTACTAATTTATTTCGTTTTCTTAATTGAATTCTACTGCTTTAGGGTGACAAGGTGTTCTTGGTTTGGTTTGGTTTTGGTTTTTTTTTAAGTTACAATACATGTTCCTTTCATTGTATAATGCTATGTTTTCATATTATTATGGTGTGTTCAAATTTATTAGAAAAACATAAGTGCCAAAAGCAAATATAAAAATATACAAAAAGACCCACATTTACAGGTTCCTTTCCCAAGGTACTTCAAGTCCTTCTATGTTGTGTTACAATCTTAGGGTATAGTCAGTTTAGTTGTGTTACTTATTCAGCAAGAGAGTAGATGTATAAACTGATTGCTCAGATGATTAACTGTAAGACCGTCTGTAATAAATTAAAAGAAACACATTATGTAATGTTGTTTTTTATTAGCTGAATGTGGAGGCCGTTTTAAAGGAGAATCATCAGGAAGAATCTTATCTCCTGGCTATCCTTTTCCCTATGACAACAATCTGCGTTGCATGTGGGTGATTGAAGTAGACTCAGGAAATATTGTCAGGTACTGGAAACAAATCTTACAATTATAACAAATCTTTTTGATTATATAATAACCAAAACTTAGCTGTACAGTGGAGGAAAAAAGGGATTTAGGATTTAAAATTTAAGTTGCAGTTCAAGATCAATATTTTTGGCATTTTCTTTGAATACGTAAGTTTGTGTTGAAACTGTCTATTTTTCAATAAACATTGTCTGATGAAGATCAGGCTTTAAAATTAGTTACAATTTTGTGAAATGCTGACGAATTTTAAAACAATATATGTGTGTATGCAAACATATATACAAACTAAACTGCTAACTGGAAATCCATTTAAAAATATCTAATACAAATGTTATTTCAATGCCAAAGTTACAAGTTACGTATGTACAAAGTAAAAAGTGCTGGAGTTAGCAGAACTGTTTAGTGGAAGAGTCTACATTTTTTAAAAAGACCCTGCATTTCACTAGTTCTTTTTATTCACACTATATTGCTAATTGTGTGAGTTTATACTTGTATTTCATTTGTTTTGATAGGAATGTGATGCATAACATTGTCTTAAGAAAAACAAAACCTTTGTCTGAAAAGATTGTGTGGATACTTATAGTTTGTTTGAATTGCTAAAGCAATATATTTATTTCATGGTAGACATTAAAAATGTATTAGTTACAAAAGAATTTTTCTTTCAAATACGTTTCTGTATTGGGTTTTTATGCATCCAAAGGTAAATGTGTAAAACGTTATGGAAAATGAGCCTTGGAAATCAAAGTTTATTTGCTTTTTTTTGGTTTAGTTTTGTTGCTAAAGATATGTTGTTGAGTAATATGAAAGCTGACAATAGAATCATGGTATTCTTACAGCCTCCAGTTTCTTGCTTTTGATACTGAGGCATCCCATGACATTCTACGAGTTTGGGATGGTCCACCTGAGAATGAGATGTTACTCAAAGAAATTAGCGGATCCCTTGTTCCTGAAGGCATTCACAGTACACTCAACATAGTAACTATCCAGTTTGACACAGATTTTTATATCAGCAAATCTGGATTCGCCATACAGTTTTCAAGTAAGTTGATTAATTTTTTTTTTTTTTTTTTTTATAAGGTGCTTCAGTCACAGATAATTGTAGTTCTGGGAACAACAGAAATGAGTGACAACATTTCTGACTTTGTTAGGGAAAGGATTGGCCCAGACATACAGATTTGTTATAAAGCCATATATTTTTTCTTTAAAAAAAATGTTGTCATTTTCTCATTTGGCTTTCTTTCAAGGGCAGCTGGTGCAGTGCAAGAATGCTCATAATTATGACTAGTGTTATTCACAAAGGAGGTGATGTAGGCGTGTTAAAGTCTCCATTCTTTCCTAATCAATAAGAGTTTCTTCTTTCAGAGACATCTGTGCAGAGTTTTCATTCCTGCTGCGCTTGTATAGGATGAAATGGGATGTAGCGCTACAGGAACAGCAGTGTCCTTCTCCCTTTTGCCTTCTAGCACTATTTCATCTTATTACAGGCAGCATGGTGACAAATCCACAGTTACTTAACTGTTATTAAATCCCTTTAGACGTTTTTAGTGCTGAAACAGAAGAAATCATGAGTGAGTTCCATTTGACCTTTTTTTTTCTGGTCAGTGAAATTTATATAGATATTTTTTCAAGATTGGCAAGATCTGATCTAACACCATCATTTTGTCTAGTGATAATAATGTTTCTAACATGAGTTGACACAGAGATTCTTAATGATACCATTAGCTACCTTGTGCTTCCTATGTTTGGTAGTTGTATTAGCCCTTGTTTTCCCCTACCCTGATTTTTTCTGTGTGTATGACAAATACACATGTGCACACACAATAATTTGAAGGAAGAATGAAATATGGGAACGAGACGACAAAGTACAAATATTTAATTTGTAGTGAAAGAGTGCCTCTGCTCTATCTGCTGTTTTTTGAAGCCATGAAGAGAGTTTTAAATTCCTTAGCTCCGAGATACTTTTGCCATTTTACCCCCTTCCAGAGCCTGTTTGGGAAAGTCTCACATATCTGCTTTCCAGCCTCAGACATGCTCTTTTATTTAATGTTGAAGCCAAAAAAAGGAATGGGGAAAACATTATGCTCTGAACTTATTCATATAGTCATTTAGGATGAGTGGAAAAGGAGACGATTGATGTAGACTAAGAACGGAGTTGCAAGGAAAAATGGATGAGACAGAGAGTAAAGCCATAAAACAGTTACTGGTGTACTTCCAGTGCTTTACCTGAAAAGAGGCTTTTGAGTTTCATCTGAAAGGAGAGTTATTTTATTTAATTCTCTATGCTTTTGCAATCTGTTGAGATCTAATGATGACAGTTTAAAGGATCCATGAAGTGTTACTGCCTCAGCATTTCTCTTACTCTTCAGTCCAGGTTCACAAAATCACAGTGATCCTTCTCAAACACTTGGTATTGCACAGTTTGGGTATATATTCCTTATTACAATCACAGAAATTTTTTTATATAAGTTAAGTTTTTAAAAATAATATATAAATAGCTACACAACTTGAATTACACTGTTTCTGTATGGACATATTATTTTACTAACCAGGAAAAAAATACATTTGAGGAGGTGGAGGAAAGAGAAAGATAATTCTTTGCCACTTTGTTTCAAGCTTTCATATGCTTTCTTTGAGTATATTATGTTGTCTGAGTGAAACAGATGGTGTCTATGTACTTTAGCTACAATGTAATTAAGAAACAGAAAGCTCACACAGGGGAGGTATCTGCTTTTACTTTTCTCTTGCTATTTCATGAAATTGGGTATGAGTATTTAAGCAGTTATTGGCCCTTTTATCTCAAGAGGAATGTTATTCAATGACAACAGATATTTTATATTCAAACCTTGAATGTTTTATTTTTTATATATTTTTTTCTTAATCTTTAAACTAAAAATGTTTCTACAAAGTGGATTATCCTTCTTAACAGTTCCTTACAGTTCTTGATGTCATTTTTCAAGTATTCATACACAATTCTGCATCTGTCATTTATTTAATAAGTGAAAATGTTCACCATTGATAATGTGGTATAATGTTAATTTGACTCCTTTACATATCATCCAATATATACAGAAAATTAATTTGTATCTGGTGACATAGATTACAGGTGAGATATCATCCTTCACCATATTAAACGGAGGAGGGGGGAGGGAAAGCCTAGAGAAGCTGATATGCTATATAAATAGTAGAAAGAAAATGGTTATTTAATTATTATTATGTATTACAACTGGTATTATTAGAACTGTCTCTATCTAGGGCTGCCCAACATAATCCTTTACAAGACATCGAAGTTCTTAACAATTCCGTGAAATTTAGGGAAGAAGGGAGTTAAGATGAGATTTTCTTGCCCATTGTCTCAGTTAGTCTGTTTTGATTGTTTTTTTTGTTTGCTTGCCTTTTTTTGGAGGTAAAAAAGAAGGGATTTTGTTATCTGAAATAGTAGAACTATTTCCATGATTTTAACATTCATAATAATTTTCCCTAAGTAGGAAACTATGCTGAACTTCTAAGGAATACTGCAGACTTTTTTATGGTTGACAAGGATAAATTTTGTAAGTTAGTACAATTGTGCATTACTCTGAGAGGGAGAAAAGAAAGTGATGGATTTGGGATGAAATAAGGGAGCTCAGCTTGCTCATGCTTCTGTACTTTCCACCACCATCATGTATCTAGGACTACTGAAGGTACAGCTTGTTTTATACATCTAATGTAAACAAATAAAAAAATGCCACTGCTCATGACTTCACATCTCATCACTAGGCAGAGCAGACCTTTGGTCTAGTATTGTCTTTGGTGTGTAGTGTTTCATTTTCTTGTTGGACTTCTTCAAACCATGACTATGAAATCTCTTCATATAAACTATAAAATTTATCATTTTCTGTGGTCTCCTTTGAGATGACAGTGAAGGAACACAACAGAAAGCAGAGCCCACAAAGCCTGAAAAACAAAGTACAAAAAGATGTGTATTAAAGGAGAATATTTAGAAAACTGCATATACGCATAAAAGAAAAATAAGAACCACTGTGGATTCAACAGTAGGATAGCAATACGAGGATCTTGGAACATGTCTAAATGGGGTGAACAGATTGAATAATGTAGCTAGGGAACAGGTTCCAGCATTCTTCCCTTAAATTAGGAGAAGAGTAAAAGGTTGACAACAGGCCAAAAGCAATATGCAAACCGGAAGTACCTGTTACAGCATATTTTCTCTGACCTGTCGGAGACAGAGCATGAAGAGCCCAGCACAAATTGGAAAAACACCCATGAAATCAACAATAACTTCATTTGGCCAGTAAATTCTGAACAAAACAGCAAATGAGACCTTCAAGAAAAGTGAAGGAGAAAGAGAAGGGAACAAGAGTGTATCTGCCAGAGACATGAGCTGTATATCTCAGGGTCAGACAGAAGTACTAAGGATAATGTTCAGCTGACATTGCTTCATGTCACCAAGCTGAAAGGAGTAGCTGAGAGAGG
Source organism: Nyctibius grandis (assembly GCF_013368605.1). Classification (NCBI taxonomy): domain Eukaryota; kingdom Metazoa; phylum Chordata; class Aves; order Nyctibiiformes; family Nyctibiidae; genus Nyctibius; species Nyctibius grandis. The sequence goes on from NC_090660.1 coordinate 90,474,758, forward strand.
AAAAGACAGAGAAAGAGAACTGAAAAAATTGAGTGAGAACACTAAAGTTCAAAAAATTGGGTGATTAATAATTGTATGTGCTTAAAATCATCTTTTTAGTCCCTTTAATATGCATGAAATGTGTAATATCAGATCAGATCCTACTGAAATTGAAGAGATTATTTCCATAGATTTCAAGGGCCTTTGAATCTGGTATTACAGATAAGTTTCCTCTTTAACAGTTTTAACAGCTTTAACAGTTCGGGTGCCATTTATCACTGATGCAGAAAGGAATGATCTGTATTCATCTCTCATAGCCCATTATTTCACCATTAATAGCTCCACTACTGAGTCACTCAGCATTACAGAATGCATTCTGCTCAGGACTAAGTGTGCAATCACTTTTCTGACTAATTAAATAGCTTACACTATGGATCATTTTTGGAGCATTATAAAGCAGCCAGTGCATAACTAACCAGTAAACATTTTGAGTATTTGGGAGGTTTATTGTAAATAGACGCTCTAGCAGTATTTTATATCATGTGACAGCAATTTCTTATATAACAAGATATGCCTTAAAATGCTTGGATTTACTCTAGTGTCAAACTACAGCTGTCCCTCCTTATTTTAAGACTGGTTGAATAGCCCTTTGGAGTTACTTGTCTCTGTAGGCTACAGAAAAAGCCTAGAAAACTTGTTTCAGATACCTACCTGGATGGCTTCAGTTCATCAATATTAATTTCCAGTCTAGAATTATGATGCATGATATTGCTTACCTCAATTACATTTAATGATTAAATACTTAGAAGTCAGCTTTCTATATTTCTTTTTAGTGCTGATTTATAACTACACTGTTTTCTAAAAGTCCTGTGTTTAGTTTTTTGGTTGGTTGTTTTGGTTGTTGGGGTTGTGGTTTTTTTATTTAGGTTTGGTTTTTGTGGGATATTTTTGTTCAAAAAAGACATGTTCACCACAGTCTCATTTAGGAAGATATTTTGACACTGAACACACCCTCTTGTTTTTTTTTTTCTTTTCTCCAGTTTTCCAGTACCAGACATGTCTACTTCTGACATGTTTAACCTGAAGGTGATTTGAGAATGGATTTGGGGAATTTAACTGTTTTCTTTCTCAGATCGCTGTTTACCAGCACTGCTGGTATAGGGATCACTTCCTAACATAGCTTTTTCACTTCTCTAAAGTCAGTAAGATAGGATTTATTCTTCCTCATGTCTATTCCATAGCAGAACAAGCTTTTCATCTTAAATGTTTTCATAATATGGATTAGTGATTTCTTTCAATTTCTCTCAATTTCTTTGAGAGGAGTCCTTTGGATTTAGAGATTTCAGGATTGCTATTTTCCTATCAGAAATAACTGAATGTTTGCACTTCTAAATTTAGCCCAGTGTTTTTGTTTTGGTTTTGCTGGTGGTGGTGTTGGTGTGTGTTTTCTTGGCTTTTTCTGTTTGTGTGGGGTTATTTTGTGGGTTTTTTGGGGTTTGTTTTGTTTCATTTTGTTTTTAGCATTGAGAGGCTTTAAAGAAATAATCCAAGAAGACATTGAATAAATTTGTTTCCTTCTATCAACTGTCACCTTTCTTCTAAGTAGCAGATATTAGTAAAAGGAATAACTGTTTATGGGTTTTCCAATGGCAAAAAGTCATCCCTGTCACAGGTTTGTATATGACATTAATTGCTTAGTAGCTATTATCTCTTAGTTCAGTAATACATAGGATATATGTATTTTATGCAGGCAAATACTGTGAGTTAATGCTTCCATGTAAAATGCCCTAATAATGACTTGTAACTAGAGAGATCTGGAGTTATGGTATGGATAGCTGAAAGAAGAAAGGAAGTATTGAAAGAAACAGGTTCATTTATAAGTACTTTTGAAATTATAAATAAATAGTCCTCTGGGTCATGTCACCATAAAAATAACTTATTTTAATTATATTGAAGATTGAACTTTCTTGATTTAAACCCCATGCAACATAGTTTGGCCAAAACCTTGTGACTTACATCAATGCAAAGCCTAATCACTTGCCCTAAATTTACAAATGCAGAGTTTAAAATAGACTTTGTCCGACTTGTGACATGGCATTTCAGAGAGCTCAAGCTGATTTTGTTCTAAATTGGGAATGTCGTGTCTCAGATTAATGTTTTAAATTCGTATTTCAGTTTCATATGTGTGAAATCTATCCTTTGAATCTGAAAAATCTGCTGGTATGTTTTCTGGTAAAGCAATACAAAATTGAATACTGTACTTTAGGTTTCTTGGACAAAATTTGTAGTTCTGGTGGGTCATTTTACTTGCAAAAAAAATCCATTACCGATCTTTATAATCTTATAAAAAACAAAATGCTGATGAGGCGAGCAGCTCTGGTGCTGGCACGATCCACAGCAGAGTGCTCTAGCATGGTGCACAGAGGGATTTCCAGAACCAGGGGAACCTCAGAGGGAGCCCAGAGAGCCGCCAGGAGCCTGTAGCTCACGTGACAGCAGCTGACAATACCTGTGTGGGGCCAGGAGCAACGGTGACCAAGACCCTCCCCTATTCATATAAAAGAAGCCCTTAAGGAGCGCCAGAGACTAGGGCAGGCAAACAGGGTGTGGTGTGTCAGCAAGGGTGTGGGGTGGCAGTTTGCATGGAAGGGTGTGCAGGAAGGGTGTTGAAGCTCTGCCAGCTCAATCAGGGAGTAATTGTATCCACCTGGCAGAAAGCCATGGCCTCTTTAAGCTCTGCACGCACCACAACTGATGCAGCTTCCCAGACAGAGCTCCAGTGGGAACATGCTGCCACCCAGGTGTCAGGCTTCAGGGTCTGCCCTACTCTTACACCAGTACAGAACGGCAGCAGTGAGCACACCTGAGGGAGGTGCACCCAAGTAAAGGAACTCCTTCACTTAGTGACAGAACTCTAGGAGGAGGTGAGTAGGTTGAGAAACATCGGCGGGGGGAGAGAGAGAGAGAGAGAGAGAGAGAGAGAGAGAGAGAGACTGTGGGAATCGCACCCTACCTTCCCTGGGACAGGCCCAACAGGCAGACAGGGCACATGACAAGGGGGATTCCCTGTCCTCTCTCCACCTGGCTGAACATTGCAACTTAAGGATAAGGGGCAATGGCAATAAGTTCCTGCTTGATGCAGCAGGCGCATCTCCTCCATGACTTCCCCACCTTCCCAGGTGCTCTTGCATAATAGGTATGAGGCTCTGCAAGAGGACCAGAACAGTAGTGAGGGTGATAGTTCATCTAGCTTGGAGGAGTCACCAAGTTTAAGTCAGCCTAAGCCCCGTGTGAAAACTTCATCCATAAAGAAAAAAAGATGGATCATTGTCATAGGAGACTCCCTTCTGAAGGGAACAGAAAGCACAATATGCAGACTGGACCCACTTCTTAGGGAAGTCTGCTGCCTTCCTGGGACATGGGTTAAAGATGTGAAGAAAAAGCTTCCTACCCTGGTAAAGCCCTTGGATTATTATCCATTGTTGATTTTTCAGGTTGGCAGTGACGAATTTGCTACCAGAAGTCAGAAGGCAATCAAGAGAGACTTCAGGACCTTGAGTTGACTGGTTAAGGAATGAGGAGAACAAGTAATGTTCTCCTCTATCACTCCAGTTGCAGGGAATGAAGAAGGAAGAAACAGGAAGAGCCAGGAGATCAATATCTGGCTCTGAGACTGGTGTCACTGGCATAATTTTGGCTTTTTTAATCATGGGTCTATGTACATGACACCAGGCCTGCTGGCAGCAGATGGAGTACACTTGTCTCGAAGGGGGAAAAGGATCTGTGTGGAGGAGTTAGTAGGGCTCAACAGAAGAGCTTTAAACTAGTATTGAAGGAGGTAAGGGATAAAACCAGGCTCACTAGAACATACCACAAAAACGTATCTAGAGAGAAGTAATATTTTGGGAAAATGGCCATTAACATGGAGGTTATTTGAAGTTTGTCAGTTCATTGTCTGTTCTTACTTGCCCTGTTACTCCATTCCTGGCTAGGGCTGGGTGTTTTGTAACATAGTTAAATTAAAGGGAAATTTTTGCTGCTATTTTATTGACACAGAAATATTTATTTTTTCTTAAAAACATTCCAGTAAGCTGCCTGATCTTATAAAGGACAGACCTAGCAAGACATTTGACTAAAGGAATGCTCATCTTTCAGTTTTCTGTATGTGACTGTGGAAAAAATTATTTATGGACTGGTAACTTCAGTTACTAACTGGACATATTCAGACATGCAGTCTGAGATATTATTCATTTACACAAAGGAATTTTAAAACCTTGCAAAAGAAAATGAAAATAAGAATCAGATATTTATTCTTCTTCATACTCCCATTGTTTTTTGGGGAAGGTGTAACCTGTGTAATGAGACTAGAGAAAACAGAAGCTGTTTTCAAACAGAAGCTGTTTTCAGACAGTGTTCTGTAACTTTTTGCAAGTGACAATAGTACAGTGTTTTCCTAGATCAAAAATTTTAGTTTTCTTAGCAAAGATCAGTAATGACATTCAAGTGTATGGACCAAATAATGAGACCAGTTCTGTATAAATGCAAAAGGAAGATGGTGAGCATGACAAGGCTGAATGTTTATGGGTGAAGATCAGGGGGAAGGTCGGCAGGGCGGACATTATGGTGGGAGTCTGTTATAGACCACCCAACCAGGATGAGCAGGCGGACGAGGCGTTTTACAAGCGGCTGTCGGAAGCCACCCGGTCGCCGGCCCTTGTACTCGTGGGCGACTTCAACTTGCCGGATGTCTGCTGGAAATACAACATGGCAGAGAGGAAGCAATCTAGGAGATTCCTCGAATGTGTGGAGGACAACTTCCTCATGCAAGTGGTAAATGAGCCCATTAGAGGAGGGGCCCTACTTGACCTGTTGTTTGTGAACAGAGAAGGACTAGTGGGAGATGTGAGGGTCGGTGGCCGTCTTGGGAATAGTGACCATGAAATGTTAGAGTTTTCTATAGTGGGGGAAGTAAGGAGGGGCAAGAGTAGAACTTCTGCCTTAGATTTCCGGCGGGCAGACTTAAGCCTGCTTAAGAGGCTGGTGGACCGAGTCCCTTGGGAGTTGGTCCTGAAGGGCAAAGGAGTCCAGAAAGGCTGGACATGCTTCAAAAGGGAATTGCTAAATATTCAGGAGCAGGCTGTCCCAATCTGTAGGAAGACAAGCCGTCGGGGAAAACGACCGGCCTGGTTAAACAGAGAACTTAGGCTAGAACTTAAGGAAAAAAAGAGAGCCTACTTGCTCTGGAAGAAGGGTCAGGTAACTCGGGAGGTCTATAGGGACGTGGCCAGGTCGTGTAGGGAGAAGATTGGAAGGGCCAAAGCTCAATTAGAGTTTGATTTGGCTGCCACAGTCAAAGATAACAAAAAAAGCTTTTACAAATACATCAACAGCAAAAGGAGGGTCAAGCAGAGCCTCCAGCACTTGCTGAATGAGGAGGGTAGTGTAGTGTCAGGGGATGAGGAAAAGGCAGAGGTGCTCAATGCCTTCTTTGCCTTGGTCTTTAATGTCAAGCCCGGTTGTCCTCAGGAGACTCAGCCCCCAGAGCCTGAAGTCAGGTGCGGGGGGCTGTGTGAACCTCCCGTAATCCAGGAGGAGACGGTAAGTGACCTGCTGTGCCACTTGGACACCCACAAGGCTATGGGCCCAGATGGGATTCACCCCAGAGTAATGAAGGAACTGGCAAATGAACTTGCCAAACCACTCTCTATTATCTACCGGCAGTCCTGGTTAACTGGAGAAGTTCCAGCTGACTGGAAATTAGCAAATGTAACACCCATCTACAAGAAGGGTCGGAAGGATGATGCAGGGAACTATAGGCCTGTCAGCCTGACCTCGGTGCCAGACAAGGTGATGGAACAGATCATCCTGAGTGCCATTACACGGCACATGCAGGACAACTGGGGCATTGGGGCCAGCCAACATGGATTCATGAAAGGCAGGTCCTGCTCGACCAACCTGGTCTCCTATGACCAAGTGACCCACTTAGTAGATGAGGGCAGGGCTGTGGATGTAGTCTATCTAGACTTCAGTAAGGCATTCGACACTGTCTCCCACAGCATCCTCCTAGACAAACTGGCTGCCCGGGGCTTGGATGGGTGGACTCTTCAATGGGTTAAAAACTGGCTGGATGGCCGAGCCCAGAGAGTGGTAGTGAATGGGGCAAAGTCCAGCTGGCAGCCGGTCACTAGCGGTGTTCCCCAGGGCTCAGTTCTGGGGCCGGTGCTGTTCAATATCTTTATAGATGATCTAGATGTAGGGATTGAGTGCACCCTCAGCAAATTTGCAGATGACACCAAGCTGGGTGGGAGTGTCGATCTGCTGGAGGGTAGGAAGGCCCTACAGAGGGATCTGGACAGGTTAGATAGATGGTCCGAGACCAACGGCATGAGGTTCAACAAGAACAAGTGCCACGTCTTACACTTTGGCCACAACAACCCCATGCAGCGCTACAGGCTGGGGGAAGAGTGGTTAGAAAGCGGCCCGGCGGAAAGAGACCTGGGGGTGCTGATCGACATCCGGCTAAACATGAGCCAGCAGTGCGCCCAGGTGGCCAAGAAGGCCAATGGCCTCCTGGCCTCTATGAGGAATAGTGTAACCAGCCGGTCTAGGGAAGTGATCGTCCCTCTGTACTCAACACTGGTGAGGCCACACCTTGAGTACTGTGTCCAGTTCTGGGGCCCGCACTTCAAGAAAGATGTTGAGGTGTTGAAGCGAGTCCAGAGGGGGGCGACCAAGCTGGTGAAGGGTCTGGAGGGTCTGACATACGAGGAACGGCTGAGGGAGCTGGGGTTGTTTAGCCTGGAGGAGAGGAGGCTCAGAGGTGACCTTATTGCAGCCTACAACTACCTGGAGGGAGGTTGTAGTGAAGTGGGAGTCGGCCTCTTCTCCCGGGCAACTAGCGATAGGACAAGAGGACACAGCCTCAAGCTTCGCCACAGGAGGTTCAGGTTGGACATTAGGAAGAATTTCTTTTCAGAAAGAGCTATTAGACATTGGAATGGGCTGCCCAGGGAGGTGGTGGAGCCACCATCTCTGGATGTGTTTAAGAAAAGACTGGACATGGCACTTAGTGCCATGGTCTAGTTGACATGGTGGTGTCAGGGCAACGGTTGGACTTGATGATCCCTGAGGTCTCTTCCAACCTGGTTGATTCTGTGATTCTGTGAAAACATTCAATTATAGTACCAAAAAAAGTTAAAGCAAAAAGTCAACAAAAGCCAAATACTTTGGACAGATTAAGGACCTTCTTCCTTTACCAGGTGTCAGGAGCTCCAAATTTGGCCCTACCTTTAGGAACTCCCAAAATATGAATAAAGTTTTGAAACAGCAAGGCTATAATGCATATGTACAATTTCTGATACTAAAAGACAAAATAGAAAATTTAACTTTTAAGATAGGAGCAATCTCACCCTCTCTTCAGAAGATTTCAGTTAACCCAGAGTGCAAAATCAAGGACAAGGCAAACCAGTAACGCTGTTCTCTGTTGCACAACTGTATCTGTAACAGTTGCAACAGAACAGGTTGCACACTATTCTGTAAAGAATCAAATTAAACATATGTATTTTCACTCATATCACCTTAATGATCTTTTCAGTAGAAATGATATCAAAAAACGAGTGATCATTGCTAAGATTTTTCAATGCATGAGTAGCCATTGTGTGTGGTCCAAGATCCTGGTGATTGCTTCTTTCTGAGAAGCTATTTTTATCTCCCTGTATTCATATACAAACATAGAGAAATATGCCATCTGAAATAGGGATAGATCTGGTACCAAAAGCTTAAAAGCCCCTATAATTCTAAAAAACCTCCAAACCCCAAAACATGCAATCTAAATGAAATTAAGATTTTCAAAACACTTCTCCGCAGCTGGAATGCATTGCCAGCATGATTACTTATTGTCACAGTATCCATTTTATGCTGAGTTCCAGCAATTGTCTGAAACCATGTCAATTATTTTGTTTGAGGCTGGGTTTCATACTCTGCTAAAGCTGTGAGCAAATGTTTAAGAGATAATAGATGTTCAGAACTGAAGAGTTCATATTTATGGAAAACGAGATCTACTTATGAACTGGGAAAAAAATAGCTCATAAGGTTGTCCAATAAAACATAGTAAGAGCAGTGTAGTATTTCAAATGTTTTTAACAAAATTCATTTTAACAACTAATGTAAATTGACAACAACAAAAACAATAAGAAAAAAGAAAATTAGGTTATCATCTCATTAAAGAGAGTCTGTTATAAAAGTCTGTTATATTAAAGACAGTCTGTTATATCCCTAAGAACTAAAATGTATCTGACAGTAAAATCAAATAAAATCCCTTAGGAAAGAACTTGATCTCCACTGTTCTCCCTACAAAAAAAGATGTGAAACTATACCAGGTTACAATGTAAACACTTTTAAAACAAGTTCAATTCACAATTGCTACTAAATACTTTTGATTGATAATCAGAAAAATGTATAAAATAATCTGGATACAAATTCTATTTATAATACTAATGAAATAATATATAAGTATACAGTTAGCCAAGTAGTCTGTGTTTTCCAACTTGAGTTATCAGGTAAGAATTCTAAAATTTATCATTACTGATCATACAAACCATTGCTATTAGAAAGACAGAAGTGTAAGTCTCCAGATTTCGTAATGAATCATAAGCAACACAAAACAAAACCAACGTGATGAATATTTAATAATATGGGACTTGGCATCTATGGTAATCACGATTTTGTGATGTCTTTCAGAACTATCTCTACTGTTGTTGCCATTTAAGGCTGGGCAGGCGGTTAAACGGATGGCAGGCACTCTTTGTTAACCTTCTCCTTCCCCAGAGAGGAAAGGAAAAGAGAAAAGGGAGAGAGACTTACAGGTTGGGAAGTTAAAAGAGTTTTAATAAACAATAACAAGGAAAAGAAAGTATAATAAATAATGAACTGTATACAAAACCGCTACTGATCTTCCCCCCCGACAATGACCACGTCACCGCTGACGCTGCAGGGCAGGTTCTGGGCAGTCCTGAAGCACATGCTGCAGCAGGTGGGAACTGGGTTCAGGAGTGACAGCAGGAACGTGGGCAGAGTCCTCCCAGAATAGGGGAAGAAAGCGTGACCCATGTGGTCCCTCAGCTTTATACTGAGGATGACGTGGGTGGGTTGGAATACCCCACTGGTCAGTTCGGGTCACCTGTCCTGTCCGCCCCTCCCCACAGGTGCGGCACTCTACAGCCCCTTCCTCTGTGGGACAAAGAGACCCAACAGGGACCCTAGTTCCCGCAGCAACAGGCCGTGTAGTCCACTTCAGGAAGTAAAGTCACTTAAAGGAAACTTAACAGAAAAGTCCATCCTAGTCCAAACCAGGACAACTGTTAAGCCTTCTTGGAAAATCTAACAGGCGAATCTACACTGATTAAACTATGTATGTAGTGAATTTCTTAATGAGCTCCAATATGCACTGGATATATATAAGGGTTTAACTAAAAAAACATGAATATGTGGCAGGAGAAAGATGCAAACACAAACCAGACAGATGTTTCTTTTTCTTTCTTTTCAAGGCCCTGGCCAAATTTACTTTTTTTGTTTTGTTTTGTTTTTTTTTTCCAAAATGACTAATAGCTTTTCTACATGTCAAACTGAATTATTAAAATAAAGTATGTTTCGATAGCTAAGAATAAGATCTTTGAAGCCAACTCTATGCACAGAAATCTAACTAATTATTTAAGTCTTTCTATGAGCAGCAAATTCAGTAAAACATTTTTTAAAAACTCAGCTTTTTCCAGCTTTTTAAAATTTTTTTTTGTGTTTTCTTTCAAAGTTTCTTAAAGAAAATAATCTTTCCCTATGTCAGGGTTCTGAGTGCTATAAACAGGCCTTAGTGTCCCTGAGCATCCTCAACTGGGAACTGGGAACCCCCTTACCCCCTGCCCAGGAGGGGCAGCATTCCTGAGCAATGCTGTAGGAGTGATGGTCTCCAGCCCTGTGGATGGACCCATTGGACTGACACTATGGGGATCTTGGATCCTGTACAGACTCTTCTGCCCTATGCTGTAGGGAGCTTGGCTCCTGGATGGACTACAAACCAGTCATAACCCTGGATTATATTGCCTGATTTAGTAGTCAGTCATTTTCAGAGCGTAGATGCTTTTCCCCATGGGAGGCTACTAGGGAGAAGTGTTATCCTTCCCGGGCCAATGTAAAAACCTTCTTCAGTCATTTCCTGTTCTGATGTGTGGTACCAGGCTTGGTGCTAGGATGCATTTGGTCAGTGCTTAGTGTAAGAGGGAAATAAGACTCAGAGCGTTTCACTGAGCATTATAGAGACGTGGTGGAGATAGGCCCTGCTGTCTCCAAGGTAAGTACCATTACTATGGCTTTGGACAGTAAAATGACCTGTTGGCTATGCCAGAGCCTTGTATTGCTAAGGTGGTTGCTGCTGCTCCTCTGAGAAGATTTGTAGTGTGTGACTTGGAAGCTACTATTGACAATCGACAACATCTATTTCTCCCTTATCTCTCACAGTCCGTACAGCAACAAGAGAAGCAAGCCAATCTGCTGTACCAGCTCTAGACATTCAACATGGACCTTTTCTTCTGGAAATTCATTCAAGAATTTCGCCTGTTATATGGTCTTCTTGGAAGATCTGCAACAGAAACACATACTGATGATTTAGCTATTTTCTTTCCAAGCTTTTATTTCATTTAGAATACTTAGGTATTATTTGAAACAGAAACGGAAGCTAGGCCTGTGTATTGTATTCTTTGAGCTATTGACTCTTGAACTAGTCAGGAAGTTCTACATAAAAAGCCACATCACTATGTATTCTGTCATCTTCTGCTTCAAATTAGACAGAAGAGACTTGAACTGTGGTCTAACCCAGTTTACTGATTTCTGTGTTTTGAGGTTTTTTGTTTGTTTGTTTTTCCCCATGCAAAATATACCTGACCTATCTTACACCTCTTAACTTATTTATAGTTGCAGAATCTGAGAGGAATGAAACCCAAAGTTAAGTGCCTAATATGATGTAGCTAAGAGTTAGGTAAACAGAGAACTTGCCTAGACAATCTAGAAAACTCTGACTGTGCAAAACTCTTTGTTGAAAGGATGCATTGTCCCTAATGAAATTCTGATTCTGTACTTTATTCTTAATATTTTTCCATTTTAATCTTCAAACAGTAACTGACAAACTTAGATAGAATCTATGAAGTCATGCAAAATCAACAATCTGAGTCTATGGTTAGAATTTACTTAATAATTATAATGGCTATGCTCCCAAATCTCTGTTACATCTACAGCAGAAACAGAAGTTAAAAATATATAAAAAAAAATTATTTCAGCAGTGCTTCTGTTGGTAGAAGACTGAATAAAAACACTGTGGCTGTTTTATTCTCTTTTTCAGGAAAAGTTGTCTAGAAGGTTGGATTTGAGATAGCAAATACCAGGCTGACCTGATTCTCAAACAGACAGTATTAGAGATGCAGGGAGACTGCAGTGTCCGTACGGGTAAAGGTATTACATGGAGTCTGGGACAGCTTGAATTTTGAAGGTGCAGCCTGTCAGGATTGATTCAGGCTGATGCAAGTTTGAAAGACCAACAATTATAGAAAGCCTTTATTTAAAGTGATAGGAGTTTAGAAGTACATGTTGGTTTAAATACATTAAGAATAATTTTTTTTGACATGCTATGTGTTATGCAGAGCTTGAAATTTAGAAGGTTTAGAACTTCTGCCTGGATTTTGTGCTCTGGGGAAAAAAAAAGGAAAAAAGAAAAAAAAAGTGGTGTTTTTTTCCCCCTAATTATCAAATAAACAAATAAATTTCCCCTTTCTTTTCTGTCCAGAAAACATGCACAAATTAATCAAAATGAAGAAGCAATTTTGTGTCAGGGTTGGGATTCAGTCTTTTTACTGATATTAGACTTGGCATGCATTAAAGAACTAAATTTAGAAATCACTGTTAAGAGCAAAAAGTCCCAAGACATTTATTATATTGATCCTAGCATCAGTGGAGTTTATTACTGCCTTGTCACACTTTTAATGCCATGTTTCAAAGTATCTTTCCTGCATGAAAATGGAGCTGTCATCTTAGGACATTACAGTCGCAGATCAAATTGCCTGGGCTTACGAACAATCAGAAACCTTTGGACCCTGGCAATAACTTATCCTTTTTGAGGCATGATCGATTTACAATAATTTAATTATCTGATTTATTGTTTAAATATATTTCAGTCGTTTATTATTAAAAAAAATCAAAATGTTTTTATACCCCACATCAAGGAGATTTGTAGATAGATCTGGCTATGGCTGAATGTTTGTTTGATGGCTTCTGCAGCTTGTAGGAGCATTTGTAGAGTCATGTACAGTTAGTCAAGTGATGATTTAAGATCCTCTCATCTTAACTGCTCAGAACATATGAATCTGTTCATATGAGTGCTCTTAGGAGAAATCCAAACAAGCTGGGGCGGGACGGGGAGAGGTGTGTGTGGATTTTTTTAAATTGGTTGGCTGCTATGAATCTCCAAAACAAGATTCTGCCCCACTTCCTTCAAGTCACATAGCAGGAATGGGGTAAGATAACTAACTCTCCAGAGTAAGAATTTCTTGTGCCTGTGCATTGGCACGTTTTCTGGAGAATTGTGGGTCCTTTGGCTATTTCTGTATTAGCAAGTAACATAGACTAAAAGGAGCTGATACATATATTGAAACAGCTGGTACTAAAACACTGTTGATGTCACTGTTCATATTCAGAGATATTCTTAGTTCAGAGTTGTTCTAGCATAGTTCTGAAGTGTATCTTCCAGTTTAGTTTCATCCAAAGAGAATCAAATCATGTGTTCCAAAACCATTCCTCAATGTAAACCAAAACACAATCTGGAGTTTTATTTTCACACACACACTCAGCTCTGAAGTGTGAAATGCTAATGTTAAAACACTTTCTGTCACACTGGCCATGTAGAAAGATATACAAACTCTGTGTCACTTAATCTGTCCACAAATCTCTCACCTGTTGAACAGTTTGAGCATTAAGTCTCATTCATCCCCATCTTGAAGCTGGAGTTCTTGGTCAAGTACTCTTTGAATTCTTAATCTAACACAATTTGTTTGACTAATTGCAGTGGAATTATTGCAAACTAGTACTGCCCAGAGAAAGAATAAAACAGGTTTCTGCATTTCTTTACCCTAATTAGGGAAAAAAGCTCTCAGATGATCACACACAAGTTTATGCTACAGTGTAGCACAGTCGTTCTTGCACCTGTCATGCTGCATGTACTAGGAAATAAATAGGTTTTGGAGTTTTTCTTTTTCCCATCTAAAATGTAGTTTATAGCAATTGAATGGATTACATTAACAAATCATATTTCACTAGTTATTCAAGAAAAATGACCGTAAGAGATGTCTGAGTTTACAATGTTGGTAATAGAATAAAACCTGATGTATTCTTTTCTTACTTTATCTGTCAATTTTAATATGTCACAAAGAACTTCAGAGCCTATACATGAACTTATGGGAATTGTGATAGCCTGCTCCATTTATTTTACAGAAATCTCTCAAGACTGCATTGCAGGTAAAGTTATAAGGGACTTTATAATTCCTGAGCTTTTTGCTTACTCCACAGATTTAAATGGGGAATGACGAAGGTAGTGATTGAGGTGCCTGAATATATAATAGGAAAAAAAATTCAGTTCTTGAACTTGAATATACATTTTGTAAGTAAAACAGTATAGATACTTCAAAAGGAGATAAAAGAATAGGCTGAAGGTAGAGAACAAAAAGAAATATTCAAAAATAAACAGAATAAGGAGTCAACAGAGAGTTGAGAAAGCAGTACAGAATACACGCTATCAAGACAATTGTAATAGAGAACGTCGCTGAAATCAAACAAACACAGTTTTCAACAGTAGTAATGATGGACTAGAGTCAGGCACATGAAACAAAAACTAAGGAGTAGAGCAGACATTACAGAAAGCTGTGATTAAGAAATTCTCTCAACAACAGCAACAAAATATTGGAGTTATTTACATAGATATAAATTAAAAATTTAAAGCAAGAGATGTATCAAAAACTTATCTATGTTTGACTTCCAGGGGCAGACCAGGAGCGAGTTGAGAGTTTGTGGGTACGAATTAAGGGGCAGGCTGGAATGGGTGATACTGTTGTGGGTGTCTATTACAGGCCACCGGATCAGGATGAGGAGCTTGATGAGGCCTTCTACAGGCAACTGAGAGCAGTCTCACAATTACAGAGCCTGGTTGTTGTGGGGGACTTCAACTACCCTGATATTTGCTGGAAGGACTACTCAGCCAGCCATCCTCAGTCCAGGAGGTTCCTCCAGTGCATTGATGATAACTTTCTGATGCAAATGGTGGATGAGCCAACTAGGAGAGGAGTGCTGCTGGATCTTGTTCTCACTAACAAGGAGGGTCTGGTGAAGGTTGAGGGCAGCCTTGGTTGTAGTGACCATGAGATGGTGGAGTTCAGGATCTCATGTGGCAGGGACAGAATTGCTAGCAGAATTACAACCCTGGACTTCAGGAGGGCCAACTTTGGCCTTTTCAAGCAATTGCTAGGGGAAATCCCATGGGACAGAGTACTAGAAGGTAAGGGGGCCCAAGATAGTTGGTTAGCATTCAAGGACTGCTTCTTCCGAGCTCAAGATCAGAGCATCCCAACAGGTAGGAAGTCAAGAAAGGGTAGCAAGAGACCTGCATGGTTAAACAGGGAACTGCTGGGCAAACTCAAGTGGAAGAAGAGAGTGTCCAGATCATGGAAGGAGGGGCTGGCCTCTTGGGAGGAATATAAGTCTGTTGTCAGAGGATATAGGGAGGCAACTAGGAAAGCTAAGGCCTCCTTGGAATTAAACCTTGCAAGAGAGGTCAAGGACAACAGAAAGGGCCTCTTCAAATACATTGCAGGTAAAACCAGCACTAGAGGCAATGTAGGCCCACTGATGAATGAGGTGGGGGCCCTGGAGACAGAGGATAAAAAGAAGGCGGAGTTACTGAATGCCTTCTTTGCCTCTGTCTATACTGCTGGAGGCTATCCTGAGGAGCCCCGGACCCCTGGAGCCCCGGACTCCTGAAGCCCCAGAAGAAGTCAGGATAGAGGAGGAGTCTGTCTTGGTTGATGAGGGTTGGGTCAGGGACCAAATAAGCAATCTGGACATCCATAAATCCATGGGCCTTGATGGGATGCACCCGCAGGTGCTGAGGGAGCTGGCAGAAGTCATTGCTAGGCCACTCTCCATCATCTTTGCTAAGTCGTGGGCAACAGGAGAGGTGCCTGAGGACTGGAAGAAAGCAAATGTCACTCCAGTCTTCAAAAAGGGCAAGAAGGAGGACCCAGGTAACTGTAGAGTGGACAGCCTCACCTCCATCCCTGGAAAGGTAATGGAACAACTTGTCCTTGGTGCTGTCTCTAGGCACATCAAGGATAGGGGGATCATTAGGGGCACTCAGCACGGCTTCACCAAGGAGAAGTCATGCTTAACCAACTTGATAGACTTTTATGAGGACATAACCCAGTGGATAGATGATGGTAAAGCTGTGGATGTGTTCTCTCTCGATTTCAGTAAAGCGTTTGACACGGTCTCCCACAGCATCCTCGCAGCTAAACTGAGGAAGTGTGGTCTGGATGATCGGGTAGTGAAGTGGATTGTGAACTGGCTGAAGGAAAGAAGCCAGAGAGTGGTGGTCAATGGGACAGAGTCTAGTTGGAGGCCTGTGTCTAGTGGAGTCCCTCAAGGGTCGGTACTGGGACCAGTACTATTCAATATATTCGTTAATGACTTGGATAAGGGAATAGAGTACACTGTCAGCAAATTCGCTGATGACACCGAACTGGGAGGAGTGGCTGACACACCAGAAGGCTGAGAAACCTAGACAGGCTGGAGAGTTGGGTAGGGAGAAATCTAATGAAATATAACAAGGGCAAGTGTAAAGTCCTGCATCTGGGCAAGAACAACCCCACGCATGAGTACAAGTTGGGGACAGACCTGTTGGAAAGCAGCACAGGGAAAAGGGACCTGGGGGTCCTAGTGGACAGCAGGATGACCATGAGCCAGCGATGTGCCCTTGCGGCTAAGAAGACCAATAGCATCCTGGGGTGTATTAGAGAGGGTGTGGTTAGCAGGTCAAGAGAGGTTCTCCTCCCCCTCTACTCTGCCCTGGTGAGGCCGCATCTGGAATATTGTGTCCAGTTCTGGGCCCCTCAGTTCAAGAAGGACAGGGACCTGCTAGAGAGAGTCCAGCGCAGAGCCACGAAGATGATTAAGGGAGTGGAACATCTCCCTTATGAGGAGAGGCTGAGGGAGCTGGGTCTCTTTAGCTTAGAGAAGAGGAGACTGAGGGGTGACCTCATTAATGTCTATAAATATGTAAAGGGCAAGTGTGATGAGGATGGAGCCAGGCTCTTCTCAGTGACATCCCTTGACAGGACAAGGGGCAATGGGTGCAAGCTGGAACACAGGAGGTTCCACTTAAATATGAGGAAAAACTTCTTTACAGTGAGAGTAACTGAGCACTGGAACAGGCTGCCCAGAGAGGTTGTGGAGTCTCCTTCTCTGGAGACATTCAAAATCCGCCTGGATGCATTCCTGTGTGACATGATCTAGGCAATCCTGCTCCGGCAGGGGGATTGGACTAGATGATCTTTCAAGGTCCCTTCCAATCCCCTAACATTCTGTGATTGTCCAGTATATGTACCTATCCAAGGTTTTTGACTATTTTTAGCCATTTTTACCCCATCACATTCCCAAAGACTGTGGGACAAATGATAATAACTATTCTAAGTTAGTAGATTTGTAACTCTACAGTGTACTTGTACTAAGACATCATCACTATTTTATTATCCTGATGATGATACTGAAGATAATTTCACACGACTACATGAATAAATAAATCACGTATCATGTAGTGGCAATAATATGGAGGATTTTTCCTCTCTTAAAATGCTTCTTTAAAGTAGCACTTTAACAGAGAACATAAAAGCAAAATTTCCAGCAGTTTTTAGAGAAATCAAAAGGATTATTTATTTATAAGAAAGTAAAAATAAACATATAATTTCATGAATCCTAGTGCTTTTAATGTCATGCCGGGTTCTTTCTTACATTTTATTAATTGAGAATACATAATTTTTTTTATATCAACCTATTGAGAATTTCTGTATATTCACGGTTGATTCTAAAATAGTAGCTCACCTTGTCTGTCAGACCGTTTCATAAATTCTTAGAATTGATACTCTTCATAGAGCCTTGCAAATTGCCAAACAAACTCTGAAAAATGAGAATTAGACTTTGAGTGATTAAGTACTTAAAAGCCTAAAATCCAGGCTTAATAAAGATTTATCTGCTTCCACTGTGGGAGCAGAGAAGCTGTCTTTTACAGTCTAGTGCTATAATGCAAAAATCAGTCTTAAAGCAATCTTTCTATTTTTAAATGTGTATGTCCATGTGTATTTAATATGAATTTGCAAAGTTAAAAAACAGTCACAGAATAGTTTAGGTTGGAAAGGACCTCTGGAGACCTCTAGTCCAACTCCCTGGTCACAAAAGAGTCAAGCAGATCAGGCTGCTCAGGGCTTTGAATATCTCCAAGACTGGAAATAGCACAACTCCTCTGGAAAAATTTTTCTGAAGTTTGACCACCTTTGTAGTGAACCAGTTTTTTCTTTTATGTAGTTGGAGTTTTGCTTGTTGCAACTTTTGAATGCTTTGTTTGTGTTTTTGCTGCACACTTCCAGGAAGAGTTTTTGTCTTCTCTATTCTTTTTCTGCAAAGCTGATTTCCAGTAAATTGTTCCATGGGATTGATTTGTCCCAGATGCAGGATTTTGCATTTCCTTTTTTGAACTCCGTCAAGTTTCTTTCAGGCCTTTTCTCCAGCCTGCTGAGAGCTCCCTAAATAGCACCACTGCACTAGAGCATATCAACTGATCCTCCAGTGCCTGTAAACTTGCCAAGAGTTTACTCGGTCCCATTGTCCCCATCTTTAATAAAGGTGTTGAACAATATTGAAGTCAACATCCACTCCTGAGGGACACAGCTGATAATCAGTTGCCACCTGGGTTTTGGATCATGGGCACTCTTTGAGCCTGGCAGAGCAGCTTGTTTTCCATCCATTTCATACTCCACTTATCCAATCCATGGTTCACCAATTTGGCTACAGAGTCAAAAGAGCAAGAAGTAGGTTGAACAAATGTGCAAGTATTCAAGAAGGTTACTATACATGGCAAATAAGGAAAAGGTTATGTTTGGCATATATATGTCAACTTTATGTTATAAAGTTAATTTGCATAATTACTAAGTGATTAAAAATAACCAATTTGCATCAGAAATTCCCTATAGATCTGGGTGGCCCTTTACCTTCCTTTTCAGCCATATACAATTCTTTTGCAGAATGATACAACCTAGTAAAAACAATATGATGTACAACTAATAACAAATTTTATAGCAACAACTCTTGAGCATTTCAACACCGATTACAAATTCTGTTTAAGTGTCAGCCCCGTTTGTTTAGAATTGATTTCAGCATGCTTTAATAAGGCAGAAGAGTGTTATGCTTCTTTATGGCAAGATTTGAGGCAGATAGTATTTAAGTGGGCAGAACACAGTTTCTCTCCAATATGAACTGCTCTGACTGGCCAGCACTAATCAAAAGATATAGTGCATTCTGTGTTATCAACAAGGAGGAATGCAGATTAATATATCACTGGTTTTACTACTTGCTTCAGTCTAAGTTTACCTTAGATTTCTTTTTTACTTCTGACCTGTGTTAATTTTATGAACCTCTTCATATTTGATGAAATTTCATTTTTGTGTAATCTAGCTCCATTATCTTGCTCTCTTGCATGCAACATTTGCAAGATCTGCTAGTATAGTGCAGTGAAATTTAGTAATTCCATATTTTAATAATATTTTTCTAAATTAAAACCCAGCAGCTTATTTAAAGATAAAAAACAAGTCCTGATAATTTTGTCTAAAGCATAAATTTTAAAAACTTGCATGATTATATATTAAAAAAATCATTGTCTTTCATTTATTACACAATAGTTAATATTTTAAAGAAATACTTATTTAATCTTTGAGGAATAAGGAGGAAAAATTTCCCTATCTTCTGGTCATAGTTGATGTTTTGTGGGGTTTTTTTGGTGTTTTTTTTTCCCCTGTAGTCACGACTTATGTGGAAAAACAACCCCATAAAAAGTTCCATAACTTTGTAGAGCTAATGCTTTTATTTTTTATTAAATATGTCTTGGAAAGCAAGATACTTGGGTTTTTTTTAGGGAAATAACCTCTTTAGACTAAGATTTCTTCTTCAAAAACATAGTAAATATATAAACCACACACATTTCAGATGAATACATTGCTGTATGCTGGTATTAACTCCCCAGAAAGATGGTATCTGAATTAAATCTCAGTACTGCCACTTCGTGTTTATGTTACACAGATTACTGAGCTCCGTGGAACTAGTTCCACAACCAACTCTGACATTTGTTATTTATTTGTAATATATATAGCATGTTGCATTTCTATAAAGTAAGTAGGAAATAATATTTACTTAAATAAACATTGATGTGCTTACTTTTCAGATAAGCTTACATATTTTGGTGCATAATATATTAAATAATATGTTGATCATAATATGTTAAATCTGGGGAAAACATCAATAAATTGCTTGTAGTAATAGAGATTGTGTGTATAGTCTTAGTAATAATCAGTACTTACGCATATCTGTAGCAGTATATTCTCTCAAAGTCCATGTCTATTTTTGTGTAAGTGATTTCTTTAATATTACAAAAGCCTAGCATGGTAGATATGTCATGTGCAAAGCTATAGATATGAGTGATCAGTGAAATTCATTTCCAAATTTACTACTAAATGTTTGCACCATACATACGTTTAAGAACTGTAGAATTGTGGAGAATTGAAGATGTGTACAAGCATAGCTTATTGGACAACCTGAGGTTCTTAATCTGTTCTTTTCATTATTCATATTAAAAATTCCTCTAAGTTAGAAGTGATGAGTGTCCAGGGTACTAGGAAATCTACTTTCCTTTTTACATATTGCAGTGCTCCACACATTTAAAAAAAAAAAAAAAAAAAAAAAATATTAAATAAAAATTTAGATACTTTCAATAATTAAAGAAGATGGCAAAAAATGGTATAAAAGCAGCAGATTGTTGGATGGTTTCTCAAAATTTTAGAAGTGAGTAGGAAAATTTTGGATTTGCAGAGCTTCCTGATTAGAAAAATATAATGGGGCAACAATGGACTGAAAAGCTGGCTTTTTAAAAAAAAATTGTTTTCCCTTCTCTACTAGGTTCTGTAGCTACTGCCTGCCGTGATCCTGGTGTCCCCATGAATGGAACTAGAAATGGTGATGGAAGAGAACCTGGAGACACTGTCATTTTCCAGTGTGACCCTGGCTATGAACTGCAAGGTGATGAGAGAATAACCTGCATTCAGGTAGAAAATCGGTACTTCTGGCAGCCGAACCCACCAGTTTGTATAGGTATGCAGAAAAAAAATCAAATAATGCTTTCTTAAACTTTGAAATTCTGGGGTAATGAATCACACTGCTCTAGGAACTTTCTTTGAAGAACAAATGCATACAAGTACTGATCATCTGAGAAGTTATTCTGTATAAAGCTCTGATGGACTTAACCAAAATTTTTCTTCTGTAGTTGTTAGTACAATAGTTCTTATCCTTTCCCTCTCAAGATCATATAATTTATAATTTGATGATCTATGACAGAGAAAGCAAGAAAATCAATGTCAATGATGCTATTAACTTTGCCTTAAAACTTGAAAAATGGTGATAAGCGTGGAGGATTTGGTTGAAGTTCATATGCCCGTATGTACAAAATATCAGGCAGATGACCTAGTAAATTTACAGATCAGATAAAATTGGGCAAGGGCTAAAGTAGGATGCAACAGGAAAGAATGAGAAGATGGTAGCCTGATTTCTCTGTCAGTCTTCATTATTTTGGAAAGAACAACATTTTCATTAGTAAAAATTATAACGTACCATTTATTTCTGGAAATATTGTCAGTCTCTAATACTATTCTGACTAACATAGCTCATATTAAATGGATTCTGAAAGCATTTAACTTGGTTTACTGAATCATGATGAAAAGTAATAAGAAATTACAAAAGTCTCTAGTAGATAGTAGCCTTCCAGTAATCTTTTCTGAGGCAATCATTATTATCATTGATCTAGAAAATATTTAAACTACTATTTCTAAAACCTGATGTAGAGGTAGAGTGATAAATAATCATAGGGTTCCTCATCTGGCTATGTTGGTAAATAATGTAATGATGCTTATTTCCAGTATGTTCTTTAATGCAGTTAAATGTGATATCTTGATGTAGAATGATAGAAGATTTTGTCTCAGAGGACAGCAGCTGCTCACCTTATATTCCTTAAGGGTTGTGATAAGTAACCTATTAAATAGGATCTGCAAGTTTGATGGTGCAGAAAAGGAAAATGCGCCACTCCAAGAAAGTGCAAGTGGAAGAATATTGGATAGGCCAGTTGCAGTGATATTACCCTGAGTCACATCATTATGAGTTACCGTGCTTACTGTCCTGTCCAAAGTAGAACTGCCTGAAGGGAGTGTCTGAAAGGAGGTGGGTAAAACAAGGGCACCTAAAATAATCAGACAAGAGCCCTTGGGCCCAGAGTGGTGTAGAGTGGGCACTGCAACTGTGAGAACATTAGTTCTACAAAGGCATTCTTCCTGCTTTGCTATACCTGGTAGTCTGGTCTTGGGCAAAGATCGGGGGGAGGAACTAGCCAGAGTCCACAATTATTAGGAGCACTGGGATAGCTTTCAGATACTCTCTTGCCTTTAATATGCTTGACTTGACTTTAGCTGTTACAAAATAAAATCTGCATCCTATTTGCATATGTGTGCATGCACCACCACCACCCTCACACACACATGTCTGCAGTCAGGTATTTGCAAACACGTTACAATACTGACCTAGTGTCTATGGCTATTCTACTTACCATGTCAAAGTGTTATTTTCTCTGTTCTTCCTCTCTTTATTATGTCTTCCTGTGTAGTGTAAGCTTGTGTAGCTTGAGGACAAGAGCTGTCTACACTATTTGCTGGAAGACTGCAGAAAATAAATATTTTATTGCTCATCCCTTATTATTCTTATGTGCCTAAATATGTATGCTAATCATGATAATTGAACATCTGTAGGTTTTAAGAGAAAAAGTGAAAGGAATGATATAGCTCTAGGAACGGACCGTATAATGAATATATTGTATCATGTTATCCTATTTGATATTGCTGCTTTAAAAGATTTTTTCAACTGAAAAATAATTACCCTATTATGAAGCAGTGCTAGTAGTTTTAATCATTATCAATACTGAGTTAAATTATTAAATAGATTAAATGCAGATGCTCACCTGTCATTCTGTCCTTAGTATATGTGTAAATATGCATGCACTTGTTTTCTTAACTGCATGCATCCATTTACTTAACACTTGTAATTTCCACAATTTATGCACAAGCACTTACTGTACATAAAGTAGCAAGAATATTTATTATGATTATTTATTGGCCAAATATCAAGCATAAAGTTATTTTATATTGATTTCCTATAATGATACATTTTTGGGGAATATGAGCTGCTAATAGACTAAAGTAGGGTGTGCAAACCTTGACTTAGAGCCCAAAGGATTCAACTTTGTCTGTTGTAGTTCAGTACACTCTGAAGTTCATAATTTTTTTTCCAAACTTGTAATATATTCACTTATGTTGTTTCCATGCCTGTAAATCAAAACTGTACAAGGCTTACTCTACACATAACTTCAACACCATTAAGGTTTATCAAAGTCTTAGAAAAAATAAACATAATTTTGATGGAAAAATAAGAGGTAAGGATTATTCTGAGGTGTATTGTTGTAGCATGTTCTAGATTTATTTTATTAGTTCTTTATACTCCAAAGTGTCTTCTTGAACTTCCTAGTTGTTAATGCTGAAAACCAGGTAAATGTACTTGTTCTTTGTTCTTACCTGTGAGACTGCCTTGGTTTTTTAGATTCCTTCAGTCTTGCCTGTAAGACAATTTTAAAAACATCCTCATTTCAAAGGTAATAGCAATGGGAAAATTACAAAGAACTAAATATTGATTCAACTATTTGAATGAATGATGAAAGTCAGAGATTCTTCTATTCTGAAGGTATTCTGACAAACTATAAATCTGAGAATATGTCTCGGCCAAAAGACAGTCCTTTGGCTTATGCCTGTGATGCTCAAAATAGCTAGATGTTTTCCATTCCAAAGACGTCCCAGATCCAATCTTGTTTAGATACCAGAATCTTAAATGATTGTATTTGCTTAGTTTGCTCAGGGATAACATTAAAAATAGTAGCATTTAAAATGCCATTTTAGGATTCAGTTTTACTGTACATTTAGTGAAGTAAGGACTGTCTTCCAGAAGTTTCAGACTTTCTTCAGAAGCTCATAGGTCAATTTTTTAATTTTTATTTTTAGTTGTGGCTTGCTTTTTTTTGTTTCTGTTGTCTTTTTTTAAGCCAGGTCGTGGTTTCCATTTTTATACCTATGCAAAATTTTTTAGTAAACAGTGAATTCCGGTGGTGTTTTCCTCGAAATGGGATTTATATGACACTAATGCAAAGGAAAATTTCAGCAGTTATTTCATATTTAGTTACAATTATTTAAATAAATTTTCAGACTAGATATAAGGAAGAAATAATTTACAATGAGGCTGGTGAAACACTGGAACAGGTTGCCCAGAGAGGTGGTAGATGCCCCATCACTGGAAACATTCAAGGTCAGATTGGACAGGGATCTGAGCAACTTGATTTAGTTGTAGATGTTTCTGCTCATTGCAAGGGAGTTGGCCTAGATGATCTTTAAAGACCCCTTCCAACACAAACTATTCTATGATTCTATGATTCTATATTTAATATATCTTATTTAAAAAAAATAACTAATGAAACCATACATTGTTTCTTTTGTTAAGATGTAATTCCTTGAATAAATAAATAAAAGCAAGCCAGAAATTTCTGGAATAGTACTTTGTTGCCTTCCAGAAAAATTAAATAGGTTTTAGATAAAAAACAACCCAATCTATACTTCCTCCCATAAAAACAATGATTTCTAAGAACATCATAAAAACTGTCTGGCACAATGCTTGTTTACCACTGTGTCTACACAGAGATTTATAAAGACAGGTTGACATAACCTACACCTAGTTTTCACTGTATAATACATTAAAAATAAATTCTTCATAGTGTATTGACATTTGCCTTTCTTTCTAGATGAGCTATTACATTTGTTCTGTCGTAGGTCTTGTGTCTAATATTATAAAAGATAGGTGTCCTTTAAACTTTATTTTCAGAACTGGTCTGCCCTCAGTTAAAAACACAGTTGTGACAATAATAATGTTGCACACATTAAATTCAGAAAATTATGTATTATGAAACACACAAGAATCTAACTCAAACACACAGAGAAAGAAAGTCTGTAAAAAACTTTAGAGAAGATAGTAAACTGGAAAAGACAACATCATCTAATAAAAATTTTAGTTAGATTATGTTGACTTTCTCAATTTACTACCTACTAAATGAAAAAAAAAATCTGAAACTGCTGTATCTGAAGAAAATTCTACCTGGGAGATACTTTATAAAGTTGAAGATTAATGGGCTTTTTTACTGCTGTTAATGGTAGAGCTTGAAATAAAATACATTTTTACTGTCCACCTTTGTTGTGTACCTTCCTTTTATTCCCTGGAGAGTCTTTTTGATTATCATCTAGGCCTTGGGAAGGATTAAATGAAGGAACCAGCCTCACTGTAAACAGAAAAAGTAACCACTAATGTGTGTAAATGAAAGAGTAAGTAGATAAGAAAGAAGCTACTAATATGCAAATATTTTATCAATTAACTTAACAGAGAATTGAACTAAATCAAGACCACATCAGGCAAGTATCATGAATGCAGACATTGGCAGAAAGTAGTCTGGTACAAAGACATAATAGCTTGAGTTAATATCTTTGTACATCATATGCAAGTTCAAGGTGCCTCAGAAAATATCATGAGACTGATACAGTTTAGGGGTCATTTCAATGAAGCTTGGTTACAGTGAATAACCTTAATGTCCTCTTTGGTATTCTTCACATTTTCATTCTTGATAGATAGAGGGTTACACTGACCTCTTCTACAGTTAGAGGAAGCATATTTTTTTGTAATAATTTCATCTTATTTTGTTTCAGAATTGTAACAAAAGAACATTAAATAAAAGATGCTTCTGATTAGAAGCAATACAATTTTTAATCTCGTAAAGGCAGAGAAATTCCCATTACTATCCTTATTGTAAAACTAAGTAAATGTTTTGTACTAAATGAAACTTCACCAGCCTGTTCCCTTGTAGCTAATGGAACTTTCTCTAACAACTGGAAACCTCTGAAAAAATACTATCACGATAGAATTTGTATTTGGCAATTGTTAAGAGAAGTAAAAAAAAATTGTACTAGGTCTGGAAAAATTATTATATGCATTTGGTGATACTATTGATTTATAATATTTGTGTTCCTAAAACAAGGTGGTGTTTCAGCTTCTAACTGGTTTTACACAAAATGCTGATTTTGGAATTCCTTACCTCTTGTAGCACCAAAATATAATGGAAGATTCTAATTTTATTTTTGTTTCTGAGGTACTTTAGCTATCCATTACTACCATTTAATGTAAGAAAAATATGTAAAATGTAGAAAGACTATACTCATATGTATTGCAACTGAATATGTTAATCTACTTAAGTTTTCTACTTGCACTGCTGGAATTCTTAAATGACTTTTAAGTGATTTATTTCTTATGACATTAGAAAATATTGTGTGTATTTCCCACTCAGTTGATTTATATCCATACATATCATCTTGATCTGAACAGATTATCTTGAGTGCCATCACATAGTACGTACAGGACTACCAGGTGATCAGGCCCAGTCAGCATGGGTTTATGAAAGGCAGGTCCTGCTTGACTAACCTGATCTTCTTCTATGACAAGATGACCCACTTACTGGATGAGGGAAAGGCTGTGGATGTTGTGTACCTAGACTTTAGTAAAGCCTTTGACACTGTTTCCCACAGCATTTACGTGAAGAAACTGATTGCTCATGGCTTGGAGAGGGGTATGCTTCACTGAGTGAAAAACTGCCTGTATGGTTGAGCCCAAAAGGTTGTTGCGAATGGACTTAAGTCCAGTTGGCAGTCGGTCACAAGTGCAGTTCCCCAGGGCTCAGTATTGGGAGTAATTCTCTTTATTATCTTTATCAATGATCTGGACGAGGGGATCGAGTGCAGCCTCAGTAAGTTTGCAGACACCACCATGTTGGGTGGGAGTGTTGATCTGCATGAGGGTAGAAGGCTCTGCAGAGGGATCTGGACAGGCTGGATTGATGGGCCGAGGCCAATTGTGTGAGGTTCAACAAGGCCAAGTGCCAGGTCCTGCACTTGGGGCACAACAAACCCTTGCACCTCTACAGGCTTGGGGAAGAGTGGCTGGAAAGCTGCCTGGCAGAAAAGGACCTGGAGGTGTTGATCGACAGCCAGCTGAATATGAGTCAGCAGTGTGCCCAGGTGGCCAAGAAGGCCAACAGCACTTCTGGCTTGTATCAGAAGTAGTGTGGGCATTAGGACTACGGAAGTGACTGCCCCCTGTACTCGGCTCTGGTGAGGCCACACCTTGAGAAAGGAAGACTTTCCTCTGTTTGAGAAGGAACAAGTTAGAGATCATTTAGCCAAACTGGACACCCACAAATCTATGGGCCTCAATGGGATGTACCCATGGGTGCTGATGGAGCTGGTAGATGTTATTGCCAAGCCACTCTCCATCATCTTTGAAAGGTCATGGAGAACAGGAGAACTGCCTGAGGACTGGAAGAAGGTAAATGTCACTCCAGCCTTCAAAAAGGGCAAGAAGGAGGACCCAGGAAACTACAGGCCAGTCAGCCTCACCTCCATCCCTGGAAAGGAGATGGAACAGCTCATTCTGGATGCCATTTCTAAGCATGTGGAGGAAAAGAAGGTTATGAGGAATAGTCAACATGAATGCACCAAGGGGAAATCATGTTTGACCAATCTGATGGTCTTCTATGATGGGATGACTGGCTGGGTAGATGAGGAGAGAGCAGTGGCTGTTGTCTACCTTGACTTCAGAAAGGCTTTTGACACTGTCTCCCACAACATCCTCATAGGAAAGCTCAGGAAGTGTGGGTTAGCTGATTGGACAGTGAAGTGAATTGAGGACTGGCTGAATGGCAGAGCTCAGAGGGTTGTGATCAGTGGTGCAGAGTCTAGTTGGAGGCGTGTAGCTAGCGGTGTACCCCAGGGGTCAGTACTGGGTCCAGTCTTGTTCAACTTATTTGTCAGTGACCTGGACAAAAGGACAGAGTGTACCCTCACACAAAACTGGGATGAGTGGTCGATACACCACAAGGCTGTGCTGCCATTCAGTGAGACCTGGACAAGCTAGAGACTTGGGCAGAGAGAAACCTAATGAAGTTCAACAAAGGCAAGCGTAGGGTCCTGCACCTAGGGAGGAATAACTTCATGCACCAGTACAGGTTTGGGGTTGACCTGCTGGAAAGCAGCTCTGCAGAGAAGGACCTGGGAGTTCTGGTGGACAACAAGTTCACCATGAGACAGCAATGTGCCTTTGTGGCCAAGAAGGCCAATGGTATCCTGGGGTACCACAGGAAGAGTGTGGCCAGCAGGTCAAGGGAGGTTATCTTCCCCCTCTACACTGCCCTAGTGTGACCACAGCTGGAGTACTGTGTCTAGTTCTGGGCCCCCCAGTTCAGGAAAGACAAGGAACTACTGGAGAGAATCCAGCGGAGGGCTACAAAGATGATTAGAGGACTGGAGCATCTCTCCCTTACGAGGAAAGGCTGAGAGAGATGGGTCTGTTTAGCCTGGAGAAGAGAAGACTGAGGGGGGATCTTATCAATGCTTACAAATACTTTAGGGGTGGATGTCAAGAGGATGGGGCCAGACTCTTCTTAGTGGTGCCCAGCAACAGGACAATGGGCAACAGGCCCGAACTGAAACATGGGAACTTCCTTCTAAATATGAGCAAAAGGTTGACAGAGCACTGGAACAGGCTGCTCAGGGAGGTTGTGGAGTCTCCTGCTCTGGAGATATTCAAAACCCGCCTGGACGTGACCCTGTGCAACGTGCTCTAGGTGAACCTGCTTTGGCAGGGGCTTGGTCTAGATGATCTCCAGTCTTGTCTTCCAACCCTAGCCATTCTGTGATTCTGTGATTTTGTGACTACTGTATTCACTTTTGGGCCCCTCACTACAAGAAAGACATTGAGGTGCTGGAACAAGTCCAAAGAAGAGCAACAAAGCTGGTGAAGAGTCTGGAGAACAAGTCTTATGAGGAGCAGCTGAGGGAACTGGGGTTGCTTAGTCTGAAGAAAAGGAGGCTGAGGGGAGACCTTATTGCTCTCTACAACTACCTGAAAGGAGGTTCTAGTGAGGTGAATATTAGTCTCTTCTCGCAGGTAACAAGTGATAAGATGAGAGGAAACAGCCTCAAGTCACGTCAGGGGAGGTTTAGATTGGATATTACACTGAAAGAGTCATCAAGATTGGAACAGGATACCCAGGGAAGTGGTTGGGTCACCATCCCTGGAAATATTTAAAAGTCATGTAGATGTGGTGCTTAGGGACATGGTTTAGAGGTGGACTTGGTAGTGTTAGGTTAACAGTTGGACTCTATGATCTTAAGTGTCTTTTCCAACCTAAATTATTCTATGATTCTATAAGTGATTTAAGTAACCTTTGAGCTCACAGAATCTCTGTTACAGAAGACCTGAGTGTTCAACTCCTTTCCCTGGTACTGCAGGTGATCACTTTGTAGAATTCAATTTTACAAAATGATGTCTTTGTAAATCTTATCTAGAATCTTTTGAATAAAATTTAAGAAGTTCTTTCAAAAAGATCTTTAAAAAAAGTGCTTTTTCTCTAGTTCTTACATGAAGTCTCAGTTAAAGAATGGTGCAGTACAAAACTTCATGAGAATAGTGATACTTTCATTCTTTTTATTAAGTATTTACTTTTCTGGATCACAAACACACAACATTTAGGAACCTCAAAATCACACAGAGAAAATGGTTTGTTCTATTCTGGTGTGCTTGGAAGATATTTTATTTATCTCTGTGTTTGAAAACTTCAGTTACTAGAATATTTTTGTTGAATTTCATTTATGTTATATCAGTCTTGGTCCGAATTACTTATCAGTGCTGTCTGGTTAAAATGCAGGTAGTTGCATTATCAGTGTAAGTAGATCGTATTTTATAACCTAAGAAGCTTCTTTTAGAATGCCTTTAGAAAGAAGTAGACAGTAGAAAGCTTATCCAGTCAAGTTTTTTTATGTCTGCAGCCAGAGAATTTTTCAAGTTCATAGTATTTTCAGAAAAGCCTTAACATAATGTTATGCAAACAAATAAAAGGACACAGACTTCAAAAACAAGTGCTTCACTTGGTAGTATTAGTATTTCTCTAAGGAGAAATGTGAATACATTTTTTGTTTCTATTAAAGCTTTCTAAATACTTCACTTGTTTTTTGATTAACTTTTGGAGGACATTAAATGTCAGTGAGGAGATTGCTTGTACTTGCTTCTTTTTCACTTACCTTCTTTCCTCAGCTCCAATTTATTTTTATTCACAGCTCCCTGTGGAGGAAACTTGACTGGCTCATCAGGTTTTATACTTTCACCAAACTTCCCTCATCCTTATCCCCACAGCAGAGATTGTGACTGGACTATCACTGTTAATAATGATTATGTTATATCATTAGCATTTATAAGGTAAGTTGCTACTTGCTCATAATTTTTGAAGTCATGTTTGTAACTTTATTATTGGCAGTTGTTCAGAGCTTTGCAGGGTAACATATGTATACTTAATATAACTATCAAAGTGATCAGTAATTGTCTTTGTTAGCAGTTACAACAAACACATTAGTGTATTCAATACACGTAGAGGTGGAGCTTGGGAGCTCATTGCTCCTGTTTGGTAAAAAGCACTCTCAGTTTACACCAAATAATGTAGAAGTGGAGGGTCCTCAATTTACCAAGATTCTCTTCCTGAGAAGGCAGCATGAAATGACTCACTGAATTGTCCACAACTCAGGACAATGGTCTTTAATGATGAAACCTATTGATTCATTGTATTTTGTATGAGTCCCTTATCTGCTATTTAAGAAAAATTTCAAAAGTAGTCTTTAAATTTAGTTTTATTAGTCCATATCATTTCAGAATACTTCAGCAAGACACTTCCTGTTGTTCTGGATATTGAATTGTTTTAACATTTTCTTTTATCCCAATGCAAGATCAAATTGAGCTTAATAGAATCCACAGAGGAACTTTTGCTGTCTGCATTGTATGTAAACCATAAAGTAAATTAATATACGTATTATGTGTGAAAAATATGCATCCCAACTGGGGCATATGATGATGTCACAGAAACATTAAAAATTGTGCTTGTAATGTCTCATCAAATTTAACTCTTTCTTATACTGGCTGTTCTATGATAGTGGCTTTATTGTTCTGATCAATGATAATGTGATGACTTGTTTAGTGATATAGATCATATAGTTGTTTATTCTCAGTGCTCAGTGATATAGTATACATTTTAAAGAATTCATTCAAAACAAATTAGTCACTCAATTATATTTACAAAATTAACAATTTAACTACTTTGCTGGTGATTTCAGAATCCTGTAAGTTGCTAAGCAACTTTCTACTGAGCAGTAGCACTTTTTTTTTTTAGTTAAATATTACGAGCTCAAAATATTTAAGAATATTCTGCTCTTTATCTTGAACATTTAGATATATGAGAACTTCCATCTTAGAATAAACCCAGTATTTTACAGTGTGACTCAGTATAGTATGTGAATAGTTTATAGATCCCAAATATTGCCAAATTGTTCTTGAAATCTAGACAATTGCTTTGATTCTTGACAGAAGCTGACAAGCTTAGTCTTGGTCAAAGTAGATTACATACTTACTGAGGCTTGTCTCACTTATGACACACAGACCGTTCCAGACTGAGAAAAAAAACCCTCCTGTATAAACCAAACTCTGGATACTCCACTGTGTACTGTTAAATATGCTTTTGAGTGGGACTTACACCAGCTAACGCTTTTAAACTCAAGAAAAACTATGACAATTTAAAATTTGAAGCTGTTGACATTTGTCTTCTGCATTTCTTTTCTAAGGAAATATTTTTTAAATAATCCAAAAGTTAAAAAATATTTTCCCTGAAGGAGCTGTATCAGGTCTTCAATGCCTACATTTATTTTAATCAGGAGCTAGTGTTAAGTAGAGACAAAATAATTCTAATGGTTGGATTTTCCTTCTTTAACTAACAATATTTTTTTAAACCTTTTTGGTACAGGGACAATCTTATGAGTAAATTTGGTTAACTCTCTGCTTTTAACTAAAATTAAGTTCAAAATTGACTAATTAAATTAGTTAAGTAAATGTAGTTTCATAAGTAACTAAATTAATTAAATTTTTAAAATTAACTAAAATTATGTTCAAAAGAAAAGATGAGGTTTCAATACTACATCTTTTCATTTAAACTGATTACAGGCAAAATGCTTCTGCTCTTAGACTTACTGGTAGAACATGCCCTGGCTGTGTAAAAGTGTTCAGTCTGACTGGAAGGTGTGTACGCTCTACCACTGACTCCATTATATCATAAAACACCTCTGCCAAGGGTTCCAGTAGATCTATGTTATTTATTTCTCTAAAGCTTTAGAAATATTATTATTTTTTTCTATTTAAAAAGCTTACTTTTTTTTTTTCCTGGCTAGCAGCAAAGTATTTCTAAGCAGAGGACCCATAAATGTAATATTTCTATTGTTTGGTAATAAAACACTCCTACAAACCACTGTTCTGACAGTGATTTTTTTTTCCCTTTTATGAAAACAGTAATAGTAAAATTTTATTTAAGCTAATAAGAGTGAAAATGTTAGGCAAAGCATATTCTAATATTTCTCATTTTTTGTTCTACAGTTTCAGTATAGAACCAAATTATGATTTTCTTTATATCTATGATGGGCCAGACGGTAATAGCCCACTGATTGGGAGCTTTCAAGATAGTAAGCTGCCAGAGAGAATAGAAAGCAGTTCAAATACCATGCATCTGGCTTTTCGGAGTGATGGATCTGTTAGTTTTACTGGATTCCATCTAGAGTACAAAGGTAAATAAAATTATTTTTCTTTTCTATTAGAAAAGTTCAATGCATGAGTGTAAATTTTAATCTGTTTTCATTTCTTATAGCTTTCTGCCCAGTAATGCTTTGATTTTGCCTAAGAGTATGATAATGTGTATTATTTATATATACAAAATATAATGTTATAAGGGTAATTTAAGATAAACCTTCTAGTATGATTTCATTTAGCTGATGATACATGATAATGTTAAATATATGATTCCAAAGAAAAAAAAAAAAGCAGACAGCAGTTTACATGTTTCAAAAATAATGATGCAATGACAAAACTTAACAGCATATATACACTCTTTTCCAGAATACTATTTGTTTTATTTTTCCTTTACAGATAGGGTGCATATGTGTGTTTAAGATCCTGTAAGATGAAATGATGTGCTAGAATCTAGAAGACCAATAATAAAAGTGAAAAAATATTTTGGCTGGACCTTCATATGATAGGCCATGGTAGAGCTGTCTACCTGTTTCAGACAGATCTGTCTGAGGTCATAACACAGTAAACAAGAAAATACAGGCTTGTAAAATTCATAATCAATAGGAGCTTTCATAACTGCCTCTGTGTGGCTCAAGAGAGAGAAACATTTGATATTAAAGTAATATGAAAATATCCAATAATCTCTAAAGACAACCAGAGGGAAAATATGGGTGTTGCTGGTATAGAGGCAACACATCCTAACCTCCTTGGACTTACTTTCTTCTCTATTTATTCTGAAAGCAATTAGTAAATGCAAAGGTATACAAGGGAAAGAATGATGCATTTGTTGCTTTGGCAAACCCACAAAGTCTCCTTTTACTTTCCTAAAGTCATTGGATTCTACAGATGTAAAGGAAATTGTCTTCACAGTATGAGCTAGTCCTAAGAAGTTAAAAGTATGTCTCATGATGGTGAGGCCAGATGTATGTCCTGTTCCACATCACTTAAAAATATTTCTTCTTCCTTCTCATTAAATTAAAGAATGATAAATGCAGATGGAAGTGCTATAGAAAACAATTCGGGGATGCAGAACTTGTAAAGAACAAGAAAGTGTATTGATGTTTCAAAGGGTTCAATCTTTTTCTGCCATGCTGTTGAATACAGTCTTGTCTCATGGAATTAAAGTGTTTCTCCCATCCACCTATCCAAGTATGAAGGATACTCATTAGGGACACAGTCTCTTCTCATTCTTGATCTAGGTTTAAACAAAGAAGAGAACTGCTGTACTTTGGAATCAAGGCAGAATACTATTTCTAACATTACTGGTAGCCTGTATGTGCCACTAAGATCTCTTATTTCTTTCTGTGCTTCCAGGAGTCACAATGTCAAAGAAATGATGTACATTTTCACTACATTTGTAAAAGGACTGGAAATCTAAGTAATGGGAGGATGTAGGC
Organism: Nyctibius grandis; assembly: GCF_013368605.1. Lineage (NCBI taxonomy): Eukaryota > Metazoa > Chordata > Aves > Nyctibiiformes > Nyctibiidae > Nyctibius > Nyctibius grandis. Next base: position 90,508,366 of record NC_090660.1, read on the forward strand.
ATTAGATTATGTGTTTTTGCATGATATGTAAGTGAGAGGAAGTTTGAGAAAGGAATCAACTTATTCCTAATTTTCCCTGTTCACCTGATATGGTTATATCTCCTGCTTTTCTCAGAATATCTGGAGTATGCATCTCAACATCTACCTTAGAACAATGAGATATTTAAAAAAGGAAGTATTTTAATTCCCATTAAAAATTTCCAAGGATTATTAAATTTAGATGGCTCAAAATCCCTTAAACAGAGGACCAGCTTACTCAGTGAATGATTCCGTTTTTACTGGGACTATCTGTTAAATATGACAGTGCACTGCTTAACTTATTTTAGGAGTGCCATAAGAACACTTACTGTGAGGCTACACCTTGAATACTGTGTTCAGTTCTGGGCCCCTCACTACAAGAAAGACATTGAGGTGCTGGAACAAGTCCAAAGAAGAGCAACAAAGCTGGTGAAGAGTCTGGAGAACAAGTCTTATGAGGAGCAGCTGAGGGAACTGGGGTTGCTTAGTCTGGAGAAAAGGAGGCTCAGGGGAGACCTTTTCATTCTCTACAACTACCTCAAAGGAGGTTGTAGTGAGGAGGGTGTTAGTCTCTTCTCCCAAGTAACAAGCAATAGGACGAGAGCAAAAGGCCTCAAGTTGTGCCAGGGGAGGTTTAGATTGGATATCAGGAAAAATTTCTTCACTGAAAGGGTTGTCAAGCATCGGAATAGGTTGTCAAGCATCGGAATAGGCTGCCCAGGGAAGTGGTTGAGTCACTGTCCCTGGACGTATTTAAAAGACATGTAGATGTGGTGCTTAGGGACATGGTTTAGTGGAGGCCTTGGCAGTGCTAGGTTAATGGTTGGACTCGACGATCTTAAAGGTCTTTTCCAACCAAAACAATTCTATGATTCTATGTCCTAAAATTTGAAAGCGATATAATTGTTATTAGTTGGCAAAAAAGCAGTTGTGAAGATTCTTAACAAACTTTTGTTATTTTCTTGCATAGTGGATTGTAAGTATCAAAATAATATAAGCATGATATCTGCAATAGAATGATATGTATTTAATTTAGCCAAAATGAAAATTACATTATTGAGGAGAAAACTCTTATTACAATGTTTTATGAACCAAGTGTCTTTTTTTTATTTGTAATGTGTGACTGGGAAGGGAACGTATAGAGCAGCAGACTTCAGGGAGGAGTTATTAACTGTGATATACCATGAGTAGGAAGGAAAAGGCAGAGGAAGGTAAAAAAGTGAGTGGATTTAAGGTGTACACCTAAGTTCTAAACTACTTTGAATAAGAGCTGCTGTTTAGTGAAGTATTAACATTTCCAAGAGCAGAGAATGTTTAGATTAGTTGAGGAAACCAACTGTAGATGATATTATTGTCGAGGCCTGACACAAATCAGCTGGCCAAGTGTTGCGTTTAGGGTGTGTTGCGTTTAGGAGGGCTAATTTGGCAGAAGCTAAACCCCCTTGCATTCCAGCTTGTCTTCGGATATTAGAGGGGCTGGGGGAGGCTGAGCTTAGCCTCTGAGTGAGGCCCGATTTGACACCTTAAATTTTGGCTGAAATAGGCCAAAATCGGCACTGTCAGTCTGGCTGCATTCAACAGCTAATATGTTGAACTAACACAGGTCCGGATGCACTAATAGTGCAGGGCCCAGTCATGGTCAATGAACTAACACAGGTTCAGATTATGCCATAAATCTGGGCGCAACCACCAAAATAAAATCCTCCCAACCATTTCTACAGTTAAGGTAATTTATTCAAGCAAGAGATACAGATTCTTTTAGATTGCTGGTGATGAATACACTGTCTGCAAAGTGCGCTTAGGTACCTATGAACATATATATGTTGCAAGATGACTATATAGTGCTATTAATACAATTACAAATACAAGCTTGATTTCTAAATTTCCTGGGGAAGCACCTGGTATAACCAAAAGTACGAATCTTACCCAAAGGCGTCCCTATGGCTGGGGAAGAGAGGTTCAGCAAGTCGACTGATCTCAGAAGTCTGTAGTGATGTCTCCCTGACTTCTCAGAGGTGGTATCTTCCCCACCTTGCCTCTTTCTTAAAGGCATTTTATACTACTTTCCTATGTTTAGGTGGAGCTTGAGTGACTCTAGTCATATTATTGATTGGTGCAAAATTTTCTCACTTTGATTTAAAGGTATAGGCTAAGAAAAATTCAGAGAGCATGCTCAGGGGGAGAGGGAGGTGGGTAGCTTTTGGGATGGAGGTGCGTTTTGGTATTATAATGAGATTATAATGAGCAAAGTTCATCCACAAGACATGATTTCACCACAATTGCTGGCTCAGTGACCAACATTCTGGGTGGAATGGGATATTATCTCTCATTTGACAGTAGCTGTGTAATTTATCTGCTACGAGGTACCATTGAGTTCCCATACCTGCGTTGTTAACACAGAGCCTGGCCATGGTTATCTCCACACTGTTTCACCTTCCATTCTCTCAGAGTTAGCACACCAAGCTCCCTGGCGTGGAACATCCAAGAATGCAGGCCAGGTTGCCTGGGGAACCATCACAGAGCACATTCCTTACATGCCAACCACATTCCATCCTAGATGCTTTGTTAGTTCTATAGGATGTGGATATAACTTTACTTATTTGCTCTCAATGAGTGTGCCTCTAGTAATTGGTTTCAATAAGTTGCCCCGGTAGTCACTCCACACCAAGGGAAAATGATACCTGGAAGAAGCATCGCCCTGGTACTCACAGGGAATTTTAACCACTCTAATAGCTGCTGCAAGGATGATGTGGCTTACCACAAACAGTCCAAGGGATCTCCTGAGTGTTTTCATGACAATTTTTTTTATACAGGTGATCCCCTAGCTGATTAGGGCAAATGCTCTGCTGGAATGGTTAGTCACCATTGGGGCTGAGGACCCAATGAAGAGAAAATGGAAAATGTTGTACTTAATACCTTTTTAATTTGTTTTTTACTGATATGTTTTGTCCTCATACCTCCCTGAGCCTACTAGTAAGGTTTGTGGGAGTGCAGCATTATCCACTGTGGAGGAAGAAAGAGTCAGGAAGCAATTAAGCCATCTGGTTGTACATATCTCTATTGGAATAGATGATATGCACCCAAGAGTGTTGAGGAAGCTGGCTGATGCCACTGCAAAACTGCTTTCTATCATCTCTGAAAGGTCATGGCAGTCAGAGTGGTTCCTCGTGAACGGAAAATATAAATGTCACGTGCATCTTGAAGAAGAGTGAGAATAAGATCTGGGGAAGTACAGGGCTGGTCGTTTTAAACTCAATCCCTGGAAAGATTGTGCAGCAAATCTGCCTGGAAACTATTTCTAAAACAGAGGACAAGTAGCCATTTGGGAACAGTCTGCATGAGTTTACCATGGGGAATCGAGCCCAACCAACACGTCACTGTCTACGAGGAGATGAAAGTCTGTGTGGACAAGGGGAATACCCTGACTTCAGACAGGCCTTTGACACACTTTCCCCCAGTATCTTGAGAGCCCAATTTAATGAAATATGGGCTGGATAAGTGGATGATAATGTGGGTGGAAAATTGACTTCATTGCTGAGCTCAGACTCTTGGCTAGTATTAGTTGTGATTAATAATGTGGGAAGTATCCTCATTTTGATGACCTGTATGATGGGACAGAGCATGTTTGTGGACAACACCAGATTGTGGGGAAATGTCAGTACTCTGGAAGGTAGTATTGCTATTCAAAGGGATCTTATGAGGCTGGAGAATCAGGCTGACAGGAGCTTTTGACAAAAGCAAATGCCTAGTCCTGCATCTTCAATGGAATAGCCCCATGTAACAGTAAAGGCTGGGGGCTAACTGGATAGGATAAAGCTCTGCAGAAAAGGATCTGGAGGGCCTTGTGTACAAATTGACGATGAGCCAGCAATGTGTCCTTGTGGTAAAGAAGGCCAGCAGCCTTCTGGGCTGAGAGTGGAAGACTGGAAGCAAGAGTGGAATCAGCAGATCCAGGCAAGTGATTCTTCCCTCTTGATCTTCTGAGATCACACCTGGAGTACACATAAGGGCTCACCAGGGCTAGAACAATTTTGACACGCAGAAGTAAGTCCAGTTCAATGAAGAATCACCAAGATGATTAGGAGGGTGGAGTGTATAACATACAAAGAGAGGCTGGGGGAACTGGGTTTGCTTCAAATACCTAATGAGAGTGTATAGAAAAAACAGAGACAAACTCTTGTCCGGGGCACATAATGATAAAATGGGAGATAATGGGCGCAAGTTGCAACAAGAGAAATTTCAATTAGATATTAAGAAAAAAAATCACTCTGAGGGTAGTTAGAGTGGACTGGTTGCCCTGAGATCATGTCATCTGAATGCTTTGAAATCATAACTGGCCTGGACGAAGGCCTGAGAAGCCCCCTGCTTTGCTTGGGGTATGTGCTACATCTCTTCCAACCTAAATTGTTCTGATTCGATGAACTTAGCTTTTTCACACAAATTGTAGCAGCTGCAGTTGTGTCCTATGTGTACACTAAGCTTATTTTAAGTGGCAGTAGTACTCAAATTGTGCTTCATTGACAGGCCATATTTTTCAGATACAAATCTCAGACCTGACCCATGTCTCAGATCTGGTCTGTAACAATGTTTCTGGTTGGGTTTTGTTCTTCCCTTCCTCCGTCCCTTAATTTCTATTTTATAATGGAGGAGCAGCTTATTAGTTCTAATAAGTGCTCTGGAGAATAACTATGGAATGTTTGCTATAGTTAGGTATGTCTGTAATATTCTCTGTAAGAAGCTTATTATAGCTTTGTTCTCTTTGAGACTTAGGGATGGAGTAGTAAGTCATCAAGTTCTGGACAAAGCACCTGCTCTTGGCTTTCAACGTTGTTTTCCATGCACTGAAACACTAGTTTTCTATAGGGTTTTGGCATCATTACCATATGTTAACCAACAGAGATTTTCTTGTTGAACTTGAGATTGCAGCAGCGCATATCGCTACCTGTTTTCAGCCTGTATTTCAGAAGCCTTAATTGATGCCAAAGTTATCAAAGAAGCAGTTGCTGTTTTTCGTGAAGCTTGTTGCAAAATTTTATTATGGGCAAAACGAATCTACACCTAGTATACACAGCCAAGAATATAATGTTACTGTAACTGAAAACTTAACTGTCTAATGAAACAACTATTTTTGGTCCGTACCTAATTATTACAGAAAATAATTTTAAAAAAACTACTACAGAAAAATATCTTCATAATAATACAGCTAAAATTATAGTACACACACTCTCCAGCATTTTCTCTGATGTTCTGCTAAACTAGCCACAGCCCCTCTATGTTTTCAGCTTAATGATACTAGTATTCTTGGGAAAGAAAGGGGAAGGGCTACAGGGGTCATCAATATCTTGAGTTCTTCAATTGGAGTAATATGACATTGATGGTGACGGACTTTTCCTTCTCTCTCCTGGGAGTGCTTCTCTTTTATTTTATAATTTTGCTAGTATAGTCTTCTTATTTGCTCTTTTTTTCACTGGTTCTCAGCTAGACCTGATGAATCCTTTTGCCACATTTTACTTCTTTCTTCATGTATTGTAGTGTAGTATATTGACTTGTTTTACAAGTTCACTTAACAGCCACTTCAGATTTGCAAAAGTACTTTTGGAAGCTGCTAAGTATTTCAGGCTTTATTTTTCAGAATAGTTATTAAGAAACTGTATTTCTATAGTGACATCGCTACTGTTTAGTCAGCAACTTCAGGAGTCTGTCACAACTGTACCTTTGGGGAAAAGAAAATTACAGGGCTGTAATTTTTCCCTAGAGAAAATTTGTGCTGTGACAGATCATGACTTTCCTCAGTTTTTGATTTATGCACCAGACATAATAGATTACTTTATCTTCTTCTTTCTTTAATTTCTCATGTAGTACTAGTCTCTACTTTTTCCAAGGATCTGCTAGAATTATGAAATGTGTATTTCTTATCATAAACTCAGGAACGGTGATTCACAGTATCCATTGTGTATCAATACAAATCTATTAATATCAGTTCATTGAGAAGAAAAAAATGTTTTCTTGCTATTTTCAAAATATTATTTATAATCCTAAATTAAATGATGTTTTTTTTTTTTCTTTTTTAATTTGAGAATTTGGACTTGAAAGAATTTTCAGTTTGCCCTAAGGTCTGCCAGACATGTGAGACAAGTGACAGTGTGGTTGACTTTTGTAATAATTATTAATATCTATGTGATATCTTACAGACTTTCTAGTAAATTGTGTCTTTTAACTTTTGGTCGTCTACCCAAATTTTTGAATATGAGTGTTACAAAAGTTTTATCCTTTCTTTTTGTGATGTCACACTGCATTTTGAAGCCTCACCATTCAAAACAAGAGACAGATGTTACAGGCGCCATACTACAACTACCTAAATGAATCAATGTGGATAACAAATACCTGCTCTTAATAATTAGCTATGTGATGTAACTATTACTTGTTATTGTACTGTTTTTCATATCAGAAGCTTGCTCTGTAGATTAGATATACAAATCTTAATACATTGTTAACAACATTAGGAGATCTTCACATTCTTTTGGAAGATGTAAAGTTGAAATTTCAAAAGAATTATTCTGTGTTGCCATTTTGAAATGTAAATATACTTTTCTGGTTTTGCAAAATAATTCTTCTTCTCCTCTCAGAAATGCTACAACATAAAAATGGCCTCAGGGGATCAAACCAACAGTCTACTTAGTTCATTAGCTTGTCTCTAGTAGTGACCAACAGCCGATACAGGGCTAAACTATGTAAAAGTCAAATATATAATAATTTCTCCCTATTATCTGTAAGTTTTCAGAAACTTCAGTTTAGGTACTGCCAGAATCAGATAAAGTGTCTTTTTATTTAAAGTTCTTAAATAGCCTTCCAGGAATTTCAAAACTCATAGTCTTTTGGCATCTGTACCTACCTGTAGCAGGAAGTTCCACAGTGTAAATATGCCTGGTAAAAAAATACCTCTTTTGATGTATTAGAAGTCAGCACTGATCTTGCAGAAAGTGAATGTGCTCCCTGTTGATCTTCTACATAACATCCTTAAATGGAAAAGAAGAAAATCTGAATTTTCTGTCTTCTGCTTAATAAAATAAATTACTCTAAACTCTGTCCTGCATAGCACAAAATCATCTGCTTCATTCCAGCTTCTACCATTTCCTAATATATTTACTGTTTTTTCCTTAGTGGAAAAACATTGCAAATTTTTCCAAAATGTTTACATTTTCTCTCCTTCTGCATAGTAATGTTGTTAATTAGAAGCGCCTAGTGGTTATTTGTGTGCAGTTTGTTATGTCTTGGATATTAAACACAATGGTGTTCACACTATAGAAGGAAGAGAGAAGCAAAGGTAAAAGCATATGCATACGTTTGAATTTATTTCAATATTTTGAGACAAATCGGTATAAATAACAAAAAGAGGAGATAAATTTAAGGAATATTTTCATGTTTTGTCCTCCACAGAATCACAGAATCACAGCATGTTAGGGATTGGAAGGGACCTCGAAAGATCATCTAGTCCAATCCCCCTGCCGGAGCAGGATTGCCTAGACCATATCACACAGGAACGCGTCCAGGCGGGTTTTGAATGTCTCCAGAGAAGGAGACTCCACAACCTCTCTGGGCAGCCTGTTCCAGTGTTCGGTCACCCTCACCGTAAAGAGGTTTTTCCTCATATTTAAGTGGAACCTCCTGTGTTCCAGCTTGCACCCATTGCCCCTTGTCCTGTCAAGGGATGTCACTGAGAAGAGCCTGGCTCCATCCTCATGACACTTGCCCTTTACAGATTTATAAACATTAATGACGTCGCCCCTCAGTCTCCTCTTCTCTAAGCTAAAGAGACCCAGCTCCCTCAGCCTCTCCTCATAAGGGAGGTGTTCCACTCCCTTAATCATCTTCGTGGCTCTGCGCTGGACTCTCTCTAGCAGTTCCCTGTCCTTCTTGAACTGAGGGGCCCAGAACTGGACACAATATTCCAGATGCGGCCTCACCAGGACAGAGTAGAGGGGGAGGAGAACCTCTCTCGACCTGCTGACCACACCCCTTCTAATACACCCCAGGATGCCATTGGCCTTCTTGGCCACAAGGGCACACTGCTGGCTCATGGTCATCCTGCTGTCCACTAGGACCCCCAGGTCCCTTTCCCCTACGCTGGTCTCCAACAGGTCTGCCCCCAACTTGTACTGGTACATGGGGTTATTCTTGCCCAGATGCAGGACTTTACACTTGCCCTTGTTATATTTCATTAAATTTCTCCCCCCCCAACTCTCCAGCCTGTCCAGGTCTCTCTGAATGGCTGCGCAGTCTTCCGGCGCGTCAGCCACTCCTCCCAGTTTTGCCTCATCAGCGAACTTGCTGACAGTGCACTCTAATCCCTCATCCAAGTCATTAATGAATATATTGAATAGAACTGGTCCCAGTACCGACCCTTGAGGGACTCCGCTAGACACAGGCCTCCAACTGGACTCTGTCCCATTGACCACCACTCTCTGGCTTCTTTCCTTTAGCCAGTTCACAATCCACCTCACTACCCGATCATCCAGACCACACTTCCTCAGTTTAGCTGCGAGGATGCTGTGGGAGACCGTGTCAAACGCTTTACTGAAATCGAGATAGACCACATCCACAGCTTTACCATCATCTATCCACTGGGTTACATCCTCATAAAAGGCTATCAAGTTGGTTGAGCATGACTTCCCTTTGGTGAAGCCATGTTTAGTGCCCCTAATGATCCCCCTATCCTTGATGTGCCTAGAGACAGCACCAAGGACAAGTTGTTCCATCACCTTTCCGGGGATGGAGGTGAGGCTGACCGGTCTATAGTTACCCGGGTCCTCCTTCTTGCCCTTTTTGAAGACTGGAGTGACATTCGCTTTCCTCCAGTCCTCAGGCACCTCTCCCGTTGCCCACGACTTAGCAAAGATGATGGAGAGTGGCCTAGCAATGACTTCCGCCAGCTCCCTCAGCACCCGCGGGTGCATCCCATCGGGGCCCATGGATTTATGGATGTCCAGATTGTTTAATTGGTCCCTGACCCAGCCCTCATCTACCAAGACAGACTCCTCCTCTATCCTGACTTCTTCTGAGGCCTCAGGGGTCCGGGGCTCCTCAGGACAGCCTCCAGCAGTATAGACAGAGGCAAAGAAGGCATTCAGTAACTTCGCTTTCTTTTTATCCTCTGTCTCCAGGGCCCCCACCTCATTCGTCAGTGGGCCTACATTCCCTCTAGTGTTGGCTTTACCTGCAATGTATTTGAAGAAGCCCTTTCTGTTGTCCTTGACCTCTCTTGCAAGGTTTAATTCCAAGGAGGCCTTAGCTTTCCTAATTGCCTCCCTACATCCTCTGACAACAGACTTCTATTCCTCCCAAGTGGCCAGCCCCTCCTTCCATGATCTGTACACCCTCTTCTTCCACTTGAGTTTGCCCAGCAGTTCCCTGTTTAACCATGCAGGTCTCCTGGTACCCTTCCTTGACTTCCTACTTGTTGGCATGCTCTGATCTTGAGCTCAAAGCTATATGGAAATATAAAAAAAGCTATATGGAAATATAACAATGTATCATGTGCACAGATATAGATATTCATTTGGAGTTTATTAATTTTGAAGAAATTATTTTTTGTATACTTTTTATTTTGTAACAGACTGCTTATATTGATTTCCTCTACTTACCAGTTGTCAGATCACAGATTTTAAAACTAGGATGTGTCTTACCTACTGGAACAGTGTCCATAGAACTAACTTCATCTAACTACATAATTATGTCATTGGTCACAGTGAACTCTGTAAAAATAGTTCTCATAATGGAACTCTATCAGAATTTTCTCGGAAAAATATAGGAGACATGGCTTTGGTCATTATATAGTAATTTATACAGTCTTTAAAATGAAGGAGAGAGAACATTTGATGTGGAATGGAAGGATTCTTGGAAAATAAAAAAAGGAACATTATGTGTCCAGAAGGTACTCAAAGAAAACCTTGAGAGAACTCCATAAAATATTTGTAATGTTTTAAATTATATTCAGAATTATGTTTGCATATGTTTCCTCTATAGCAAAGCTTCGTGAGTCTTGCTTTGATCCGGGGAATATAATGAATGGAACAAGACTTGGAATGGATTATAAACTGGGGTCAACTGTCACATATTACTGCGAAGCAGGTTATGTTCTTCAAGGATATTCCACACTAACATGTATCATGGGAGATGATGGAAGACCTGGATGGAACAGAGCCCTGCCCAGTTGTCATGGTAAAAGTAGTTTTTCAATTATTGAAGTTGCTACTGTTATTATTCTTGCTGTGTCATATGGAAGAAAGAGGTACAAATATAGAAACAGCAATTTAATAAACTTCTCTTTTAGGATGAAGCCTTTTTCAATTTTATATTTAATAAAAATAACATATTTAATAACTCAGGATAAATATTGTTTCAAGTTTTTAATAATATTGGATAAATAGTGCTACAAGTTATTATTGTGAATAGAGGTTAATAGTAATGTCATCCTCTATGCTGACCTGTATTCTTGAATTAGCAGATTTACAGCAGAGTATAAAGATATATACCATATATGTATTTAAATAGAACATGAAGCATACTCTGGATATCACAATATATGTTTGTCTCTTTTTGTTATTACTGGGTTTTAAACCACGTGGATGAAATATTTGTGTATACATTATATCATTTAACGTGTTGGACATGTGGTCTCGAGAAAAATTAATCCTTGAAAGGCACCAAAGATCCAATCATTCAAATTTTTATGGATATTAAGAACTCCACTCATTTCAGGAGTCTCCTGACTTTAGTTATATTACCACTGACTATCTCAAGCATAAGCATTTTCAGATTTAAACTATAAGAAAAGACTCAATTTTATTTTATTGATTTGGTGCTAATTCTTACCAGCAATTGATAGCCACTTCAGAAAAAAAACAATATTCTTTTCATATATTCTGTAAGATTAAGCACAAAACCTCTCCCACGTATCCAGATATTAATGAACAACACAAAATACCAAATTATAAAATTAACAGTTACTTTACAAGTTAAAATAAAATCTCCTAATTGTCATGTTAATTTCAATTCTTTTTCATAATTTGAAGACAAAAAATCTGTTAAATCCATTTCCAACTTGAATATATTTATTATAAATAGAATATGGATTTTCTTTGTTGTATATTTTAATTTCTATTGCAAAGTGGATGATGGAGTACCAGCAAAACAGAAAAAAAAATATAAATTGTCAACAGTAAAGAATAACCAATATTATAAGGATTTGAAGAACTTTAGTATTTTCATTATCCACTAAAACCATCACAGGACTGAACACCAAACTTCAGTGGCATCAAACTGGAAAACTGGCCCTAGCAAACTTCTGGAAATGTGTTCAAACTTGTAGACTGTGTGCAATGGAAGTCAAAAGTTTCTTCCTCATTTTAAAATGAGATAGGAATGTTGTTTTGTAGAGAGGAGTTGGTGAGGAAGATTGTCGTGTATAAGAGGAGAAACGTTTCCTTCTTTCAGAAGGTCTTATTCATGGGTAAAGAAAGATAAAGAATTTCTTTATCAGTGGTGAAATAGTTGTGTCTATTCATGCCACTTACAGTCTACTTAGAAATCTTCCAGTGCTACCTATTTTAACATTCACAAAACAAGGAGTGTTTCACTTGGAAGGAGTGCCATTTTAACAAAAGGAAAAAAAAATCTCATTATAAAAGCGGTAGTGGATATCTGTCACTCATTCTGACTGGACCATTTTCTTTCCTGGATGATCTAGGCCTTATTTCAAACATGATAAACTCCACAAATCTTTAGAATATGATGTCACAGAGTAGGCTCCATAAAAATGCATTAGATTTGCAATTTTCACTTGTTTTTCTTATATTCCTTTTTCCTCCAGTTCAGTTGACGAAGGTTTGTAGATATGTTGCTGTGATATATTATAGTATATTTTTACCATGTAATCAATGCTTTCCACTTTCGTGGGATTTAGCTCAAGAAAAAGAGAACATTTATATAGCTGTGAGAAAGACTATATCAGTTTATTAGCTTTCAGTTACATGGAGCTGGCAGAAACAGTTTGAGAGCTGAATTTTGCCTCCTGACCACCAGTCTCACCTACATAAAAAATTTGCTTAGTAGAGAAATGAGATTCCTCCCTTCTGCCAGTTGTATTTTTGAAACTCCATTGAAACCACCTTTGATGCCGTACAAAGGGAACTTGACAGGGTTGAGAGGTGGCCCTGTGTGAGCTGCATGAAGTCCAACAAAGCCAAGCACAAGGTCCTGCACATGGGTAGGGGCAATCCCAAGCACAGATACAGGCTGGGTAGAGAAGGGATCGAGAGCAGCCCTGAGGAGAAGGACTTGGGGGTGATGGTTGATGAGAAGCTCAACATGAGCCGGCAACGTGCGCTTGCAGCCCAGAAATCCAACCATATCCTGGCCTACATCAAAAGAAGCGTGGCCAGCAGATCAAGGGAGGTGATTCTGCCCCTCTACTCTGCACTCGTGAGACCCCACGTGGAGTACTGCGTCCAGCTCTGGGGCCCCCAACATAAGAAGGACATGGAGCTGTTGGAGCGAGTCCAGAGGAGGACCATGAAGACAATCAGAGGGCTGAAACACCTCTCCTATGAAGACATGCTGAGAGAGTTGGGGTTGTTCAGTCTGAAGAAGAGAAGGCTCTGGGGAGACCTTCTAGCAGCCTTCCAGTACTTGAAGGGGTCCTACAGGAAAGCGGGAGAGGGACTTTTTACAAGGGCATGTAGTGATAGGACAAGGGGTAAGAGTTTTAAACTGAAAGAGGGTAGATTTAGATTCGATCTTAGGAAGAAATTCTTTCCTGTGAGGGTGGTGAGACGCTGGCACAGGTTGCCCAGAGAAGTTGTGGCTGTCCCCTCCCTGGATGTGATTAAGGACAGATTGAATGGGGTTTTGAGCAACCTGTTCTAGTGGAAGGTGTCCCTGCCCATGACAGGGGGGTTGGAACTAGATGATCTTTAAGGTCCCTTCCAACCCAAGCCATTCTATGATTCTATGATAAACTGATAATGTTATAATGAAATGCAGTATACAATACTCCTCAGTATATATGTAGTTTTTAATTTTCTTATTTATTTTTAAGAAAAAAAATTGAAAACCTCAACCCCCTTTATAGCTGTAAAATGTTGATCTAATGCTTTAGGTATGAAGTAAAAAAAGTTTTTTAAAAAGTTACCTATGATTCTCTCTAAACTTTTACATTTTTAATATCAATTTAGAATGCAAGTTCTGCTGTTAAATTCCTTTGAGCCATATTTAGCCATGTAGCTTTACAGAGGGAGTAAGGCATCTCAGAATATGGAAAAGAGAAATATTACAAATGAGTATTCTCATTTTGCTCATGTTTGGAGCTAAGTAGGTAAGAGGAGAGGAAGGGAGAACTTCCAACACTCCAAATGGCTCTCTAGGCTCAAGGAACATGCTTTACAATGTATAGAATTGGTTTTGTGAAGAGTGTAACTCAAAGAACATAGAAAAGCTTTTTCTCTTCTAAGGGAATTTGTGTCAGTAATATATGATCATTTCTGTGAAGAAAATTATTAGAGAATTAACATGGATAGCATGAGGGTGAAACTGATACAAAGGTCCAAAGTCAGACCCTATTAAGTAAAAACTCTTCTTATTGCAATTAATATGGATACTTTCACTGAATAGTAGAATCTCAGTAAAGGAGGATAGAGTACCATCTCTAAATCCATTCTGAATAACTTGACATAATCGTGAGAGATGGTACATGAGTTTGAATGACCCACATAGAGAAAGCAGTTATCACAGAATCACAGAATCACAGAATGTTAGGGATTGGAAGGGACCTCGAAAGATCATCTAGTCCAATCCCCCTGCCGGAGCAGGATTGCCTAGACCATATCACACAGGAACGCGTCCAGGCGGGTTTTGAATGTCTCCAGAGAAGGAGACTCCACAACCTCTCTGGGCAGCCTGTTCCAGTGTTCGGTCACCCTCACCGTAAAGAAGTTTTTCCTCATATTTAAGTGGAACCTCCTGTGTTCCAGCTTGCACCCATTGCCCCTTGTCCTGTCAAGGGATGTCACTGAGAAGAGCCTGGCTCCATCCTCATGACACTTGCCCTTTACAGATTTATAAACATTAATGAGGTCACCCCTCAGTCTCCTCTTCTCTAAGCTAAAGAGACCCAGCTCCCTCAGCCTCTCCTCATAAGGGAGATGTTCCACTCCCTTAATCATCTTCGTGGCTCTGCGCTGGACTCTCTCTAGCAGTTCCCTGTCCTTCTTGAACTGAAGGGCCCAGAACTGGACACAATATTCCAGATGCGGCCTCACCAGGACAGAGTAGAGGGGGAGGAGAACCTCTCTCGACCTGCTGACCACACCCCTTCTAATACACCCCAGGATGCCATTGGCCTTCTTGGCCACAAGGGCACACTGCTGGCTCATGGTCATCCTGCTGTCCACTAGGACCCCCAGGTCCCTTTCCCCTACGCTGGTCTCCAACAGGTCTGCCCCCAACTTGTACTGGTACATGGGGTTATTCTTGCCCAGATGCAGGACTTTACACTTGCCCTTGTTATATTTCATTAAATTTCTCCCCGCCCAACTCTCCAGCCTGTCCAGGTCTCTCTGAATGGCTGCGCAGTCTTCCGGCGTGTCAGCCACTCCTCCCAGTTTTGTATCATCAGCGAACTTGCTGACAGTGCACTCTATTCCCTCATCCAAGTCATTAATGAATATATTGAATAGAACTGGTCCTAGTACTGACCCTTGAGGGACTCCGCTAGACACAGACCTCCAACTGGACTCTATCCCATTGACCACCACTCTCTGGCTTTTTTCCTTTAGCCAGTTCACAATCCACCTCACTACCCGATCATCCAGACCACACTTCCTCAGTTTAGCTGCGAGGATGCTGTGGGAGACCGTGTCAAACGTTTTACTGAAATCGAGATAGACCACATCCACAGCTTTACCATCATCTATCCACTGGGTAACATCCTCATAAAAGGCTATCAAGTTGGTTGAGCATGACTTCCCGTTGGTGAAGCTGTGCTGAGTGTCCCTAATGATTCCCCTATCCTTGATGTGCCTAGAGACAGCACCAAGGACAAGTTGTTCCATCACCTTTCCGGGGATGGAGGTGAGGCTGACCGGTCTATAGTTACCTGGGTCCTCCTTCTTGCCCCTTTTGAAGACTGGAGTGACATTCGCTTTCCTCCAGTCCTCAAGCACCTCTCCCATTGCCCACGACTTAGAATGGTGCCCATGACTTAGTTATGGGTGTTACGTGTTCTAAAGTCTAGCTTTTTAGATAAAATATGGGCAAAAATGCATTCCATTCAGAATTCAAAGAAAATTAAGGCCATAGCTCTATTATATTTGAAGGGCAACCATTTGGGATGGCTTTAAGCTTTCTTTTAAAATGCCTGGTATGTCAAGCCCCATACGAAATCTTTGTTGAGAAACACTGATATTCTGGGTCTGGTCAGGCTTCAGCATGAACTGGCTGATAAATTAGTCTGTCAAAACTTTCTTTCCTGTAAATGCACAAAACTAGAAAATATGAGTGTCTACAGACCTGAAAGTCAATAACTGATGATTTTGGAGTTACATAAATGCTGAGCAGATGCTTTCAGGATCATAGAGGACTAGTTTTCCAAAATCTAGTCAGTGCATAAACCTGATATTTTTTCAATTTTACCTTTATGAACCAAATATTTTTTATGACCTAGTCCTATGTGCAGTAGGCATGACTTGCATTTGGTTGAAATCATTATTTAAAATGTCCTTGAGCCTGTCTAATAAGCATGGGAAGTGAACCAAATCATTGACTTCATTCTTTTATGAACACATGGAAAGATTATCCAGGCTAATATGCTAAGCTATTTGGCATTTCATGGTGGATGTTAAGAACACGATGTAATTACCATATGCAGATGCAATATTACTATGACAGAGATGATTAATGATTTCTCTTAGCTTCACCAATTACAGTTAATTTTAATTTTTTGTTAGAAAATAACTATTGTTTATGAAATAACAAAAAGCTCTGTAGTGGGAAATAACATTTATGACTGGGTGTAAAAACCTTGTTCCTACTAGAAGAAATCAGTTATTGATCACTAAATATTATTGTTACATTTCATGATAGTCTGTTGTTTAATCCTTGGAAATATTTGAATGCAGGCTTCAAAATATCTCTATCTGAAAGATATATCTAACAATCTCAAACATTGTCATGAACTGCCTATGATTTATTCGTGATTTCTTTTTGTAACAAAACATCAGTATTCAGAATATGTACTGTTTGTTTTTTTGTTTAAAAGAAAACAAAAAAAAGTCCTGGGTTTGCTCACAGAGCTATTCCGTACCATGATATTTAAAAGCAACAGAAACATTCTTAATTATTATTGCAACAAGAAATCTTCATTCCCAGTCTTATGTACACAATCACAGACTATAGCCATGGTGGTTTAGTGATTAAAGACCATGCTAAAAAACAGATGCATATGCGTTGTGAGGAAGGAGAGAGGACCTTGAACTACACATCCACTCCTCTGTCATATAACCTGGGGGATAATTCACATTAGGAGTTGGGAAGAGGGATGCCTGCAGCCTCATTTTCTCCCAAATAAATGTTTTTCTGAAAACTGAAATGTCAGAGGAAGGACCTGTTCTTTGTTTTGACTCTAACATTAGCTCTTGGATTTATTTACAGTAACTTATACTTCCCTGTGTATTTTTTTGTTTCTTTCTATCTGTATCAACTTGTCACAGCTATATGAGGTAGCTCAGATCTGGTTTATATCTGAAAACTTTTAGGATGGAAGACTGCACAGAAAAGCTTAATCTTACTAGTTATTGTTTTGTAATATAGTAAATGTTGACAGCTTTTTCATCAATCATTCAATATTGATTACTTAAGCAGAGGCTTTATCGGTCACATTTTTATGCACTTTTTACATAGTGAGGATATGATTCTAATGTGGCTATTGCATACTGGTGTGGTCTTTTGAAACCGTGACTTTAGTCAGACAATTTTTTACATGATAAATCATATCATAATCATATAGTCAGACTGATTGCTATTACAAATTACAAGAAAAATATTAAGATAATAATTTTCACCATTAATGACAACATGATAAAGAATTGAGAATATTCTTGTCATAGGCAAACATATAAGTCTAGAAGAAGATAAAAGACTAAGGCACATTAGGCTAAAATACTTTCTTGGGTAATTTTTATGTAGGATAGGTAGGTAAAGACTAGGTTGAATTTCTAGGAAATCTTAATTTACATTTCTTAAAAATGCTCAAGTATGTTAAAAGAACAATGAGATAGATAGAACTGGCATGTGATGGTCTATTTTATACATGTAAGAATCAAGGCCTTTTTTGTGTTTATAATATCTTGGGTGTAAAGAAGTTGATCAAAGCAGTTGGAACATTCATTAATATTTTTATCCCTGCATGTCCCTGCAATGTCTCTCTGCATTTTTGGAGTACAAATGTAGAATGCTTGATTATGTTCCCAAATCATCAACTATCATATATAAGCAATTAAAAAGATTTTGAAAGGCACAAAACAGTTGTTAGAAGCCTAACGTTCATTAACTTCCATATGTGATATTTAACATTATAATCTTTATTAAAAAAACAACAAAAGAAAATACATTTCTAGGCAAAACTCCTTTTTTTTTATTAGACATAACAGATTGAATGCATGTCTAATATGTAACCGAGATCAGGATCTGTCATTATTACAGGGATACAGTAGATGGATAGTAGTTACTGCTCATTAATTATTTTTTGCTAAAAGCACTTACACTTAAGTCATTTTAATTATTTCATTAATTTAATGTGCCAGGCTGATATTTGCTTTTTCAGTTCTCTGCAAGAGACTTGTTACTCAATGTAATTAATTTTCTTTAAAATTATGTATCTATGGAAGAGAATTAAGTCTGCAGTAAACACAATGTCTTTATACTTTGAAGGTGGCAGAGGACTGAATAAGATAGTAGTAGAGAAGCAGAGATACAATGAGGATACAAAGCCAGGATGGCTTATAATCACTAAAGTAGAATCCTTGCGAAATCTGAAATTAATTTTCAGAAGTCTAATGTCTATCTTTCTCACGTTAGGAAAGGGCCTTGGCCAGAAACTCTAAGGATGACACAAGTTTAAATGGTTGGTATTTATGGTACAAAGCGTGTAACGAAGGCATTGAGAGAGTAACTGTGCACTGGAGTGCAAAGACGAACCTTAGTCAGCATTCCATTAATGTAGTAAAAGTACTGAAGACATTAAAACATATGGAAGAGGTGGCATAGGTGATGCTGCCATTATAGTCATCCATTTACCTCCTCTTGAAGCATGACACTTTCATTTAAAAAAAAATTATCCCTACTAATTTTACATTTCAATTATGACTAGCTAAATGATATCACAGAGTGAAATTCATTAATTGCCATGGGCACATGAACAAGTTGTGCCCCCTGCTTTTGGATTTTCAGTACTGGGGGGTCATTCTGACTAGATTTCTTCACTATCTACTTCAGAAACCTTTCTTAAATGAGCATTCATACAAGGTATAACTGCTGTGCGCTTTTATCATGCACTGTCTTCCTTGCACAACACCTTTGAGTAGGTAAAGAAGTCAACTGCATGACGTTTACACCATAAAACAAGAAGACAAAATTGATGCTTTTATTTTAAAACTACTCAATAGTTCCCTTAAACTTTTGTAAATAAAATCTATAAAAACAGTAGGGGGGGGAAACAATACATAGCCCCTTGGTGTGACTGTGTTTATGATACTGTGTATTGTCATCAGTTACTCTGTTAACTCTACATAACTTTGTGTTTAAAGTTGTGAAGAATGAAATGACACATGAGGAAAGGCAAGAAGTGTGTAAAGAGGGAAAATTTGTCCTTTAAAATAATAAAAGTTACATCTATTATTACAGTGTATCACGTACATGTATATAAAAGTATTAAATAATATTGATAATTAATTTATGTGTGTAAAAGTATTATACCATTATAAGTAATAAACTGATGTGGTATTTATGTTCAAAAACCAAAGAAATTTAAGGCTGAAAAATCTAACATTGAAAAGTTAGTCAATGACAGAATTAAGGCTGTCATACAGGTGAGGGTGTGTTTGGAACACCTTCAACAGTGATCTTATGTGCTACTGTGGTTGGGAGAGGGCGTCAGTTGTTTTGTTTTGATCCAGTGATGATAAAGAAGTCACCATGTGAAGGGCCACTATTTAATCTATTTCAAAGTCAGAAAGTGTGTAAAGAATGAGTCAGGCAATTGCAGAAGGCACAGACTATTCTTGCAGCTAACAAAGCTGAATGTTACTGTGAGAGAGACTGTGTTTGTCTGTGTTTTATAGTTCCAAAGCAATGTTCAGTTTAACCACTCAAGCAGCATGTTTTATTTAAAATTGTCATATGTTGGCTACTTACAAAACATTTCTCATTTTCTTTTTGACCATAATAACACGTCTGTTTTATAAAAGCACATAAACCATGACCCAAGTACTCAGAAGTAGAACTGAAACCAGTTAGGATTGTGCTTTGAATATGTAAAATGCTGTTCAAATACTACGTACTCTGAAAAGTTAGTTCTTAATAGTCAGACTTGAAAAGGCAATTGAAGGACTTTTGAAGAACATATAGAGGATTTTATTTTATTGTGACTGAAATATCTTCTGAATACTATATTCTTGTTCCCAAGTTTCTGCTGCTTGTTTTTTACAAATGTATGCCCATTGCTTTACCATTCCAAGCTTTCCTCCCAATATAGGCAGTGGAGAGGGACAGGTTTCTTAAAGGGTCACCAAAGGGGATTCAAAGATCTTGTTAGGAAGGTATATTTTTCCATTTGCGTCTGGACTGCATGAACAGGATTGAATGTGCTTGCAAACTCACCAGGACATGACTTAGAGCAGCAACATAGGAAATACTAGATGTAGTGCAATGTCTGAATACAGTGTGTGGAAGCAGTACTGCTTGAGATTAAAGCCTAAAAAAAACATTATGTTGGAGAGATTGTAGGGTTACTTATTGTGTGTGTGTGTGTAAAAATTTAGCACTTAGAAGATTCCTGAAAAAGTGAAAGAGTAGGCGTCTAGATCTGAGTATGCCTTAACTTATAAACCTCACACTACAGACGTTTTCTGTATGAACGCACTCATTAATCCTCCTCCCTGGAAGGATGACCATCATACACCAAGAACTATCAAGTCAAAAAGCCAAAAAGAGAAAAGCTAACTTCCACCTAGTGGATTTGGCAGTAGTTAAGTAGAGATTTGGTTATCCGTATGTACTTCTTGGAGGTAGTGGGCTCATTTTGCCTATGACAAGCCACTGACTGTTTATTGTAAAATACACAAATGATTTTGGGAATAGGGAACAAAACCAATATCTTTCTATACAACTATGCAGATAGCTGGTATTTTGCTGAAAGCCCCACAGTTTTTGGAAATGTGATTAAGTTAAAATCTTAGTTTTTCTTAAAGCTATACTTCATATCAGAGAAAGTTTGAAAATACTACTGGAATGAACTATAAAGGTTAATAATTCTAGAAAATCAGAAAACAATTAAAAATAAATACAGACACGTACATATACCCACACCAAGCATTACTCTGAGTGTCTGACCTTTGGCATATACATTTGGAATTCATAATATGGCTTTACAATGTCCAATGAATAATAAATGCTGTGTGTAGCTATTCCAAGCTTTCATTTAAGAAGTACTGATGTAATATAATGATAAATAAAGCATAAGAAATGAAGAATAGTAGTTAATTACAACAATTTCATTGAAATCACCTGCCAGAGAATCCTAATTTCCAAAGTATTTAAGGGATTAGTTAAATAGAGTGCACCATAAACCCAGGTACTTCATCTTCTTTTGAACTAAATCTGCTGCCAATTTTTAGAAGCATAGTTTAATGAAGGAAATGTTAGAAAGGTGAAATAGTTTAAGCTATGTAAACTTCAATTTTTTTTTAACCTTAATTTTTTATAGTCCTTACTGTAAAAAATGTATCTGAAATCAAGTGTGTATATCCAAGCCATAATTTTAAATAGGTCTGCTTAGAAGCAACAGTTAGTTTGAATAAACAACATGAATAAGCAAGGAAAATGTAGCAGGGAAGTTCAGTATTATTGAGAATAGCATGTAAATTATAAAATATGTAAATTAATGGACATAGAGTTTCTAATTCATTTGGCAATAAACACATAGAAAGCACAGATGAAAATGCAGAATAAAGTATGTGATTTTTTTGATTTAGAATTTTAAAAACTGTCATTTGTTTGTTTGCTTTGAATATGTAAATTTTCCAGTAGAAGATTGAAAAATGTTACTATTCCCCCAAAATAAAAAGATTATTCCATCATGTATTTTGAGGCGGAGAGAAAAATATCTTTTAGCACTAGTTTAAGTAAATATATACTTGTTTCTGTATTAAGTGTTAACATCATAGGTACATATCTTTCTTTGACAATTTTTTAGAACAGACAAGGTGGCTGCAGGGTATTCTGTTCTTACAAGGAAAAAAATTCCCTACCATTTATTCATACAGATAAGTAAATATTTATTTTCCAAAGACTGCAAGGCACTGAAGCAGGACAGGATTATGTAGTATCAGTTAGTAATCAAGGTAAGTCAATTAATTAATAGCTGGAAGTAAAGAAACTAATCCACTCATCTGCACTGGCTATACCTGATAAATATTCATGTTTCTAACAACCTCAGGCAGCAGTCTGAAGGTCTTCACTCTTGTCTAATAAGACTACAGTAACCTGCTCAACTGGAAGAAGATTTATTAGGTAGGATATGTTGGTGGTTACATGTACAAGACTCATATTTCATTCTTTGCACAAGGTTTGTCATCTTCACATTGACTGTCACAGTGGGGACTAGGGGAGAGTTCTGTGGAATAGAAAAACTTGCAGTTAAGAGACTGCATTGTTTTAAAATGGAATTCAGTTTTCTTTTCCTTCTTGACTGGGCTACATATAGCATTTAGTCAATCTGCTATAGGAATCATAAACAAGACGATCGTCCAGCTTAAAGAGGATAGCTGACTCTTTTAAGATCTCATGTTTCTTGACGTTTCACTCAGAAGCTGTATGCATAACAGCTTTTTTTCTGATCTCAAATGCTCTTGAAGGAACAGTATCTTCCACAACAAAACTTTACGTCTTGTTTCTAGGTATTCACTGAACCCTTTTTATTATATATTTCTTTTTAATATCCTGAAGTGTATCTATGTACTAATAGAAGTTAATATAATAAATCACAACTCTATCTAATGCACATTTGTGTACTCTAACTACCACAGAAGTTGTTTTGTTGTTATGAATTTAGAAGGTTAGATTTCCTTCCCTGTTGTACTGCATTTCATTTTATATTTTTCTATTGTTTTAATAATCAGTTGCTGACTAAGTTGGTAGGTTATTTTATATATTTTCAGACATCAAGCTATATTTAGAATTACAGTTGAGAGCACATATAAGTAACTGAAGGTTAGAGAACATTACAGTGATATTTTAATTATCCCCAGTTCAAATATCAGTGATTCAGTTAACATCTTTTTATTTCAACATTAAGATAAAAAGATGAAATGAATAGAGAAACAGCTGGCCTAAAGCAGAGCAGATTTTCTCAGTGAGAGTAAATGTGACAATAATGGGCTCAGAATGTATCCAAAATGAACACAGTGCACTCAAATTGGACACCTTCGGAGGAAGAGAAAAAACTAAAAGCAATTTTTAATTTTGTTTGGGGAGCTATATCAAACTGGATATTTCAATGAGGAAGCTCATTGAAATGAATTTGAAGACAACAGCAAAAAGATAAATATTTACTGGTGACCTGGAAATCATGTAGAAATACCATTTTAGAGTCTCATCAATCAGAAGCAAAATCTAAAAGGGTTGCCAAAAGAGGTGGTGAAACAACAAAGTCGAGGAATCTAATAGAAATTTAAATATGTATACCAGGAAAAGGAAATCATGTTCAAATGAGGGTAGTAGAAAGCATCGACAACAGGCTTTTGAGAAACAACTTTAGAATCGTAGAATCATTTTGGTTGGAAATGACCTTTAAGATCATCAAGTCCAACAGTTAACCTATTAGAACTTGTGAACCTAATCTAACCACTAATTCACTTTTTCAAAGATGAGAAAAGTAGGACACTTACTAAAGTGTCAACAGAAGTTCAAGGCCGAAAATACATTCAAGGACAATGCCATTGAAGAAAAGCTAAGTAATTTATATGTTACGTTATGTTATGTTACTTTACTGAGGTAACCAAGGAGGTCCTGCATTAGAACCATTCCTTTGGCTCCAAGGAACTGTGTCAAAATGGAAGCAGTTATAGAAGAGATATTAAAAAACAATCAATAAATGGAACCATAGCAAGTTGCTAGGATGAGACAGGCCTTTCTGCGGAGTTCTGAAAGAGCCTAGATATGAAGTGTTTGAAGTACAAATGTTGACCTTAAGGTTACATTAGCCTTTCTATCAAAGTAGTAGAAGGTGATGAACATGTCAAAAATCTTCCATGATGAGCAATTGGCTGATTTCCACACTTAGGAAATTGGTAGAGATTATAAAAAAGAACAGAAGTAGGAGATGCATGGTTAAACACATTGAAAAAAGTCAATATAACTTTTGAAATGAAATATGGAGCTTAAAGGGAAGTCTAAGAGCTCAAAAATCATATGAATGAAATTAACAACAGCTGATACCATATAATTGAATTTTTTAAAACTTTTAACACAGTTCCACGAAGAAAGGTTATTTTTTAAGGGAAATGTAATACAATGTGTTAGGATTAATATTTGGTTACAAGGTAAGAATTGAAAGTTTTTGGTGTGATGGTGTGTTTTATGTTATTTAAAAAAAGATAAAAACAAATTATAATGAAGGAAGGTTACTACAAAGATCCCATACATGTTTCTGTTGGGAATTGTGCCATCAGATACAACTTCACATAAAACTGAGATGACAAAATTCACAGATATCATAAAATTATACTGTGTAATCAAATCTAGGGTCAAATGCAGAAAGATTAATCCTCAATACTGTGTGACTAGGGAGTAAAATGCGCACCAATTTCAGTTTTGTTAAATGCAGGATAAATGCTCATGGAAGAAATAACCCTAAGTATAGGCATGTGATGATAGACGACTAACTTTTAGTAGTTAGGTGAATTACTTGGAAATCATTATGACTAGTCCTTTGTAGATTAGTAAAATTCTAGCAGGATTATATTTAAAGAATTATTTTTTTTTTCCTCATAGAGCATCCTAGCACATGAGACGTATTTTGATGAGTCAGTATTAACACTAGAACAAATAAATATAACAGGAAAGTAGTGATCGAATCTTGCTTTCAGATATAAAATAATTTATTTCTCAGTGCTCAGAGTTCAAGGAAAATTAAACTGAAATTTTCAAATATAATCTATTACAAGGAAACAAAACAGTCTTAGATTGCTGAGAAATGCAATTAAAGATACTTTTAAACAGCTGAATCAAAGTGCCTTAAATCTATCTACGTGATAGATTTAAGAGAACTGAGAAATAAATCTGTACCTTATACCTTCTTCAGCTCAGTGATTTGTGCTGAAAACAGTGTTGATAATACAGGTATGTTTTAGTTACCACTGAGCACTGCTTACACAGAGTCAAGGCCTTTTCTGCTCCTCATAGCACCCTGCCAGCAGGTACACAATAAGCTGTGAGGAAACACAACTGGGACAGCTGACCCCAACTGACCAAATGGATATTCCATACCATATGATGTTATGCTCAGAATATAAAGCTGGGAGAAGAAGAAGGAAGTGGGGAACATTCAGAGTTATGTTGTTTGTCTTCCCAAGTAACTGTTACACATGATGGAGCCCTGCTTTCCTGGAGATGCCTGAACACCTGCCTGGCAATGGGAAGTGGTGAATGAATTCCTCATTTTGCTTTGCTTGTGTGCGCAGCCTTTGCTTTACCCATTACATTTTCTTTATTTCAACCCATGAGTTTTCTCACTTTTACTCTTCCAATTCTGTCCCCCACCCCACTAGAGGGGGAGTGAGTGAGTGGCTGTGTGGTACTTAGTTGCTGGCTGAGGTTAAACCATGACAGCAGCAAATAAGATCCTCTGGGTTGCTGATCACTAGAGAATCCCAGTAATGCAAGTGAACAACCTGTGAAGGTCTTCCAGACACACAAATATCAGCAACCTTGCTTTGTTTTTGTCTTATGGCATCCCTAGGGATCGAGACCTTCCTCGAATAACATAATTCAAAGACTATGAGAAATCTTAACAAAAAATAGCTGCTATGATTCCTCTTCTCCAGAAAGTAGATTCTTGGTTTTTTTTTGTGTATCAGTTCAATAATTGGTTTTAACAGAGTTATCAAAGATACTTGTAATTAAATATTTAATTGTGGACAGTTTAACTTCCATAGGCTAGTCCTGGGCCAGTTCAGAAGTGAAGGCTGTTAACTAAAGACATGCACAAACTATTAAGTTGTTTCAATGTACTCTAAACAGGATAGTGATTTTCTAACTTTTGCTTCATGTGGGTGACGTATATATTCTCCTGCATTTCAGTCTAGCAACTCAACTGAATTTAGAATGATGTTGCAGTTATCCAGCTAAAACCTACAGTCACTACTCACGACAAAAATCATACTAACTTTAATGACTGTTTTTCTTAAACTAATAAAAAATAGCAAATATTAGATTCAAGAGGGCTCAAAAGGAAATAGTGCATTTCTAAATTTTTAAACCATTTCTAACCAGTACAACTCATTGCAAATCTATCACATGTAACAGACTGAATTCATTTTATATTTAAGATACAAGGAATCAAAAGGAATATTAAGGAAATTAAAAGAAAGGTTAAGTAAAATAAGATTTAAGGTATCTCAGAAAGTATTTAAAGATGGACTCAAAATTTTATTAAAAATCTCTATGGACGTATCAGTCATAGACAGGATGTTCATCTAGATGTGTGTTCACACTTACAAGATCACATTACTACTGTTGACAAAATCAGTTCTGAAAGAAAGATGTTCTTTGGAGCCTGATGAGAACTGTGAAGCTGGGGTCTTTCCAAGCTTTGTTATCACTGTATAAACTTAGAAGAGAAACTGCCAGGGTCTTGTCATTTTGAACCATGACCTCCCTCTTTTTCATGTATTTCTTTTTCTCCCTCTCATTCCTAGTCCATCTGCTGTCCTAAAAATTTGCTTTCCTTATGTGTGCCCAAAGCTTGACTTGCAATGGATGTGCATAGAACATTAGAAATTAGCAATATAATTGTTGGAATATTGGTTTAAATATAATCAATCACTCAAGAATTATCAAGCAATACAGTATAACCAGGAAGCATCTACACGTAAAAGAAGTAAAAAAAAAATAAAACCCATAAAAAAGTAAGTATTCTGTAGCTCAGCCAAAAAGTAAGAGTTTGAGATTTTAACACTGTGTGAAATTTTGTGCTTCATGTTTTGCAAGAGGCTACATTGTATTGGATTTGCATGGCAAGGTTTTGGTAATGGTGGGGCTGTAGAGGTGGCTTTTGTGACAAAATGCCAGATTTCCCCATGTCTGATAGACCCAATGCCAGCCGGCTCCAAGATGCACCCGCCGCTAACCAAGGTTGTGGGTATTTTTATTTTTTGTCTGTTTGCTTGTTTTAAAGGCTAATCTTCTATTATTACTTTGTTTTATATTTTTAATTGGTACTTGTGCTCATAACTGTTCATTTTATAGACCAGTTGTTTTGACTATTGTTTGTTTTACTATTAACAGTTGTTTCTTACCTTTTTTTCTTTCCTGTGTTTCAGGAGTTGGGTCCCAGTTCCTTACTTTCTGGGATGAATTAATTATTTTTTTTGCTTCTAAGTGAGTGTGGTTGTACTTATGGATGGTGTATGGTTTGGGTTTTTTGTTGTTGTTTGTTTGTTTATTTTTTTCCCCTCCCTCATGTGTGTCTGGTACTTCATCTTCTTCAGCATATTGGTTAGTAGCTGAGAACTAGAGTTCTCCAGAGTGGGAATAACAGTATGTGGTTTTCCCTCTGCTGGTCATAGAGAGTGACTAGATGACTAGACAGCTGTGTATTAGAAACCTAGAATTAAGAAACTTGAATCTGTGGCCTCATCTACAATAATCTTAAAAGGCATTTCTCTTTCCATTTGATAGAGACAGGCACTTGTACTACAGGGTGAGATGAATCATCCTCTGGGGAAATCTATTTCTTTTTAACTTATTTCTTTACACATATGTACCTAAACCCAGCAATGCTTTGCTGCTGTTTTTTGCTTGGATTATTTGTTTTTAAGTGTATTTCTTTTTCTCTCAGTTGTATTATTGAATTGCTATATTTAATTTGCTACTGCTTTCAGAATGACCTATGTAAACCTTGAATTAACTCAGGTATTTAAGTAGTTGAATTGAGATGGCTGTTCTTACTGTTTGCATTTTAATGTATTTTTCCCTTTTAACGACAGAACTGTGTTTATTAGAATTAATACTGTTTTGGATGTACCATGGAATTTTATTCTCTAGGAAAATTACTAGTTTGACTTTTTTCTCTTAAGAAAAGTTTGTTATAGCAAACTGATATTTTCTTTCTAGATATGAATCCACTGGTAAATTTAATTACCTACAAGTCCAGTTGAAAACTCAAAGCGAGAATAATTTAAGGAAGGGAGTTTGACAAGTGGAGACCTCTGTCTTCTTAAAATTAATTTAAAAGTCTTTGTTGCAAATATAAACAATAATGATGGCAAAGAAAGCTGAGACTGAGATGATTACAGTGACTTTGGTTGATTTATCATTCATTGTCACATCTCAAATTTAAAATTAAATTCATTAACGGTTACTGTATTTTCCTTTTAAACTGCTGACGTTTGCACACACTCAAAATATTGAAAATCACTTGGAAACCAAGTGATCATCAATCACTTGGAAACCTAAGGAATTACGGAGTTTCATTCTGGTATTGTAATAACATTCTCATATAATTCAAGAAAAGCTTTTTCTTTATAGCAGCTGTGTTTCACTGCTAGTGCAAGAAAACTCATTTGGCTAAAGGGACTTTCTAGAGACCTGCAGATGGGCAACATACAACAACATCAAAGATTTTTGAATTGGTAATGAACTCATTACAAGCTCTCCACCCCTAAAATAGTAGAGTCTTATTATCAAAACAAGATTCAGGAGATAACATCACTTACCAGTTCTCTATTAATATGTATATTCTTGGTTTTGTGCAGTTCTAAATGAACTCATAAAGTTAGTAAGTTTTAAGAAAGTTCATAATTTTTACTTTCATCCTCACGTTTTGTAGGCTGCTTCTTCTATGTAATGAAAAGATGTTTTAAGTGTGTCCTTGTCCACTAAGGTTATGGAACAAAAATATTCTCAGTGAGACTTCAAATGCATTGTATATCAAAATACTTAGAAGCAGTCATAACACTCCTCATCACATAATAGGAATGATTCTTTCTTAAACCAAAGAAGTAAGGAAGTATAATTTAGATATAAAGAGTGCACAGGTGAATAAACAAATAATATAGAAACTATATGGCCTCCAAAAAAGAAAAAAAAAAAGTGTCTGATTGGAAGGAATGATTATTTCTTGTGAAGAGATCTGTGAAGCCTTACACATCTTTCATTCATACTTTCTCTTGCATCAATGTCTTAATTCTGCTATTGTAGCTAAAATTGTGTTAAACTTTGTTAATCTCTGACTTATTTTTACTTCTACACATCTGACATGTAATGCTCTTTTCCTCTTGTTATCTAAATAGATTTGAAAGACTCTGAAACAGTCTCCCCAGAAGACTCTATTACTGCCAATTTTATTTTCTCATATTTTTTATTCATTTGTTATGTTGGTAGATAAATTGTTTTAAAGTGATTGATTGTTTTCCTTCAGAAGTCCTTACATATCATGTCAAAGCTTTGCTACAGACAGTTTACTTGAAAAACATTTTTAAATTTTTGTTTAGTTATTGTTTTTGAGCTGTGGAAGCCATATGTCAGTTCATATCAGAAAATGCATTTCAGACTTTCCATACACTTGGCTAAAATGAGTAAATTCAGTAAACTAATTTTAAGCAAACTTGATTTCAGTACCTAAGAAAACTATCTAGAACTTTTAAAAATTGCGTGCACCACAGTTAATAAACAAAAAAGGAATATAACAGAAATTTAATAATCATCAAACAAATTATTTAGAAACAAAAACATTGTTTCTAAAGTTAGGCTAAAACAATTCTCCTTTGTATTTTTTCCCTCCAAATGTAAAAGCATATCTCATATTCAACTGTATAAAATCTGCTTCTCATACCTTCAGAAAGACTTCAGTTTTGTTTTAAAGATTTCAAGGAATGAAACTGGAGACAGAAAGTTATTTGGATTTGTTGTTGGTTTTGTTGGGTTTAGAGGTAAAAGCTGAAAAACTGTTAAAAAAATCTACATAGAAATAATTTGATTGTGTGATTAATTGCATTTTATATATTTATATATAATTTATGTATAACAAAAGCACAAGCTGAAAGTTAGCTGTAGCTTCTGCTAAATTTTAATTTGCTTCTTTTAATTGAAAAGAAAGAGGTACTATCCTCTTGAAAAATTTTCCTTAAAATGTATCAAATTGTCTTTCTCTGCCACACTACATAGATTTTGAGTTCTTTGGTTCTCTCCTTATAAGGCATATTTTCTTGATTATACATCTTTCTGAACACTTCCAAAATTTTTACAATTCAAGTTTACGACAGTTTTTTAATTTTGTAAGAATTACCTTCTGGGGGTCCTCCTTTTTTGTGCTTGGTTATTCATAACCTTTTTTCTTTATGAGTTTTACCTTTCAACATGAAATACTGTCCTTCCTCTTCTAGAAAAAATAAAACAGCCCATCACACTGTAACCGTTCAGTCTGTGATTTTAGCATTGCCAGCACCAAGGAAATGGAATGTACCCCTTTTTCATGTTACAATCAATTACTATGGAGTGATGTAGATACATAACCAATTAAGTACTGTCTCTTGTCTGCTTGGATATACTTAACCTGTTGTGACAGATTTTTATATGTCCTGTTCTTCCAGCAATCACCAAAAAAATCAATAACTTCCCAAAAATAGTTATAAAAATATCTAAATTGAATTGATTTTACTAAAATTGTTGGCAGTTATTTCTTCTCCTATCATTTATGGATTAAGAGAAAAATTAATTTCTCTAATCTTTATCTCAAATCTACCGCCTCTTCAAAAAGTGACCAGTCTGCCCATGATCTCATTCTTCTCTTTCGGAGACTAAACAAAACTAATTATTTCAAAATTTCCTGCTAGATCAAAATAGAACCTTCTTTTTTTTTTTTTTTCCTTTTTTCAAAATGCCAAAAACTTGATGTGAAGTTCCTGCTGAGTCTTTACCGCTCCTGGATTGAACAGAAATATTACCTTCTATGTCTAATACATGAAAGCCTAGCTTAGGGGTGTCTTTGTCTATGTCAATGTTGTATTGAAACTCACATTCAATATTTGATCTGTTAAGATTTTCTGAATATCCATATTCATTGTATTGTCAAAACACTTTAGGTGCTTCATCACATTCACATTTGCAGACTGATATCCTCAATAAAAGTGTAATTTGGTAGTTCGGAAAAAATTTCTCTATCATTTTTATCTGTTAGGATTTTCTTTGCATGATTTTTGTTATTATTGTATTTCCTGGTGGTGATATATTAGTCACTATATTTGTTTTCTTGTTACTTGTTTCTGTATATTTGTCTTGACTTAACCACTAAAAGAAATCATTACAACTGAAAGACTGGTCATTTGTATTAAAAAGGATAAATAGAATGATATTGTATTATATCAAACTAGGAAAAACAGCAATCATTGATTTAATATATTAAATTCTAAAAACATAGATCATGTCCTCAAATAATTGTTTTTTTTTAATGTGCTCATTTAGAGCAACTAAATATGACGTATCTGTAATGACTGCTCTATTCTAGTCTGTGTTTTGAAACAGAGGCCCATTAGACAAAAAGACAGTATCCTATTACCAGATCTTCAAGGCATATTTTTCCTCCCTCTGCAGAGTTTATGCACTGTTATTGTTCATTTTTTTATTGTATTTGTAGCTGTGTAATTACATTTATCTGAATGACATAAAACCATATTGTGCCATTCATTTTTAAGCAGCATTCTCCATTGATTCCACTGAGAAATGCTGCTTAAAAATGGATGGTGCAATACGGCACTTAACTCTGCAATTACAGTTAAATTCTATTAGATTGTAGCTGTAGGAGCTAGAAAGTGGGTAAGCTGAAAGCAGTAGTAGGAATTAAAATCCTCAAGCTGCAGAAAAAATACTTGGCAGAAAAAATATTCATTTCACAGAATCACAGAATCACAGAATGGTTAGGGTTGGAAGGGACCTCTGGAGATCATCTAGTCCAAGCCCCTGACAAAGCAAGTTCCCCCAGAGTATGTTGCACAGGGTCGTGTCCAGGCGGGTTTTGAACATCTCCAGAGAAGGAGACTCCACAACCTCCCTGGGCAGCCTGTTCCAGTGCTCTGTCACCCTCAAAGTAAAGAAGTTTTTCCTCATATTGAGATGGAACTTGCCATGTTTAATTTCTTCAAAAGATTAAGAGATCTGAGATCGATTCTCATGTAGTCCATTCTTCACAGTTCTTTTACTGAAGTTTTTCCTTCTGGGTTCTTTCTTTTGGTTAAACTGCAAAGGCATGATGGAAAACATATGAGCAATAGGCACATGGCGGGGGCTTTTAGCCCTGTAATATTTTGCTGGAGCTATAGAAAATTTATTGTATAGCAGTGGTTAGGTGTAAATTACAGGGATCTGTGGTTCTGCTGTGTGATTTTGCCTCTCTGCAGTGGCCATCTACATTTCTTTTACAACTAACGCATGCTGAGATGTGAGAAAAGGTGCCACTGGTGATGGCAATGCATTTTATGTTGTATTCTCCATTTACTAATGCATTGCCATAAAGAGGTAGAATTTAGGTTTTTGACAAAGGTGTATGAATATTAACGATCAAGAGGGGTTATCTTACAAGTAAAAAAACTTACTAACAGAGGGGGTGATACTTCATTGTTGTTCTGATAGGGCTTTTTCAAGGGCTGCAGGGAGTGCTATTTCACAAGACATGATACCATTACAGTAAAATCAACATACACAGAAAAGGAACTTTTTGCCATTAATGCTTAATAATGTTTCAAGGAAACAGTGAGCAATGCATCAATACACTGATTCTTATCACATTCTTACCACAGTCAAGAAAGAGCCTTTATCTCCTGTTGGTGTTCCATTGCTGATCCTGGAAAGCAGGACAAGGACAACATACTGAGTAGTATTTTTATATGCCAGAGAATAAACTAAAGCAGAAATAAATACAGAAGGTGATACAGTATTTCAGAGTCTAAGCAAACATTATTAAAAATACTATTGGAAAATTACATTAGACTATATCATTTGCCTTTTGAACTTTTTTTTTGTTTTGATTGGTTGGTTGGTTTTACTCTGCAGGATTTTTTTTCATTCCTAGGGAAATGATGGTCAGCATTTGTTGCTTTTTTTGTGTGAAATACACTTCACATTTGTAGGTGTGAAGGGTCAGTTAGAATTTTTACTGTAGGTAGACCTTTCAGTGCACAGCATAATAATTACAATGTTGATTTTCACAACCTTTCAGTTTTTAATTTTGTAGTTATTAAGAAATGAAATAAATCACTTCAGAAAGTGATTTCACATTCAGAAAGGTCTTGGAGGACAGTCTTGCTGCTATAACAACTATAAGATTTACAAAGTTAAACATTTTCTCAGATTGCAAATGTCAGCTCAGTGCTTACATCTTGATTCAACTTTCCTTTATGCCAGGAATGTGTATTCTTTTGAGGATAAAGAGTCATCATAGAAGCAGTTGGAAAAAAATGGGAGAGACCATAGGGAAAAGGTAAACTCAGTAAAGGCAGAGTGAAAAAGTCCAGAAAGAGAACACCATATGAAAGAAATTACTATGAGATACTCAATGCAAGTATTTTGTTGTTGCTGCAAATTAAACTTTACATATGTCAGAGTGACAAATAGTTTATCTCTTAAGTCCAGTCAGTACTGAGCATGCTGTAACATAGGCTGCAGGCAACTCTTTTGAGAGACTTTGTACCTAAAGGAGCCCTGCTGGAAATCCTACTTCCAGCCTTGTACTGTGTCTCTTGTCCTCTTATGTGACCAGATATGTGGCCACTATATAATCAGTGCAGATGCATGTTGTTTTCATGGGATTCAATGTGTGGGAAAAACATTTAGATGTTTCAGATGTTATGTCATATAAACATTTTAATTAATATCAATTATAAAAAGAAAATGGCATTATCTTCACCTTTTAGAGACATTGAAGTTGTATTAATCAGACTTTAGGATTAATGAGAACTCTCAGCTAAATTTTGAAGGTGCTAAATTGCATTTTGCATTTTTTTTAATTTGCAAAAATTGCTGGGTTTAATCACTTTTAGAAATCTATGTGCATTTGTCAATGAAATTATTTTGTGTGATTATTTTTCTACCAGCTGTGATAAAATTACCTTTCAAATATTGTGAAGAATTTTGTCTAGATATATACATAGTCAAATAAGAATATTATGTTATCGATATTATAGTGTTACAACATCAACAGTGTTACATATTTAGTAAAGATATAACTCAAAAGTTACTGTTGATTTTAGATACACAGCTATTAATATCAATAATTTGTAGTGTAAGGCATTGCACTAAACTGAATAAAATCTTGTAAAACTTGCAGTAAATGTGATTTTTATGTGTTTGAAAAATTATGCACGTTAAATAAATTTATGGAAAAATGTATGTTTATTTAAAAGAAACGGTTGTGGTTTTTTTTTATTTTCTTCTGTTTTAAGCAGTAGTTTTGTAAAATCACATATTTGTGATTTGCTTAACTGCATAACTTCTAGGAATAAGAAAGAATGGGGGTATAAAAATCTGGACTTCATAAGTAATGGTCTGCTGTACACTAAGTGCTAAATATATAGCTATTAACTTAAAATTAAGTATTGCTATTGTGTGCTATTACTTCAAGTTCTATTAAAAAATAAGGGTGTAATTCTGTCCCATTTGGTGTCAATGACATTGACTTCAGTGGAATCATAATTTTACCCTGAATTTGTACATTATTGTCTATCTGCTGATTAGGGAAGTATAATAATGATATGAGTGCTGGAGTGGGACAGTATTATTGGTCTTTGTTGCAGTAACTCACAAACAGTAAATAAGGAAATGGGATTAGGGAGGAGTAATAAGCTCTTTGGCAATCTTATTTCTCTAGTTTTAGTGCTTTTGTTTCTTATATTCTTCTGTATACTTTTCTGTTTCATCCAAAATCTGGAATAGAAAATCTTGAGTACTTACAGGCTGGTAAGCAGATCTGTTTTCATCAAAAATATTTACCACATGCAGCTAGTGAAGAATTTCTAGTTTGTGTTTTTAAAATAACTCAAGGCAAATAAGTCTCTGGATGTGAGGCTCAGCCAAGACTCTATGGCTTCTTGGCAAAAAGTAGCAATAATTTTATTATCTAAATACATTTTCACAAGAAAGTCAAGAAAGTATGAATTTCTGATATTTCACATGATGGTGAACTGAGAGAAGACACTGAGAGTATTCTTTTAGCCATAAAGAACAATATTCTGTGTATGTATGGTAGTCTTAGTGCTTATTCCATATCTCAGAGCAGGTGCCTATCAGTAAAGCTGTACTCAGCATCACCAAGACTATGTCCTGTTCTGGGTCCTGACTGATTTGCTAATCTCTAATATATGTGCCCCATCTACCACATGGACACACACATGCACAAGCAAAAGTCAGCTCGTTTTGTTGACCTATTTCAAATACCATGACTTTCACTCTAGCCCATTAAATCGTTACAAATTGTATGTGCAGACTGGAGCAATAGGTACCATCTGCTCCCATTTCAGGTACAGAGTCTGCCAAAATCTGCAGCTACACCATACTGAAAGGAAACTGTGTTAATGCAAATTACAGAAATCTATGCTCAAAGCGACAGGCCCTTAAGTTGCTAGCATTAAAAGATGTGTTCTTTTCACGGTATACTCTACCATACATTCTATGTGCATTAACTAAAAATAGTCTTAAAACACATGATTTGTAGCTACTCTAAATAGCTTATATTTAGTATGACAAGTAATGAGATAAAATCTTCTGAAATAATAGTAAGAAAACCATCTTTTTCTTATTTAATATAATTCAGAAGATATTGTTTTAAGAGCATATCACATAAAACAGTTTTTTTTGTTTAGCAAATGAAACATTTAGAAAGTCACTTGCATCTTAACAGAGGAAACAAATTTATTAAATAGATATGTTAACATTAAACTCATTAAAAATGTTTTATAAAAAAGTAGCAATAGATTGAAAGAGTAAATTACAGAATGTGTATGAGAACTGGGTAATAGACATAGGAAAATGCTAACAATGATGACTGTTTCATATAAATGCACCTGAACATCTGATGAAGAAGAAAAAGCACTGTTTCTTGCTTGACAGTTTTGAATAATGCCAAATGCTAACTCCTATTGTTAACCTTAGAAAAATACATTGTTGTAGTAAATAGCATTATTATTTATCTGCCATTTTATCAAGTATTTTATCTATTAATGGTAGAATAATCATGTTTGTGTGATTAAAAAAAGTGCTCATAACTTTATATATATAATGTTATAAATAGTTGAGATACAAATAAGTGGTACATCATGTTCAGTCAAGGAGTCTTGACTTTCTTATTTCAGTAGTTCTATACATTATTTTGAATTATGAGTCTATTGGCATGAGTAAGAATTTACTAGTGTGCAGAAGGTCTGCATAATCTATACTTTTATCAGAGTACAAAGCATCATACAAATGAATAATATTTTTCTACGCTGTGAAGAATAGCATACCGCATATAAAGCACATCATTATTTTATTAAGATGGTTGATAGATAGTAAAGAAAAACAATAATGGATCTGGAAAACTGCAGAGTGCCATCAATTCTCTTTTGATATATGAGAAAGTTGCACATACTCAGTACTTCACAGGATATACAAATTTAATCCAGTGTAGAAGTGTAATAAAATTTACTGTAATAGCTTATATTAACATACAACAAATCACTTTAAACTGATTTTTTTCTGATATTAATTTATTCAAAACTGATTATCTTCACTTTCTAGCACCCTGTGGAAGCCGATCAACAGGCTCTGAAGGCACTGTATTATCACCAAACTATCCCAAGAATTATAGTGTTGGTCACAACTGTATTTATTCTATCACTGTTCCTAAGGAATTTGGTAAGTAGACCTGGTCTCATTCATATCTTTTTGTTGCTTGGATACATTCAACAATTCTGGATGATTTGTATGACTCCTTTTATATTAAATGTATTAATGTGAAAAATCTGTTTTAAACAGATATTTCTGTTTATACTTACCGTTTTTATAATGCACTATTTTCCTAAAATTCTTATATTTACTGTTATCTTTTGAAATAACTGTTGTTTATTTATTTTTGTCTCACTGTGACAACCAACATAGAATATTGCTGTGGTGCTAGCCAAATATATTAGTGGTACCAGTTAAGGTTTCTTTTCACCCAAGACCACGTACCAAGGCTCTAGAAAGTGTAGCATAGCTCCAGTAAGTCCACGTAAGCAGGGGAAGCAATGTTTGTCTTAAATGTAAGGTAATATTGCTCTCATAATTCTTGGCTTCTCTGAACCATGAGGCAATGGCATAGTCTTTCCCGAGGAATGAAATTAGAGCAGCATGCATCTGTCTGTTTTTTGCAGACTCCCAGATCCTCCATCAAAACTTCACTCCTATCCTAACAGTTTTTCTGCTGACTAGATGTATCTTTTAAAGATGTCTTCTGTCCTACACAAAGACAGGGCAGTTACAACACTGTTTTATCTCTCTGGATTTATGAATTATTTTATCTCACTTTGTTATTAAACAATGCCTATGATGACAACTGATAGTTTGTTGTTCACTTTGACTC
Organism: Nyctibius grandis; assembly: GCF_013368605.1. Classification (NCBI taxonomy): domain Eukaryota; kingdom Metazoa; phylum Chordata; class Aves; order Nyctibiiformes; family Nyctibiidae; genus Nyctibius; species Nyctibius grandis. Next base: position 90,545,519 of record NC_090660.1, read on the forward strand.
CCTGGTAAGCAGTATGCCACATACTGAATATCATTTATTCTTTAAATATTGTTGTTTCAGATTTATGCTTTGATAAGTAAGGCTTTATTCTGACCCACTGCTCATGTTTCAGTTCATCAAATAACAGGTGCCTGGGGAGGGGTATTTATTAATCTTCGTTCATGTTGATTCTGTAAATATTTTGTCCAAATTAAAGACAATGCTTTGAACTGCTGTGTATCTGTCTGCCATACTCATGATGACTAAATGACCTTAATATCCAATTAATTTGTTCTTACATACAGCATAGACGTACGCAGGCTACTACAAAATAAACAGGTTTTTTAAAGTATTGTCTCCTAAGCCACAGGAATCTCTACTTATTGCCTTAGAACATTCAGAAAAAATTAAACACATTTGCACAATTCTTGATTTATTTCTAGATGTTACAAGTGTATGCTTTTGACTTAGCTAATTTGTTTTAGATAAACTGGAAAGATTATGTCCTCCCATTTCCATCAAATCTAATACTTCTTAGTTTATGACACAGATGTCAACATGTAAAGAGTTAAAATTTCTACAATAAAGGATTTAAAATCTTAATTTTAAATCTCTGTACTTCATATCTTTGACATTCTGGATGGAAATGTAATTTTGTGATTTATGGAAATAAAGACAGAATTCCCAAAACAAGCCATGGAAATGGGGAAAAATCCCACTGTTCTGCATAGTTTCTTGAAATAATTTGACAAATACTCATTTTGTTTACACACTAAACATGGCAAGAACAGTATTGAGGAATTCTGTTTGACACTTTAGCAGGGCTTACACAAAAAAAAGAAAAATGCTGATATGAAGAAGGAAAATCATGGTGTAGATACAATTAACCCTGCCATAGAAGGATTCAGTGACGTATTGGGGATATGATTATGACAGAGTATCTGTCACTTCTCTTGAACTCTTTGGCTGTCCTACCTTTGGATAGACCTCCACTCTTTTTCTTCTGTTTAAAGAGCATATTTTGACAATTACACCAGGTACCTGTAGAATATATTTTGGAAGTATTTAATCCGCTTTTGTGAATACAGAAAACATGAATGCTTGTGTGTTGAAAGAGAAAGGTAAAAAACATGCCTGGCAGTAACCGTTCAAAAATGAGGATGACATGACACATTGAATAGGCCAAAACAAGTATTTCCATTTTACCTGCTTTTTTTCAGTGATAATCCTACAGTAATAAGGAGCAGAATTCCTTGCACCCAAAAGCTCAAACTTTAAAATATGAATCTTTGTTTGAATTATACAGTGGTGTATTTTTTTGCAAGTTATTAATATGGGTTTTTTCTGACCCATGCTCTTTCTCTATTCTATTGTTATTGAAATTATTGCAGTAACAACCATCAAGGAAGTCAAGGTAATTTTGACAATTGAAATAACCTAAGTTTTCTACACCCAAGGTAATTATTTGTCTCAGTCTGAAATTTTAAATATTTGTGTAATTAGTGTTTTATCTAATAGCTTTCACCTCTATCTCGTCACAATATATTCATGTACAGTTACAGAGAAGGATAGCCATAACATTTTAATGCTGAGGTCTTTAAAATCAGTTTTAGGAAATTATTACCTGTAACTCTATTATTTTGGGTCCTGATAGAAGACTGCATTAAGGAAAGAGTCTTCGCTTGCAGTGCTTGATACGGGTTGTGTAGGGATCACACACAGACAGGATGGTCCCCCAAAAATGCTGGTCTTTATGGATAAAGACACCAGATTTCATATTGAATTCACTTGCTAATGTGCACCATGACATATAGATTTGTCAGAGATTATTCACAACAACAAAGAGTTGAAACAAGCTTTTTGGAGAATGAAGGGGTACTCCAGCAAAGCTGCTGACATAATTTAAAGTAATTTTCCTAAAGAAAGCAGCAAAAACTCTTCTTCCATAATCTTTCCTGTGCGTCCAACTTTCAATGTGAAATACAGCATTCAACTATTTGCTGAATGGAACTTCTTCAGGAACTGTTTTGGCATCTAATACAGTATATGAAATCTTATAATAGAGCACAGTTTAAAAAAAAAAAAGCTAAAACCAGGTCAATATAGAAAACCCACAAACAATGGAATAGCATATTTAGTGTGTAGAAGGGAACTCATTGGCCTGGATTAGTTTTTGAAGGACTGAAAAGAAAAGTTATTTCATGTGCAGAGTTTCAGGTTCTCAAGCCCAAAATTCTGTGGAAAAGCCATTGCAGTGTGCACTTTTTATCAATGTTTCATTATTCTGTCATGCAGAATCACAGTTGCAATATTTCATACCATGAGAGGTTTAAGCTCGAAGATAAATGAATCACAAAAGCACACAATATGCCACAGGCAAAATCTTTTGTAAACATGGAAGACTCATCTTGTTTGACGCTCTCCCACTGATATTTTAAAATAGTGTAATGATTGTTAATTGTTCAACACTGAAATCCAGCACTGGTTATAATTAAAATGCAGGTGTTTAAGATTTTATTTTGTTTTCCTGATGCACATGAATTAATTTGTATGCTTTGCTCTGCATAACCGTGTCATCTATACTTCCAGTTAAATTAATATTTTTAACAGTAAAATAAATTTGATATCAGCTTACCTCATCAAATAGCTTTCCTTTCTGTTAGAGCAAAAAGATAGATTGAACATACACAGTAATGTATGTAAGCGTGGTTCATGAGCTATGTCATCAGAAAATTAAGTCAGTCCTCAGTGGTCATCAAAAAATATGACATTGAAATCAGAGCTCTTTTTTCCAACAAGGAAGCTAAAAACCATGTATATAATTGGGAAAACGTCTAGTTTCTTTGGAGACTGTACATTTCCTTTACATTTGCAGCAAGATATAATATTAAAAAGTGACAAGCACTTTATTAATAAGCATGACATTTTGGGACAAGATTTCTTAGAATTTTGGCAGTGAAGGTAGACACAGTTTGCTTACTATAAATAGGGAAGTTAAAATTTACTATTCTTTTCAATTTCTGAATAACTGTCTTGAATTCACAGACACCTTTCTGTCATACAGTTATACCATTTTCAGCTTTTCCTTGTGTCTTTTCTTGAATTTCTATGTTATGAGATAGCCCTGAATTATTGTAAATAAGCAACAGAGAGAAGAAACAAATAGAGCCAAACAGCAGGGGTTTGGGATTATTGTTATATTCTTCTTCTTATTATTATTATTATTGTTTAGATACTTGAAAGTACTTTTTTTGCAAATACTGTAAGGTACACGTACAACTTTTATTCTGCTAGTGAAGACACACATTGAGCAAACAATGTTGTCAACGTGTTTTCTGTTAGACAGCTCACTGCATCTGGAATTGTTAGACAGCTTAAAAGCCGTGTCACACTATAGTTATTTCAGTACTGTTTGATTTGATTTCTAACACAGTTTACATTTGGAAAGAAAAAATTATAGGCAAGGACAGATCATAAGTAGCAGAATGTCCCAAATGACAATCTCATATCAAGAGGGAATAAGAACTAAATGGTATTTATGATAATACTTAGCTGCATTAAAGTAAAACATTTTCTTTTAATAACTCGAATCCATCATCACTGCTACGTACATCTTTCATTTAAGAAACATAACAGTCATGTCATGTATGGACCGACTTTTTTAAAATGTGGAGGATTTATCTATCCATCTTAAATTAAAATGGATGAAAATGCCTGGCTGAATATCTAGATTTAGTATTTTTAACCATGAATAAAGCAATTATTGAATTAAGCAAGACTTTGCTGAATGGGAGGTAGAGATGACAGGGGATGATCTGAAATATCAAAATGCTACCATACACAGGAATCTTATTCTGTTTCCTACCATCTGTTCATACAACGAACCACTTCAAAGTTGGTGGGACTGCATTGTCCAAACAATGATTACTTGTCAGCAAAATGGAGTAAGACCACAAAGACTGCTCTAAATGCTTGTACTCCCAACTGTATAAAGGCTCAAGACACTAATTTTGGGAGAAAGATACAACGATCCAGCTTGTACCATGTATTTTATAAAAAGTAAGTCAGCTCACCTTTCTTTCCCAAAAAGAGAATGACTTCAAAACCACATGACTTCCAAGAAAAGTGACCATTTTTTTTTTCCAGGTAATCATAAAACTATATTTTTTAAGACAAAATCTTCTACTTCTTGTATATGTGTTTACAAGGATCTGGCACAAAGACCAAAAAGTTGACTGTATCACAGGACATTTCATATAAAGAATTTAAATGTTTTAAAAAGATGAATCACTTAATCCAGAAGTTTAATGAAATTCAATTTAGTTGAGCATGACAACTAGTTAGGAGTATGGTAGTTCAGTTTTCTGATTTATTTTCTCCGTTTTCTGAAGTATAGAGTAAGCATCATGCAATACTGAGGATCTACATACACATACTACACACGTAGTCACGTTGCACACACATAGCTTCATGATTTTATTTTGTGAGTATAGAGTAAGGCTGGCAATTTCAGATATGTCTCAACAGCCATTTAGGGGCTTGAGCTTGGATGAGTCAAATTCCATCTTTACTTACTGATTCCTCATCCTCAAATCTTTCAAATCTAACACTGGAGGCAAACAAAATCTGCGTCTTATTATTAAGCGTATATTAGACAACAATATTCCTGCTTGCTTAAATGTTGTTAGATCACACACTCAAGAAGAATTTCATGTGATTGACTGCATTATATTAGATATTTATTCTACAGGAACAGGAAGTCATGGCCTATAGCCTGTCTACACAATGAATACACAATGGATTTATATTGCCATCTGCAAAAAGAAAATAAAAGACTGGATTAGTGATATGCTGAAAATACTTTTTGTTATGTATTTTTTTTAGCAAGTATTAAGTATTTCTTCTGCAGAATATACAATAAAGGTACCTTAAAGTGCTACTTAAAATATAAATATTTTCAGATTTTGGTATAAAATGAATTATAATGTAAGAATTTAGGTTACATACATAAATTGGGAAATTATTTTCTCATTGATGTAAAAATTTCTTTCTTTGAAGAATGTTTTGCAAGTTTTAACAAGGTTGTGCCAAAACTTTTTATTTTTCATTATATTTCAAACACAAAGCAATGATACTAACTACTTAATCCAGATATGAATAGGTTAGTAGCAATGTATTGTGTATTTAAGACACCTGGTAGATAATGAATACATTTTTTATCATACTGTTAAGTACACAATAATTATTGTGCTACCTGTGCTCCATGAAATAGTTGGAGATTGCAGTCTAAGATTTTGGGAGAACAGAGGTGAGCATTAGTTGTATAACTATTAACTTCTGGTTTGCTTTTCTAATTCAAGGCCAAGTTTGTGTCATTCAGATGCTGACTATGTAATTTAAAGAAGTGCCAGAAGGTCATTTCACATCACTTTCACTTATCTATGAATCTCCTAAGTTTATGAGAGGAAGAACTGGCAGGTTTTATATGCACAAACTCACAGCTGGGGAGTATTTAATTAATTGGTTCAGTGCTTAATATGCTTGCCAAGTGAGCAGACGCCAATAAAATCAAACTATTCAATGTATTTTTTGAATAAAATTGGAAAGGATTTATTATTTTAGTTGCTTAATATTATTTGAAGTCACTTTTTCAATGTTGTTTTTAGATTTTTTCAATAAAAATGATTAGTTTTGGCTAAAGTATTAATGATGTTTTTGAATATAACAATGGCAAATTTAATACAGACCACTAAATAGCTTGAGCTCTTGAGTTTGATTATAAAGACATGGCAACAGTATAGCTGTCTTTTTAATAGCCTAGTAACAAAGTGGAATGATGATAAGACCACATCTGTGGTCTTTGAAGAAATTCATGGCTTCACAATAAGTAAAATAATTTTAGTATAATGCCAATGAATTCACGAAAGATTTCTAAAGATTTTTTTTCTTTTTTTTTCTGAGCAGTGTGACTCCAGCTGCTGAAAATATTTAATTATCTAACCTTGTTCACAGAAAAGGCAGTTATTAAAATAGCTGAAATCAGTCTGGGTTCCTGATTCCAAATGACATAAGACAGACTACATTATATTTGTCACCTACATTCTTTCCAATACTAGTTACTATCCTGAGAAGGAGACTGAGTCATGACAGATTTTCTAATAAATTCTGCTTTTTTCTTAGATTCACTTCTTAAGACAGGCTTGAAGTACTTTAGCAGCACAATACCAAAAGCTTGCATCACTGTTGATTAGGTCATTTTAACATAAAGTTATATTTATAATGAAGGTGTCATTTTTACTCTTAATATCTGTATGAGTGAAAAAACTATTTTCTCACTCTTCAAGCCTGGCCAGTGTGGGATTGATTAGGTGGTGCAAAATTGCTTACTTGTGACCAGCAGATTTTCGAGATTCAGGAGCATCCTGCCTCCCCGCCAACAAATGTTGTCACTAGATGGGAGCTTTCCTCGTTCCTCCTGTTAGAACAAGACCACAGTCCACCTCAGAATTCACCTAGCTGCATATGAAGCCAAGAAGAGAGCAGGTAAGCTCTCTCTGGAGAGCCTGACTCTTCAAGGATCAGCTAGGCTGTGGACATTTATACTTCTTCTCTTTATTCCTAAGAATAACAAATAACAAAACAATCAAGGGAAAGTAGTTACATCAGTCTTTCCTGATGGAAAAAAGAGCTCTTACAGCTTGTGATTCTTCTAGAAACATTAATTTTGCATATATGAATACATAAAATCCCAGACAACTGGAAAGACTAACTGTGCTTCTATTTAGAACAATATACAATTTGTCTGATAGGGTACACTTATCAGATGATAGAAATGAATGAGGCTTTAATTTCCCTCAGGCTAAAGAGTCTAAAACTCTATTCACCTGCTCACCTAATTCATTAACTAATGGGCTGTATAAAATTATGAAAAATGCAAATCATACCAGCCCCACAATCCAGTCTAGACTTCATCTAAGTAAATGGTGTTCTACTAGGGGGATTGGTAGATTTGGCCTTATAACTCACATGCTAATTTCTGGAAAGAACTCTTCCTGGCTTTGTAAAAGGAATGAATAGTCATCATTACTTAGCTGTTCACAAATATCATTAGCTTTCATTTAAATCACCTGAAAATTTTTGCAGTTAAATATATTTTCAGTAATCAGCAGATACAGGCCATTGGACGAGGCCTTTCTTTCTCTTGGTTTTTTGTTTTTTTCCCCCCTTCATTTTCCCACTTTGTAGCTGCAGAAATGAATAGGAAAGTCATCCTAACAGAATCTCCAAGTTCCTGTTCCCTGATACAGAAGGTTCATTGGCTGGCAGTAAGAAAATGAGAAACCTGGCCAGAGAATCTGTGAGGAGCCATTGCAACCATTGCCAAGTTTCCGTCTTGAAGTATTCTGCTATACTTCAGGGAAAGAGTTTGTTAGAATCAGGCTAGGATGAAGGAACTGCAAAAAATCCTTTTACAAAAGTCTTCTACTTACAAAACTTTCCAGTATTAGGCCCTGCTCATGTAGTTATAATCCACGTCTCGCCTCTCCTCTTCTTTATATTCCTTTGGAAATAAACCATTCCTCTTTCAAGTAACCTTATCTGTGTTACAGAATCACAGAATCACAGAATCACAGAATGTTAGGGATTGGAAGGGACCTCGAAAGATCATCTACTCCAATCCCCCTGCCGGAGCAGGATTGCCTAGACCATATGACACAGGATCGCGTCCAGGCGGGTTTTGATTGTCTCCAGAGAAGGAGACTCCACAACCTCTCTGGGCAGCCTGTTCCAGTGTTCAGTCACCCTCACCGTAAAGAAGTTTTCCTCATATTTATGTGGAACCTCCTGTGTTCCAGCTTGCACCCATTGCCCCTTGTCTTGTCAAGGGATGTCACTGAGAAGAGCCTGGCTCCATCCTCATGACACTTGCCCTTTACATATTTAAAAACATTAATGAGGTCACCCCTCAGTCTCCTCTTCTCCAAGCTAAAGAGACCCAGTTCCCTCAGCCTCTCCTCATAAGGGAGATGTTCCACTCCCTTAATCATCTTCATGGCTCTGCGCTGAACTCTCTCTAGCAGTTCCCTGTCCTTCTTGAACTGAGAGGCCCAGAACTGGACACAATATTCCAGATGCGGCCTCACCAGGACAGAGTAGAGGGGGAGGAGAACCTCTCTTGACCTACTAACCACACCGCTTCTAATACAGCCCAGGATGCCATTGGCCTTCTTGGCCACAAGGGCACATTGCTGGCTCATGGTCATCCTGCTGTCCACTAGGACCCCCAGGTCCCTTTCCCCTGTGCTGCTCTCCAACAGGTCTGTCCCCAGCTTGTACTGGTACATGAGGTTGTTCTTGCCCAGATGCAGGACTTTACACTTGCCCTTGTTATATTTCATTAAATTTCTCCCCGCCCAACTCTCCAGCCTGTCCAGGTCTCTCTGAATGGCAGCACAGCCTTCCGTTGTGTCAGCCATTCCTCCCAGTTTTGTGTCATCAGCGAACTTGCTGACAGTGCACTCTATTCCCTCATCAAAGTCATTAATGAATATATTGAATAGTACTGGTCCCAGTACCGACCCTTGAGCGACTCTGCTAGACACAGGCCTCCAACTGGACTCTATCCCATTGACCACCACTCTCTGGCTTCTTTCCTTCAGCCAGTTCACAATCCACCTCACTACCCGATCATCCAGACCACACTTCCTCAGTTTAGCTGCGAGGATGCTGTGGGAGACTGTGTCAAACGTTTTACTGAAATCGAGATAGACCACATCCACAGCTTTACCATCATCTATCCACCGGGTGTCCTCATAAAAGGCTATCAAGTTGGTTAAGCATGACTTCCCTTTGGTGAAGCCATGCTGAGTGCCCCTAATGATCCCCCTCTCCTTGATGTTCCTAGAGACAGCACCAAGGACAAGTTGTTCCATCACCTTTCTGGGGATGGAGGTGAGGCTGACCGGTCTATAGTTACCCGGGTCCTCCTTCTTGCCCTTTTTGAAGACTGGAGTGACATTCGCTTTCCTCCAGTCCTCAGGCACCTCTCCCGTTGCCCACGACTTAGCAAAGATGATAGAGAGTGGCCTAGCAATGACTTCTGCCAGCTCCCTCAGCACCCGCGGGTGCATCCCATCAGGGCCCATGGATTTATGGATGTCCAGATTGCTTAATTGGTCCCTGACCCAGCCCTCATCAACCAAGACAGACTCCTCCTCTATCCTGACTTCTTCTGGGGCCTCAGGGGTCCGGGGCTCCTCAGGACAGCGTCCAGCCAGTATAGACAGAGGCAAAGAAGGCATTCAGTAACTCCACCTTCTTTTTATCCTTTGTCTCCAGGGCCCCCACCTCATTCATCAGTGGGCCTACATTGCCTCTAGTGTTGGCTTTACCTGCAATGTATTTGAAGAAGCCCTTTCTGTTGTCCTTGACCTCTCTTGCAAGGTTTAATTCCAAGGAGGCCTTAGCTTTCCTAGTTGCCTCCCTATATCCTCTGACAACAGACTTATATTCCTCCCAAGAGGCCAGCCCCTCCTTCCACTTGAGTTTGCCCAGCAGATCCCTGTTCAACCATGCAGGTCTCTTGCTACCCTTCCTTGACTTCCTACCTGTTGGGATGCTCTGATCTTGAGCTCGGAAGAAGCAGTCCTTGAATGCTAACCAACTATCTTGGGCCCCCTTACCTTCTAGTACTCTGTCCCATGGGATTTCCCCTAGCAATTGCTTGAAAAGGCCAAAGTTGGCCCTCCTGAAGTCCAGGGTTGTGATTCTGCTAGCGATTCTGTTCCTGCCACATGAGATCCTGAACTCCACCATCTCATGGTCACTACAACCAAGGCTGCCCTCAACCTTCACCTCTTCAACCAGACCCTCCTTTTTAGTGAGGATAAGATCCAGCAGCGCTCCTCTCCTAGTTGGCTCATCCACCATTTGCATCAGAAAGTTATCATCAATGCACTGGAGGAACCTCCTGGACTGAGGATGGCTGGCTGAGTAGGCCTCCCAGCAAATATCAGGGTAGTTGAAATCCCCCACAACAACCAGGCCCTGTAATTGCGAGACTGCTCTCAGCTGCCTGTAGAAGGCCTCATCAAGCTCCTCATCCTGATCCGGTGGCCTGTAATAGACACCCACAACAGTATCACCCCTGACAGCCTGTCCCTTAATTCGCACCCACAAACTCTCAACTCGCTCCTGATCCGCCCCTGGACAGAACTCAATACATTCTAGCTGCTCACTCACATAAAGAGCAAGTCCACCACCTCTCCTTAGTGGCCTGTCTTTCCTGAACAGGACATAGCCATCCATGACCACATGCCAGTCATGCGAGGTGTCCCACCAAGTCTCTGTAATTGCCACTAGATCATAGCCCCCCGACCGAACACGGATTTCCAGCTCCTCCTGTTTATTCCCCATGCTGCGTGCATTGGTGTACAGGCATTTGAGGGAGCGAGCTGAGCACACCGATTTCACCCCAGGGGGATGGGAGGCCTCCTGGTCTACCTCAACACTAGAGCGTTGCCCCAGTGGTGCAAGCCCAGCTACTACCCCATCCCCCTTCGAATCTAGTTTAAAGCTCTCCAAATGAGCCCTGCTAATTCCTGTCCCAGAACCCTTTTGCCCCTATGACATAAACCTTTCCCATGTATTACGGTCACTCCTGGTGTCTCAAATGTTGACTCAAATGTTTGTGTTCACCACTGAGTACACGGATACAATCTTCAAAGATCCAGGATTTCTCTCAGTGATCTCCCAGTAATTACCTTTGTTTAGAAAACAAATAGAAATATGTTTCCAATCCTCACTAAACTTTGCTTTGTGTTTCTTCCAATTGCAGTCCTGACTGCAGAAATGGGCGATTATTCTACACACTTAAAACAGAATCTCTGAGCACGCTATTTTACTGAAGAAAGGTTGAGGTTTTTTAGCTGTTTGCTATTTGTATCCAATTATTTATTTGTAGTAATTTAAAAAGAAATATTCTAGTTAAACTTGGGATAGAGCTGAATTGCATCTACTCTGTTAACATCAGTAAATTTCAGGAAAATGGGATTAAATCCTCCAATGAAAAAAAAAAACAAACGTGGAAGCCAGAGTCTTGCACACAGTTTGTTTCAAGAATGCACTTTATATAAGAGTCTGGAATTTTAAATGGTAGGGCATATAGGATAGCAGTCACAGCTTGACTGGAAGAGCTGGTGTCTTGGCCAGTGTGAGTGTGAATATATATATGTCATAGAACAGAAATCTTAAACTATCACTACCTACTTCTATCCACTACATTATCCACCCTGCTTTGTAAATATATTTGGGATTATATGTCATTGAATGGCATGGTTCTCTTGTTACTATCGTACCCCAAATTCCGCTCAAACAGCATACATATTACATGTAACATTGGATGAACCACTCTGCTTTTTGCTTTAATACTTGAGGCCTGCGTAAACCTGTCATTTTTAAATATATGTGATGGTGAAAATTGGTGTGCCCTGTTTATACGTTATCATAGTCAATCAGGAATAGGTTTCTATAAACACTGTTTTTTATGAGCTTTCTTTTCATGATCGAATCACCAAGTCAAACCGTTATTTCTCCAAGACATCATTACCCCTGCTCTCTTGCTCCTTTTTTCCTTTCCCAGTCTCTATAAAGGACTGTGGACCCTTAAAGAGTTTTAGCTATACGTTCTTGTCTATACTTTCATCAGTGACATCAAGAAGATAGTAAGAGTCCTTGAAATATTAACATACTCTATTGAGAATTATAAAAAGTATTGAGTAGAGAGGGTAAATCTTGTAAAAATATTACTTTGGTGGTTATTTGCTATCAATATTGTTGACCAATGTCTGCTAATGTACAGGAAAAAATATTTCAAGAAAAAGATCATGTCTTCATTTTGTATGTCATGTCCAATTAAATATTTTAATTTAAATTAATTTTTAAGATCAAAGTATGAGGAGAAGGAACACGCCTCCACAAAATCCAATGTGAATCAAAGTGAAGACGTTTATTAAACATAAGCTGTCCCTTTTATACATTTTGTACTTTCCCTGGCTGTAAGCATGTGCATTGCTATTCGTTAATATTACTAAACATACTCTTCTTTGATGTGTTGATTGGTCACTGCTCTGCCACTGGTCCTTCCTTAATTGGCTCCATCAGTTCTTGTTTCTTCTCCTCTGTGTTCGGCTCCCACCGGCTACTCCCTCAATTCTTGTTTGCTCAGCTGCTGTTTTTCCTCATCTCTCGAAGGTCGGCTTGTTGACACTAGCTACATGAATCTTCTCACGCAGCTAGGCCTTCACTCCATACTCTCATACTTCTGGCTCATTACATGACCATTCTGCTCCAAAAACCCCTCTACAATTCCCCCTTTCTTTTCTTGAGCCAGAAAGGCCGTGTTTATTGTCCGCTGCAGGGCCCTTTGCAAGCAGGAGAATAAACACGGTAATACAAGGATGGTAATACAAATCACAAACAATCCCATCAATAGCATTTTAATCAATCCAACCAGCCACCCTCCAATTCCCAAATTACCCAACCAGTCATCCAGGAACCCATGCTGTTCCCGTATTTTCTGTGTGGCACCCATGAGCTCTTTGATCTGCTTATGAATTGACCTGGAATGATCGTTCAGATCCATGCAACACATCCCATCAAACTCCTGACATCCGTGACCGTGCACTAATAATAAAAAATCTATAGCAGCTCTATTTTGTAAGGTAGCATGTCGGATACTATCTACATCATTGGCTAATGTTCCTAAAATTCTAGAAGTTTGATCAGCTCTTTTTGCAACCCAGCAAGCTAAATTTCGCAATTGTGTTAGTCCTTGTGCAGCAGCCACACCCGGTGCAAAAATAGAAGAAAGAACTACTTTGGTCCTAGACCATAGTTCTACCTCATCTTTACATTCTTTCCCTAAGGTAGTGACACTTCTTTTAATCTTGTGTAGGTTAGTGTGGTTTAATATGACCTTTCGTGTAGGCATTAGTAAGCTTAATTTACCTATGGTACACGGACCTCCCAGTTTTTTACTGGGCAGCCCTGGCCAAGCCCTATCTCCACAAATTAGGAATAAACCTTCTGGTAATTTTCTAGGCATGGCCAAATCCGGTGCTGGCTCTGTTCGACTGAGCCCTACGTTTGCACACCAGATAGATTCATTTTGCCACAATGGATTACTGGGTGTGACGTTTTGTAATCTCTTTATGTCGTTCTGATAAATGTTTGATCCCTCTGTGTAACTGAAAAACACACAGGATTCTGCCTCTAAAGTTCCTAGGATGTCAAGTTCTTGGGGCTCTAAGGGACTGACAGGCAAGCTATCATCCCATAAATCCCAATGTTCGCCACATTTCGTTGCATTCTCACAGAGGCTCTGTTTCAGCACATTCAACCCTGCCACTATCTCCTTACTTTCAGATCTGTTTAAGGGGACCCCCACTAGAAATGTATGAAAGGGTTGTTCAGGCTGAGCTAAGGAGGCACAAAACTGCGTCTGGTTCAAGCTCCGCATCAGAGTCACCCAAACGTTGTGACTCCCCTTCCATGGTGTAGGTGGAAGGACTATCAGTTGATGACCTTTTGTCAGGTCCAGGATCCAAAGCAGGCTTAACACAGAAAAAACAACCCCTTGCTTCATCATGACTGCGCCTTTTGCTCCCTTTTCTATACCTCCCACGCAAACTTTTTTTCACACTTCCAGCAGTCAGGGCACTGGATGTCTCGAGAGGTCAGTGTTCCGAGGCAGATCCTGAGTTGGCTCCTGTAGTTCAGGTTGTTTTTGTAGCCACGGCTTCACCCACTTAGCTGGTACCCATTTGGCTCCTGTATCTGTAACGACACATGCATACCCTCGACCCAACGTTATTAATTTCATTGGACCTTCCCACACACCAGTCACCCCATTTTTTACCATCACTTTGGCTTGTTCCTGTTCTTTCTGAAAAGCCTCCATACCTCCCTTTAGCCCTGCACCATGTTTTACTGCTGGAGGTACAGAGTAGTCCTGTGGCAAGCGTAAAAAGTTTAGTACATAAAGTACTTTACACAACCTGTCAGGAGGAGATAGCCCTGGCTCTCCCCCTTTTTGTTTTTGTAAAAGGTGTTTCAGAGTTTGATTCATGCGCTCCACAATATCTTGTCCTGTTGGTGAATGTGGGACACCTGTTACATGTGTTATACCCCACAGCTGGAAAAAGTCCTGTGTGGCACGTGCCACATAGCCTGGGCCATTGTCCGTTTTAATCGTCTGTGGAATGCCCAGGGATGCAATAGCAGAACGCATGTGTCGTTGAACGTGTTTGCTGGATTCACCTGTTTGTGCTGTAGCCCAGGTAGCAAGGGAGAAACAGTCAACACTCACGTGGACATATTTCAGCCGTCCAAATTCGGGGATGTGTGTTACATCCATTTGCCATATCTCCAACGGTCCACTACCGCGGGGGTTGACACCAGGTGCTTAACCACCCCCAAGATGTTGACAGTCTGGACAGGACTGGACTATCCCACGTGCATCTGCACTGCGTAGCCCAAACTGACGCCGCAGTACCTTAGCAGATTGATGGAAAAAGGCATGGGATCGTTGTGCTTGAGCGAAGCGATCAATTGAAGGCGCAGCCCAGGCAGGTGCGACAAGTTTGTCTGCCCGAGCATTGCCTTCAGCTAAGCCTTCCAGGAGTCCTGTGTGACTACGGATATGTGTGATGAAATATGGATGCAGTCGCTCTGTCAGCAAAAGCCATAATTCATGAAAAAGTTGGTATCGTTGTTCATTAGCTATCTCTTTGAGCAGAGCACGCTCCATCGCCTGAAGACCTCCACCACAGCTCGCAATTCTAATTGTTGTGTAGACCCTTGAATGTCAGATAAAATTACGTCATGCCACTTCCCATTGTCTAGCCATGTTAGTGCTGCTTTTTGAGCTTTGCCTCCAGCATCTGTAAAAACGGTGACACCACTGACCGGACGTTCTGACCTTTTTGGTAATTCTTCCCATTGACCCAATTGCAGCACAGAGAAGTATTTGTGAGGGGGTAGATGTACCTTCAACTCGCCCCTATAATCCAATAACGCAACTTGTAATGGTATGGAATTTTGTAATGCCCATTGTAGATACTCTGCAACCAGTGGAATAACCAAAAAAGCAGGTTCGACGCCTGCTATCTCTACAACCCTCTGCCTTCCTTTCATTACAAGTTGTGCTATGGCCTCTACTTTCGTAGTGATGGTATGTTTTGGTTGCATAGGCAAAAAGATCCATTCCAGTACATGTAGAGGATCCTTGTCAGTCACCCACTGCATAATTAATGCCAGGGGGTGGCGATCGTGATTGATAACCAATACTCCAATACTGTAATCTGGGTCCCAACGGTGAGTGTATGCCATAGCTATTTTGGTACTCAGGTGTTTCAATGCCTGCTCAGCTTCCTGTGTCAATGTGCGGGGGGCATCTGCACCGCCTCCTCCCTTTAGCAATTGCATCAAAGGTGCCAATTCAGCATTGGTGAGACCACACAGGGTTCGCACCCAATTGAGGTCTCCCAACAGTTTTTGTACATCATTTAAAGTACTGATATTCACACGAATTTCTAGGTTTTGGGGTCTAACAGTTGTTTTGGTAATTTCCCACCCAAGGTACTTCCAGTTTTCCTCCTGTTGTACCTTTTCTGGGGCTATTTGCAATCCACCTTTTGCTAGTTCAGTCTGCAGTGTATGAATCAATTGGTTTTTATCCAATTGTTTCCCTGCTATTAGAATGTCATCCATATAAGGGTATATAATCAAATTTGGAAAATTCCTTCGCACAGGAGCAAGTGCCCAGGCCACATACATTTGAAACATTGTCGGTGAATTTTTCATTCCCTGTGGTAACACAACCCAATGATAGCGTTTCATAGGTGCAGCTTTGTTCACTGATGGCACTGAAAAAGCAAATTTCTGATAGTCATCAGGGTGCAAAGGGATGGTGAAGAAACAATCTTTTAAGTCAATGATTAAAATGTCCCAATCTTTAGGGATCATATTGGGGGATGGGAGCCCTGGTTGTAGGGTTCCCATATCATCCTTGACCTCATTGATTTTTCGAAGGTCATGTAACAAACGCCATTTGCCACTTTTTTTCGGAATAGTAAATATTGGGGTGTTTCATGGGCTTGTTGTGGGCTCAATATGACCTTTTTCCAGTTGCTCCTGTACCAAGCTTTCAAGGTGGGCGATTTTTTCTGCAGACAGCGGCCATTGATCAACCCAAACTGGGGTTTCTGTTTTCCAGGTTAGTTTTAGGATTGGTCGCCCTTCATCAATGGCCGCCTCTAAAAACCCTCACTGTTAGTTACCAAACGTGCCCCTAATTGACTTAATGCATCTCTCCCCAGTAAACAAATGGGGACAGGCATCACATATGGTCTTACTGTACAGGTACTCCCATCCTGCAATTTGCAACAAATCACATTTGTACTGATTTTAGTGGTCTGTATTCCCCCGACCCCCAAAATGGGCGTAGGGGGGATCTCCAATGGCCACGAACGAGGCCACGCTACTTGACTGATTATTGTAACGTCTGCTCCAGTATCAATCAGCATAATTACCACGCAAGTTTTCCCACCAGGTTCTTTTAGTGTTACCCGTTCTGTTGGTTTTGCCTTGCTGATATCCATTGCCAGATAAATGTCAGCCTGGCCTGTTGATCCAAAACCCCCAGCCCCTCTTATCTGATTCCCAGCTGTGGGCACAGCTGATTTAAAGGGGACCAGTTGTCCAATTTTTTCTCCTTTGGGTATATGAATTGGTGGCAGGGGGGTCCATACCATAATAGGTATGACCCCTGTAAAATCGGCATCGATTATACCGGGTAAAACGAAAAGAGCTTTTCGGGTCGTAGAGGATCGCCCGATAAGTAAGGCACTCAACCCGTGACCCAGTGGGCCTTTCATATCGGTGGGTCTACATTGTACTTGCGGGTCTATCAGAGTCACCTCTACTGCTGTGGCAATGTCCACCCCAGCACTCCCTCTTGTGGCGGCGGCGACGCCATCCAGGCAGCCCGGGTGGAAGACCTGTTTTGTGTCATCGCGCTGGGTCTCCTCGCGCTCGCCCCCCCGTTTCCCAGCCGAGTTCCCTGCTTAGTGAATCTAGATCGGCATTCATCTGCACGGTGACCGTATTTCCGGCAGCGATTGCAGGTCCCTGCAGACTCGTGACTTTTTACTCGGCATTGAGCCTTAAGGTGTCCCGGTTTGCCACAGCTGTAACATTTTGGTCCCTGATCGCCTCTCCCTGATCGTACTAGAGGTTTCACCGCAGCCGCAAAGGCTGACGCCATGTATCCTGCTGTTTCTTCCGTTGTTCCTACGCGCTCACACGCATCCATCATTTCTGCCAGGCTAGAATTTTTGGGTAATGTCTGTAAAATGCGCTTACAAGTAGGATTAGCGTTGTCGACTGCCAACGACATTAGCAACACCTCTCGAGCTACATCGGTCCGCGATGCCCTTTCCAATGCTTCACGCAATCTTTCTAAAAATGTCATATAAGGCTCAGATGGATCTTGCCTTATTTTTGTATAGGCAGGAATTACTTTCCCATCTTCTGGGAGGGTTTTAAAAGCCTCTCGGGCTAAGGTGGCAGTAAGTGCCAAGGCTTCTGGTCTAAGTCGTGCCTGTCGTTGTGGATCACTAAACTGCCCTTCTCCCACCAGTTGGTCAAATGTTATCCCTAAAAGAGGATCATTATCTCCCCTCCCCAGGTTTTCCACCGCTGCAGCCTGTGCTGCGTCATGCCACCTCGTCCGCCACAAGAGTTCCTGCATCGGGGTTAAAATCATCGCCATCAATTGCTTAAAATCAAAAGGTGTTAAAAGCGTAGACATAAAGATACTATTTATAAATGCTTGGGTATAAGGTGCATGCAACCCATTTTGTTGTACCGCTTTCCGTGCCTCCTTAACAATCTCCCACTGTAATCCTACCCAGCGCGGTGGTTCTCTCCGATTTCCCAAAATAACTGGGAAAGCTGTGGGCAGAATCTCCCCCTCCACTAGCGCATTCTGTATAACTCCTCGCCACCGTAATCGCGGATGGTCTCCTCCCCCGTCCCCCATGACAGAGTGCATACCAACATTCCCATCCATATTTCTCATGCGGCTAGTCCCAGCCGCCTCAGCACCCCCCCGGCCCCCCCGGCCCCCCCGCGTAGGCGTTCCCTTTCTTCTTCTCTCCTCTGCTCCTCCTTATGTTGTCGCTCAGTTAAGGTTGTCTGTCTTTCCAGGTCTTGTAATTTTGTTAACAATTTTTCCGCCCAAGCCACCGGATCCTTAAATTTCCCTGGACCGCCGGCAGGTGATGGGAGAGACGACGGGGGCAGAGGGGGATATTCGTATTCGGCGCGATTTGTGAGATTGGTGGCTCACGGAGGCTTGAAGGGTGGCGGGGTGGGCTCGGGCTGATGCTCATCAACCTCCATTTCCTCCGGTTTAGGGGGCTCCCCTGTTGGTTTAGGGGGTATTTCAATTTTCTCCTGCTCTTCTGGTGGTGCGGAGGGGTTTGAAAAAACCGGTATTGGCGGCTGACCAAAAACACGAAGACCTCTCACCCCAGGGTTAACCTCTGTTGGACGCAGAGCCGTAAAAGCCCCTGCTGCAACAGCCCTCTCTGCTTTCATTTCTTGAAGAGCAGTAAGAACAGCTCTCCATGCAGTTGCCAGTTCTATTGCCTCCTTTTCCCCACTGCTTATCGCGTCCCATAAACCCTTTCCAATATCTTCCCAAGTGTCCACCTTAAAAGCGCTCTGGGGGTCCGAAGGGAACCCATGCTCTCGACACCAAACTAACAGTCTCCGGAGGAAATGCTCATCATGTTTCACTCCTCTCTTAGAGAGGATATGTAGGAGAAGCCTTACTATCGCACTTTCTTCTTTAGAAATATTTTGACCCATCTCCTTTTTCCCCCGGCTGCTCACCTCACTAAGTGTCCCGTTGCAACGTTCTTTTCTTTTCTTGCGAGTCGTCCTCCGTCTCGCCCCGGTCTTCAGACCTGCTGAGCCGTACTCCAGCCGGTGTACCTCCTTCTGGGCTATTCCCCGAACTTGCCGTCGATCAGCGTCTCATCAGGGTCACCATCTGAGGAGAAGGAACACGCCTCCACAAAATCCAATGTGAATCAAAGTGAAGACGTTTATTAAGCATAAGCTGTCCCTTTTATACATTTTGTACTTTCCCTGGCTGTAAGCATGTGCATTGCTATTCGTTAATATTACTAAACATACTCTTCTTTGATGTGTTGATTGGTCACTGCTCTGCCACTGGTCCTTCCTTAATTGGCTCCATCAGTTCTTGTTTCTTCTCCTCTGTGTTCGGCTCCCACCGGCTACTCCCTCAATTCTTGTTTGCTCAGCTGCTGTTTTTCCTCATCTCTCGAAGGTCGGCTTGTTGACACTAGCTACATGAATCTTCTCACGCAGCTAGGCCTTCACTCCATACTCTCATACTTCTGGCTCATTACATGACCATTCTGCTCCAAAAACCCCTCTACAAAAGTACACACTTAAAAACTTAAATTAGTTTAATATACCTCTAAGATAAGCATGGGTTTGTTGTGCCCCAAGTGCAGGACTTGACACTTAGCCTTGTTGTATCTCATACAGTTGGCCTCGGCCCATCGATCCAGCCTCACCAGATCCCTCAACAGTGCCTTCCTACCCTCAAGCAGATGAACACTCCTGCCCAACTTGGTGGGCAAAATTACTGAGGGTGCACTCGATCCCCTTGTCCAGATCATTGAGAAAGATATTAACGAGAACTGGCCCCAATACTGAGCCCTGGGGAACACCACTTGTGACCAGCCACCAACTGGATTTAAGTCCATTCACCACACCTCTTTTGGCTAGGCCATCCAGCCAGTTTTTTACCCAGCAAAGAGTACACCCACCCCAGCCATGACCAGTCAGTTTCTCCACGTAAATGCTATGGGAGACAGTGTCAAAGGCTTTACTAAAGTCCAGGTAGACAACATCCACAGCCTTCCCCTATCCAGTAAGCAGGTCTTGTTGTTGTAGAAGGAGATCAGGTTAGTCAAGCAGGATCTGCCTTTCATAAACCCATGCTGACTAGGCCAGATCACCTGGTTGTCCTGTACATGCCGCATGATGGCATTCAAGATGATCTGCTCCATAACCTTCTCTGGCACCGAGGTCAGGCTGACAGCCTGTAGTTTCCTGGATCCTTCTTCCAGCCTTTCTTGTAGATGGGCATCACATTTGCTAACCTCCAGTCACCTGGGACCTCCCCGCTTAGCCAGGACTGCTGATAAGTTATATAAAGTTCCTCTTGAGTGAGTTTATATCATCCTGTTGAAATCAGATCAGTCAGAATTAGCTTGTTAATGTGTAAGAGGAACACAAGTGTATTGTATTACTGTAGTGTGGCTTTTATTTTCTTTGTTTCTCTTTCCTTTTTTCTTTTGGGAAATGTCTTTCTTATTGTTTGTCAAAGATCTTTCTTAAAGATAGTCTCATAGTTATGAACTTTACAGGTACTTAACTTTTGGATTTGGGCTTATTTATTAATTTAGTTATTGCTAAAATATAAATATTTTTAGCTTGCAAAAGAGTCCCAATCTGTACTTTAACACATACGATATTTCAATTTTCTTGTAATTTTAATGGCTGTGATTAAAGTTTTCCATAACATCTGTCACTACATACTGAATATCGTGAAAGTATGCATAAGGTTATTAGATGGTTTGGATGCTTCCATTTGGACTTTTGGAAGCTCAAAATACTCCTTTTGTGAGCTTTTTTTTGAGGGGGGGAGTGTGTATATCTGAAATATTTGGTGTAATTGCAACCTAACATGGTGCCATAATATCAGTGAGATTTTCAGTCTGATTTCTCTGATGGTTTAATTTCCTGCCATACTGTCCAAAACCAGATCTGAGAAGTCTTAGTTCATGCTAAGATTTAGAATCTTCATGTTGTATCCAAGAAGAATAAATTTTCTTTTCATTTCATGGGTGAAGGAGTTGTCTAAATTTTAGCATTTGATTATTTTGATGGTAGTTTAAAAGATCAGACTTGGAACTGAAGTAGGAAGTGCACTAGAAAATACAGACCAAAATAGTGGTGTGATGGTAATACTGAATCTCAAAAATGTTAGTCACCTAGTTTTGTTCACAGATGAAGCTTTTAGTATTGTAAATTTGAATAATTGGTATATGTACCAAAATGTGTGGTAAAATCCTCACCTGAAAGGAAAGGCAAGATATTCTGATATGTTGACTGTAGATGAAGACAATTTCCAGTAGTCACTCAGGATTATAAAGCAGTATCACTCATACCACTTTGATAAATGGAGAGTAATGACTTTCTACAACTTTATAATATTATTACGATTAATTATTATAACAGCAGCTTTTTCATGTGCTACTTTTTATTTATTTTTTCATAAAATAAATGTCAATAGTTGTTAGCTGTATAGTCTTGGATTTTTTTCCCTCCATCCTGTTCACACACACGCTGCAGGACACTATAAAAAAACCATATCTGCTGTAGGCTACCATTACTGGGCCTAAGAGATAAGTCTGCCACCTAATTATTTTTTTCTTTTCAGAGTATCCTCCCTACTTGCATACCGTAATGGCAAAGAAGTGTCTTTTATTTAGATAAGAGCCTGGAGAGAAGGAAATAAGTACATTTTAAATTTAGGATTTGAAGAAAAGCTTTTGCACAAAAGCAGAGAAGAGACTATTTTAAATAAACAGGAGTGTTGGACTAAGCATATTATTCCTCAAAACCCAGGATCCTCAAGGTGATGTGAGATTATTAAGAAATGGAGCAATAAAGTAGAAGGGACAATACAATGATAAGAACTTGTGGTTAATACCTGGGTAATAAGAAAGGTAACATTCCCCTTCCCTTCATTATCTTCAATAATTGACTCACATCTGCTTATTCTTGTTGCCTTAATTCTCATCGCCAATATTCTTAATAATTACTTAGAAATATGAATGCGTATTTTATCTGAATCTAAAGCAAAAAGTCAGAATGTGTCTCTAATACTTGAAATAAATTAAATTTACAGAGATTAATAGTAATAATGAAATAAGTATATTCTGGAAGGTCTTTATAGGGCAAGAGTTTTCTGGTGATTTCTGTGGCTGAGTACTTATGTTACAATTCCTCCCATATACCTTTAATAACTTTAGTGAGACATTAAAAGCAAATCGGCACAAAGTGTTTCTAAAACCACTGTACAAAGACAGAAAACTCCTTCAATCTAAGTCTGGCTCAGTTACCTAATATTAATAGTGTCCTAATTTACAGATATTGATTAAGAATCTAAAAATAAACAAATACCAGCTTCAGTGAGCCTTAAAACGCATTTGATCACTGAATTTCTTGTTAGCACTATTTTTTTACCAATTATAATAATAAATAGAAAAACATATTTTCCTACTAAGAACACTTTTAAAAATCTATTTTAACTTAATCTATCTGTTGGGGTTTTTTTTCAGTTTTTATTGACTAGGAATGTAATTAGGCTGTTGGGAATTAGAGCTGGGTGATCGCAATATGGATTATAATTGTATACATGATCAAATAAATATAAAAGCTTCAAGTTTTAGAAAACAAATATGTGTAGGAGGATGACCTTGGGAAAAAGGATATATTCAACTTCGCTACCTTGTTTAGAAAAGCATTTAATGTTTTTCTATCAGTCCTTAACTCTGATACAAGATACTGTAGTTTTATTATATAACTTATTTCTAATCATCAGTATTTTTCTTTTTTCTTGGTTTCTGCAGTTATGAATAATATATTATAGTTTCATGCATCTAATTAGAAATTAACTTGAATAAGAGGGAGATAATTAAAAATTTTCTCATGCTTAAATATGGCTCCTAATGTAAAAAACTAGATGGAACTCTGTGTGGTTTTGATTTTTAAATTTAACAATAACTCATGTTCATAATTTATTTTCTAGTTATTTTGTGGTCACTATTCCTCTGAAGATTATTGTATTGAAAAAAAAAACAATAAAAAAACCCAAAACAGATTTCTTAATTAAAATAAGAGGGCTTGTTCTAAACTAACTACTTTAAATCAAATTCCCAATTTCTTTTTCAAAAGAAAGCCACCTAAGTGTTAGACTAATGTTTCTTGGACCCTGTTCAAAGTGATAAATTTTACACTCAGTGCATCTATAATCCAAGTTTACCATGTTCCTCCAGGATGTAACTCACCAGAAAAAAATAAGAAATCTTCTTAATAAAGAAGGCAAAGAAACTGAGTCTACCACACTTTTCCTCAACCATATTACTAAGAATTCCCCTTAGCTCTTTAAAAAGAAATAAATATCAGAAATAAATACAACAATATTAATTAAAAAATATTACAGTATTAATGTCAGCAAGTATAATCTTTATGAAAGTATATTTTTGTTGAAAGCCATTTGATGCACTGGTTACTGTTTATAGGTATGGTTGAAGAATCTTCAGCAGTGTTGGTAAATCAATACTGGCATTTTTGTGTATGTTTTTGCTCCACCTCCATCAGTAATTCTGAGTGTGTAAATGCATTTGTATTTATAAATTATCATGTAGTCTCTTACTTATCATAAAATCATAGAATCATGGAATGGTTTGAGTTGGAAGGGACCTTTAAAGTTCATTTAGTTCACTCGCTGTGCCTTTGGCAGGAACATCTTTCACTAGATCAGGTTGCTCAGAGCCCCATCCAATGTGACCTTGAACAATTCCACTGACAGGACATCCATAACTTCTCTGAGCAGCCAGTTCCAGTGTCTTACCACCCTCATTGTAAAAAAATTTCTTCCTAAATCTACCCTCTTTTACTTTAAAAATGTTGCCCACGCAAATGGTGTATACAAAGAAAACGTAACAAAAATGGAAAAAAAAAGTCTTTTGAAAAATTGATTTTGGTTTGTATTTCAACAAAAGAACACCTGATGTACAGCGGAAAGCAGGTCTACTGTTCAGTGGTAGAAACATTTTCTCTACTTCAGGGAAGCTATATAGGTATAGCTAGGAATCTTGTCCAAGGTTCAGTTTTAATACCCAAGGAAGTCAAAAGAAGTATCCCAGAGAACAGTCAGTCTCTGGGATATACTGATCCATTTTGCTCCATGAATGAGTTGTCAAATAAGAAATAGAATTTGCTGATAAAAGCATACAGCTTCAGGGGCAGAAATCATATTACTTAAGTGAGTTCATACTATTCAATAAGGTACATTATGCAACACAGTAAAAGATGAGAGCGTGTGCCAGCAACTAGCTTCTTCAGTAGAAGTTCCATTGAATCTAGCTGTGAATAGCTTAATATTAAATAACTACAATGGGCATATGTATTCACACCCTACAATGTGAATATATGCCCAAGGGCTGAAGAAATTAACAAAATATCTTTTTGTAGGTAGAGAGGTCAAACATAGACAGTTATACAGATAATGAGTTAGGCAGAGCCCAGACTATTGTTTTGAAAACTGTTTTTTAAAAATGACTAGCAGAGTACTCCTTGTCCCCCTAAGACAAAAAATTTCCTTAGCAATAAGGAAACACCTCTGCTGTGAGATACTTTACAGTGTGTATCTTTTTAGTGGGTTTATGGTCATTATGGCTAATGTGAGGATGTGAGAATTTAAATTAAATCACTTCCTTTTTCTTGTTTCACCTTTTTTTTTTTTTAAATGTATACTTCTTGTCACATAAGAGGAACAATGGAGAGAAGGAACCAGAAAGCATTCTGTAAAAATAATGTTTAAAAAATAGGAAGGGAGAATAAATATTTGCGTGTATATATTAGTTGGGCAAAGAACTTAACTTCTCTGTATCTCTGTTTACCCATCTTTAAGACAGAATAATAACATTAACCTCAAAGAAATCCTATGAAAATGAATCGGAGTAACACTTAAATCATAGAATCATAGAATCATAGAATTGTTAAGGTTGGAAAAGACCTAAAAGATCATCAAGTCCAACCATTGACCCAATGCCACCATGCCCACTAAACCATGTCCTGAAGCGCCACATCTAGATGTTTTTTGAACACCTCCAGGGATGTGACTCCACCACCTCCCTGGGCAGCCAGTTCCAAAGCCTAATGACTCTTTCAGTGAAGAAATTCTTCCTAAGATCCAGCCTGAACCTCCCCTGGCATAACTTGAGGCCATTTCCTCTTGTCCTATCGCTGGTTACCCGGGAGAAGAGACCAACCCCCATCTCACCACAACCTCCTATCAGGTAGTTGTAGAGGGCGATAAGGTCTCCCCTCAGCCTCCTCTTTTGCAAACTAAACAACCCCAGTTCCCTCAGGCGCTCCTCATAAGACTTGTGTTCCAGACCCTTCACCAGCTTTGTTGTCCTTCTTTGGACACGCTCCAGCAGCTCAATGTTCTTCATGTAATGAGAGGCCCAGAACTGAACACAGTATTCTAGGTGCGGCCTCACCAGTGCTGAGTACAGGGGAACAATCACTTCCCTCATCCTGCTGGCCACACTATATTCCCATACAAGCCAGGATACCGTTGACCTCCTTGGCTGCCTGGGCAGACTGCTGGCTCATATTCAGCCAGCTGTCCACCAGCACCCCCATAATTAAGTACAAAAAAGTACAGTGTAAAACTGAAGAGAAATACAGGTCCTATGTTTTATGTTACACCAAGAAAACTCATGAAGCCCAGTGGTAAGCAGTGAACTGGTTTTTATAGTCTCACATATTCCCTTTGAAGTCCTACCATTTTCTGGTAACATACCTTGAGTTATTACCCATGATGTATCACAATGTGATATAGGTTTTGCAGGCTAAAAAAACTGAGTAGTTAAATAACAAAAAGTATACAGACATAGACAATAGGTACACTTTTCTATTATTTGGTAAAATGTAATGCAATTTACTAAGGTAGAAAAATTGTTTTGCTGTTTAAGATCTTTTAGCTAGTTTGAGTAGCTTTTCAAAAATGTATTTTCTCATCTACTATATTTAGTTTGCTCACTGACTGACTTTCAGAGAAGCGAACACATACTTTTTTCTCCCTTGATGTTCCATTCAAGGTAGATTTGAAGCTAGAAGATTAAATAGAAAGCTGTAAGAATTGAGGGACAAAAGCTAAAATTGGCTTCTAATAAATGGTGATATTTTCTTTGGGACACAGAAAGAAAAGAGTTAATTTAAAATGAAGAGTTAAGAACAGTTTTTATTTCTTTATAAAGTTTCACAGTTCAAATAACCTGTCAACTAATAGTTCTGAAAGGTATATAATCATCTGATCTTCCAGCAGTGAAGGTTAATTTTTTCCTGAGAGAAAAATAGTTGAAGGAAATTCAACCTTCTGGCTGAGAATAGAGTTCAAAGTGTAATTATAGGTATTGTATGTAATATATTTTAATGTATTAAATCAGGTCTCCATTTTTAATGTTTGTAAATTGCCAGTTACTGAGATCAAAGCCTTCTAGACTTTTTAATACCATTTGAGAAAATTAAGACTGTCAATAGTGTAGTCAAATATGGAATGATGCTAAGCTACCTGCAACATATGTGATTGTAATGTGCATATACAACTCGTTAAAATAGAGTATAAACATCTTCATTGCTGTCCTTTTTGATTGAGTTCATACTCCTTTCTACTTACAGAACATAATATCCTATGCTATGTACAACAGACTTGAAATAATTCCAGATTTTGAAACTTGGTACCTTTATAAAATAAAATTTCTTAAAAAAATAACCTTACACTTACCTACATTTGAAATAACTGTTTGTAAGTATTATCACAGCTGAAGTATACCAGTATTCATATTAAAATCATGAAGACTGTAGACTTAATCAGGGTCATATACAGAGGGGAAAAAATTAAAACAATAGAAGTACTGGACAATGAAACAATTTGCCTAAATACATGCTGCTGTATCATTATTTAAAGTATTTAAATCAAGACTTTCCAATCTTAATAGCTATTAATTCTGAAGTCATAGACCTGAAGCATAAAAATCATCATAATACCAGGTTAGAAAACAAGGACCTGTCCATCATAGTGTCCTTTTAGCAGCAATAAATGTGGAAATCCAAGCAACATATAATCTTAGGACAATGCATACTGATTATTCTCAGAAGTACTTTCTCACTGTCAATTAATCTGTGACTGAAGGACTTGTTGATCTATATGTAGCACCTTTTTTTTCAGTAGCTCCTCATGAATTCTTCTTCCATTAATTTACATAACCACTTTTTTAGCATATTTAGGTTTAACAGTTATGACATCCTGTAGCAAGCACTTCCAATCCTTAAGCATGTATTGTGTAAAGAAACATTTCCAGTTTCAAACTTGTTATTGTCTTTTTTTTTCACATGATGCTCTCAAATTCTTATACTAGAAAGGACTGTAAAAATCATTCTTTGTTCAATTTCTCCATACATCTCGTGATTTTATAGATTCTTATCATATTTGCCCCTTAATGATCTCCTTTTTAGAATGAAGAATTCAAATCTGTTCAGGATGCAGAAGAGACCATTACATAATTGCTATTATCCTGCTCATCCTTCTCTATATATAATTTCACTCATGTTTTCTGCAGAGGGCAGACTAGAATGTCTATTTTGGATTTTCACATTTGTGTTATAATTGTTTGTTGTTCTCTGCTCTTGTCTTGATATGCTAATATTTTACTCCGTTTCTGTCACTATTGAGAACTGAACTGATGTTTCACAGGAATTACCTGTTATAATCTCAAGATCTCAGTCCAGGGTGGCTAATAGCTAATTCAAAGCCCATCATTGTGAATATAAAGTAGGTTTATTTTTTTCTCATGTGCAGTACTTCACAATAAATTTCATCTAATATTTTATCACTAGTCATTCATTACCATGATGTCTTTCTGTAACTTTTCAGTTAGTTCTTGCTTTTACTTTTTTTATAATTGACTGCCATCAACATATTTTGTAACAGTTACTTGAATCTTTTTAAAATAATTCAAGACTCTATTGAAAATCACAGTTCCTGACACAACCCTGCACAGCTCTGTGTTTGAAGAAAACTATGTCTACTATTGTTTTCCTAAATTTCCTAAACCATGTAAATTTTTTTCTTTTAAGCAGCATTTGCTGAAATACTTTGTTGACTGTTTTTTGGAAATTGTGAAATGAGATTCTTTTTATAGTTAACCTATGTATCATTTCCTTAAGATAAAAAGATCTAACTTGTGTCCTAAATGATTGCAGAGATTGTTGTGTAATGTAATTCTATGGAAACAGGGGATAAAAGCTTCCTAATTGATAAAATATTATAGTGATTTTTGGACAATATAGTTGTGAAGTTAAACTCATGCTAGATAAGGATGTTATTAGTCATCTTGCAGGATCACCTAGTATAAGTAGCAATAATTTATCCGATGTCATAGACATTTAAGCTCTAAAGCTTTGCCTATTGGCTTGGTAAAACAACTTCAGAAAACAGCATGTGCAAAGTGGATACGAAACAAAATTCTGTCATTATTCTGGTTTTAGTTAGGAGTATAGCATTAATCACTAATTATCACAGATTTAAGATGTGTTGTGTTAGATACCAGAAAACTACCTAATTAAAAACCATTACCAGTGACTAAAGACATACCTTAGTTTTTAAGAAGAACTACATTTAGGACTGAAATAATACAGGAAAATGTCTGCACATCTAATGATAAAAGTGTTTCAACAGGATATTTTCAAACTATGCTGTACTTTTACATCAAATAATATAGTACTTAACTTAATAGTAGGCTTTTCCATGCAACTTTTCTTCAGATAAAATAAATTCTAAATTTTTTTACTCTCACTCTAGTCAGTACTCTGGGTCTGTTCACTGACTCTCAAGTCTATTAAATAAAATACGGTTATTGCTTATAGCCATCTCTATTTGTTGACAAACTGTTCTGCTTGGGCTGTGTTATCATTTCAGCCTACTTTCCCTGGTTTAGAAATACCATTGCCAATATTTGGGAGGAAAAGGTATAGTTTTCACTCAGAGCTTTGAGACTGAAATTCTTCCAAAAAATAAAATAAGAAAAAATAGTAAGTCTTAAGCAAATGTCATAGGAAAAGAGGCCTTTATCTTTTTAAATGTAGTGTTATGATTTAAATGAAAAAAAGATAAGCCATAAAGAATTCAAAATCTTGCCAGCATGCTACAGTTATTAAAAAAAAATGTCATCTTCATCATATATGTAGTAGTGCTGTGGTGTTTTTTTTCTGTTTAGTGTATATGCTTGTATCTTGGTTTAGAATTTGTTTTTCTTCTTTATTTTTCTTCTGTACTTTTCACTAGCTTACACATGTGCTTTGTTTTCGCTCTTTTGGCCATATTATTCTTCTCTCTGTTTTTCTAAGTGTTCTTCTTGTACCCTTCTTTTATAGGTACTAAATGAAACTAAATGAAAGAACACATATGTTGGCATTGAACAGCCCAATCTGTGATGTTTGTTTGGTTTTGATATGGAACAAATCACTTACCATTTTTAATTCAGCATAAATAGAGTCAGTTTTCTGACTGAAAGTATAGTCAATGTTCTCCATACTGAACAGAATACCAAAATGGAAAATATTTGTGAAGTGTGTTTTCATTAACTGTTACTATTTTACACATTGTATGCTATAAGATTGGACAAAATTATATACAACTTTTCCTTAAAGTGGCAGTTGAATGTGATAAGAACATACATCAACAGAACAATAAGACACAACTAAGCAAAGATTAGTAAAGCATATGTGAAGTTTTTCAATGGCTAGAAACACTACTGCTTCATGCCAGTTAATGGACTAGAAACTTGTAGCACGAGTAGCTTGTCATAGTTTAATGCTTCTTGTCTTACTGATATATCAACTTATTTTGTATTGAATACTTACTGTTCATTACAATTGTTGAATCTCACTTATTGAAGGAAAACCCAGTCTAAATTACTAGCATTTGAATGGGTCATTGATTTTACATATTTTAAAGTAAATTTTGGAATAATCTTATTCTTCCACTTTCAAAAGTAATTACATATAAGAACACAAGATAAAAGATGGCATAATAGCTGTTATGAAAGGCAAATTCTCTGTCAATATATAATCAAATACTTTGATATTGATGTTGGATGAAACAGCAATATACCCTCTTCTAGACCTCTGCCTCTGTCCTTTTCACAACATATGACCTTATTTCCTTCTTTATTAAAAAAAAGAACAAAACAGTATACTCTGGAGGAAATGAATGTTTTATATTGCTGGACACGTGACGTGTTATAACATGTCAGCTTGCGCATAGATAAAAATACACCTGTTCATTTAAGACACATTTATTCATTTTTTTATTCAGTGGCATATAATTTCCGGTGTTCAGTTTTTAGTCAAGTTTTTAAAAATTTCTCTGTAAGACAACAGGAAGAATAAATTTTGTCTGTAAGGTCAAAAAATTATGGATGAGGTTCATCTCAGCTTTCTTCAGCCATTTAAAAATTGAACATCTAGTTTTCCCTAATTGTCCAGGTTCCCAGTCTAGTTAATGGAGAAAGATAGGCCCCTCTGAGCATGATTCATTCCACTTCAGGAAAAATTTAAAGAAATAAACTCCAAAAAACTATCTAACTTTTAGATAGCTTAGGTAAAATGAGATAAATTCAACACTTTAGGTGTACAATCAATCTTAAGAGTTTTAAAGATGGTCAAAAAAGTAAGATACATTTTTTGTCTGTAGAGGTAAATAAACCAGTGTTACCTGTTTAAAAAAATAATAATAATAGATGCTTGAATTTCAGTTTAGTCAAACTGAAACAAATCAATATGGAAAAAAGAAGGTGGTATGGTGTGATGTTTCTTTCAAGGTTCTTTATTACATAACAGATGGAACATAGTAGTATTATTATTTAATATTATTGCAAACAGTATATACTATAATTAATATAATATAGTATAATATGATAAGATATGATACAATATACATAGTATTTAAAATAAGATGTATTTTTTTAACTATTTTTCCTCTACTATTGTGCTTTGCAGATCCAGGTTTCACATGTATGCATAATGAGTCAGGCCAGGAGAGAGGGATGTGAGCTGCAGAAAGGAAGAAGCAGAAAGGGAGATTGAGTTTTGAAGCCTGGAGGAGAATGATAATTTATGTAATGTAATCAACTTCACTGATTTTAGGAGTAACCAATAAACATGGTAATTAGGAGAGTTCACTCCTACTCCAGCTCCAGGAAAAGGCCCGAGTCTCACTTTTCTCCCATTTTGTATGGAATTATGCCCATTTGTGGGGAAATATGCATGTATCTCTTTCTGTTCACTTTCACTTGACTTCCTCATTCTGAGATTCCAGTGTTTCTAACTGCCCCATGCCCGTCCTCAAACACATTCTTATTGTCTTTTCATGCATTCATATAAACAGTTTATTTTCTCAAACATGAGAAGATGTAGCACTTCCCATCTCCTTCTTCCTCTCGTAGTCTGGGAATGCAGGAGTACAGTAACAAGAAAGAGGACAGGCCAGCATGTTTTCAGCCAACACTTTCTTTACAGAAGAAAAACAAAGGAAGAACGGCAGAGTATGGCTTACAGCTCAGACCTAGATCTGTGCACTCCTGCTTTTTTGTGTCTTTGAGATGATAGAATGGAACAGGCATTTTCTTTGCCTTCATGCAGGGGAGGAAAACAGCACCTGAGTGCTTTAAGAACCAGAACCCTTTCGGACCTTCCTTACTGTTCCTTGTTTGCAGAGAGAATCCATTATTCTCTCTTATCCTCCCTAATCTTCTGGATGTCCTGCCAGGAAACACAGGACTCCACCTGAGAAAACAATAGCTGAGACTACCATTGGAACACTGATAGCTCACGATGAAAGGCAAATAGTTCGGTAAAAGCTTTTTCCACATACTAAGAGATTAAGAACTAGACAGTGGTGCATATCACATACATTGTGAAGAACCACACATCTATGTGTGGTTTGGAAAATCTCCACGACTTATATGTTGACTGTTGATATTAAATGTAACCTTATTCAAGTATATTTAATTTGCTAACAACAGTAAACTTGTGCTATACATATGATGATATTGAAATACAATTCCATTATATTTGAGGACTACTGTAGTTTTGTCGTACCTTTATACATTGGAAAATTTGTGTAAGGGCAATCTATAGCTTCAGTAGCTGTTGAAAATGTATATAATTATATATTTATGTGTATTATGTATGTATACATGTTCCTTTTACATTTGACAGCTTGAGCATCTTTTAATTTTCAGCTATTTCATGTTTTTTCTTTTTATATCTGATTTTTTTTTGTAATATCATTATATCAACTCCATTCAGTTTCAATTGCTCAGTCACTCTTGTTAATAATTATCTGTTGTGGATAAATAGTTCTTTACCCTTACTCATGTCAGTAAGAATACCTCTTCTAGTGGTATACACATAAACCCATCACTAGCCTTATTTCGGTGTCTAGTCTGCAGTGTACCCAAGAGGTTTATACTGTTAGACGTAATTTTTACTGCTTCCAAGTTCAGGAACACAGACAGCTGTTTTATTCTGGTATTTGCTTTGAAATTAATTGAGAGTTACCCAACAGGATACTACTAGTAGGGATTCTACTTTGTATTCACAAACAATATTTTTCCTGTTATAGTATATGCTAAAAAGTGTTAACCATTACAGAGAAATCTAACAGATATCACAAAAGGTTACTGCTACAGACACAGAGTACACTGAATGTATAGACAGTAACTGGCAGAAAACCATACGTCTGGAAATGTAGGAGAAGAAACGTTCAACAAAATGACACCTCTGCTACTATTTTCATTTAAAAACTAAATAATGATAGTAACACTGCTAACTCAGAGATAGTTATTGTTGTTAAACCGAACTATTCCGCTGAACAGTACAAGATCAGATCTTCCAATTCATATATGTGAGCTGGTCAAAATGTATTTAAGTGTTGTTACTGAAAGCAATATTCCTATATGCATGAATTTTGTAAGATCATCTCTTAGAATGTCATCTTCCAGTTTTCCCTTCAAAAACCTTCACAGTGATTACTGAACAATTTCTCTTCAAAGAGATCAACATACATTCAAGTTATCTTACAATTTTACTGGACATTTTTCTCAAGCAGAAGAGGGTGAATATCAGTTTATTTGGTGCCTATGTGAGTATAATTTATTTTAAAAATATTGAGTCAGTTCATCATTACAGTGTATTGCTAGTTCATCCTAAATACAAAGGAAAACGTCACACTTTTTTCTTATCTGTTGCTCGTTATGAAGCTAAATACTTAATCAAAGGGATTACCCACAGAAGAAGGCTATGTTCCAGAAGGAGGAGGCGGATATGAGTTGTATCTGTAGGTAGCCTCTGACTTTTTCAATATAGTAAAAGTA
Organism: Nyctibius grandis; assembly: GCF_013368605.1. Taxonomy (NCBI): domain Eukaryota; kingdom Metazoa; phylum Chordata; class Aves; order Nyctibiiformes; family Nyctibiidae; genus Nyctibius; species Nyctibius grandis. Next base: position 90,578,902 of record NC_090660.1, read on the forward strand.
ATTTTTCTCCTGTCACCATAAGTTAAGACAGCGATAGGTCATAGCAAACCTTTCTACCTTTAGTGTCTGTGAGTTTATTAAACACTCTTTCTACGATTAAGCTATTTTATGTAAAACTCTTAGCTTGCAGTACTTGAATGTTAAGCTACTTCATACAAATAAATAACAGACCTTAATTTTAAAATCCTCCTAGATTAGGATATTCTGCTGTTTATTCATGCATTTTATTTTTTCAAGGCTACTCCATGGCTAGTTCTAGATGTCTTGAAAGTGACATAAAAAGGAAATGGTAGAAGAACTCAAAAATTTAAATGTCATCCTGTTTCTCACAAAAGAAAAGAAAGTCTCTTTCCTCCTCTACTCCTCCTAAAAAAAAAAAAAAAAAAAGATGTTCTGAAACTCCTGCAATGAAAGCTAGAGTGATTGTCATCATACTAGTGTAGTCAGATCTTAATGCAGTTGTCCGATTAATTGGAGAATTCCTGTCTGTCTTATGAGAACGGGCACAAGAGTTTCTCCTATCTGATGATCATTTGATTGATGATCCTAACCTGATCAGCTGTAAAGCCTTTCTGAGTCTTTCTCATTGAGAGAGAATCTCATACAATAGTTTCCTGCTCTCTGCTTCCTGTAGCTATGCCTGAATCCTGTTTATTTAACCATGGCTTTTCTCCATTGTCATTTCTCATTTAGCTGACTGGCCGTGGTCCACCACTTCAGACTGTGAATGGGGTCTTCAGACTTTGGTGTTAAGATGCATAAGTTTACATTTCTTCTTTCTTAGTGTGTACTTATTATCTTTAATCACCACAGAGACCATTTCTCTAGTGAAAGATTTCTCTTTCCCTGTCTTTTAAAGAAGGTTGTAGCTTCTGAAAAATGTTTCTTTCTTTTTTTTTTTCCCCTCAAAAAAAATTATGGTATTATAACTCCTTTATAAGACCTGATAGGAAAGATATCACAGCTAAATCATAAGGAAAGAGAGGATGTCATCGGTGGAGCTGATGAAGAACCAGATTTTTTTTTTCACTGTGAAATCAAATTTCCATGCTGTTGTGAGCAAAACTCTCTTTTGGAAAGATTATTTAGTCTGATGACATAAATTCTGTTTGAAACTATAAGAAGTTAGCTTCTGCAGAGTAACTTCAAATTCTGAGGAAATCCTCTAACTCTGTAATCAGACCTGTGAGTATACCACAACTTTTAGACACCTGAACACCTTAAGTTTTCATTCACAATCAGAAGAAACCTATTTTAAGCACAGTAGAAAATATTTATCTCAAGCTCAATTTAAAATTATCATTTGTAACAAAGGGGTTGCTTTCTCTGGTTTTTGGTTTGTTGGGCTTTTTTTCAGTTCTTCAAAAATAATTTAGCACAAGAGAAATGGTGACGTTACTGTAGAAAACGACAACCATGTTATAGCCCATGTATATCTTCCCCAGCTTGAAACAGATTTTTTTACTCCTCTTCTGAAATAGTTCCTGATTGGAGACATACATGTATGTTAAGAATTCCAGAGGTAATTTGGGCCCTATTTAAATTAATAGTGTTGATTTTCCTTTTCCTTTGTCAGTGATAATTCACAGAATCACAGAATCACAGAATGTCCTGAGTTGGAAGGAACCCACAAGGATCATTGAGTCCAACTCCTGTCTCAGCATAGGACAGCCCCAGAATTCACACCATGTGTCTGAGGGCACTGTCCAAATGCTTCTTGAATGCTCTCAGGCTTGGCACCATGACTCCTTCCCTGGGGAGCCTGTTCCAGTGCTCCACCACCGTCTGGGTGAAGAACCTTTTTCTAATATCCAACTTAAATCTGCCCTGGCATATCTTCCTGCCATTCCCTCGAGTTCTGTCACTTGTCGCCAGGGTGAAGAGGTCAGCACCTACTCCTCCAGTTCCCCTTGCGAGGAAGTTGTAGACCGCAATGAGGTCTCCCCTCAGTCTTCTCTTCTCCAAGCTGAACAGACCCAGTGACTTCGGCCGCTCCTTGTACGGTTTCCCCTCTAAACCCTTCACCATCTTTGTGGCTCTCTTCTGGACACTCTCTAGTATCTTCCTATCCTTTTTATACTGTGGCGCCCAAAACTGCACACAGTTACTAAGACCTACTGTTATAAATGCTGATTCAGTCGTGAAATGAGCATATGAGCTTCATCAGGAGGGCTTATACGAAATACATATTTCAGGTTATGTAACAACAATGCTTAAACCATTTTAGTCCCTTTGGTAATATCATAAAGGCAAGTGAGTTACATCAGTAATGGACTTGATTTTATACTACAGCTTTCTGAGTTCAATAAATCATTAGGCACACAAAATATCCCACTCATGTGAATGGGAAACCTAGGGTGAGGAAAGACAGCTCATCTTATTCCACTGATATCCATATAAGATATTCAGAGTGTTTCTTTAGCTCTGATACCTGACATAAGCATATATTTTACTCAGGCAGATATAACTTGATCAGTACAGTGTTAACGGCAATTATATGTTATTTGTAAATATTCGACTTTTGAGTTGGTTTTAATTCTGTACTGGAAAAGAAGTGACAGCAATTCAGGGATCTGTTTGGGAGAATCTGATGGTACGTGGCCCTGGAGAGATGAGAAGTCCAGGACATCCAGCTGATTTTCAGGGATCACCACCTCCAAGCTCAAGAATGGTCCATCCCTATGCTCAGGAAGTCGATCTAGAGTTGAATCTGGAAAGGGACATATGTGGAGTAACTACCAGGGGGCAACTTATTGAAACTAATTATTGGAGACACACTTATTGAGAATAGTTATATCCACATCTTACAGAACTAAGAAAGTGTCTAGGGTGGGATGTGTAAGTATGTACCATGACAGTTCCCTGGGCAAGTTGGCCTGCATTCTTAGATGTTCATACACCAAGGGAGCTTGGCGTGCTAACATTGAGAGAACGGAGGGTGGAATGGTGTGGAGATATCTGTGGCCAGGCTTTGTGTAAATGAGGCAGGTACAGGAACTCCATAGTACCTTGCAGCTGATAAATCACATAACTATTGTCAAATAAGAAATAATACCCTGTTCCACCCAGAAAGCTGGTGCCTGAGCCAGTGATTTTGGTGAAATCGTATCTTATGGATGAATTTTGCTCATTGTAATCTCATTATAATACCAAAACACACCTCCATCCCTAAAGCTATCCACCTCCTTCTGCCCCTGAGCATGCTCTCTGAATTTTTCTTAGTCTATACCTTTAAAATCGAAGTGAGAGAATTTTGCACCAAACAAAAATAAAAGTATGTATGACTAGAGTCACTCAAGCTCCACCTCAACATAGAAAATAGTATAAAATGCCTTTAAGAAAGAGGCAAGGGAGGGAAGATACTCAGCAGTGACAGAAACAATTAGCTGGATTAAGTTTATTAGTTATCTTTAGCAACACCAAAGAGACTTGATTGAAGATAAATATTATCTTAAAAATCAGCAGAGCTAGTAAAAACACCAGTGTTTAACTTCTGGAGTTTGGAAGAAAAATTGAGATAATTATCATCTCACTTATGGTTCCTCCTGAAAATGGACAAAAATCTTCAGAAATGTTTCTCAGACACTTTTTAAATTACTTTTGTTTGAATGTTTTATAAATATACCATCCAATCTTTTCCTTCATAAAAAAGGTTTTCTTTTAAAAAATTGACTTATTTTCTTCTTGAAAAGAGGGTATGATAGGATCCTGACTTGGCAAGGTCAAACTGCCTTTTTTTTTTTTAATCGGTCAAAAAAAAAGGGAAAAAAACAACAATTTGAACACTTCACATTTTTAATATACTGTTTTTAAAGCTCTAAGGGTGTGTAAATAGGAAGAAGTGTAGGTGCCTGGCTTCATCCTTCATAACAAAATATACCAGATAAAGATATTATAGAACATATGGCAAATAAATATAATCTAGTAGCAAGATATTGGAATATTTATCCCAAAATGTTAGCCTGGATAATGAACCAGAATTGGTTTTCTTTCTCCTTATAGGAGTTCCAGTACCTACAAATGTCTAGCTACTTCCACCTTTTTACCTTTATTCTCCTTAAGCCATTTTCCCCTCCATTGATAGTAATGGTGATAAAATTAGGATGTAAATGTTTTGTAGGTACTAGGGCCAGAATTAATCGAAAAAATTATTTTTCCTTTTCACTGTTTAGTTATATTGAAAGTACAAACACCTGTGAGGTGAATGTGCTGCACAGACCTTTGAACTTAAGTGTAAAAATAACATTCTTGAATTGAGTTGTTCTACTAGCATGACTTTAAAAAATAATAATTTTTGTGATTCAGTATATATATTCTGAAAAGTGTTTGTTGCTTTGATCAGTTGCTCAATTATTTTGCAAAGGTAAAGATGCACTGAATGTTAATGTTCTTAAGAAAAATGAAACATTCCAAGGTAAGTAAAACTTGCAGAGGCTTACCTACAAAATTAATTAATAAAACACAATATATAGCAATATGCCTATCATTATAAAGGAGGATATTGCACTGGCAATTTAGATGTGTGTTGGGTCGGGGAGAGCAAAGAATTTGAAGTATATTCACCAGCAGAACAATGGTTTTGTTTTCTCATTACTAGAATATTTTAACGAGTGTATGTATGGCTTGTGTACCTTAATTGCCTCTTTTATAAATACAGAATTACATTTTTATCCATTTACTACTGTAATGGTATGAAAAAAAAAAAATAAACACCAGGACAGCTAATCAAGTGATCAGAAAAAACCCAATCAATAAATACAATTTTTTATTTAAATATTTTTTAAACAATGTATTAATGTATATTTTGTTCTCTTCTTTTTGTTTTGTTTTTCCTTTCTCATTCTGTCCCCTTTTATTTGGCCATTGGTGCCTCTGGCATTTTCTCTTTCCTTTTTGTTCAGTGGTTTTTGGTCAGTTTGTATTTTTTCAGACATCACTCCATGATGTAGTTGAAATATATGATGGCCCAACTCTGCAGTCATCTTTGTTATCCTCTCTCTCAGGATCTCATTCAGGTATCTCTTAATTGAACTGTCATTAAACTGTTATTTTTTTTTATGAACCTAGAAAGTTAGTGTAGTCAGAAAAAAAAGAAAAATATTATGATTGTCATATTTTCTTAGATAAAATTCAGGCAAATATATGAAATCAGGATTTTGAACTAAAAGCCTAATCACTCAAAACTATTTGTGTTAATGAATAAAAGGAAGTAAAATTGAATGTATTTTCTTTAGATTTTTTTTCTTCTGATATTTAGCTATTATAGGTGAGTGTTTCGGGCTTCTTATTCTGTGCCTTTATGACTTTAATCTAGTAAGCAATCTGAAATGGGATTATATGTTTAAAAGGGAAAGCAGCGTCTATTTGTAGCAAAGTAAAACTGTATAGATTATGTGCATGTTGACTCAATTTAAACATGTATGGGGCTTGGTTTTTTTTTTGGTAAAGGAAAAAAATGACAAATATTCCTAATAACTGAGATGAGTTTTAGTCTCCCTTTTCTAGAACAACATAGTACTGCCAACATAAAATACTGAAATTGCATATATCTTGCAAAGTTTACTGAAGCAGAAAAGGGTTTGGGGAGGGTTATTTCTAGCTGCAAAGATGTTGACAGATTTTTTGAATGCTTCTTTAGTAAAAAGTTGTTATGATAGCTTTGTATTTGCTTTGCTTGAGTAGGTGAATCCCTTCCATTGAGCTCAGGTAACCAGATCACGGTTAGATTTACTTCAGTTGGACCAATAACAGCTAAAGGATTTCATTTTGTTTATCAAGGTGAGACACCCTGGAAAAATGTGTACATTTATTCTTTTCATCACAAAGCATAAATCATCAGGGAGGATCAGACTGAGAAAGCAGAGAAAGTAATAGCCTGTTAACAATATAATAAGTTTCACTATTTCTGCACATTTTGAAAAATATTTTGGACCATTCTTTTATCTGTCTTAAAGCTTAAATTAGATATTGAAGAAGCATAAGAGAGGTTCCAAATTTAAGAATACAGTTATACAAAGCAGCTGTTTCTGTTTGCTAATCTGGCTGACTAGTGTCAGATCCATCTGGCTGCTCAAGCTGGTTTATCTCTCAATTCAAATATAAATAACTGTAAATGTCATTACCTGTGGGTGAATCAGTGATCTTACTGTTATTAAGATACTTCTCTTGGTTTATATTTGCCTTTTTATGGGTCAAAAGCAGAAATGGTTATACATCAATACCTGCAACTGCAATTCATTCTTTCATTAAAGTTAAATCCTAATCTAACAGTCAGAATACACATTTAGAAACCCATAGGAATAAATGTAAATATCTATCTGATGCAGAAATATTATTTTGAAACCATGTATTACTGGAATATTTCATAATAATATTTATTTTCAGTGCCATTTTAGACAGGTTTCAGTGTGGATTTCATACATTGCTTTTAATCTTGGCAAGGATCTCAATGCTGTGCTCTTCTAAATAGTAACTCAAACATCAAAGTATGCAATCTGTATCGTGATGATTCATTTGGGGATTATGAAAATGTTCTTAACTGGCAAATAACTGAATGTGACTTCCAATCATTTTGAATATTGGGGGTTCAAAATCTGTATTCCTCCACCAAACCTAAAATTAAGAATCCACATTTGTTTGTATGTTTGCAGCCGTTCCAAGAACAAGTGCAACACAATGTAGCTCTGTGCCTGAACCGAGATTTGGAAAAAGGATTGGAAATGAATTTGCAGTTGGGTCATTGGTTCTTTTTGAGTGCAATCCAGGCTACATCCTCCATGGGTCAACAGCAATTAGATGTGATACAGTACCAAATGCATTGGCACAGTGGAATGATTCACTCCCTACATGTGTTGGTGAGTTCTTCAGGCTTTTTAATAGAACTAATTACTGCCTAAAGAGTAGACCATTCCCTCCAGCTGAATGTGTTTCTTCTTTGTCATCTGTACAGTATTTTATTCTTGCTTAGCTTTATTCACTTTCTTCTCCATTCAAGGTTAAGATTTTATAGCTCCTTCTATTCTAACCTTGCTGTGACATTTCACAAGTTTCATGAACATACTCTGCTGCTATAAATTATATACTAGCTTCTTTTACATTAACATCAGTGTCACTCCTTGGCTGTCCCTTAATCAAGACTCAGAAATATCAGTTTGTGCCCTGACTGCTTGCAAGACTAAGATGCTCTCACCTTGCTGATCTCAAACAAGATATTGCAAACTATTAGAAAGAACGTTACTATATTAGAGATTTAGAAATAGTTACGCTAACATTTCATTGTTTGTCAGGAAAAAAGCAGTAAGTTTTCAGATCAAAAATACACTTTGTCTGGTTCTAGTCATACTAGATTAAATTCCCAAAATTAAATGCTTAAATTAATATGCATCCATTTATAAAGCTGATTTGCACCAGTTGAAAATCTGGTAATTGTATCGAAAAGTCCCACAGTAAAGAGATAAGATTCTAATGGTACATTTTTCCATAGGTTTCTGTCAAGGGCAAATATAGTACATTTACATACTAAGTTTTATTAGAGTTTGGCTTGGTTTTTTATATGGAAAAAATCAGTTGTTTATCAATGAATGAATATTGGTTATCATTTGCAGTTGCTTTTGCAACGCCATCAAACTTTTACACCTTAACTTATGTTGCAGTACTGACTGCATTATACATTAATTTTGTGCAAATTGAATACATTGAAAACTATTAATTTTGAGGGTGAAGACATCAGAAGAGCTGCGTTCCCAACCAAAACAACGAATAGATATATGAGTTAAAGTTACTTTACTTTTCTTGACAGAGAACAGTTTTTTTATAAAAATGATCCTAACCAATTGCAAAAACTGCATCATGATATTGACCCAGTACATAAGCAGAGTTTTAGATGAGTGGAGGAAAGGAAAATAGAGAATACTTTTTCATTATGTTGATTTGAATCTTCTGTGTTAATCAGCTGATGGTGCATGGTAGAGTCTGAGGGGTTTTCAGAAAAATAAAATATTTTCTCCAAAACAGTAAAACCTTGATAGATATCAAGATAGATATCTTGATAGGTATCACTAGGGTAATATTAATAAAATATTATTAACCAGCTATTATACACAAATAATGTTTATTTAGACTGTTTCAAGCATAGGTAGAGATCCACAATCTATATATCAATAATAAGCTGAAGTACCTATCTATATTTCATTTATTCTCAGTGATAACAGTTTAATGGTTGGAACTAGATGATCTTTAAGGTCCCTTCCAAACGACACCGTTCTGTGTTTCTATAATCAGTAGAGTTGTACTTTTTACCCCCTTCAAATGTTTTCCCTTTGTTTCACAGACATAACAAGTCAACAAAGTGTTGAAAGAATTATTTTGGCTATTGATCACAATATATTATTGATATTTTAATACATGATTTAGTCTGTGGAAGAGAAAGCTATCTGTCTCTAAGCAAGTTGAACCAAGAAAGGGTGACAGGCCACCTTATGTGTGAAAATCACTGTGCCAATAAAGGTGATAAAATATATATGAGTTTAAAATTGCATTGAACTAAGTTAGTTTAATAATTAAAGACATGACCATATTAAATTGCCTTAACTCTAGTGAATGCTTGAATATTTCCTTACAGATAGTAGACATCAATCATTCTATTTGTTCATCCTTTTATGAGTAATTATTTAAACACTTTAAGTGACACTGACCTTTAGTTTATCCATGTAGTTCCCACAGATCTATCAATTATATGCCACACAAAATGTAGCTACAGTATTCATTATTAAGATAAGTTGCATTCTCCTACATATTTTCTAAATCCTCATATTTGTATTTAATGAAATCCATTCAGAAATTAGTAGTGTTGCATAGAAGTGATACATTATCTTCTAATGGTTTTGATAAACCATCTCATCAATCTTTTCCTTCGACTTCTTAAATACCAACACAATATCTGTATCCAGGTTCAGCTGTAATATTCTTTGTCCCAGCTAGAGCATCTAATGATCTAGACAAGATACATTGAAGTTGAACATTCAGAAGAGAAACTTGGTGGTACTGCATGACTCTGTCCTATTTCATGCATAACACTTCTATTAATCCATGGGCATGGATATGATGAGTGCACTCTTGCAAGCATTTAGCAATTTTTTTACTAATGTGATAGACCCATAATCTGTAATGGGATAACTCACAAAAGCAAAGAGAACAGTCAAGCAATTGAGACTGCTGCTATTAATTATTCAGACAACAACAAAGTAGCAATATTAAGAAAGAATGTATCTTTTTTCAACACATTTTTATCTTTTATACTAATGCAATACATAACTGTTCAAACTTCATCCTTAACCCCTAAAAAGGGGGATTGAGATTTTATTATCCTGAGGCAAATATAAATTTTTTAATGTAGCATAAATTTACAAAAGTTTACAGCCATGGTATGCTGAACATTGTGTAAGCTTTTATAATAACTTTTCTCACTTCTGAAGCTTCATACTTCTTTTCTTGCCTCGTGCATTTCTTTTCAGTGCCCTGTGGTGGAATTTTAACAAAGCGCAAAGGGACTATTTTGTCTCCTGGTTACCCTGAGCCTTATGACAATAATCTGAATTGTGTGTGGAAGATCACAGTACCAGAGGGAGCTGGGATTCAAGTAAGTATTCCTGCTATTTGCGTGTTATCGTCATGTTTAAAACTGTTTTTCCTGATGCAAGTGCATGAAAAGATAATTTATTCATACATTTTTATATCACTAATGATTCTCACAATGGAATTTATTGCACATCTTTGTATTCACAGTTGTTAAAAGTTATGAAATTTATGAAAGTCTTAAAAGATACACTTTTAACTTTTTACTTAGAAAAAAAATTACCAATAATTTAAGGTGTGTTATTTCAATAGGTCAGTGACTCCATGTAAGCCAGAGGAAATAGAGAGGCTTTCTTGTAAAATTTTTTTTTTCTCTCCCAAAATGGATAAATCTCCTCTAACAGAGAGAAATTAAGTGGGTTACTTCCATGGACAAGTTATATATATTTTCCTAGAAACTCTGTTATTTACTCCAGAGTTATGGAAGTTCATTGTGATATAAAGATGCTTCAGTGTGTTTCAACATGAGATGGGAATTAGTCCTTTAATATATTGTCAGAATTCTCATTTACTAAAATTTATATTAAGAAGTGCATGGAACACACAACAGAAAAGTATCCATTAAGCTAAGTCATGTGTATCTCACTCTTTAGAGTTCACTAAAGAAACTGACAGAAATCTGGTTATTGGAAAGGCAGCTGATTTTAATAAATTTGGACTTAAACCATCATCTGATTAAATTCCTAGCAAAACTCATATCAAGCAACCATGGTAGCAAGTTTTCTATGTCTACCCTTGGTTCAAAATATAACTACTGTAGAAAATTAATAAAGACATCAGTTCCTGTAGGTAAAAATTTAATAATAAAAATCAGGAAAACTATTGTGGACAATTTATTAAAGCTTTTTACTAAATCACATCACAGAACTTTTAAGGTATTCTACTATGTCAAGAAAAGTTTTAAAAATAGTATGAGTTTATACTTTGCTACTTTATAAGTGTTCAGAAAAATCTATTTTTTGCTTTAAATAACTAAAAATACTTAAGAAATATGTAAAAACTTTACAGAAGAACACAGATATCATCACAAATACAACCTGAGTCCATACATGATAACATTTATGAGTTCAATTTTGAAAGCCACCACTGTCCATTAACAATAGTATTTAATCACTCAAATCAGTTTTGAGATTGGTTTTGAGGAACACTACTTGATTTAAACAGTTGACTAAGTTAGGATACTTTGTTCTATGTATTTCTTATACAATCAGTAATGAAGTTAAACACTAGGAAGGTAGTTCAGAGGATTTTAATTAGGCATTAATTGGCATCCTGACTTAGGCAGTCATTGTTGCATTTTGGAAGTGTTTATCTCTTATCACAGACTGCATTAGGTGATTAAATTACTAATTTTGATTTCAAGTTAGGTGGCTAATCTGCATGATATTCTTTTGCTCCAGAGTTGTAATAAAAAGATATATTTACTGTTTCCTTTTTTCCTACTTCTCCTGAGTTTTTTTCCTGAGCTAGAAAATACCATCCTTCCTTTCTATTATGTCACTGAATAAGTTATTAATTTATACTTGTATAAATGTGATGACAACAGGGCAGTTTCATGGCAATACCTGTATGATTGTAATTAGATCTGTAGAATGTTTAATATTGTCACCGAAGCAGGACAGTCATGAAGTGTAATATTCATGCTTAACCTTTTGAATCCTGTCTCATTTTCAGGGCTAGGTCTGAGGAAGATGAAGTCCCTGATATAGTAAACTGAATACAGCTGATAGAGGATCAGTAAGACAGAGCATACATCAGAAATCATCAAAGAATTTCACTGCATTATTTTTCACAACTGAGCTTAGCTTTATATCTACTAATGACAAAAAATGGTATCAGAATTGTTTTGGACTTGATTTTTTCACTTCATAGGAAAGAAAAAAATTGAATATACATCTATAAAAATGTAATTATTACTGTGAAAATCAGCTACCTGAGGCAACATTCGAAAACTTGGGTGACTGATTTTGTCCAGCCTGAGAATACATGCAAATGCGGATATTGAAGATACTGTGATAGATATTGCTTTTGTGTTTATGTAAATGCATAAAATATCTGGACATTTTTCCTGACCAATATTTATTCCCTCAAAGTGGCAAAGACACTTTACCAGCTTTAAAGGAGATGAAAATAATATATCACCAATGCATATTCCTCTGTGAAATGTATAGATGGAATTTTAACCTATTTAGGTATAACAGCTATCAATGCATATGGTTATGTTGGTGAATTTGCTGAAACAGTGTGATCAGATGTAAATGCTGAGTTGTTTCATATCAAATTGAAAAGCAGACATTTAAAAGTAGATTTAAGTAAATATGAAGAGTGTGTACTAAAAGCCTCTCTTCAGGCACCTAACTTAAATACTTTATATTAGTAAGTTAATCTACCATGGTTCCTTATAAAGTCAGAGGAGAAGGGCACCTCGAGTAGATAATTCAAAACATCTAATACAGACTCTGGCTCTGAATCACTGCCTGAAGGTATATCTGTCTGTTTATTGACTACATGAGGAGGTTAGGGCAACTAGCATCAGTTGCACTAAAATAGATAGATATATCCTCCCTCTTGCAATCTATCTGCTTACCACTTTGCATTTCCTTATGAGTGGAAGGGTGTAGTACGGGGAAAACCGGGGGAGGCGCGCTCGCGGGTGCTGGGGATCGGTCCGGAGTAAGCTACTTGATCTCAATGTGAGTATGGAAGCTTCTCGTTTATTAACAAAGAAAGCAGTGGTTATATAGACTATGCATATGTTAATCATGCGCCCCGATCGCACTTGTGATTGGTCCATAGGTTTACATATTCAGAGCCGTGACCGCCCCCTCCCCTCCCGGACGTAGTTTTGCTTCCCGCGAAGCAGGCACCACGAGGTTCTTTGTTCTGCTCCGTGCAAGGGGAGTGCAAGGTCGCTAGCTCTGGGCTTAACCCTTGCTCAAAGCCTGGGTTGCTCAGACTGCTCGGTGACTGACACAGGATCGTGCCCCTTCTCACTCAACCAAACCTCTACAATAGGGATGTTGTCACCTCTGGAAGGAATGAACTGAATGTTCTGCCTTTTACTTGTAGCACGCTAGTGACTTCTCCTGCTCAGGAGATGAGTCAATGATGAAGCTAACCAAACACAGGAGGCTGCTCTTACCTGGAGGCAGAATTGAACATGGCAAGATAGATGAAGCAGCATGAATCATTGTGGGACTGGTTTTTGCCCTGGATAAACTAGAGAGAATCACAAAGATACTGCAGTAATTGATGATACCATGTTTTGTCTTCACCTCAATGTCCTCCCAATGAGGGAATCATATTCTATAGCCAGATGATTTTCATGGTTGTATGACTCTTGTCAGAGGTAATATGTGGTTGTCACTAAGGGTCATAGGATTTAGAAGTCTGAATTGCCAATGAAATACAAAAAAAAGTTGCAATGCAATTTTATTCACTTACTGATGATTTTCCATTTTCTTTGACAATGAGAGCAAGACACAACTTTTCATGACTGAAAGGAACAGAGGCTACAATTTACAGTTGTCTTTCTGCTTGAATACAGAGGGGAAGAAGTTTATGTTCTTTGCCTCACATTTTTCTTTATAGGTGCAAGTGGTGAGTTTTGCCACAGAACACAATTGGGATTCCTTAGACTTTTACGATGGTGCTGACAACAATGCTCCAAGGCTTGGAAGTTATTCAGGTGACTGAGAAGATTTTACAATAAAAATGTTTCACAGATTCAAATCTTTATTGTAAACACACAGCTCTTTCTAGTTCTTTTTTCTGTGTGTGTGTGTGGTTTTTTTTCTTCTATAATCAACAAAAAGTAGTATTCTTTCTGTTTTAATCAGTCATCTCTTAGCAGACTTTCACAAAGCTGAATAATTGAAAATATTAGAAATGAAATAACATTCAGAGGCGCCCAAACTAGTTATCTATTAGTCTCCTTTTTTACCCAGTCTTATAGCAGGGTCCAGAAATACAGACCTCTAAAAGAGATGCTTCTTGAGATTGTACATGACTAAAGGATGCATTCTTTATCCTTATTTTAGATAAAGGCGACAGTTCTGTTTGCCTTTTTCTTGTTTCGTTTTGTTTTCCTTTATTCTACTTCATTCATGTGTACGGAATGAGATCACAGACAATAAGATTGTTGTCTTGTCTTGTGCTGAAACACAAATAAATAACCAATCCCATTTCTAAGAATAGCCTTACAAAATATGTTCAGAGCTGCTTGATATATTTGGCTGTTGCATTTAAAGTTATTCCAGTTACAGGATTTGCACTTGCTTTTGTGAAAACCCTAGTGAATATTTCTCCTTTTGTGGATAAAAGCATGTAAAATTCAGGCGTATGCTTCGCTGGGTAAAAAACTGGCTGGATGGCTGAACCCATTGTGGTGAATTCACCATTGTGGTGAATGGAATCAAAACCAGTTGGCAGCTGGTCACAAGTGGTGCTCGCTAGGGCTCAGTATTGAGACCAGTTCTCTTTGATATCTTCATCAATGATTTGGATGAGAGGATCGAGTGCACCCTCAGTAAGTTTGCAGATGACACCAAGTTGGGCAGGAGTGTTGATCTGCTTGAGGGTAGGAAGGCTCTGCAAAGGGATCTCAACAGGCCGGATCAATGGGCTGAGACCTACTGTATGAGATTCAACAAGGCTAAGTGTCGGGTCCTGCACTTGGGGCACAACAACCCCATGCAATGCTACAGGCTTGGGGAAGAGTGGCTGGAAAGCTGCCTGGTGCAAAAGGACCTGGGGGTGTTGACCAATGGCTGGCTGAATATGAGCCAGCAGTGTGCCCAGATGGCCAAGAAGGCCGACAGCATTTCTGGTTTGTATCAGAGATAGTGTGGCCAGCAGGACTAGGGAAGTAATTGTCCCCCTGTACTCAGCACTGGTGAGGCCACACCTCGAATACCGTGTTCAGTTTTGGGCCCCTCACTGCAAGAAAGACATTGAGGTGCTGGAGAGAGTTCAAAGAAGGGCAACAAAGCTGGGGAAGGGTCTAGAGCACAAGTCTTATGAGAAGGGGCTGAAGGAACTGGGATTGTTTAGTCTGGAGAAAAGGAGGCTCAGGGGAGACCTTATTGCTCTCTACAACTACCTGAAAGGAGGTTGTAGCAAAGTGGGTGTCAGTCTCTTCTCCCAACTAACAAGTGATAGGACAAGAGGAAATGGCCTCACGTTGTGCCAGGGGAGGTTTAGATTGGATACTAGGAAAAATTTCTTCACCGAAATGGTTGTCAAGCACTGGAACAGGCTGCCCAGGGAAGTGGTTGAATGACCATCCCTGGAGGTATTTAAAAGATGTGGAGATGTGTTGCTTAGGGACATGGTTTAGTAGTGGACTTGGCAGTGTTAGGTTAACATTTGGACTCAATGATCTTAACTGTCTTTTCCAATCTAAATGATTCTATGATTCTATGATAATATAAATTTATATTAGACCCTGCTTCCCTGAGTGCCTACAGTTCATTTCTCTGATATTGCGGTGCACTGAAAATGTAATAAAACTTTTATAGGTACAGATATTTGATAACATCCATCATGACAAAATATGGTGGAGTTCATTATGCGACCTTTCTCTCCCCCTCTCCCATTCTCTCTCCCTGCTTTCCCTCTTTCTCTCCTTTTGTACACGTACACACTCTTCTATGTAGGTATTTAGTTCAGTTTCTATGCATTTCAATAATATTTTGATTTCTCTTTTCAGGAATAACCATACCTCCACTTCTCAACAGCACATCAAATAATCTGTACCTAAATTTTCAGTCTGATATCAGTGTTTCAGCTGCTGGATTTCATCTTAAGTACACAGGTAATGCAGAAATGTTCAGTTAATTAAGAGTGATTGCTGGTTCCAGCATCAGAAGTACCTAAACTGTATGAAAGAGGAATATTAATTTCTATGGCACATAATGAGCTACATACTGTTACTTCAAAATCATTGGTATAATTCTCATTTAATTCCAAGGGAGCAAGATCAGGCCTGAAACCTGTACTCTAAGGACTGGGAAGTTTACTTTGTCTTGCTTTAACCTTTAATACTTTCTGAAAAGCTTTTATGAACATACTGCATCCAGGAGTAAATGCAAATATGGTCATGTGACAAACCCAATACCAAGTTATAACATATTTATATAATTGTTGCAGGCAAAACCGGCATACTGATTTAGGTGATTTCAATTTAACTTCTTTGCCAATTGACAATTAATTACTGATTCTGGTATTGAACAAAAATAATAACAAACAAACCCTTAGGAAAAACTCTCCTGCTTCCCTCTGGACACCTCCCCACACACACTTTTTAGTTCTCCAGTGCCCTTGCCACACACTACACACTGTCCCTTTGGTTAGGCAAGGGCAGTGCAGCAGATTGGGTCAGTGTCCTGAGGTTCCTGTGGTCCCTTCAGGGTCCCACCTCTCAGTGCCTGCTTGAGTGGACACTCAGGCTCAAGCCTGTGCTCAGCCAGCTGCTTTGGCTGCAGCCTCTGCCTACTCACGCTGTTCTCTCTGTCCTCCTCCAGTGAGGTCTCCTCTCCCCTCCTGCTCTGGCCTTGTTGTTCTTTTTCTTGATGCTTACAACACCTTATTAAATATGTTTTCACAGAGGAACATCTGAGTGGTTCAGAGGCACCACAAAATCCTCTGATGGGTGCAGCTGTGTCCTGCGGTGGGTCCATTGGACCAGCTGGAGCTGGCTGGAACCAGCTATGTCCAGAACAGCCCCTGATGTCTTCCCACAGATGCCACCCCTGCAGCCCCACATCCCACCCGCCCACACCAAAATGTGCAAATTATGCCCAATACAATAATACATGTACTATTTTATATATATGTATAGGACATGAAAATTAATCACTCTGAGTGAAAATGAAAGAATGAATAAACTGAAAATAGCAGCTGTGCTGCTTAACTAACTGACAAATGCCCACACGTTGATGAGAACACAGCAGAACTATTTCAAAATTTTTTATCGTTGCTGAATACCTCACCAACGGAAAAGGCTATAATTATAAACACTTTCTGTCTGAATGAGATTACCTTAGCTGACTGACACAAATTCTGGCAATCACTGATATTTTGTTGCAGATTTTTTTTTCTTCCCTGCTCTGTAGCTCCCTCTGCTCGTGTTGATTCTGGTGTCGGATCTGCATAATTGTGTCACATTTATTTCTTGTCAGTTTTACAGTATGCAAATCTCATACTCTGGTTGCCTGATTATCCAGCCAGAGAACATGGCCTTGCAAAATTGCTGCCTGATCGCTTGTCTATAGCTAAACATTAATTATAGGTTAGAATTATGCTGCCATTTCCTTGAAATGCAGATACTCTCTCAACTGCTTAAAACTTCAGATGGGAAAAAACTGCAGGAAGTTATGAACACGAAGTAAAATGAGACTGAATCCAATAAGAGTGAAAATGTATCTGTGTATTTCTATGTATCCAAATAACTGAAATGTGTACTGTACTGCCAGTACACAACTTTCACCTCTAAATAAAGAATTAGCAGTATATCATTTAAAGTATTGGTCCATGCCAAGAACAACAGCTATATATGTGTGTGTGGATTTATACAAGGGTGCATGTGTGCATCTGTGCATATGTAATATGTTTTCTGTGTGAGTATATAAACCCAAAATATATGCTGAAAATTTGTGAATCAGGAAAGAATATTGGTGTCCCTTAGTAGATGCCCAATTAACCAGTAGCTCAGTGAAATATGTTATTTTATAAGAATAATGATTCATTAAATTTTCATGCACAGGTGATAGAGATATGTGATTAAAGCATCATATAGACTTTGGGACTGAGTGAGGAAGTTGCAAAACAATGTCCAAACCTGTAATCCTTGTTGGAAAAAAGTGTGTTCGGACGGGGGGTTATGATCTAGGGGCAATTAGAGAGACTTGGCGGGACAACTCGCATGACTGGAATGTGGTCATGGATGGCTATGTCCTGTTCAGGAAAGACAGGCCACTAAGGAGAGGTGGTGGAGTTGCTCTTTACGTGAGTGAGCAACTAGAATGTATTGAGTTCTATCCAGGGGCAGATCAGGAGCGAGTTGAGAGTTTGTGGGTATGAATTAAGGGGCAGGCTGGCAGGGGCGATACTGTTGTGGGTGTCTATTACAGGCCACCGGATCAGGATGAGGAGCTTGATGAGGCCTTCTACAGGCAGCTGAGAGCAGTCTCACAATTAGAGAGCCTGGTTGTTGTGGGGGATTTCAACTACCCTGATATTTGCTGGAAGGACTACTCAGCCAGCCATCCTCAGTCCAGGAGGTTCCTCCAGTGCATTGATGATAACTTTCTGATGCAAATGGTGGATGAGCCTACTAGGAGAGGAGCATTGCTGGATCTTGTTCTCACTAAAAAGGAGGGTCTGGTTGAAGAGGTGAAGGTTGAGGGCAGCCTTGGTTGTAGTGACCATGAGATGGTGGAGTTCAGGATCTCATGTGGCAGGAACAGAATCGCTAGCAGAATCACAACCCTGGACTTCAGTAGGGCCAACTTTGGCCTTTTCAAGCAATTGCTAGGGGAAATCCCATGGGACAGGGTACTAGAAGGTAAGGGGGCCCAAGATAGTTGGTTAGCATTCAAGGACTGCTTCTTCCGAGCTCAAGATCAGAGCATCCCAACAGGTAGGAAGTCGAGAAAGGGTAGCAAGAGACCTGCATGGTTAAGCAGGGAACTGCTGGGCAAACTCAAGTGGAAGAAGAGGGTGTCCAGATCATGGAAGGAGGGGCTGGCCACTTGGGAGGAATAGAAGTCTGTTGTCAGAGGATGTAGGGAGGCAACTAGGAAAGCTAAGGCCTCCTTGGAATTAAACCTTGCAAGAGAGGTCAAGGACAACAGAAAGGGCTTCTTCAAATACATTGCAGGTAAAACCAGCACTAGAGGCAATGTAGGGCCACTGATGAACGAGGTGGGGGCCCTGGAGACAGAGGATAAGAAGAAGGCGGAGTTACTGAATGCCTTCTTTGCCTCTGTCTATACTGCTGGAGGCTGTCCTGAGGAGTCCCGGACCCCTGAGGCCCCAGAAAAAGTCACGATAGAGGAGGAATCTGTCTTGGTAGATGAGGGCTGGGTCAGGGACCAATTAAGCAATCTGGACATCCATAAATCCATGGGCCCTGATGGGATGCACCCGCGGGTGCTGAGGGAGCTGGCAGAAGTCATTGCTAGGCCACTCTCCATCATCTTTGCTAAGTCGTGGGCAACGGAAGAGGTGCCTGAGGACTGGAGGAAAGCAAGTGTCACTCCAGTCTTCAAAAAGGGCAAGAAGGAGGACCCGGGTAACTATAGACCGGTCAGCCTCACCTCCATCCCTGGAAAGGTAATGGAACAACTTGTCCTTGGTGCTGTCTCTAGGCATATCGAGGATAGGGGGATCATTAGGGGCAGTCAACATGGCTTCACCAAAGGGAAGTCATGCTTAACCAACTTGATAGCCTTTTATGAGGACATAACCTGGTGGATAGATGATGGTAAAGCTGTGGATGTGTTCTCTCTCGATTTCAGTAAAGCGTTTGACACAGTCTCCCACAACATCCTCGCAGCTAAACTGAGGAAGTGTGGTCTGGATGATCGGGTAGTGAGGTGGATTGTGAACTGGCTGAAGGAAAGAAGCAAAGAGTGGTGGTCAATGGGACAGAGTCCAGTTGACCTCCAGTTGGAGGCCTGTATCTAGTGGAGTCCCTCAAGGGTCGGTACTGGGACCAGTACTATTCAATATATTCATTAATGACTTGGATGAGGGAATAGAGTGCAGTGTCAGCAAGTTCACTGATGACACAAAACTGGGAGGAGTGACTGACACACCAGAAGGCTGTGCTGCCGTTCAAAGAGACTTCGACAGGCTGGAGAGTTGGGCGGGGAGAAATTTAATGAAATATAACAAGGGCAAGTGTAGAGTATTGCATCTGGGCAAGAACAACCCCATGTGTGAGTACAAGTTGGGGACAGACCTGTTGGAGAGCAGCGTAGGGGAAAGGGACCTGGGGGTCCTAGTGGATAGCAGGATGACCATGAGCCAGCGATGTGCCCTTGTGGCCAAGAAGGCAAATGTCATCCTAGGGAGTATTAGAGAAGGTGTGGTTAGTAGGTCAAGAGAGGTTCTCCTCCCCCTCTACTCTGCCCTGGTGAGGCCGCATCTGGAATATTGTGTCCAGTTCTGGGCCTCTCAGTACAAGAAGGACAGGGAACTGCTAGACAGAGTCCAGCACAGAGCCACGAAGATGATTAAGGGAGTGGAACATCTCCCTTATGAGGAGAGGCTGAGGGAGCTGGGTTTCTTTAGCTTGGAGAAGAGGAGACTGAAGGGTGACCTCATTAATGTTTATAAATATGTAAAGGGCAAGTGTCATGAGGATGGAGCCAGGCTCTTCTCAGTGACATCCATTGACAGGACAAGGGGCAATGGGTGCAAGCGGGAATACAGGAGGTTCCGCATAAATATGAGGTAAAACTTCTTTACGGTGAGGGTGACCGAACACTGGAACAGGCTGCCCAGAGAGGTTGTGGAGTCTCCTTCTCTGGAGACACTCAAAACCCGCCTGGATGTATTCCTGTATGACATGATCTAGGTAATCCTGCTCCGGCAGGGGGATTGGACTAGATGATCTTTCGAGGTCCCTTCCAATCCCCTAACATTCTCTGATTCTGTGATTCTGTGGTTCTGTAAAATTTAGGGGCAAAAATTTTGTAGCAAGTAGAGAATTGTAGTTGGAGAGTAAACTATGATGACTTCTGAATTAATATTTTCTGTGATATGTGATATATTTTTTAAAGATATGCTCTAAAATAGTCATAAATTATTGTGCATGTGTGGGAATTATTGAAGTAAAATATATGGTATTCAAAGTACAAAATAGGATTTATTGACCATAATAACTCCATAAAATCTGTGGAATACACAATCTATAAATTGTTAATAAGAAAAATATAATAGAAAATATTGTCAAGAATATTTTGAATTTTAAAATAGAGGTACATTGTAACTAAATTCCTGTACTTCAAACGATGAAATGATTTTGTAGAATAAATGTGGAAAAACTTAAAGCATTAAGCATCCCTGTTTGTTTACCGCTTTCTGGCTCACACCACAGAGCTAAAGCATGGTTTAAGAGCTTACAATTTGGATTTCTGTCATGGAGAACTAAACAGGAGTGTGTATTTCTACATCTCAGCTAATGCTTTCAGCCACTAATGGACAATCAGCCTGTAGGATCACACTGACTAAAGCTAATGATAGTAAAACTATTTAGTTTAGCACTTAGTGTGGATCTTGAGTCATAGGCATCAGCTGTTTCAGTCCATAGATCCATTACTATTCCTTGCCGCTATTCGCTAAGAAAGACATAGTGTCTATTACCTGTGGATTGAAGAAAAATTTTGTTTGTTTTTTTCCATCTGTAGCTTATTTTTTTTTCAAGAAGAGACTATGAAATATTCTGCATTGGGCTGAATCATTAATTTGATACAGGAGATTAAGCTAAGGGACAAAGCTTTCTCATCATTGCTGGAAGAAAGACAACACAAACTGTACTTGTTGTGTCCTCTGGATTTTTGTCTTTTGCAGCTTTCTGCAACAGAAGGCAGGAATTTTTGTCAGGATCCCAGAACTCACAATGCTGCTGTATTTCTACCGAAATTTCTCCAAAAACGCATTGATCAGAACAGAGTTCTCTCTTGGTTGGCCTGGTCATCTCTGACTCTCAGACAACACTTCCTGCTCTAAAAGTTATGTTTATGTTTTTAGAGATAGTTAGCAAATAGGAAGTAATGGCCACATTTTAATGCAAATGTTTCATACGTTTATTACATTTCACTGGAGCTTATACTGACAGAGGAGTCAGACAAACTAAAGTCTTTGTCTTTGAAGTATCAGTGCACAGTTCTCATTGAAAATCACATCAGTTAAATATTTATATTAAGCAATTTTCAAGTGAGTTAGCCCTAAACATTTTTTGTTCAATATGTAGTGCATCTTCCAAGTCTATTTCATGTATTCTAGGAGACACAAGTCTGAGAGGAAGTGCATCTCTCTTGCCAAAATGATTACTTTTTCATCTCAACAATCATTCTGTTTCATTCTGTTTCATTTTTAATATATCTTTTCATCCTTTATTAATATGTTTTTCATTCTGTCCAGTCTGGCTCATCTTTTGAACTGCTACAAAATCCAATTGCACTTTTTCATATAAAAATAAAACAAAACAAAAGGAACTTTATTTGTTGAAGAAATATTTTAAGACCAAGTAAATGATACTTTGACGTAAGGAATTAAGTATTCATATTCCAAAACTGAATAGTGATCTTATCAATCATCTTTATTCTGGCATATTTTTACTTCTTTGTTGAATCCTTAAATTTTTATTATATTCATAACATGTAGTTTATGTACTCCAGTGGATACCTTAAATATGAAAATATATTGCATCAACTGAAGTATGTTAACAAAGAGCACCACAGAACAGTTTGTTAAACACATACAGAACGTTTATATGGTTTATGCCACTATAGAGCTTAATTGAGTTCTCAGTTTTGCTAATTAGGTAATTGATTATGCTGTATAAATAGCAGTAATATACTTTGAGATTAGTAGAGTTCGTTAGGTTGCCTCATATATAATTTCTATAATACTCAATATCTATTAAAAATTAGTAAAAAATATGACACTAAATTTCATTCTGAAATATAATCCCTAGAAATCTATGTATTTTAACTGTATAATGTATAATTTTAGCATCATAAATGCTAAAACATTTCCATAAAATTACAGTAATAACTTTAAAAAATAAAAAAGGTTATTACTTTAAGACTTGTGTAGTCCCAGAGTGCATTATCCAAAATTTCATTGGTAGCTTTTATATTTAGAGCCGTAGGAGCTGTTGGAGAAGGGCAAGACAGCATCAAATAATCTCTTTTTCTTTATATATACAATTCTTCTTATCTAAAAATTAGAAGATACTGAAAGTATGTTTTCAATGAATGCCGATGTTAAAATTTCATTTCTTTCTAATGCCATTGAACATAGAAGTTTAAAAATCTAACATATTATACTGAGATAGTAAGTAATATAATGTTGTTCAAGGAACTAGTCATGCACCACAAATGAGTCAATAATGAACAGAGTATAGTTTATGAATACATTTATGCTTTCACCTGGATAACTATCATGACACTCTAAAGACACAAACTCTCTGAACTAGCCCTCATCTGGGAAGGCGGCAAACCCTGTTATGTTTCAGTTTGTTGAAAGACGTTGTAGGCATTCAAACAGTATTTTCTTCAAAGCATTATTTTATTAAGTGCAGTGAAAGCACAATAGGATGAATACCTGTGATCTGGTTTGAGCTGTTAAGACACCTACTCTGAGAAAGGCATTTAAATGAACTCATTTCACTTTTCATGGCCTGAGTATTCACATAGTAAGGTTTTGCATTTCAGGTGAAGGTTGAGTAATTGGAAACTGAAAACTGCTAACTCTTTCTTTAACTGTCCAAAATAGATTATAAGCAATTGATCTATAATTGAGTATAAGCCAAGTGCTGCTGTTCTTTTGCATTTGTACTTCATACATGATCTGGATCACCGTCTAGATCTCTGACAAGTGAAAAGTAGATCTAAGTCCATCAACCTTTTTCAAAAACAGATTGTCTGATATTCTTTTTGTTTGCAGTTTGAGTAGAGAAAACAAGAATTTGAAAGAAAAAAATAATCTGTTATGTAGAAATAGGTTGCAAAATACATCATTTTGTACATGGCAACTATGGGATCATTATGGGATCAGCAAGCGTGTGATCAATATATACAAAAGTATTGTTGTCACACAGAAACGAACATTACGTCCACTTCTGTGAACCTGCAGAGGACAGCCCTGAAATATATTTTGACCTCTCATTACTGTTCTTAGCAGAGAAAATAAGGACTGCAAAAGCATTAAGGATTTTTTTCCAATTTAGGATTGAATTATTATTTTATAGAAGGAAATTTGTATTGTCATGGTCATGAATTGTACTTGTATGAACAGACTGTAAATTCCAATTATTTTAGTTCAAGCAGTTGTTCTTTTAGTGTAATTTTATATAAAATTTCATGTGCCCAATACACTTCTATGAACAGGGTTTACAAAATAGATTAACAGTTTAATATCTGCTTCCTAAATTCCAGACGTTCAATTTTTTTTTTTGCATTTTTACAATACAATGCTATTGTAAAATTATGTTATTGAAAACTATTACTGATGCACAAAACATGCTTTATAGAGAAAAAATAAAGCATATGCTTTATAAATTCCTTAGAATTTGTGTCATATTTCAGCTTTCAGATAGTATAAAAAATACATCATTTTAAGAGTCTTCAAAGAGTAATTTTTACTTCATGAGATTCTTACGTGAAGTGATCAGCTACATTAGTAAGTTTCTAAACATGCAGAGGTTGATAATATATTGAAGTAGTGGCATTGTTGAATCCCACAACATTTCCTTATTACCCTATGTACTGATATTTAGTTGCTTAACAGTCCTGGCTTCACAACTAGTTCAGGTGTAATACTTACAGTAGGCAAAGAGAGTAACTGAGCTGCTTATACTTAATGCTACACATATTCATGTATTCCTGGATCTTCCTGGGTAGATGCAATGAAGAAGTATTTATTTATTTATTTTTGGATGACCATGAAAAAAGCATACGGTCTCTTGGCAAAGTAACTTCTATTGCAATAGAAGAGATACCTAGATACTTCATTAAAAATAGCAGATTAGGTGAAATTTGATGTAAATATTTAGTCTGTGTATGAATGGAAGAGTAGAGTCAGACCTGTGAAGGATTGAATGTGGGTGAGCAGTTATACTTTGCACTAGTTTTCCTCTGTTTTACACTTGGTGCGGTATTGACCAGCATCCCCTGGTACAGATGCTGGGAAAAGAAAGTGGGGGTGCCCCCAGTTTGAATTAGGTAGGCTGTAATTAGGAGTGAGATTGGAGGTGGAAATGAATGAGTCTGAGCCAGGAGATAGTGGAAATTTAGAGGAGACTTTATGTTGAGACTGCAGATTCTTGGGAAGTGTTTGTTGCCGCACTGATTATTTCTTTCTTTTTCCTTTACTCAGGAAAAAAAGGTTTTTCTCCTTATATAACAGTTGTTCCAAAATAATATGCCACTTGCTTGTCTACAGACAAACTGCTAGTACCCAAGATCTTCCTAAAACATATCAATACAATGTGCCTATGTACAGTGTACCCAGAAGTTCTATGCGACTCTAAAAACAGATTTTATGTTCCTTAGAATGTCTAAACTTTTGAATTTTTCACAGCTATAGGCTTGGACTCTTGTCCTGAACCACAAACCCCAAGCAATGGGATTAAAATTGGAGACAGATACATGGTTGGAGATGTGGTATCTTTCCACTGTGATCAGGGTTATTCTCTTCAGGTGAGCCAAGTTTCCAATTTCAAATGGTGCCTTTTAATTCTTCTACATGGTTATGTTTGAGTCTGTTAATATGAAATGGACACTGAACTCTTCAGGAGCTGTGAACACATGATAAGCTTGCAGGACTGGTAGGCTTTTCTGCCAAATATTAAATTAACAACTATCCAAACATTCCATCAGAAGTGTATGGCTCTGTGCTTCCTCTACATTAGTGGTTATAGATTGTTATCTATTATTGATGGCATCTTTGTCGTTCATAGCTGAGCTATGCAGTGTTGGCAAATTAAGTTAAATCACTTGAACAATTATCAATAATTCACTATGTACAGGAGGAAAAAGAAAGTAAGTGAAGAGAGGGAATAAGAACAAACAAAGAGAAAGGAAATAATTTTTTTGCTCAGTAAATCAGATAGTGTCAGTTATTTTCTTTCAGTAATTTCTTGGGGTTTTTATCCAAAAAGGTTTTCAAATATGAGTGTATTTTTTGCCAAGAACATTTGCTATGCTGTTGTGTTAGCAAAAGGTATAACTAGGGGTAATGCAGTGATTGTAAAATGTGACTAATTTGCCTCTTTGAGTTACTTAGCATATATAACCAGTAGGAATCTGTCTGCCTACAGGAAAGATCTTGAAAATATTTTCAAAAATTTGTACATTTTTGTACAAATCCAAATCCAAACCTGCATATTGTTTCCACTTGAGACACTCCCTGAAAGGATTAAGGTTCCAGTTGATAAGTTACTGTTTTCAACAAGTGTTTTTTCTCATTTGTGACTCTGCAGACTCTACCGTCCCCACCTTATCTAGCTCTCTGAGAGCATAAAGAGAGAAAAAAATCACATTACCTATGCATAATGAAAAGTCATAAAGGGAGAAAATGTTTTGTATATAACAGCACATGATTAACCACTAATGGAGTTATTGATACCTTTGGAGTGAAATAGCAAAAGGATAACTTACCTGCCTTTGTCTCTTCATTAACATCAGTCTGGCCTGTAACACACGTTGATGAGTGTCAGACTAACTGACTGAAGTGAAGTTTTAAAAATGCTAATAATTTCAAACTTTTATTTTACGTAATTCTGTGAAGACTTAAATACTGGGGTCATATGTGCTACATCAAAAATAGAAATTGAATTACTTCTTTGGACTAAAAAATATTTTTTAAAAACCTGCAGTTCAGGTGTTGTGGTAGAAACTAAACAAACTTGTCTCTTTCCAGATCTCAACTGCAGTTTCGATTTGGGACCTGTATCCCAGTTTCCCCTTCAAGATCGAGTTCCTAGTCATGTCTGCAGCCTTGTAGCATTTAAAGAATAACTGAAATGTTCTGTGATTGCAGCTCTGAGAATGACTATTGAAGTTTACTTGTTATGTTGCCTGATTTTAGCTGGTCGTTCTTGGGAACAATCCGTCAATTCTTTTTTTTTCTTCTTTGTTTTAATTTCATACTTAAATACAAATGTGTATTTAACAATAGCCACAATAACAGTATTTAACAGACAAGCCACAGTAAACAGCTGAAATAAAGAAAATATAAAGAACATTGGAGCACAGACTGTGTGTAAACACACACGTAAAACATCTTCCCTCCATATTGTTTTTCTGGCTTATACAGTATGACTTTGCCACTTCATTTTTTTTTTCTTTTAGCAGTGAGCAGACATGTCTACTTGCATTATGGAGAAAGTGTTTATTTTTCTTCTAGGAGAGAAAAAGAATGCAATGCAGATTGATTAATAAACTATTCAGTTACCCTGTATGCTTTAGAGATACTCGGTTCCCTCAAAAGTTACAGGCTCTGAATTGATAAGGAGATTTAACATGAAAAACTAACTTTTCTCTTTATATGAAGGTTGAGCAAACAGGCTAAAAGCTACTGAATTGTTTCTACTAGGTCATCTTAAAGTGTATACTGTATGGTTTTGCAAGATATTACAAGTACAATTTTCTCTTAAAATTTTTCATTTTTGTTTGCTGTCTCTGGAAGGCAGTTACAATTACATGAGGCTGATGATGAACAACACAGAGGGTTACTCTAGTGGGTCTTGGAACTTATCTGTAAGAGATTGCTTTGAAGTCATAACGCCTCATCTGTTGGAAAGAAACACATGTTGTAAAGAGATTCCTTAAATATCTCAACTTTTGGCAACTTAAGACGAATGTTTTGGGAGTGAGGGTAAGGACTGCATTTAGAATAGGTATTATGAATTTAAGATGTAAAGTCAGTATTGTATCATGTATATAGTTCATATCTTTTTACATGTTGCACAGATGATGCAAATCAATACTATGTACATGTTGCTTCAATCAGACGTTTTGTTTCTAGACCCTTGGTTTATACTAAAGCTGGTATTACAGAATTCAGCTGGATACTGTTATACTGTTAGAAACAATAATAAGGGCATAGACACAATTCTCTAGTGGGCTAACAGTCACGTAGTTAAGATTAAAGTCTTCTCTGTTATATTGAAGGCATGATAAAATTCAGCGTGTACAATATAATTGTTATATACCTTATTGTTTTTATGTTTTGATGATGTTTTAAATTATAAATTATTTTTGTTGAGATACCAGTGATGTGCCATATATTGTATATTTTTTATTGCATGAATTAGCAAATATTTTGTCATTTTAGGGACATTCACATATCACCTGTATGCCTGGACCAGTAAGAAGATGGAATTATCCAATTCCAATATGTTTAGGTATGTTCAGCATCCATAAACTTTCTCAAATACGCCAGAATGAGAAAGCCAGAAAACTCAAAAATAAGAGATACTTATAGGGGAAAGAATAGGGAAAACTGGAAGATTTTAATTAAAAGCAAAAAAATCAAAATAAGATGAAGATTTTCATAGTATACTTCACAGTTATTTTGGCAAAGCTTTTCTGAAATGTCCAATCAGAAGAATGAAATATATTCTAATCAGAATCTATCATCAATTCACTATCAGTGATGAGACCTCCAGAGATCCTTGCAAACGTAGTTAATTTACTTATGAATCTTTTCCACAGCAGAATGACTGTTGTAGAACATACTAAGATAGAAATAACATTACATTTTCATCTCTAATAAGTTCAACATAAGGCATGTCTGCCTAATTTAAGAAGATACATAATTTTTCAAAATGAACTATATACATGACCATATTAATATTATTGGAAGAAGCACTGGAATCCTGCCAGAGGCCCAAATGAAACATCTGAAGTGCATTTAAATATATTCTCTTTATATGATGAATAAATGTGAGGGATGTAAAACTCTTTCTATTTACATTCTCTTTCACTGAATAGAAATACCTTTTTGTTTGGGTTCCCTAACAGTAAAAGTTTTCTGTATTTGTAATTTTGAATGTATAGAAACTAGGATGCTGCAGATCTCATTGAAGATTTTATACTTTACTTTTCTTCAAGACAGATTATATATCCTCTTGAGCTGTCTCACCTAATCCTGTTCTTAACCTCCTATGAGGTACTGAGCTCCCTCAGCTTAGAATTTATAAATATTCAACAAGATCCAGATATTTTCAGAATAGTAAGACCTTTTTCAGGAGTTAGTCTTCAGTTTCCATCATTATGCATTAACATATATCTAGGAAGTCTGATATGATAATTGCACTGCTCTACAGTATGTTCTGAAGACAAAGATGCTGTGCTGAAATTTTAGGGGGTTTTACTTTCTTTTTTTTTATTTCTTTTTTGCAAGTCATGATTTTTAATTCTGTTTCAAAGGATGTAGCAACTGTTAATTGAACAAAACTGTTAAACAAAATTATATTTACCATAATTAATATCTTCAAATCTAATTCTGAAATGTAAGTTATTTTATTCACTGATGTTGTGCCTGAAAAAAATTAAAATTAAGTTCAAATAAGGATTTAGTTCAATTTTGGGAAATATGTGTGTGTACATTTTCTAAGTCTGTTTATTTTATCTCACTTTTAGAACAGCAGGATACAAATGCGGTTTTTAAAAGGCTTCATGAAATGCTTTGAGTACAGAATCTTTTAAAACGGCATTATTATCTTACCTTATACAGATGCTTCTTTACAAACTAATGTGGAATTGTGTCAATGTTGCTATGAGCTGCTGTGTGCTGCTTGCCTGTTCACAAGGGTGATTCATGCAGACAGACTGCAGAGTAAACATCTATTCTCTTTTCAGGTCCATGTGTCCCTCAAATTTGAACCTAGTCAATTCAGAGTAGATACGTATGTTTAAAGAATCTATTTGTAAATCACTTTGTTACAGGTATTTAGTTGTAAAGGACAGTTTGGTTTTGAAATCAAGTTATTATTATATTATTAATGTTGGGAAGATCTTCAATGTTGTGGATTAATTTTTAGCTAATTCTACTCCTCTGAAAGATGTCTTTGCTTTTTTTTGCAGCACAATGTGGTGGTGGCATGTCAGACTTCAGTGGAGTGATCCTCAGCCCTGGGTTTCCTGGCAACTATCCTAGCAGTTTGGATTGTACATGGACAATAAAGCTGCCTATTGGTTTTGGTATGTGTTCTTTCATGGATTCAATTTGTTGGAGTTTTTATGGATTCAAAACACTGAACATAGATTTTAAAATATTGTGAATATTTATCCTGGAAAAAAAAAAAAAGAATTATAATTAATTTTAAAAAGATATTAAAGCTTTAAAAGAAAGATATAGAATATAAAAGCTACAAGGTTCTTGTTTTTTCATTTAACATATGCTACAATTTTCTGATGAAGACAAAGTTGTTGAATTAGAATTATCACAATTTTCTAACTTAACAGCCTTGATTTATCTTTGTGAGATCATAAACCCAACAAAAATAGCTATCACGAATATTTTAAACCAAGACAGTATCAGTTTAGAAGAAGTTAAAGCTACATTTAAGTTCATTATTTTATCATTAAGCTTCTTTACATATCCTAGGTGAATACTGCAGCAGCATAGACATGTTCTTGGAAGGGACCTCTAGAAGCTTCCCAGTCAAGGTTGTCAAACTTCCCACTCAAAGTGAAATTGTCAGTAACACTAGATCAAGTCCACTACAACTAGCAGATCCTTCTCAGCGGGGCTACTAGTCACTTAATGAATTCCCAGCTTGTACCAGCAGATAAGGATGTTGTGCTCCAGATGCAGAACTTTGCACTTATTGTGCAAACCTTTAAGAAGGTTTTGTTTATTCAGTCCTCATTTTTTTCAGTGTTTCTCTGGACAGAAGTTGTGCCATTTGGTGTATCATCCACGTCCCCTAGTTCAGGATCCCACAAATTTGTTGAGGATTCATTCTCATTATCCATGTCTCTCATGAAGACATTGAATAGTGTAAGCTCCCATACCAAACTATAGAATATTGTACTTGTTACTGGCTACCAACTGGACATTGAATCCCAACTGTATGTTGAATAACTAATTATCACTCTCTGAGCCTTGAAGTTCCATTAATTTTTAACCTACTTCCTCTCCATTCATCAAGTTCATATATGTTCAACTTCTGGATGAGAATTCTATAGAAGACTGAGTCAAAAGTCATAGCAGAGTGAGAGCGTGTTATATCCACCATTCTCCCTTTGTCAGTTTAATCATAGAAGGAAATAATGGTTGATCAGCTGTGATTTTCTGTTAGTAAACCCATGTTGACTGCTCCCGAGTCCCTTTTTATCTTTTATGTGTTTGGAAATTACCTCCAATTGGACAAGTTCCATAATCTTTCCATAGATTGCAGTGAACCTACAGTTGCCATTGCCAGGTCCTCTTTCTTGTCTTAAAGGTGAATATATCTTCAGACTTTTTCTGGTCACCAGAACTTCTCTCATTCACCATGATTTTGCATAGGTAATATAAGCATTTCAATTACATTGGCTAACCTCTTGAGCAACTTTGGACGGATCCTATATATCTATCATTGCAAAATCTGTATTCAAAGCTAGCCAGTACAGTTGTCCCATCTCTTTTTTTTATACTAGTGGTACTTTTGTAGGAGCATATGCACTTGGATTTTTTTTTTTTATATGCTAGGTGAATGGCATACTGTTTTTCCAGATATGTCTCATTGTTTTTTATTTTATACTTGCCATCTTCTGTCATCTTCTTTACTTGACGATACAGAATTTCTGGGTCTTCCACAGTAACTGAGTGTGACATCCCAAGTAGTTTTCCCTTCTGCATCTGTTCAGATTCCTTCTATCTTCTTAAAATCACTTCTGTGATCTTTTTGATTATAAGTCCATGAGCCTGGTTCACTTATCATTTAAATGAAAGCCAATTGTTGTGCATGGTTTGTTTAAACTGAATAATTTTAAACATTCAGTAACACTGACTTAACAGAATCTATCTGTGCGAAATACATTATGTAAGGATAGGGATTTCCATCATGAATCATAATGCTGTCTGGAATCTTCAGATCCTATGCAGATTTCTGCTAGTGTTCCAGTTCATGTATAGGAAAACTAAATGCTCCTTTTTCTTGAAGAAAACTAAAACTGCACAGATTGAAATGTGCTTGACATTTTTGACCATTTTTAACAGGATATAATTAAAACTGAATTGAAAACTAAAGTAAAATGTCACTGTAAAAATAAAAAAAGTCACATTTGAAAAGTGATGGCTAAAACTGGTTTTAGTGATGCTGTGGTTCTAGTCCAGTGGAGGCCCATATATCTAACTCTTCTGTGTAGTAAATAGGAAAACTCAAAAACACCATCATGGGAACCTTCTATAGACTTTAACGTGTTTAAGTGTTTCTAACAAGATTTTTTCCTGGTTAGAAGTTAGAGATCATAAGCTTTTCCACTTTATGGTTAGCTAATGGTGTAATCTAAACCAATGACACTATGTTGATTTCTGTCAATTTACAAGGTTACTTTATACAATTTGTGGCTATTCTTTCTGAGATTTATGGTGAGATTTTATATATAAATATATGAAATACTCATTCAAGAGGGGTGTCCAAACTGCAAAAAGCCACAGAAAAAAAAAACAGTCTGAAAAGCAGAAGTCTGAGACAAAGAGGCAGGTGCTACAGACTCAGTAAAGGATTAATACTTTCAAAGACTGATATGGTTCAGGAACTTGTAGTGAAAGACTGTAGAGTACAGAAAGCAGAATGATGGGCAAAAATATATTAGAGACGTTTTTGTGTTGAACAAAGTGGGTGAAGGTGAAAAAAAATTGCAGTAAGATAGTATGAGTTGGCAGTTATTAATGACAGGTTAAACTTTGGACAAGTATTTCGTTCACAGGATCAAATAAAAGGCAAAGCCTACAAATACCATGGATAGAGAAAGAGCAAAGTTTGGATATAACTGGACTCTCTGTGTAGGAAATATTTGAAAAGCCGGTAAAGTCAAAGAATGACACTTAGAAGCAGAAACTTTCTTATCACATATAGACTATCTTCACATAAAGAGAGACAGAAATGATCAAGGTAACAGTAATTTAATTTTACGCCAACCTTTTTTCCTGTAGCATATAAAATGTTACATGCTTCAGAAAACCATTCATAAACTTTACATGATATCTAGTGAGAAAGCTCTAAAAGACAGTGACAAACACTATTTCATTATTACAGTTTAGGAGTTACAAAATTATTCATGACTTTTCAATAATTAATCTGACATTATGTCTTTTCCTTTCAATTTTATGTGAAACCATGTTGTTTGTCTTTGCCAGAAACAGCAGTGGGATTCAATCATCTTCTTAATGAAAGTACTCCATTATCATTCCATAGTTGCACTAACTCCAGACAAAATACAAATTCTACTTTGTTGTAACTTATATAGAAATATGTATAAACAGGAAAATGTTTAAAGAACCCTATAACTACTACTCAGCTGCTGAACATTTTCTTCTTGTCCTGACACATAACCATTGTAATACATCATCTGGTTAGGAGAGATAACTTGCTAATAGTTAGTAAGCTACCTTCCTTTTCCTTACTGAATCAAATAATCAGAAATTTCTGTTGGCAAGATCATCATGTGGTACAGTAGTTGTATGAGAATTAAATAATTGAACTGCATGTTTAGTGAGAGAGGTACTGATGAACGGTGGTTAGATAATATGATTTACAGTTTTATAACTCAAAAATAATATAAGTTAAGTGATGAAAGGTGTCTAATCACCTTCTCCAGCCGCTCAAGCCCAGGACCCTCCTGCCCAGCCACTAGAGCCCAGCATGGTGCTCAGAGATGCAAAGTCTCTGCCCACGCTGAGGGACATGGTTGCTGCTTTCCCGTTTGCAGATTCAAACAGTAACAAAGCTGAGCACAGTGACACACACACAGAGGACATTGACATGGCTGGTGACTCAGATTGCCACAGAGAAGGTGCTGACTGCAACAGAACCCACGTACAGGACTCACAAAACACACAAGCACCGGCAGCCAAATCTCCTCCTCTTCTTGGGCTGACAGAGACAGAAGGTTACTAGTGCAGGTACACACACACAACACTCTCTAGGTCCACAAGCACACACACGTTTGCAGAGCCCTTGAGTGCCCGCCCGACAGTCCAGTCTGGATCTCAGGCTCCCTTATCTGCTTCACGGGTCCCCTACTCGCTGGCTGGTCCAGCTTGATGCTCAGTGCAAACACACAGTGTTCTCACTCTCATTCCTCATGCACTTCACATTCTCAAGTCCCCCTGAGTGCTTCAGCATGGACTTTCTGCCTGCCTGATATCCTGGCCTGGACCCAAGGCCTTCTTACTCAACAGCTAGTCCAGTATGAAGTTTGTTAGCAGATGACACATGCACCCCCCCACACTCCAGGACTGGGGAAGATATAGACACTTGACCTCCCAGCAGCCAGCACCAGACACAGTCTGTGACCCATGGATCCGCTCCAGCGGCCTCCACTAAGCTCCTTACTCACCTCACTCATGCTAGTCTCCCCAGTAACTGGTTTTGAGAACACACACCACTCCCACACCAACAGTTGGAAGTTAATAACACTTGCGTTCACTTTAGGTCAGAGGTACCAACACCCCTGCTCAGACTCCAGAAGTTGGCACCCAGTCCACTCACACTGGTCCCCTCATTAGCTGGCATTCTGGTCACAGGGTCTGTAGAATCATA
The DNA here is from genome assembly GCF_013368605.1 of Nyctibius grandis. Classification (NCBI taxonomy): domain Eukaryota; kingdom Metazoa; phylum Chordata; class Aves; order Nyctibiiformes; family Nyctibiidae; genus Nyctibius; species Nyctibius grandis. The sequence goes on from NC_090660.1 coordinate 90,613,034, forward strand.
GAATCATAGAATAGTTTGGGTTGGAAGGGACCTTTAAAAGTCATCTAGTCCAACCCTCCTGCAATGAGCCGGGACATCTTAAACTAGATCACATTGCTCGGAGCCCATGTAGGACCATCCCTAGATCCAGAGAGCTATGACCTCTCACTTGCTCCAGTAGCTGACACCACAGGCTTCAAGGTGCCCACACCTCTGGTCTGACTCCAGTAGCTGGCACCAATTTTCACAACCCGCCCCCCCCCCGGCCCCGACACCTCACCAGTAACTGGCACTGAGACACCCACACTCTTTCCAGTAGCTAGCACCACAGGCCAGGAGCACCCACATCCCTGGTCTAACTCCAGCAGCTGGCACCAAATTCCAGTTACAGATATGGGTCTCATCAGTAGTTGGTACTTAGTCCTTGCAGCACACACACACACTGGATAGAGAATGAGATTACACAGAGAGACAGCTAAGAAAAGATTCAATAAAAAGATATGAGATGATACAACAGACTGGTGATCACGTGCAGGGCTCAGCCAGACATACTAACCTGCCCCATTCTACACACATCCAGTCCCTTTTATGCCCTTTCTGCCTACCCCCATCTTTGTTCCTCCCTGTTCCCTTTTCCCCTGCATGTCCCCTCAAGTCTATCAATTCCTGCACCCCTCCTCTGATTTACAGTCTTATCAGTTACAAAGTCCAGGTTACTCTTCATGGAGGTTGTGCTTGTAGTTTCTTGACAGCTCATCAATTAGTGCGACTGGCAAGGTTTGTTTCTCGTCATTGGCTCCATGTTTGCTTTGTCAGGTTTGTGTCTTTGTATAGTTTGGTTTCTGGTTTCCCCATTTTCTGTTGATTTCCCAGTTGATAAAGTCCCTGACCAGATAATCTCATTGGAATAAATATTCTCACACTCTCACTCAGTTAGTGTGATTGACCAGGTTTGGTTCTCATCACTGCCTCCCTCAGGTTTGTGTCCCTGTATGTTCATGTTTACAGATTCCTCCTTTTGTTATTTTCCTTTGCTTCATTGAAAAATGTCATTGACCAGATACCCTTAAAGGAGCAGACACTCTCCTTCCACACAGCTTTACAATATATGTAATCCATATTATATGCATAATTTTTACTGTGCCTCATTATTTTTATATTTATATTTTTTAATATATATAAGATGAGAGAGATTGGTTTATGTACAATTGAAATGCTGCTATCTCTGGGGTAGAATTCTGTCACTGTTTTTTTCCAGGTGTGGCACACAAAGCTTTTTTTCTTTTAATAGAACTGGAGACTATTTTATGCAATTGAAAACAAGTAGGATTTAACTAAATTGAATGTGTTCAGTGTTCATAACTGAAATTTGCCCTAAATGTACAAACAACAAACTTTGCCAAAAAGTGGCATACAAATAACCTACAGTTCAATGCCTTAGATCATGTTAGTATTTCGGTTTTAGCATCTCCTACCTTGCCAGTCTCTCAGAATTAGTAATGTATGAAGAGAAAGAATGCTTCAAACTGAATTCCATGGACTGCATCTGGAACACATACATTTCCACCGCTTACATTATTTTCTGATATTATCAGTGTAACATATATATACTTTATTTTCCCTCCTTGTATTGTTACTGGTGGCTTTTAATTACTGATGATGTTTTTCAGGTGTCCATTTACAATTTGTGAATTTCTCAACGGAGACCATACATGATTACTTAGAAGTCAGGAGTGGATCTACAGAAACTAACACTGTTATTGGGAGACTAAGTGGCCCTCAGCTACCAGCCTCTTTGTTCAGCACAACTCATGAAACCAGCTTATACTTTCACAGCGATTACTCACAGAACAAACAAGGATTTCATATTGTATACCAAGGTGAGATTTTGATATTCTTACATGAGAACAAGGTGGCTGTTGAAGACTATTTCTTTTTTTGGCATTCTTAAAAGATAAACATGAAATAAAATATATTCTGTGTTTCAAAGCGAAGTGTTATGTGTCAAGATCAAACAGAAGAATGCAGAAAATTAAGATGAAAAAGGAAAAATAATTGCATATTCTCTTTAAAAAGCAGTTCAACTGTAGGCAAACCGATAATTTCCCATATCTGAATTTGGTTGGCATATTAATTTACATTGCATGGCTTTACAAAGTAAGCATCTCTATTGTTCAATCTTTATAAGCATATGGGAATCTCAATTTTGTGTCTTGGGTTCTGGAAGGGGAAGATCAAAATATTGCTTTAGAGTATTGCATCCATGTAGGCTAGCACAGAATAATGCCAACTCAGAAATCTCCGAATCCATTCTATTTCCTAGTTGTCAATATCACTGGAAGGTCTTTGTTCTGTTGTACCCAAATAGGTCATGCTAAGGTGGTGAAGACTGCAAGTTCATAATTCTATTTATATAGTTGCAGATTCATTTAAAAGAGATTAGAGCACCACTGTTCACAATAAAAGATCAAATGTATTTTTTAAACTATACCTGTTTTCATGATATGAATAATGTCAAAGGATGATTTAAAGAGTTTTTACTTCAGAGCAATCTCCTACTACTCTTTCAATAGTAACAAGTCCAAATTGACATGTACTCTATGTAACATTCTGGAAGAGAGTGTTAAAGAAAATTGGCAGAGTCCGGGTCTCTAGGTTTGCTGGTTTTATTAAACAACTCAGAGTTGGACCACCACCGCAGTGAATGGTACCTGACTCAAATTCACTATCGGTTGATATAGAAACTAATAATCAATTACATCATAAACATTTCATAAGCTTCTGTTAATAATCCACTAACTATTTCAATTCCTCTTTCTTCCTTCGTCAAGAGTCCACAAAAGTCCATTCTTTTCCATTGGTTAGCTGATCTTTATGTTCTGGTTGTGCTCCGACTCCGGTCGACACCCCGTCCTCGATGTTCTTGCTGTGATCGGCGTCCTTAATGTTCTTGCCGTGATCAGCGTCCCGTCCTGATCCAGGTTGACCAGAGTCCGGTTCCCACCGCCAGTGTCTCCTAAACATTCAACCTTAAAAACAACTAAAGTTATATTTAAAACCTTATCTATACTAATTTTTATTTCTAAGTGTCCTATATTTCTTTTAAGGTAAAGAAAAGGTTAACCATACATCCCCTTTACTAAAATCATCAGAAGGTAATACTTCTAGGCCTACTCCTGTTTAGCTACTCATTAAGCTTTGATTGATGATTTGTTCACTCATAGGTCAGGATTACACAAGGAGCTTTGAGAACAATATTCATGGATTGTGAAAGCCCACCTGTGTTTATTCAGATAGACTTATATTAATTATTCTATTCTTCATTCTATTTCACCCTTATTGATCCTTGTCTCCCTAACTCATAAGAACTTTCACATTAATTATGTGAAAATTTCTATAACAGAGAGTCAGTGTAAAAAGTGTTAGCTTTTAAAGAAAAAGTCAGTTTATGACTTAAATTGCCTGGTAAGATTTTATTCACTTCTTATTTGGAATATGATACAATTTGTAGAAGTAGGGAACTTTAAAATCCACTGCTAAGAGGGCAGTAAAAGACTTCAGAGTATATACTATTCCTGCTATTAATAGTAACAGTAATCATTTTGGAGATGCAGTTATTTGTCAAAAAATTTAAAAAAAAAATCCTGTCTGTGTTTTTAACCACAAAAGAGAGAACTGTTTCTTTCAAACCTATACAGTCTGTGGTCTCCTGATTTTGCAGATTTTGCATAGCATACTTGTTCTCAGTTCTGTAATAAGAAGTCAATGTTTCAAATCTTCTTGGAAAAAATCATCAAGATGTGTGAGAGATGCTTATTTTCAAATCTTACGTGTTTGTTATAAAATCTTTGATATTAATAGTTCATTATAGAGCCTTTTAATTCTTCTGAGAAAAACAAGTAAAATTATAGGCTGATTTATTTCTCCTCTTCCTTAAACATAAGAACGTAAAACCAGAAAACCCCTATTGGATCAGAAAAAAGGTCCATCTAGCTCTGTACAGTATTTCCAAATGGCAAAAAGAAATGCTGCTTCGCAGCACAGAAGCCTAGCTAGTTTCTTTTGTACTCTCCAAACATCCACAGTTGTTGTCCGACTCTTAATTCTATTACTGTGAGATTTGCTGGTATTTTCACATTCAGCTTTTCCACAGTCTTCATGATTTTTGTGAAAGCCATCTGCTCCTGGTCCTTTGCCCTACCTATTTAGTGTAGTACTTTTGTATTTACTTCAAATTGATCTAGTACCTTAGACCATATCTTGTTTGGAAATCTCTGCACCATCTTCAGCAGTAAAGACAGATACAATGAATTTATTGAATTTTTCTCTCTATGGCACCCTAATCCATAAAAGCCCCTTTTTTCTCATTTGTCATGAATTTTCCCACCGGTTCCCTACCTGACTTTCGATGTCAAAAAAAAAAAATTTATGATCAGCTGAGACATCTTCTGCAAGACATTTTTCACACTAGTTTTGCTCTCTTTATTTTCTATTTAAATTTTACCTGCTATGTTTCATGACTTTTTGGAAAGGCAGACTTTCATTGTTTAAGTGCCAACATTTTCCCTGTTGTGGCTTCTTTAACTTTCCTACTGAGTCACACAGGCATTTTTGTCAGCCACTTCAGTGGTTTTTTATTCTGAATTGTAGAACATGTTTTACCTGGTCTTTTAAAGTAGTGTCAATTAGCAGATTCCCATCTGCATTACCTCATTTTTGTATAATTTCCTTTCCAGAAAACTGAATATCCCTGTGCTGGGTTTATTTGACTTGTTTCCTCCCAGTACAATCAAACCACATTATGACTGCTATTATGGAGCAGCTCTCCCGTGAATACTTCTCAAACTAACACTTGAGTACCAAGATGGTTGAAATCTAAAATAACATCTTTCTTGCAGGCTCTCAAACTGCTTGTTCTAGGGAACAATTATTTCCTGCATTCAAAATTTTATTTCTTCAAGTCATCCTGGTGAGATGGATATTTGGGTACTCCATTACTACTATCTGTAGTATTTTTGCAACTTCTCTAATTTTATTTAACATTTCCTGTTCACTATCGTTTTCCTGTTCAGACATTTGTAGAAGCAGCTCAGACCTACACATATTTCTAGAGTTTTAATTTCCACCTATGAGTATTCTATAGGGCTTTTTTTCTGGTAATATTTTTCTTCTACAGCACTTAGTATAATTTCTAAACAACAGTGCTACTCCTCCCATCTGGAGGTCTCTGCCTTCTCAGTCTTGGAAAGGTGGTCACCTGGCAACACTGCATCCTGCTGCTCTATTATACCTTTCACTTAAGGGCTTTTGGTTGTTTCAAGCATTCTAGATCCCACCTCCTGTGTTTTAGGCTCCTATATTGGTGTGAAAGGGCTTCTTAGTTTGGACCTTGTTCTGTTCCTCAGTGCTGTATGCGTCACTCAACATGCAGTGTAGGCTACCTGATTTGCTTTTCCTGTTTATTTTAATTCTGCAGTTTGTCATTCTCCTGCACTTTTTTTAGAGGTGCATTGGCTGTTGGCCTCCTCCCTGTCATGGCATCACAACAGTCTTCTGTACCTGTTAACTTTTTCCTATGCTTCTAGTTTAGATACTCTTCTATAGCCTTTTTAGTTTTCATTGTCAGCAGCTTGGATCCATTTTGATTAGGGTAGACTTTGAAGCAATTTGTAATCTTAAAGAGCCAGTCAGTGGCCTACTTTTTTGAAGATCTAAGTGGAGAAAACACAAAGTCTAAATTCCTTTCTACTCTCTTCTTCTCTAGTGCAGAACTCCTGTACTTACTAAAATTAAAAGATAAAATTAAGAGGCTAGTCTCGTTTTTTCATTCATGGACTCTTACAAAACCCTGTAAGGTAGGGTGTTGGGTATTTGTTTGTTTACACACACACATACACACACACACACATTATCTAAGCTTAAAGAACATAAAATAATTGAAACTTTGGTTGCAGTATTATGTTTTCCTTACGAGGTTTTGAGTTGGAAATTAATTTTTATGCATATTTCCAGAATTCCTGTGGGAAAGTTTCACTGTGCTTCTCCTGGTGTAGGATCAATTATTTTGATTGTTACCCTGATGGAACTTAAGACATATAGGATATCCGTGATTTTTTAAATTTTATTCTAATGAAAAGCTTTTATTTTTGAAGTAATAAGAATTTTATTTTTCCCCACATTATTATTATTTATTTATTTCAGCATATCAGCTACAAAGCTGTCCTGACCCTCGACCATTTCGTAATGGTTTTGTCATTGGGAATGACTTTACTGTGGGACAGACTATTTCATTTGAGTGTTTTCCTGGCTACACATTAATTGGAAATTCAGCTCTGACTTGTCTTCATGGCATCAGCCGTAACTGGAATCATCCTCTCCCCAGATGTGAAGGTATGTTCTGCGTGACCTACAAACCTTTCATTATTTGTAAGTCTTCCTAAGGACTGTTAATGGAAATCATTTCAGCTTTTCAATTTATAGAGGCCTGTATTTTTGTATTGTGGTCTTTGCAGAGGAAGTATTCAATTTTGCACATGAAAATTTTTGCAGAGAAGCTGAAAAGTTTCATGGAAACATGAAATCTCTGAAAACTTATCTGAGATAACTTTATTTTTGGAAGAGTGGGCTTAAGGTCTGGAGTGTGGAAACCTGTGCTACTTTTTAATCTATGTGGTGCTATAGAGTAAAAGTTCTGCACTGAACCAAGAAAAAAGGATTCAAAAGTTTAATTTCCCAACTCTCACCACTTATGTTCTGTCTTATGAGTTAGAAAGAAATGTCAAAGGTGGCATGAAGTGCAGTTGTCCTCCCGTCAATGCTGTGTGACTTCCTTTCTGCATATATTTTTTGTGAATTGAAATTTTTTTAAAATTTTATTTTTTAACCCTTACATTTTTCTACACTGATATGCTTGCAGCAGGTAAGCAGATTCAAGGAATTGTGGCTTGCACATAGCTGAAATTTTAAGGAGATAGAATGAATGTATATGATGATTCAGTAGAGGTGTTTATCTTATACATAACTATGCTGAAAGGAACCTGTACCTATGCAGCAGGCCAAACAAGACCAGTTGTCCAGTGTCATCAGACTCTGAAATAGACAAGGATGGATGTTTTGGTAACACAGAAATTGTTTTGAGAAAAATCTGTGCACCACAAAATCAACTTGTGGATCTGATGACTGAATTTTCTTCCATATATAATAACTTTCTTCCGGAACCTCCAGGTTTGTCACAATCGTGGCAACATTCAGACAGCAATGTTAGATTCCTGGAAAAATATAGACACATTGAAGGTACTTCATATTCAAAAATGTCATCCCAAAATCCTATACTCCTGGGACCACAAGTTCCAAACACATTTAGCAATTAAGTTATTGACTGTTAAGTTCTCTATATGCCTAAACATATGTTTCCACAAAGATGAGATCTGTACAAGGTGTTGAGTGCCCACTTTCATATTCCATAAGGACTCTCCACAGTTTCAGGCGGGGTACTCAGGACCTGAGTTAAAGGCCTAACTTCCCTCTATATAGAATGATAAAAGCTCAGCATTAACAATAAAAGTTGAAGAGGAATGAGGGGGGTGGGGGGGAAGAAGGGAAAAAAAATATAATTCGGTATCTTCTAGTTGTACTTGGTTTGATTTGAGATAAAGGCCTTGTGTTCAAAAGCATTAAAATGGACTTTTTTTATATGCCTAGTGCCAGAAATGTACAGTATGTTTTAAATTTGTATTTGCTTTAATATCTTTATTGTAAGACAGCATATACCAAGGCTGGTTTAATGCCTCAGATGTCTTGAAGCAGACAGTTTGAATCAAATATTGCTATACATACTTCTCATTTAAACAGTTTTGTTCTCTTCTTGCATCCTCATGAACCTAAAATCCCTCTAACCTGTGCTCAGCACCTTCTAACCCTCTCTGATCCTTCTTAACTCATTTCCCTCACTTTCATCCTTTTGGAATCTGTTCCCTCTCCTTTTCCAAGAAATCTCATTGCCTGACAGTCATCAGCCCATGTCTGCACTTCCATAAGACCCTGCTGCAAAATCAATTCTGTCTGCACTGCTCAAAAACCCTTGAGACTTTGAAACTAAAAGCTGAAGTAAAGCAGTATACCAGCTGTTGAGTCTGAATGGATGAGGTGTGACTATGAAAGTCTCCTTACCCTACAGTTCAGCACCAAAGTATATATATAAACCATAACACATACTTTACCTAAATACAAACAATGCATAATTTCTATATGTCAAATCTGTATTTCCAAAAACTTGTTCTCTGGTTAGAGGTTCTTAAGCATATTTTAGGGAATCTGAGTTGCCATTCCACAGCCATTTGAGGTGAATTGGGGAGGAATGTATGCAAAATAAATAAATTATACCATTTTAGGCTTTGCTCACTTTTCCAGAAGTAAGCTTCTATAACATGATTTCTCTTCTGTAATAACAGGATGATGTCGTATTCAACATGCATGTGAAACCTCTGTGGAGAAAATCATAGTTTGGACTAATAGCTTTCCTGAAATCATAGTTATGAAAGTCCAAAAGCTGTATGGTCGGTCTTGTACTGTACGTTTTCTAAAATTAGTGCACTTCAACTAGAATTTATAGAAAGGACTCTTACTTCGCCTACCAAAATTTATCTCAGGAAATGCAAAATTGCTATTCATACTGTTGCACACAGTATTTTAATTTTAAAATTCTCTTCTACTTTTCCCCCACCCATCCTCCATCAACTAAATATATCTTTTCTCTCACCTGGTAATTTGGTTGGCTACCTTCTTGTGACAATAAATGAAAGCAATTAATGTGTTTCACTGCTAATTTGTAGCTGGCATTTACACAAAGGCATGACAAAGTGATTTTCAGTTGTGCAGGGAATAATTTAACCCAATGTCTAAATATCACTTTAGTTCCAGATCTGATAGTATTTATGACATCAGAATTTTTTTGTTTAGATTTGACCAATAATGTCAAAATAGACTTCTCTTTGCAAAAAGCTCAGTAAAATCTGTTTTCTATACACAGCAATGGTTTTACATAATCTAGTTACAGTGTACCAAATACATTTAAAAGTATGGCTGCTATGTGGTCTAAGAAGAATGCAAGAAGTGACTAATATTTTTTAAAAACAACTGTCTTTTTTATAGCCCTCTGTGGAGGAAATATAACTGCAATGAACGGTACCATATACTCTCCAGGGTACCCTGATGAGTATCCAAACTTTCAAGACTGCTTCTGGCTTGTAAGAGTACCACCTGGGAATGGAATCTACATCAATTTCACAGTTCTCCAAACAGAGCCAATATATGATTTCATAACTGTCTGGTAAGAAAACACTTTTTGCATTTATTTAACTTTCATGTGACACTATGCAACAAAGTATGAATTAAAAAAGAATATATTTGTGATTTCTCCCTTGGCATATTACAATGGTTTAGAATGTTAATACAGGACACTACAGCAATACTTTCTTAATTTCTTCCAAGTTGGCATCTTTTCAACTGCTAAGAGTACATAAAAGGAGCGAATCTCTTTGTATTTGGCTATAACAAAAAGAGTTGAGATAAAAATAGCTGTAAATAAATTATATTCTCTATATACCCGAATCCATGTCTATCATGAATCTTTTCAGATAATAAAGCCCTCGTTTTTCTCAGTTGCAAAGATGGTAAAGACAGGAGGCTGTAACCAAGTGTAACAGCTCCTATATTAATCTTGACACTGTTACCGATGAGTCTCCTAGACTTTTCAACAGCGGGTAAGACCTTTTGGAAGATTGCCTAAAACAATAATACACTGATTATTGAATCTGCAGATTGAAAGTCCACAGGTTGAGAGAGTAGTCCTGTAGTCTGAGTAGTGCAAAATAATGAGAGGCAATTTGGAATATTAATTACTCATTTTATGTTTCTGTTGTGCAGAAATCTAATTTGGATTCATGTAAATTCATATAACTCAGTATTTCATTCCTACTTTCCCAGACATTAAGCAGTTCTCTATACACTTTTGTGATCATTTCTGTAGATCATGTTTTTTTTTCGTCTTGTGTTCTACAAACTGTCTTGTCCTGCATCCCAGATACTCGATTGCTTTGCCTTAAAGTCTAACCAAAATTTGATCAGAGTATGTACCTAAACTATTGCCCTGATAAAACTCAGATAATTCTGAACCCCTTTAACTCTTCACCACTTTTTTTGTGTATCAAATTTAGGCTGACCTTCAGAATCTTTCCTGAATCAAATTGCACTTTTGTGTGCATACAGGCAACTTTTCTTTATTTCATCCCACACAAACTAGAATACTACTGTCCACTTCTAGTGCTTCTTACATTCAGCTCTTCCTTTCTACCAAGTGATTTTATGTGCTTTCAGTTATACTCCTGGCTGTGTTACAAACTTAGTTCTTTCAGTAAAAGTAATTGTACATACCATGACAAAGGTAAAACCTCAGTTTTATATCATTATGTATTCTTTGCTGATTTTGTTTAGATGTTTTGTATCCTATTTAAATTAACAGTTTTAGGAGAGTGTTCTGAAACTAAAGCATCTATTATGCTATTCATGTATATATCATACATGTTGTTACTTATGTATGATTTATATACCTGTATAAGCTGTGTTATACACATGATAGCAATATAATTAAATATCTTATACCACTTCTGGGATATTATTTATTTACAGAATTGATCCGAAATTTTGATAGCTGTTTCCAATGGAAAAAATACATTTTATTCACAATTCAAATGTTTCTTCAAAACTTACTGTTTCCCTGATAAAACAGGAGAGGAAGGGGCAGTGTGTGAAAATTTGGACAAATGTATTACTGCAAAATTTTCAAAACAAAAAATATCTATAATTTTATTTTGAAATGATTTCCAGTTAAAATACCTTGTGCTGATCACAAATAGAAAATTTAAACTTTTAATGTTAATCAGTTCTGATCTGGAAGGAAGTGAATATGAAAATTTAATGCCCTTGCATCATGATTTTGTCCTCTGTACAGTTCCATTATTGTTTAATACTAACTTTGATTTAATTTTTATATTGAAATGAGTATTTCATTCTTCCATAAGGTAACAGTGATCTTACCAGCAGCACATGTATTGTCTAAATTGTAATAAATAGTACAAAATAATATCGATTAAAGTATGTGAACAAGAATTTAAGAGATTAGTCAACTGCATGTCATACTCGGTTATGGTTAAAAATAACAAGATTTATATGAATGTTTACCTGAGTCAAAAAGATACTACCATCTATATAAAGTGCATGGCACATCTGTCTTAGCAAGAAATTGATTCCGAAAACTCTAGTCTCATCATAAAAATAAACTTTAAAGAGATTCTTATGTGTCCATATGTACCATAAATTATAAATGATAGCATTATAACATTTAAGGGGGGGGGAAGCTAGGTTTAAAAATTCTGACATTAGAGAATTCCTAAAGGTAGCATCCTTAAAATAATCATTATAAAGAAAACTTGTATTTATAAATGCTCACATGCAGATTTCAAGTGGAATCTTGTATTCCGTAGAGAATAAGAATTTTGGTTTTAATTTTAATGAAGCCAATATTCACTCATTGTCTTTTAAGAACTAAATAGTATTCATCTCTTAATTTTCCTAAAAATGACCAAATTCAAAAGACTGGTGGAGATGAGCAGTATTAGGTTTATTTATTTTCTGATGGCCACATTTGAAACTGTAGATAAGTAAACGTGAGCAGAGTCTGTGGCAGGAAGATGAAGTACAACCACAGATTCAATCATCTTAAGATTGCTGCAATTTTCATTTAAAAATATTACTTCCAAAAGGTGGTTGAAAGGAGCATCTTGCTTTCTAATAAATTTTGATGGTCCTCTAAGCTACTACCTGCTATACTCCAGTCCACATACAGAATTTCAAAAGGCTTTCAGCCCTTAATGTCTGTTTTATCTGATTTTAAATTACTCATGCCTTTTAGAGTAATCTAGAGAAATTTTACTACATTATATATTAAAATTTGGAGAAATTGAATTATTTGTTTGGGAAAAAATATCTTTTTGTGTCTGTTTTTCTTAGGGATGGACCAGACCAAACTTCTCCTCAAATTGGACAATTTAGTGGCAACACTGCATTAGAATCAGTCTATAGCACTTCCAATCAGATCCTGATCAAGTTCCACAGTGACTTTACTACCAGCGGCTTCTTTGTACTTAGTTACCATGGTAAGTATGAAAAGTTGCACTTTTTCGCTGTCTATACTGATTACTGCAGGAAGAAAAGTCATGAAATAATTAATTACTTTTTCTAAGAAGAGTTGCTATTATTAATATGACTGACCACCATTAGGGTAAAGCAAGCATATGAAAGAAAGACTAATACGAATGATGAAAACAAGTTATTTTCTTGACAAGATGTTAAATTTACTAGTAGTCAAACAAAAAAAAGAATGTACTGTGAAGAGACATGAGCAAAGAAGGTAGCATCAAGACCCTGCAGTTCAAGATGTTCATCTTCTCACTGCTTACAATGCTTCTAAAATTCCTTTGTAATCTAAATGTTTGTGGCGGTCATTAAATTTCTCGTAGATATTTGAATATTTTAAGAAAGTACTGTTTTCTAGAGATTTCAATGATCGCGAACTATACTGTGAAGTTAATGGTAAACTGCTCCTGAATTAAACATTGACAATGAAAATGCATAAGTATTAATTCACCGAATTCTACCTCTTTTTGTAGTCATTCAAACCTTCTGTGGCCAAGTGTTGTCTTGCATTCCAATCATTACAAGGAAACAAATTCAAAAGCAGGGGTGTTTTTAGGTGCTCTGTGAATGCCTCTTGGATTGACTATTCCAGGAAACACAGACAGACTACACTCTGTTTTCTGGATCCTGATCAGATTTTGGGACTAGAAAGCTTTCATTTTGACTTAGCAAAGGCCAAGGTAAATACAGATAGACAGAACTGGTGGGATTAAAGGAATTTTAATCTAAACAAAACAGATATAGACAGAACTGGTGGGATTAAAGGAACTTTAATCTAAACAAAACAAAGCAAAACAAAAAAGACCCAAATTCCACAATGAAAAAAACAGCAGCAACATGTGGTTGTGCAGACCCTGCCTACCACCGGGCCGCATTGCAACGTCAGGACCAGCCAACATTAATCAGGGAATAGTGAGTGGTCTGAGACAATTAGACACTCCCTGATCCTTCCCGCCAGTGCAGTGAGTCAAGACTACCTGGTACCTCCCCATCCTAGGCACAAGTACAGTGAGTCAGTACAATTAGGCACCCCCTAATTGTGGCAGGAAGATGCAACTGCACCTGCAACTCCTGTTGCCTAGAAAATGGACAAAACAATGAGTTGGGGCAATGGGGCACTCCTCAACCGTACCTAAACTCCTGTTACCTGGGAAGTGTACCTGAAATTCCTCCTGCCTGGACCATTACCTGCCCTAAAACATGCCAAGACTGCCTGTCAAGACTTAAGTCCATAATGAAAAAAGGTACTGACCAAAGTCAATCCTCTTCTTGTGATCCTACAAATGCTGATCCTAAATGAGCTCCTTTGAGATCTCTGGGATCGCAGCAGGCTTTGACCCTGCATCTCCCCTTGACTTGGGACACCTCTCAGGGTAGATTCCATGATGTCCAGGATAGAGTTGTGAGGTGATTCAGAACATCCACAAATAGATGCCAATGAATGGAAAGAGTGATTAATTCACTATAATTATGTTTCATCACATTAAAATCTACCTATAGTGAGTAATTCACTATATTTCGATTTAGCGAGATTTTTCAAAGATTATTGGGTCCCAAAAATGTTATGATCTGCAGAAAAGGAAACATCTTAATTATAGGCTAACCTCTATATCTATCTATATTTATATCTATCTATATCTATGTAGATAGATGTATTTGTGTACATGCAATTTGATTTAACTAACTTTGTTGAATCTTTAACTAAATCACTGTATCAAACAAAATAGATAGTTGATTACTGATTGATTAAATATTGCTAGAAAATCATAGAATCCTAGAATGTTAGGGGTTGGAAGAGACCTCTGGAGATCATCGAGTCCAACCCCCCTGCCAGAGCAGGACCAATCTAGGGCAGGTTACACAGGAATGCATCCAGGCGGATCTTGAAAGTCTCCAGAGAAGGAGACTCCACAACCTCTCTGGGAAGCCTGTTCCAGTGCTCTGTAACCCTTACAGCAAAGACGTTCTTCCTCATGTTGAGGTTGAACTTCCTGTGCTCTAGCTTGCATCCATTGCCCCTTGTCTTATTGCAGGGCACAAGTGAAAAGAGGTTGTGCCTTTCCTCTTGACACCCAGCTCTCATATAATTATACACATTAATCAGATCCCCTCTCAGTCTTCTCTTCTCCAGACTAAAAAGCCCCAGGTCTCCCAACCTTTCCTCATAAGGCAGTTGTTCCAGTCCCTTAATCATCCTCGTAACCCTCTTTTGGACTCTCTCCAGATGATCTCTGTCCCTCTTGAACTGGGGAGCCCAGAACTGAACGCAATACTCCAGGTGAGGTCTCACCAGGGTAGAGTACAGGGGGAGGAGGACCTCCCTCGATCTGCTGGACACACTCTTCTTAATGCACCCCAGGATATCATTGGCCTTCTTGGCCACAGGGGCACATTGCTGTCCCATGGATAACTTGTTGTCCACCAGGACTCCAAGGTCCTTCTCCATAGAGCTTCTCTCTAGCAGATCGCCTCCTAACCTGTACTGGTGCATTTTATTACTCCTTCCCAGGTGCAGGACTCTGCACTTATTCTTGTTGAACCTCACTAGGTTCCTCTTTGCCCAGCTCTCCAGTCTGTCCAAATCATGCTGAATGGCCGCACAGCTTCATATCATCAGCAAACTTGCTGAGAAGACACTCTGTCCCTTCATCAAGGTCGTTGATGAAGATGTTGAACAGGACTGGACCCAGCACTGATCCTTGGGGGACTCCACTAGTTACAGGTCTCCAGCTGGACTTGGCACCATTGATTACCACTCTTTGGGCTCTATTGTGTAGCCAGTTCTTAATCCATCTCACTGTCTGTTCTTCTACCTCACACTTCCTGAGCTTGCTCTGTCCATTCCTCATCTCTGCATAAATCATTCTGGCCCAATTCTACCTTAATTTCCCTTTTATAGTAAGTAATAGAGTGAACTATGCATTCAGACTTTGTTAAGTCACTCTTTTACAAATTCATATCAAAAAATCACTTTTGCTAATATCTTTGACAGTGATTCTTTAAGCAACCTAAACTTTAATCACTCTCCTCCACGACACAACAGCACTTGAATTAATTACGGAGTATTGACTCTAGTAGTATTAGGCAGAGGGGGGTCAGAATTTTCATTCAAAATTTGGGCATTTAAATTGCATGTAGCAGTTTGTGAAGGAAAAACTGACCCTTTGTGTTCATGAATATATGAATTGATATGTATTGATATCCGTGAATATATCATTATATGACAAAACACATGTAAAAATGCTCATACCTAGTAATAAAATGTCTCTAAAGAATTTGATCTCCTTGTACTTGTTTCTTTTGTTATTGTGGAAATTGTCATTCCGTAAGTGTGGGCTCTAATATCTAATAAAGATGCAAACTGAGAAGCACAAAGGATTAATCATGAAGAAACTTAAAACAATTTTTAGATTGATATTGTCAAGATAAATAAACCTCTCAGTATTCTGGAGTCTGTGATCCTTCATATCAGCTACACACAATTTAATGCAGTAAAGGCAAGGCATTGAGAGGAGTCAAATTTTTTTTAAATATATAATTTGGGGATTCAAATGAATGATACCTCTAAATGAGAGACATTTGAGATAAATGATACGAATTCTGTATAGAATCAATTTTTTAATTATGTTGGGGATTTTTATTTTTTTTTTTTAATGCAAATAGCACAGCTGTTCCATGTTTGCTTCGTGTGTTTTATTTTAAATTACTTATTCCTAAGGCAGGGTGTTAACTTTCTGACTCACTTATCTAGTTGGCTCTTCATTATATGATCAACAAAAAGGAGTGGAATAGGAAGATGTCAAATATGGGTGACTCAGTAGCAACAAAAGATCTTACCTGCATAAAATACAAATTTTGTAACTGACGAAATTTGACCAATTAGATTACTAAAGGATCCAAGCATAGGAAGTAACAAAGGTGTGCATAACTGAAGCTGAATTGTAATCTGCCATAAGTAGATGTTTCCTTGCTAACGAGAGATGCTATAAATCAATGCTATATGAAAATGTAATAGTGAAAACCAGGCATACTTGACTCACTGATCAACCTGTATGTACACCTTAAAACACGGAAGAATACGTTATAAATATAAATACTTCAGTGTGATTTCTTTAGCTGGTTTTCTGTCCTAATTGCATTCAGATTGAAGGGAATTTTGTCTGTGTCCAAACACAGGCCCTCATAGGTTTTCTGTAAAAAAATAAAGCTATATAGCTTCTGCATACTCTTCCTACTTATCGTTTTTATCATTTGTTTCACCTCGGTATTTTGCCTGGCTGTTGCATACATGTGTTAAGACTCAGAAAATTATTTCATGTGAGACTTCAAATGAGAAGTTTGAAAGCAGAATTATTCTATGACCCTATCTGCAGGTGAGATGTGCTCCATAACTATTCATTTACTAGGAAAATTAACATTCAAAACGCTTCTGTCCATCAGTTATGCTGCCTCTATGTAGAGTCTTTTGGATTCTAAAACTTGTCTTTATTACAGAGTTTCAGAAGTGGAAGAGTTCAGCAGTAAAAATTTATTGTAAAAAAACAAAACAAACAAAACAATGATTGCACGATGCAAAAAATATTTGCTTTTCAGATGAGATCACTTAAGTGAGAAAATTGGCAACCAATTCTAAGCTGCTTAGGTTATTTATGAAGAGGGTTTTGCCACGGAAATAAAATAACTAATTAAGAACAGAGATGCAGCTTCCAGTTTTTCATTAATTCTGAAATTCATATGTTTCCTTTCTTTTGATTCTCTTGAAAGTTTCAAAGTAACTGAATAAATGTTTATTTTTATCCTGTTAGTGTGGGTATTAACTCAGTTATGTTTGCATGGCTATGTTAACTGTCTAAGTATGGGAATGTCAACTGTGTTTTTTTCCTGTTTATAGCCTATCAGCTCCGGGTCTGCCAGCCTCCAACAAATATACCAAATGCTGAAATTCTAACTGAGGACGATGAATTCGAAATAGGTAATATAAGAGAAAATAAAAGCAACATTTGTTTCAAAACAAAGGACTGTTATGCACAAAAATTTCTTGCTTTTCAGGATGTAAATAGTGCCTGTAATATGTTAGATTTATATTGAAAATAAAATTTTTAGGAAGTCATTTGTCTTCCCCATACTTCCTGAACCCCACCTATGTTTCAAAGATCACATATAAGTAACACAGTAACTCCTTTCTAATTTACTTCATTTTAAAATACATTTTTATAATGTTTAATATAAAACATTATCTTATACTGAAACAAACAAACAAAACCCACAAAAAACACATATACACAATGGTACATTCTCTACCAGAATTAAGGTTCTGTGACCTGAAAGGTAAAATCAAATTTGCAAAAATTAGGAGGATCTGAGAAAAGGATGACATTCTGACCTTCTAAGACATATTAATAGTAATACTTAGCCACCTATTGTTCAAAGAAATATGACTTACATGTCTGACCAGCTAGTTTTGACCAGCTACATTATAGCAACGAAAAATGAATTTATTTTTAACATATTCCAATATTTGATTACTTATGTTGGTAACAAAGAGAAAAGACTTTTTTTTTTTCCTGCTTTGTAATCTGGACCAAAGAGAACTGCTGGAATGTACAAATTTTTACTTTTATTGGTACATAAAACTATATAATTTTTTAATTTCTTAATTAAAAAATGGCAATTTCTTGTTCTTATCATGCCAAATTTAGATACCGTTAACTAAATCCAGTTCCTGTTTAATTTTTTTTTGTCAGGATTGTATGGGTTTCTGACTTGATCTTATCTTTTTATTTAGTTCCATAATGGTTATCCAATAAATTACATTGTTTAAAGCTTTGTGGACACATGGTTCACACAGCATCAGTCAAATCCAGACTAATTAGCAAACTATCCAACTAATAATGTAGTGGAATACAGTGATAGATGCAGCATAATGTGCAACACAATGCTCATTTACCACTTTTCTTAGACTAATCAAAGTTGTTTATGCCAGAGGTCATTTAGCCCATTATATATGGTGGCAAGAAACTTCATTAATCAATAATGTTTTCAAAGTTAAAAGTCCCAGTTAATTGCTGTTTAATGTTTGTTTTGTTTGTTTGTGTTTTGTCTTGTTTTGTTTTTCTGAACAGGAGACATAATAAGATACCAGTGTCAACCAGGCTTTACATTGGTTGGTAATGAGATTCTGACATGCCGACTAGGTGAAAGGCTTCAAATGGATGGAGCACCACCTACCTGTCAAGGTTTTTTCTCCTTTTTCTTTTCCTTCTGCCAGACTAGCTGAATGGTGATTCCTTAAATACCATCCACTACCTCTTTAGATAAGATGGCACATTGAAAAAATTTCAGACTTTTTTATGATATTCCAAATCTTATCACTATTTGTTATGGCATATATGTGTCAAATATTAATGCAAAATTATTAGTAATGTTTTAATGAATTTGATTATTTTAAAGGACTGCTGCTCTATTTTGTGAAAATAATTTCACAATTCTTTTTTGGAAGTAGTCTAAATTTAATAAATAATAAGATTATTTCATTTTACCTAGAACATAACCGTATGAAAATTTATATGGAAATTTAAAAAATGGTAAATTAACATAGCATGGATTTGTGTGAACAAGATCACAACATCATTTTTAATGCAACTTTAAGTGCTTCCATTTTTATTCAGTGTATTCTAAAGAATAAGCTTTCTGTATGTGTATATGCCTCTGTGTGTGTGTGTGTTCACATTTTCCTCCTTTTATTGAAAACTGTGAATAGAGAGATATAACACTACCTCATTGTTAAGGATGAAACAAGATTACACTCCTGATAACCGCTAATATCAGAGTTTAAACCAGTGCTTTGTGATGTTTATTCCTGAGCTTAATATTCTAATATCTACTCCAAGATTAAAACACTTTCCCAAATCAGTCATAATAAATGCAGTTGATTTACATTTGTATTAAATGAAAAATGCTGCCATCTGGGTTTTCTACCAATCAGATGTTGTTTCCCCCCTCCCCAGCAAATGTAATTAATTAGTGTATCTATGAAACACTCATGATGAAAGATTTATTTGGAAATAGTAAATTAATTGTGACTAAATGTGCTACTTTTACAAATAAACTTTTGTATTTGTCTGTTTTTTTAGTAATTTCTGAAGTTTCAAACTGGTGCACAATTTAGTTGTTATGACTTTAAACATCAGTATACTAATTTTTACACTAATTATGACTACAATATTCAACTCAATTTTCAGCTGAGAGTTAAAAAATTACTGTCATATAAATGTACCCTTTCCCTGCATTCCTGAAAAAAATGTAAGGGTCACCTACCATTACTGGATAAACAGTTTTCCCATGGTTTTATGCACAAAACTACGCAAAAGTTAAAATCATTTGTAGCAATAAGTCTAGTTCTTAAAACTAGATCACAAAGTGATCTTGAACTGTGAGTTTTATAAGAACATTAACACTGATAATTTCTGAATATCCATGCATTGATTGTACAATTGTGTCTTAGAATAACTTCTGACACCCCAATTTAAATTAAAATCCTAACTTAGCAGGCTCATAGCATTTAATGGGTGGAAAACCACAGTAACCTCCAGACATTGCTTTAAATGTTAAAATAATGTAATAATAGATAAGACAAACAGAGACATGTGTTGATCCTGAGGCATTCTCTCAGCACGTGTTGCTGAAGGCATATTTATACTCATTGCAAGACCCAAGACAAAAACTCAGGAATTATGACCAGTTACCATAGTTAATCTTTTCTCAGTCACATATAAATGCTAAATATTGGATCAAATACTAAATATTAAAACAGTGCTCTTATCTAAAGCTGAATGAAATTAACATAATCTTTAGAGTTAGCAGACTCAGAAAATATTAAAAAAAAGAAGCAAAGTAATTAGTTAAAATATATTTAAAATGACCATTCAAACTGGCCACCTAGAATAAGCAGCAACATAATTTTTTCTTGTATTTATTTATATTATGTGCAACTTTGAAGATAGCAAAATGTAAGCTAAATTTCAATATTGAAACCTGGATCAATAGAGAGCTTTGTGGAATCTAGACACAGCAAAATTACATGCCTAAAATTTATGTCTTTTGTGATTTTAGTATACTACACTGGTTTATGTGTAAGCTTCCATACTTTAATTGTGCAGGCTATAACATATTACATAAGAGTCACTCTCAAGGAATAAACTCAGCTTTTCTATTAGTTCATATTTGTATTAGTTTACTAATTCTATTTACCAGGTAGTGCATATGCTTATTGTTAGACTTCATAGTGTTAACTTCTGTTGCCTTAACCTTGTGTATATGTTAGAAACTTTAGCCAGTGTTAAATGAGTTTTGGCTGAATTTCACTTCAATTTTTAACTTGAAATAGATTAATTCCCACATTCAACATTAATTTATTTATTGAATCTGCAGAGTACTGCTAGACAGAATTTAAATACCAATATTTTAATTTTGAATCTAATGTATTGCAGTAAAGATATAGTAGTCAATAACAAGGTATCCCTAGGAGAAAATATTGAAATAAAATCTATTTAAGGTTTTATTTGGTGATTCTAATTGTTACAGGTTAGTTTACACATTTAGTACTATTTAAAACTATATCCCCTTTTTTCTATTTTCCTCTGATGTGTATCTGTTGGATGAGCATTTCTTAAAATTCTTGAAGAGTTCCTTCTTTAGATCAGGAAAAAATCACTAACTTCCACAAGTTTATGCCAATGCCTGTCAACTTCTGTTAAAATAGAGTACTTTCCACAAGCAACATGTAACTTTGCCCTTAATTTTCCTTGAAATTAACTTCTACTTTCAGGATAAAATGCAAGCTTCAGAGTAAGAAGATTCAAACTGCATTTTGCATCATAATTAGAGGACCTTGAGAAAATTATTGAATGATGGCTGTCAGCTATGTCTCACCTACATTAGTTCAGATTCATAAAAAACTTAGCTACCTGATTCCCAAGGGAATCCATTGTACAGAAATAAGTCTTCAAGCTCTCTATAAAATTCCTGACAGATGTTTTCCTGGAGATCCCGAAACTGAGAACAGTTTGTAAAGCAGAATCATATGGAGACAGCAAAACTAGATGTAAATAAACTAATACAGCCAGATTATTATGATGTTCTTCCTGCCTTCCTGCCACACCTCTCTGTGTGTGTTTTTGTATATACGTATGTACGTATAAAACTTAAGAGGATCAGTCCTTTCATTTACTTGAGATAAAGTCTGTATCACAATTTGCCCAGCACTGTGGTTTGACAGCCGGATTCTGGCCATATGAGTTTTCTCATGTGGAGTGGAGGTGTTATATTCAACCTCTTATTGATTAATTGAGACAAACACAGGACATGAGAAACAACTATCTAAAAGAGTTTTAGTTGTTGGAGACTCGCTCCTAAAGGGAACTGAGGGCCCAATATGCAGAGCTGACCCTCACTACAGGGAGGTCTGCAGTCTACCTGGAGCCTGAATCAGGGATATCACCAGAAAACTCCTCAACCTGGTGCAGTTGACAGACTACTACCCCCTGCTGATCTTCCAGACAGGTGGGGAGGAAGTTGCATCCCGTAGTATGAGGGGGATGAAGAAAGACTTCAAGACCTTAGGACGGTTGGTGAAAGAGTCTGGGGCACAAGTTGTTTTCTTCTCCCTCCTTCCATTTGCAGGTGATGACATGGGATGGAATAGTAGGATTCTCTCCATAAATGCCTGTCTACAAGACTGGTGCTACAGGCAGAGCTTTGGGTTCTTTGATAATGGCTGGTTTTATAAGACACCAGACCTGACAGTAATACCTGAGAAAGGTTTATGTCATAGGGGCAAAAGGGTTGTGGGACAGGAATTAGCAGGGCTCATTCAGAGAGCTTTAAACTAGATTCAAAGGGGGATGGGGTTGTAGCTGGGCTTGCACCACTGGGGCAACGCTCTAGTGTTGATGAAGACCAGAAGGCCTCCCATCCCCCTGGGGTGAAATCAGTGTGCTCAGCTCACTCCCTGAAATGCCTGTACACCAATGCACGCAGCATGGGGAATAAACAGGAGGAGTTAGAAATCCGTGTTCGGTCGGGGGGTTATGATCTAGTGGCAATTAGAGAGACTTGGTGGGACGCCTTGCATGACTGGAATGTGGTCATGGATGGCTATGTCCTGTTCAGGAAAGACAGGCCACTAAGGAGAGGTGGTGGAGTTGCTCTTTACGTGAGTGAGCAACTAGAATGTATTGAGTTCTATCCAGGGGCAGATCAGGAGCGAGTTGAGAGTTTGTGGGTACGATTTAAGAGGCAGGCTGGAATGGGTGATACTGTTGTGGGTGTCTATTACAGGCCACCGGATCAGGATGAGGAGCTTGATGAAGTCTTCTACAGGCAGCTGAGAGCAGCCTCACAATTACAGGGCCTGGTTGTTGTGGGGGATTTCAACTACCCTGATATTTGCTGGAAGGCCTACTTAGCCAGCCATCCCCAGTCCAGGAGGTTCCTTCAGTGCATTGATGATAACTTTCTGATGCAAATGGTGGATGAGCCAACTAGGAGAGGAGCGCTGCTGGATCTTATCCTCACTAAAAAGGAGGGTCTGGTTGAAGCGGTGAAGGTTGAGGGCAGCCTTGGTTGTAGTGACCATGAGATGGTAGAGTTCAGGATCTCATGTGGCAGGAACAGAATAGCTAGCAGAATCACAACCCTGAACTTCAGGAGGGCCAACTTTGGCCTTTTCAAGCAATTGCTAGGGGAAATCCCATGGGACAGGGTACTAGAAAGTAAGGGGGCCCAAGATAGTTGGTTAGCATTCAAGGACTGCTTCTTCCGAGCTCAAGATCAGAGCATCCCAACAGGTAGGAAGTCGAGAAAGGGTAGCAAGAGACCTGCATGGTTAAACAGGGAACTGCTGGGCAAACTCAAGTGGAAGAAGAGAGTGTCCAGATCATGGAAGGAGGGGCTGGCCACTTGGGAGGAATAGAAGTCTGTTGTCAGAGGATGTAGGGAGGCAATTAGGAAAGCTAAGGCCTCCTTGGAATTAAACCTTGCAAGAGAGGTCAAGGACAACAGAAAGGGCTTCTTCAAATACATTGCAGGTAAAACCAGCACTAGAGGCAATGTAGGCCCACTGATGAACGAGGCGGGTGCCCTGGAGACAGAGGATAAAAAGAAGGCGGAGTTACTGAATGCCTTCTTTGCCTCTGTCTATACTGCTGGAGGCTATCCTGAGGAGTCCCAGACCCATGTGGCCCCAGAAGAAGTCAGGATAGAGGAGGAATCTGTCTTGGTTGATGAGGGCTGGGTCAGGGACCAATTAAGCAATCTGGACATCCATAAATCCATGGGCCCTGATGGGATGCACCCGCAGGTGCTGAGGGAGCTGGCGGAAGTCATTGCTAGGCCACTCTCCATCATCTTTGTTAAGTCGTGGGCAACGGGAGAGGTGCCTGAGGACTGGAGGAAAGCGAATGTCACTCCAGTCTTCAAAAAGGGCAAGAAGGAGGACCCGGGTAACTATAGACCGGTCAGCCTCACCTCCATCTCTGGAAAGGTAATGGAACAACTTGTCCTTGGTTCTGTCTCTAGGAACACTGAGGATAGGAGGATCACTAGGGGCAGTCAACATGGCTTCACCAAGGGGAAGTCATGCTCAACCAACTTGATAGCCTTTTATGAGGACATAACCCAGTGGATAGATGATGGTAAAGCAGTGGATGTGGTCTATCTTGATTTCAGTAAAGCATTTGACACAGTCTCCCACAGTATCCTCACAGCTAAACAGAGGAAGTGTGGTCTGGATGACCGGGTAGTGAGGCAGATTGTGAATTGGCTGAAGGAAAGAAGCCAGAGAGTGGTGGTCAATGGGACAGAGTCCAGTTGGAGGCCTGTATCTAGTGGAGTCCCTCAAGGGTCGGTACTGGGACCAGTACTATTCAATATATTCATTAATGACTTGGATGAGGGAATAGAGTGCACTGTCAGCAAGTTCGCTGATGACGCAAAACTGGGAGGAGTGACTGACACACCAGAAGGCTGTGCAGCCATTCAGAGAGACTTTGACAGGCTGGAGAGTTGGGGGGGGAGAAATTTAATGAAATATAACAAGGGCAAGTGTAGAGTCCTGCATCTGGGCAAGAACAACTCCATATATGAGTACAAGTTGGGGACAGACCTGTTGGAGACCAGCGTAGGGGAAAGCAACCTGGGGGTCCTAGTGGACAGCAGGACGACCATGAGCCAGCAATGTGCCCTTGTGGCCAAGAAGGCCAATGGCATCCTGGGGTGTATTAGAAGGGGTGTGGTTAGTAGGTCAAGAGAGGTTCTCCTCCCCCTCTATTCTGCCCTGCTGAGGCCGCATCTGGAGTATTGTGTCCAGTTCTGGGCCCCTCAGTACAAGAAGGACAGGGAACTGCTAGAGAGAGTCCAGCACAGAGCCACGAAGATGATTAAGGGAGTGGAACATCTCCCTTATGAGGAGAGGCTGAGGGAGCTGGGTCTCTTTAGCTTAGAGAAGAGGAGACTGAGGGGTGACCTCATTAATGTTTATAAATCTGTAAAGGGCAAGTGTCATGAGGATGGAGCCAGGCTCTTCTCAGTGACATCTATTGACAGGACATGGAGCAACGGGTGCAAGCTGGAACACAGGAGGTTCCACATAAATATGAGGAAAAACTTCTTTACAGTGAGAGTAATTGAACACTGGAACAGGCTGCCCAGAGAGATTGTGGAGTCTCCTTCTCTGGAGACATTCAAAACCCGCCTGAATGCCTTCCTGTGTGATAAAATCTAGGTGATCCTGCTCCGGCAGGGGGATTGGACTAGATGATCTTTCAAGGTCCCTTCCAATACCCAACGTTCTGTGATTCTGTGAAAATTAGCAATTAGATTCTAATTTTGACATTGAGAGATGAATATTTTAAAATACATGGAGAAATTCCTTTCTCTTTTTCAAGGTCTGGTTGGATGGGGCTTTGAGCAACCTAATCTAGTAAAAGATGTCCCCGCCCATGGCAGGGTGTTGGACTAGAGGATCTTCAAAGTTCCCTTTCAATCCAAACTGTTCTATGATTCTATGATTCTTATGACTTTTTTTAATGAAGATGATTATTCTTTTTCTCTCTCGTTCTCTACTTTACTGTGTTCTCTATCTCTCTTCATAGTCCAATGACTTTTTCTCCATAAAAATCTGATTTTTATATTCAATAAGGCAATATTATTTTCAGTGTTCTTGAGAAATCTAATATCCTATTATTTTCTTGTGTAACTTGTAATGACTCAGTACTAACTCACTTTCATATATGTGCTAGTTGTGAATATAAAGCAGATTTCAAGGCTCCTGTTCAGCAGTGTTCAGTTCTGAATAAACTGTGGGCACTTGTTCATATATTATGAAGCAAAATCAGTTCCTGAAAAAAGTTCCAATAATATGGTAATCTAAAATATTTTTATTTAATGAGATTGTTATTCTGTGTAGACCTAGTGAATCCAGATATATTCAAAATCAAGCCTCTGCATCGTTCTTTTAAACACCATTTTACTCAATTTAAGCAGATGCTTTAAATAATGGTAATAACTTATTTACAAAGTAGCATTTATCCTGCTAGCATCCTCTATCCCTCCTGAAACGATGACAATTAAGAATAGCCAGAGATGCTATGTATTCTCCAGCACAGCAGCAAGCTGTAAGTGGAAGATTAATAACTTCAGAATATGATGTGGAATGCAAGAAAAAAATTATTCTTTAGAGTAAGGTGAAGGTATGGTAAGCAATAAGTGCTCAAGAAGTCAGCAGGGATGGATTAAATGTCGTCTTTTATCCCTGCAGGAAACACTCTTATGTTGTGATGTCTAGACTTTCCCAGCAATGTTTTAGAGAAAAGGGTAAAGCATGTTCCCTTTCTTATCTCCTAGAGTTAAATTTGGGAAAAAGGCTGTCAGCAATTAAGAATTTCAGATTTTTATGATTTCTTCTTCAGCTGACTTACATTTACTCATCAGGGAAATAGTCTGTCTCTGCAAGAAAGAGGAAAGTATCCGGTTGTCTGAACTTGAGGGTTTGCTAGAAATGTGGACGTGTAACCAAAAATCTCTCATACACAGATTTAGTAAAAAGGAAGTCGTTTGTAGATATAGATTCAATATACACATAACATATATGACACAGTTACACATCTGTTATGCTTACCAAAAAAACTGAAGGATTATGAGGAATATGGAGTTAAAATAAACAAACAAATAAATCTCAGGGTGATATTTAGTTTTTTATTTTTAAGTGGGGCAGAAATCACCTATTTTTTTTTCTCCTAATTTGATCTTTATTTCCTCAGAAAGTCTTTGTCATATGGTGAACTGTTGTACCTGCTTTTAAAAGGAGGAGCAATTAGATGAATTACCCAAATTTAGCCTGAGATTCGTTAGCTCATTCAAGATTATAACACCAATGTCTTGACTGCTAGTCATAGGCTTTGATTTTAAGAACTCTACTTTACTGTTTCTTTTGGTAAGAGGTAGGAAAGAAATGGGACTGTATTAGGTGTGATAAAGGGAAATAAGAATTTCAAGTGTTTTTTGTTGCATGTAAAGACAATAACATTTTCTGAGCTTTCTATAAATCTAAAAACTAGGTAGCTGGATTAACACAAGTCATCTTCTTGTCTAATTAGTCCTACTGAGTTCTACTGAGCAACAAAATATCAGCCTGGAGTGTGTCTTTTATTTTCTAGACTAAAGGCATTATGTCTGAATAGTGCTTACATTGTGTGTAGGTACATCAATGTTCTTGGAGCTCGACTGAGGATCTAAAAATTTAGGTTCTGCTTTATACAGATTGTGGGAGGGATTCATTACTTTTTTTTTTAGAATCTGACAACCGAAAATCACGGTGTCTTCAAGTTTTGCTTTCAGTGCAAAACTTTACCTGGAATTATTGCTGACAGTAATAGTAATCTGAGGAGGAAAAAAGAAGTCTATAGAACTATAGTTCACTGTTTGAACAATGCAATTTAGTAGTTAGGCACAGCCTACAAGAATATCTTATCTTCTAGAGAATGAAAGAAGAAAAATGTAATGAAATGGTAACTTCTGAGTGTTGCAGGGTTTATTTTCAAGATAAATATTAGATTTTCTTTTCTACTAACTGACTTTGTTTCTAAACTGTTGTCAGTGTTTCTGTATTTATGGAAATAAAATTAGTAATGCAGATCTTTTAAACTCACGAAAATCTTGCCATCACATGAAATAGAAATAGTGGGCTTTAGATATTTTTACCAATCTTTCTGTTTCACAGTGCTCTGTCCAGCCAATGAAATGCGTCTGGATTCAACAGGAGTAATACTGAGTCCTGGATATCCTGACAGCTACCCAAATCTCCAGATGTGTGCATGGACCATTACTGTGGAAAAGGGTTATAATATCAGCATGTTCTTTGAATTCTTCCAGACAGAAAAGGAATTTGATATACTTGAGGTGTTTGATGGTAAATATAGGATGCACAACTTTGGATGATACTTTTTCTCTATATATGTATTTTTACATTGCATCTCTGTAATCACTATTGTTTATACATACCATAATTTGACAACATAAAAAATAAGCAATTATTAGGATATTTTGTGCTAAAACGAACTGTGGGATTACTGTGTTTCAAAATTGTACTGCAATAATTACGTTTAGAAATAATTTTATTTCTGAACAAATATGTACTCTTTAGTGTACAACATGTAACGTCAACTTTCATTTTTAATTCAGATTAATTCACCCTTTCCTTGGAGGATGTTTTCTATGTATATTAATTGTATGCATATAATTTATTGTATGTTATTTTGAGCTTTGTAACTCCTTTTTTTTTTCCTTTCTTCCTTGTATCAAGGACCAAATAGTCATAGCCCATTGCTCATTTCTCTCAGTGGGGACTATTCGTCTTCTCTAAATATAACCAGCAACGGCCATGAAGTATTTCTCCGGTGGTCAGCAGATCATGGCACCAATAAAAAAGGTTTCAGGATAAGATATATAGGTATGTAAATAAGACTTTCTTTAATGTTTATAAAATTTCAATATGGAACACTTTTATTTATGTGAAAAGGGTAATGCAGGCTGTATTTGGTAACATTAATTGCCCAGATTGAAAGGAAATCCAATCTGTTTTATATATGAACCTGATGATACTGATCTTGTAGGGGAAAAAAACCCCACACATCCTAAGTAGGATATATGAAACATATGTGCTCTGTAGAGATTTAAGCAAATGTTTCACAGGACTTTAAAAAGGCATAAGCCAGTACTAAAGACAAAAGCAGCAGCTTACCCCCATCTCCGTCACATCATTTGTTTGCACTCATGTGCCTCTGTTCTTCCTATTGGATCTTCATGCAATTCATCTTTAACACTTTTGGTGGGACAGAGGAAGATGTGGCAACAAGGCAGGAGTGAGCAGCTATAAGGAGGAAAAATGTAAGACCTTGAAGGACTGAACTCTTTAATTTAAGATTCAACAGAAGCGGCAAACTTCTGTATTAGAAGAGATCAGTTAGTATGTCAAAAAAGCCAACATTGTGTGTGTTATTAATTCAAATGAACATATTTATGAACAGTGCATGAAGATTATACTTAACAAAGATCAATTTTTATATAATTTATTTTATAGAATTATCATATAATATTCATTTTTACAGGATAATAATATTCATTAATCAAGCTAAAGTAGGTCTGTCACCATTTATAGCAATTGCACAAAATCTAAATTTGATTTTTTTATCATGACCAAAGACGTGAAATACACAGAATGAAAAGTACTGGGGATGGATAGTATCTGTAAATACTAGAGAAGTTATTGACATAAAATAATTTTCTTTACAAACTGCAGAAAGCAATAGAGAAGAAATATAAAATTCTTCTTTCTGCTGTGTTTTATTTTGTTTTTCCTCACTCAATTTTTGGCTACTTCATTATTGCAGAAAAATAATTAGACTCACAACAGTCTGTCAAACAGTATTAGTGTCATCTTTCCCTTAAGGAGAGGACAGTTTTCTCAGAGGTAAAATGTTCATTGTATAGCTAGGTAAAATTCACTGTTGTCTAGGCACAAAATATTATATGCAAGAGAACTATTGAGAGGTAGACAGGAAATATTTACTAGTGATCTGTATCACTCAGAAAATATCAGGATGTATTCTTACACACTAAAGAAGTAGAGGTGTCTGTATCTCTGATTCTTCAAAGAGTGCAAGTCAGGAGCAATTTAGAGTAAAGAAGAAAATATTTTTATAGTATGTGCTCTGAAAGATACAGCAGTGTTTCTCCTTCTGCTGTTTGCTTTAATAAAGAGTAAACAGCCACATGATTCCATCCTGATCAAAGGAAGCCTTTGCCTGAGAAAACCATTGACCTGAAATAAGTCACAGGACATGAAAAAGCTTAAAGAGCAAGTGAAACGGCACTTTTCTATTTGCCTGAGGAAATAGATACCAATAGTTACCAACATTTCTTCAAAGCATGAAAGAAGCACTTGGAAACAAACTTCCAACTTCATTTTCTTTCCTACAAAATGGGAAAATGGACATCTTGGCTAACCAGTCTTGGCTCGTCCTTGAACCAAAACGATCAGAGACCAAGTTAAATTCTTAAACAAATAACATTTATCTTAAACTGGCTACCAGACTGTAAGGTCCTTCTTGTCCACTCCTTCAGCAAGGTAGCAAAAAACAAATGACTTTGTACTGATGGACTTAATGAACAAGGGAGGTAAAAGAAATATAAGCATAAGGACCATATAATAGGTAACCAATCTTTAATGTCAGAGAGACTTAAAGCACATGAACCCTTTCAGATTATAACAACATTTTTGCAATGGATTTGTGGTCACACTCATCTGTATGATTAAAATCTATTTTAGATTTGCTAGTTCACTCCAGTTCATTGTATCACAGAACTTGAAAAAAAAACTTATTTAAGCCAAGAAGGAAAAGGTTATTTGTAAAGAGTTACGTGCAGTATGCTTTTGATGTTTCCTTCTTAAAAAAAATTGTATACTATTGAAATTTATTCAATTGCAATAAATTTCATCATGAACTAAAATTCTGTAGCTTAGTTCATTTAAAAACAGAAGATGGTGAAAAAAAAAAGCTACAGAAGTGAGCTATCACTATATTTCCTTTGAGGCTACTAAAACCTGAAGCCTTTATAAAGCCCCGTTCTTTCACCTTTATACTTAGCGAGATTGCTTGATGCATGCATAATCAGGATACAAAATACAACAACTTTTAGTGACATTTTCTCAGCTTGTTATCAGATGTCCACTGAATTCAACAGAATTTGTCAAGAAATGTAGTATGGATTCTAAATGCCTCTTTTATTTATTCAATATTTATGTTTAAAGCTCTCTACTGTAGTACTCCAGAGTCCCCTCCACATGGTTTCATTGTCAGTCAGACAGGTGGACAGCTCAACAGTATGGTTCGCTGGGCTTGCGATCGAGGTTTTCGGCTCATTGGGAAAAGTACTGCTGTATGCAGGAAGTCTCCATATGGTTATTACTCATGGGATGTTCCAGTCCCAGCTTGTCAAGGTAAATTCTTTCATTATAAAATAATACACCTTAAGAAAATTTCATTTTCCTTTTCTAATGTAAACCTTCAGTTTTCTGACTTTAAATGAATAGCAGGTAATCATTTAATGGTCATGCCTCTGTATCAAATTTTTTCTACTTAGTAAAACTTGAAAAAACAAATGTATTTTTAAGAAAAAGTATCTCAGTAGAATTTGCTAAAACTAGTAGATACTAAAAATAATCTACATCACTGTGAGGGAAAAAAACCCACAAATTTGAAATATTAAATTATTTGAAAAGTTCATTTAAAACTGAACATTTAGTAAAGTTCATTTATCATGATCCAAAAACTATATAAAAACCAGAAAGACCTGAAACTTGCTACATTTCCAGGAAACAGAAACTGCCTATGATGCCATTCTGATCTTTCACGGTTTAAATTGAAATTTAAAAGGGAATTCTTTGAGTTAACTGTATATTTAGTTCTTCTGCCTAAAAGCAAAACATATTCTACTTAACAAGGAAAAGGAAATGGTTATTTAATACCCATGACAATTATATTCTAATTCTTTTTTTCCTGAAAAGAATGCTATTCTTCTGATAACTTGCCTATATCACTCTTCAGATTAAAAAAAAAAATTTTCATTAAAATTTGCAGATGTATTTATTTAAAATCTATATATTTTGTTCCTGTTGACCGGTGGAGATAAATGCTGTAGGAATGTTCCATTTTAATTTCCCAAGGGGTTTTTTTGGACAAAATATCTTTGAACTGTATGTTTCTAAAGCCAAACTACTTAACCTTTGTCAAAGGTGAAACAATCTCAGTTTCAAAGTTTTTTGATAAATATCTATTAATATATAAAAAGTGTGCTTCCATTTTTAAAAACTGAAAGTCCTCAAAAAAAATAGTCAGTGAATTTGCTACATATCGTTCTTTAGCTTTTTCTCCTCATCAGTTATCTAAGGACTGCCTTCATGACAGTTATTTGTAGAACTTGATCAGACTAATTAGATGTATCAAACTATGTGGAATGAAAAAAAAAAAACCAAACAACTTACCAAATTCAAATAGCAGATGATTATTCTCAACATACTGAGTAGAGTTCAATAATGGAAATTGTTGCAATAGTCAGATACTACTTTAGGAACAAATGGAGTTAAGTGTTTAGTAATCTCATGGTGTCTGTTCAAGTACAAAGACTGTACCAGCTGTTAGCATACTGCAAATTATTTATGTATTAATTGAATAACAGTTAATTATAATTATGCATTTAATGAGGACTGGCTTTGATACATGATATGAACTTTATTCAGTTCTTTGAGAAAGTACTTGTGCACAGGAAGTGGTTTGTGGCCATGATATGTAGCTGCAACTCACAACAGCAAACTTCAGATTTAACCTAAAGACACATTATTACTGCAAAAACCCTCATGAATCAGCTGCTTCCATACACCAATAATACATCTAAGCTTTCCGTTCTTTTGCTGAGGTGAAAATTATCCCCCATACCCAGATGATACAGAAGATTTATGATACGATCTCTTGTATCAAAAGGTTGAGAACACCATCAGTAAATACCTCTCATGTTCTTTCACAGAGGATATTTGCAAGACACAAGGGCTTTGCCATTCCCCCTACTACTGAGCAGTACAGATTCACCACAAAGTAGCTCTAACTCTAAGCATGGAGTAGTGGTTTTTAGAACTTCATGATATAGAGGATAGCATTGTTTTAACAGCTGTTGTAATTGTCAGTCAGAATTTACCAAATATTTTGCCAGGTGATATCCGATGACAACATCACAGTCTTACCTTCCACTTCACATTCTCTATCATTTATAGATAGCATAACTAGCAAAACCATTTTAATCAGTTCTTTCATGCATCTGAATGTGGAATTGCCACAGATGACCATTTAACACAGCAAAATAAGTATTATGCTTTTTTTTTTTTTACATAGTAGTGTAAGTAAAAGAAATATATTCACAATTTTTTTAAAAAACAATATATCTGATTTTAATCTATTTGTTTTCTGTCTCCTAAATGAAGATTACCAGTCAAATCACAGTACTAGTTACTGGCATCATCCTAAAGGAAATGAGAAATCTAAGACCTCAAAATTTATGAATTCTTTAATGAAACCTGTACAATCAGCGCAGCTAATGGTTTGTGGTGGTTTGTTTTGGTGTTTTTTTTAGCAATACTAAGTTAATTTCTTGGCAAACATTTTTTACTGCCTGCAGAATATTTCATGGCTGTATTTAAGCTAATGCTTTCTCTTTTCATTTTTCACTTGGTATCTGTATCATTATTACCACTTCTGAATCCTCTCCTGTACTAATGAATACCAGTAGCCTTTTCCACTACTGCTTTTTTTTCCAAGTTCATGAGTACTGTAAGAGCAATATTTAATGTTCTCGTTATTTATGTTAGAGCAATATTTAATGTTCTCTTATACCTATCTGAATAGATATCTTGACCTCTGAACCTCTAAATAGGTAATACCAGCCATTCTTCAAATCACTTGCGTTACAGGACTAACAGAACCTGAAAAATCCAGATAAACACTTTAATTTTGGATGAAAGCTTTTTTACATTACTTCTAGAACTAAACATGTCTCAGTAACAAAGACTCAATGCAGTAGCAAGGAATCAAAAAGAAATGCCTCAAGCTAGACTTCAGTAATTACCTGAAATCTGTTTCAAAGTTAATACGAAAGCACCCTTCCTTTGTCATGAAAAGAAGTAAAAGGAAACTGCTTCAAAGTCTAATATTGTATTGGTATAATAGTAACAATAATACAGATTAATTAGAAACTTTTGCTATTCTAACTTTTAGATATTAACTATTCTGTTTATATAGACATTCATTAAATGAATCATAATGTGGAAGTACTGTCATCCATGTATCCATCTCAGTTTTAATGATATTAAGCCTCTGATCACAAGTCAATAAAAGATTCCCACAGTTAACTAAATTATGAGGTCTGATTACGATAAACTTTTGAAAGAATGTATAGGTTTACAAAGATCTCTCTGAATACAAGAATTAACATGAATTCATATAAATGGTTGAATATTTACAACTGATCATAGATCTCAGAAGATTCAGTGTGTTTTAAAACATTTGTTTTTTTCCCGGTTATTTTTTTACATTTTAATTTTTTATCCCCACATTACATGATTCTTGGTTTTAATTATGAAATATTTCTCGTGCAAATAAACATTGTCTCACATAGGCCTCATCATAAATCAGTATTAATATTTCATAATATCACGTATGGATAACAAGCAAACATTTTTACAGGAATTCTAGGTAGAGATGTTAAGTAAAGTTTAAAACATAACACTATATATAGAAGAAATCTCTAGTTCAGTGTTCTAAATTGTCCATAACAGTAGACATAAGTGTTGCATACCTGGTGATTGTTAGGCAAATTGTACTAAAGCGTTAAAAAAATATAAAGAAAGAAAATACCAAGAATACCTGACTAGGCATGATACCTGATGCATAGAATCACAGAATCAATCAGGTTGGAAGAGACCTCTGGGATCATCGAGTCCAACCATTGCCCTGACACCACCATGTCAACTAGACCATGGCACTGAGTGCCATGTCCAGTCTTTTCTTAAACACATCCAGAGATGGTGACTCCACCACCTCCCTGGGCAGCCTGTTCCAATGTCTAATGACCCTTTCTGAGAAGAAATGCTTCCTAAAGTCTAACCTGAACCTCCCCTGGCAAAGCTTGAGGCTATGTTCTCTTGTCCTATCGCTGATGATACTTGATGACTTATGATTTTCTCAAAAATTACAATAAAGTACATTTGTAGTGATTATTACAACCTGGTCGCAACTAGTTCATAAATCCCTTGGAGTAAATTAAGGTGAAACGACACCAAATAACTGGTATGAAATTAAGAACAATTTATTAATACAGGGAAAGTGGCATGGTTGTAAGTGTCTTGGGTTTCTAAAGGCATTGAGAAAAGAGAGAAAAGGAAAAGGAAAAAGAGAGAGAGGACAGAGACTATGAGAGAGAGGAAAAGAGAGATCACCACCCTTGGATCCAGCGATGTAAATTGTCTGCAGAGTTGGTAAATTGCTTGCAGAGTTGCTCCTCCAGTAAATCGCTTGCAGGATCGGTCCTTAGGTGGTGGGCGGGAGCGCGCATCAGTATCCCAAGTGAGAAGGTCTAAATGCTTTAGGTCATTTGCATGCGAGATAGGAGAGGGTGGTAACATCCCTCTTGTGTCCCCGCCTCTGCTCGCTTCTCATGCTAATTGGGACGCCTGCGCTTTGTAGTCTTAGATTGTTCTCGAAATGAGTCGGTGGTCCCCCAAGGGGTGTCTGGTGGTCATGATCCCCCCTAGTTGTGGTGTCCGCTGTATGACCCCGCTTCTGCACAAGCGTGGTTGAGGCCTTGCAAAGTTGTTGCACACGTAGGCTGGTCCCAAGGAAAAGATACCATCTGGCCTCCGCAGGACTTATCTCTTCCTCCAGCCAGAGTTGTAAATCACAGCAATTAAGGCACATCAGGGGTATTGCTCTGTTCCCAAGGCCCTTATCTCTTGCCAGACTTGCAGGCCTCTCTAGTACACAACCCCTCCTCCAGCCAGAGTTGTCAAACAAGTTGTTTAAGGCATACAAACTCTGTCAGTCACAGTGATCTGGAACAAATATCTTATGTGTAAACCATAATACCTTCTACTTTTACTTTTTTTTAGACATGGTTATAGGTTTGAGATAGTCATATTCATATACATTAGAACAATATAGATATGTATAAGATAAATAAATCTTGTGTTTATTCAAAAGAGACTTCTGCTTATTTCCAAATACATGGTTGTATTGGGACAGGTGTGAAAATTCAATTAATGACTTATTAAATGCCAAAGAAATAGTTGGCATCATTTAAAGTAATTTGTAAGGCAATCAACAGGAAATGTAGTTTTCATAAAATTTCTTAATTTTTCACAAGTTGAATGTCCAAGTAGTAAACTTGAGAGGAGTATGTCACTGAATAGTTTCAGTAATCTTGCCGATGTTTGGAATGCTCCTGGTAAATGTTATCAGCTCTGTACTGATGTCTGCATTGATACTCATTTTTTTTTCTAATATCCCTGAGATGTGAAAAATAGCTACATCTTCTAAGTGTTGTTCTTAAGTGAAGCAGAGCAAATTCAATGATCAGAGGTCCTTTACAGGGTGAATAGTCTGATTTCTGTTTGGGAAATTGTCAGCACAGAAACTTTTGACAGTGCCTTAGCATTTAATGAAGGGTATATAAGAACTTCAACCTGGTCTAATAATAATTTCTAAAATTTCAGATAAGTCTTTAGAATGTGCTGGTGGTCTTTGAGGACTAATAAAGTTAAGGTCTTCCAAAGGCTGTATGTGTATATCTTTGGAATTGGAACTGACGTGCGGAAAATAGACTCCACAACTGACAAGGTTGTAAAGTAGGTATGTTTATTCAGTGCTGGGCAGCACAGGGGGTAGTCCCACCAAAATCGTGCGCCCCTTCGCAGTAATTCAGCTTGTATTTATGTACCAAAGTATTACATATTCTTCATTTCAAGGACACCTATACATATTCATGACTTTCCCTGAGAAGGCAGTCTTTATTATAATGAGTTCCTCCTGGTGGTTGTGGGCCGGGGTCTCAGGGATGAAGGCCGTATGTCTTCCTCGCTCTGTACTTCTCACCTTTTCTTCTTGCACGGGCGTGGTAACATCTTGGCTCAAACCACAAGACCAGTTCTCGATGGGTTTCGTATGACCTTAATGTTCTGCTACTTGTTCTATTGAGATATGCTTAGGCAGTTAATTTACACATCAGGCTGATAAAGAATTAAAGAATTTCTCAACCCCCAGGACAGCTCACAGGCAAAGAATTTCTCAACCCCCAGGACAGCTCACACCCAGATCAAATAGCAAGTAAAAAAAGGAAAAGGAGTTATGTCCCTTATCAGAACTGTGTTCTGAAGTTTGTGAACAAAGAATAGATTTTAAAGTTTCAGTTGCAATTATAATTATAATGTTGTTTTGCAATACTCTCCAAGCTGACATACAATGACGAAACATTTCTATGATAGACCTGTTTTGGGGCACTTCAGATGTTCCATATTTGTCATTTTTTTCCTGTCAAGTTGTCAGATGTGGCAATAACTTGTCTTGATCTTTTCACATTTTTTCCCCTAACTTAAAGTTATATTTCTGTGCGAGTTTCCACATATATAAAATTCAGCTCCTAACTGATATAAACTAAAAATGTCATTGAGCGATTCATTGGGAACTCTGTTGTTTATATAAAAGGCTGTTACTAAGCATTTGGTGTGCTGGGATGAAACTTGTTTATTAAAAATTTAAGGTTAAGGGAAGGATATATTTTTTTTGTGCCACAAGATTGATTCTGTTGACATCGATAATATCACTCAAAATTTATAAGGACACTAATGGATAGTTTTGAATAGTGGAGGAGTAATTAATCTCAATGATAGATATAAACATATCAGGTTGTATCTACAAAATATCTGATACACATTTTGCTGATTGCTAAAAGAGACAGAATTTGCAGTATGTGAACAACTAGTGCTGTAGCATCTTTTGGAACTCAGTATCACAAGCAACAGCTGTTAATGTGTCACAAGTATTTTCGAGGGTGGATATTAGTTTTTATACCCTGCTCAATACTGACCCTGATGTAACTGGAAGTGGACTTGGTTCTGGCAATTCCATTATTGTCTGAAACTTCTTTTTATCATTAACACATGGTTTTGAAGGAAGAGGTTAGCTTGGCCACTTATGCAGTAAACCAGTGTTATACCTTGATTATACCAGCTTTTGGTTATCCTCCTCTTTGCACAGATAGGTCTGCCCAATGCTTAATGCTGCAATCCAAGCTATTGAGGAATTTGAGACATAATAAACACCAACTTGGTCATACGTTTTCATTTCAGTGTTATTGAAGTTCAGGTTCTTTATTCAGTGATATCATCACAGAATCATAGAATGGTTTGGGTTGGAAGGGACCTTAAAGATCATCTAGTTCCAAACCCCCTGCTGTGGCCAGGGACATCTTCCATTAGACCAGGTTGCTCAAAGCCCCACCCAACCTGGCCTTGAACACTGCCAGGGAGGGGGCAGCCACAACATCTCTGGTCAGCCTGTTTCAGTGTCTCACCACCCACACAGGAAAGAATTTCTTCCTAAGATCAAACCTAAATCTACCCTCTTTCAGTTTAAAACTCTTACGCCTTGTCCTATCACTACATGTCCTTGTAAAAAGTCACTCTCCAGCTTTCCTGTAGGCCCCTCCAGGTACTAGAAGGTTGCTAGAAAGTCTCCCCAGAGCCTTCTCTTCTCCAGGCTGAACAACCTCAACTCTCTCAGCCTGTCTTCATAGGAGAGGTGCTCCCACCCTCTGATCATCTTCGTGGCCCTCCTCTGGACTCGTTCCAACAGCTCCATGTCCTTCTTATGTTGGGGGCCCCAGTGCTGGACACAGTACTCCAGGTGGGGTCTCACAAGAGCAGACTACAGGAGCAGAATCACTTCCCTCATCCTGCTGGCCACACTACTTTTGATGCAGCCCAGGATACGGTTGGCCTTCTGGGCTGCAAGTGCACACTGCTGCCTCATGTTGACCTTCCCATCGACCATCACCCCCAAGTCCTTCTCCTCAGGGCTGCTCTCAATCCATTCTCCAGTCAGCCTGTAGTTGTGCTTGGGATTGCCCTGACCCACCTGCAGGACCTTGCACTTCACCTTTTTGGACTTTATGCGGTTGGCACGGACCCACCACTCAAGCCTGTGAAAGTCCCTCTGGATGGCATCCCTCCCCTCTAGCGTGTCAGCCACACCACACAGTTTGGTGTCATGTCCAAACTTCCTGAGGGCACACTCAATCCCACTGTCCATGTTGCTGACAAAGATGTTAAACAGGACCGGTCCCAATACTGACCCCCGAGGAATGCCACTCATCACTGGTCTCCACTTGGACATCGAGCCGTTGACTGCAACTCTTTGAGTGTGACCAAGCAGCCAATTCCTTATCCAC
Organism: Nyctibius grandis; assembly: GCF_013368605.1. Lineage (NCBI taxonomy): Eukaryota > Metazoa > Chordata > Aves > Nyctibiiformes > Nyctibiidae > Nyctibius > Nyctibius grandis. The sequence continues at coordinate 90,651,869 of NC_090660.1, forward strand.
CGAGTGGTCCATCTATCAAGTCCATGGCTCCCCAGTTTAGAGACAAGGATGTTGTGTGGGACAGTGTGAAATAGAATCACGGAATCACAGAATCAATCAGGTTGGAAGAGACCTCAGGGATCATAGAGTCCAACCGTTGACCTGACACCAACCTGTCAACTAGATCATGGCGCTAAGTGCCATGTCCAGTCTTTTCTTAAACACATCCAGAGATGGTGACTCCACCACCTCCCTGGGCAGCCCATTCCAATGTCTAATAATCTTTTCTGAAAAGAAATTCTTCCTAATGTCCAACCTGAACCTGCCCTGGCAAAGCTTGAGGCTGTGTCCTCTTGTCCTATCGCTAGTTGCCCGGGAGAAGAGGCCGACTCCCACTTCACTACAACCTCCCTTCAGGTAGTTGTAGACTGCAATAAGGTCACCTCGGAGCCTCCTCTCCTCCAGGCTAAACAACCCCACCTCCCTCAGCCGTTCCTCGTAGGTCAGACCCTCCAGACCCTTCACCAGCTTGGTCGCCCTCCTCTGGACTTGCTCCAACACCTCAACATCTTTCTTGAAGTGCGGGGCCCAGAACTGGACACAGTATTCAAGGTGCGGCCTCACCAGTGTTGAGTACAGAGGGACGATCACTTCCTTTGACCGGCTGGCTACACTATTCTTAATAGAAGCCAGGATGGCATTGGCCTTCTTGGCCACCTGGGCACACTGCTGGCTCATGTTTAGCTGGCTGTCGATCAGCACCCCCAGGTCTCTTTCCGCCAGGCCGTTTTCTAACCACTCTTCCCCAACCTGTAGCACTGCATAGGGTTGTTGTGGCCAAAGTGTAAGACCCGGCACTTGTTCTTGTTGAACCTCATGCCATTGGTCTCAGCCCATCTATCTAACCTCTCCAGATCCCTCTGTAGGGCCTTCCTAGCCTCCAGCAGATCGACACTCCCATCCAGCTTGGTGTCATCTGCAAATTTACTGAGGGTGCACTCAATCCCTACATCTAGATCATCTATAAAGATATTGAACAGCACCCGCCCCAGAACTGAGCCCTGGGGAACACTGCTAGTGACCAGCTGCCAGTTGGACTTTGCCCCATTCACCACCACTCTCTGGGCTCGGCCATCCAGCCAGTTTTTAACCCATTGAAGAGTCCACCCATCCAAGCCCCGGGCAGCCAGTTTGTCTAGGAGGATGCTGTGGGAGACAGTGTCGAATGTCTTACTGAAGTCTAGATAGACTACATCCACAGCCCTGCCCTCATCTACTAAGCGGGTCACTTGGTCATAGAAGGAGACCAGGTTGGTCGAGCAGGACCTGCCTTTCATGAATCCATGTTGGCTGGCCCCGATGCCCCGATTGTCCTGCATGTGCTGTTGTAATGGCACTCAGGATGATCTGTTCCATCACCTTGCCTGCTCCGAGGTCAGGCTGACAGGCCTGTAGTTCCCTGCATCGTCCTTCCGACCCTTCTTGTAGATGGGCGTTACATTTGCTAATTTCCAGTCAGCTGGAACTTCTCCAGTTAACCAGAACTGCTGGTAGATAATAGAGAGTGGTTTGGCAAGTTCATTTGCCAGTTCCTTCATTACTCTGGGGTGAATCCCATCCACGCCCATAGCCTTGTGGGTGTCCAACTGGCACAGCAGGTCACTAACCGTCTCCTCCTGGATTACGGGAGGTTCACACAGCCCCCTGTCCCTAACTTCAGGCTCTGGGGGCCGAGTCTCCTGAGGACAACCTGTCTTGACATTAAAGACCAAAGCAAAGAAGGCATTGAGCACCTCTGCCTTTTCCTCATCCCCTGACACTACACTACCCTCCTCATTCAGCAAGTACTGGAGGCTCTGCTTGACCCTCCTTTTGCTGTTAACATATTTGTAGAAGCTTTTTTTGTTATCTTTGACTGTAGCAGCCAAATCAAGCTCTAATTGAGCTTTGGCCCTTCTAATCTTCTCCCTACATGACCTGGCCACGTCCCTATAGACCTCCTAAGTTACCTGACCCTTCTTCCAGAGCAAATAGGTTCTCTTTTTTTCCTTAAGTTCTAGCCTAAGTTCTCTGTTTAACCAGGCCGGTCTTTTTCCCCGACGGCTTGTCTTCCTACACACCGGGACAGCCTGCTCCTGAATATTTAGCAGCCTCTTAAACAGGCTAAAGTCTGCCCTGCGGAAATCTAAGGCAGAAGTTCTGCTCTTGCCCTTCCTTATTTCCCCCACTATCGAAAACTCTAATATTTCGTGGTCGCTATTCCCAAGACGGCCACTGACCCTCACATCTCCCACCAGTCCTACTCTGTTCACAAAAAACAGGTCAAGCAGGGCCCCTCCTCTAGTGGGCTCGTTTACCACTTACATGAGGAAGTTGTCCTCAATACTTCACACAAGCCCAGGCAGATGACATCAGTCACTCTTCCCTTATCCACCAATGCTGTAACCTCATCATAGAAAGCCACTAAATTTGTCAGGCACAATTTGCCCTTAGTGAAGCCACGGTAGCTGTCACCAATCACCTCCTTGTTTTCCATGTGTCTTAACATATTTGCCAGGAGGACCTGCTCCATGATCTTGCCAGGCACAGGGGTGAGACTGACTGGCCTGTAGTTCCCTGGGTCTTACTTTTTTCCCTATTTAAAAATGGGGGGCCAGTGGGAACTTCATGAGACTGCCACAACTTCTCAAAAATGAGGGATAGTGGCTTAGTTATTTCATCTGCCAGTTTCCTCAGGACCCACAGATGCACTTCATCATCCATGGGACCTGATGCACCTCAAACCTGATGGTCTCAAACTTGATCTTCTCCTTCAGTGGGTGGTTCTTCATTCTCCCAAGCCCTGCCTTTGCCTTCTGCAACTTAGGTGGTGTGACTAGAGCACTTGCCAGTGAAGACTGAAGAAAAAAGTCATTGAGTACCTCAGACTTCTCCATATCCCAGGTAACCAGGTCTCTTGTTTTCTTCCGGAGAGGGCCCTAGTCTTCCTTTTATCACTGAGATACCTATAGAAGCATTTCTTGTTGTCCTTGACATCCCTGGCCAGATTAAATTCTATCAGGGCTTTAGCTTTCCTAACCTGGTCCCTGCCTGCTCAGACAATTTCTCTGTATTCCTCCCAGGCTACCTGCCCTTGCTTCCACCCTCTGTAGGCTTCCTTCTTGTGCCTGAGTTTGTCTAGGAGCTCCTTTTTCATCCATGCAGACCTCCTGGCATTTTTGCCTGACTTCCTCTTTGTCAGGATGCATCACTCCTGAGCCTGGAAGTGGTAATCCTTTAATATTAACTAGCTTTCTTGAGCCCCTCTTCCTTCCAGGGCTTTATCCCATGGTATTCCACCAAGCAGGTCGCCAAAGAGACCAAAGTCTGCTCTCCTGAAGGCCAGGGTAGTGAGCTGGCTGCGCACCCTCCTCGCTACCATGAGGATCCTGAACTCCGCCATTTCATGATTACTGCAGCCAAGGCTGCCCTTGAGCTTCACATCCCCCACCAGCCCCTCCTTGTTGGTGAGAACAAGATCCAACATAGTACCTCTCCTCGTTGGCTCCTCTATCACTTGGAGAAGGAAGTTTTCATCTATGCATTCCAGGAACCACCTGGGTTGCTTATGACCTCCTGTGTTGTCCCTCCAACAGATGTCAGGGTGGTTGAAATCCCCCCATGGGGACCAGGGCTTGTGAAATTGAGGTTACAGCTATCTGTGTGTAGAGGGCCTCATCTGCTCAGTCTTCCTGGTCAGGTGGCCTGTTGCAGACCCCCACTATAATGTTTCCAGTCCCTGCCCTTCCTTTAATCCTGACCCATAAGCTCCCAGTCAACTCCTCATCCATCCATCTCCATGCACTCCAGCTGGTCATTGACATAGAGGGCAGCACCTGCTCCTCATCTCCCCTGCCTGTCCTTCCCAAAAAGCCTGTATCCTTCCATTCCAACACTCCAGTCACAGGAGCCATCCCACCACATCTCCATGATGCCAATAAGGTCACAGCCCTGCAGGCATGTGCACATCTCTAGCGCCTCTTGTTTATTCCCATGCTATGTGCATTTGCATGGAGGCATTTAAGGCGGGCCCCCAGTGAAGCTGACTTACTGGCTGGAATTCCTTTGTGCTGCTGTTCAGGCACTCTTCTGCTGACCTGCAATCCTTATTAGGTGAAATAATACAGCTTTGTCAGATGTTTAGTAAGAAGTGGAAGATGAACCTTCTTGTTTAATAGTCACTTTTTATGCCTCTGGGATCATGTCCTCATACCCTCTGGAAGATGGAATTCAATGACTCTCTTGGGGCCTTCATTATCTCCTAATTACAGATTTCTTGCTTTGTCCCTTCCCCAACCAAGAAAGGGAATTGGGAAAAGGAGGGAGATGCATGGGTTAAAATTTAAACAGATTTAATAAAATAAGGAAAGAAATATCAATACTAATAAAAAAGACACAAAATTATACTTAGCCCACAGAGTGGTGGCAAGTTCCTCCAGCGATCATAACTATTGAGCAGAGAGGAGACAGAGGCAAGAGACAGGGAAGAAGAAGAAAGCAGAACAAAAAGCCTCACCCATTCCCAGCAAGCTTTCCCATTTATAGTGAACGTGACTTCAATGTTATAGAATACACCTGTGGGCCAGCCTGGGTCAGCTGCCCTGGATTTAACTGCTGGTGGCCTTGATCACCGTACCACAGCTGGCCACAAACTGAAACAAAAGGTAACAGAAAATTGATTCTATAAATTTTATCCTCGCAAAACCAGGATGTCTTGGTACTATCTTTCTGCTGAATATTTAAAAAAAAAAACAAAACGTGGCTTACACTTTCATTTGACAATTTGCAATATTTTCAAAAGGGTATTTTCTTTCTGCTTTGCAGGAGGAAAAATAGAATGTTGAAAGTTAATTTTAGTGCTTTGCCAGAGGTCACACAGTACATCTGATTGAAGAAACCTAAAGTACAAACTAGATCCTTGTGTCTCAGACTGATGCTTTACTCATTCAACCATGCCGATCATATTTTTTCCAGATATTCTCTATTGCCTCTTTGATTATCTTCTGCATTTTGAATGGATAGCTGCAGAGTTATATTGTTCTTATTTTAACCTCCTCCATCAAAAGACAAAAAATTCCTGAGATTTCATTCTCTAAAATTTTAAGGGAATTTATCTGTAGGCTTAAAACACACATGAATGAGCTAAAAAGTAATTTTTATGAATTTAAGACTGTTGATGTTGAAATGCATAAACCCTTTGAGATGAGTGGGATCTTATAGTGAAAAAGGTATAAAATAACTATGTCTTTCTCTTTACTTAGCAATATCTTGTGGAATTCCTAAAGCTCCATTAAATGGCGGAATATTAACTACGGATTACTTAGTTGGCACCCGCGTTACTTATTTTTGCAATGATGGATATAGACTATCAGCCAAGGAATTTACTACTGCAGTCTGCCAGCCAGATGGTACCTGGAGCAACCACAATAAAACACCTCGCTGTGTAGGTAAGTAACATGTAAAAACTCTCCAGTGAATAAGAATCTGTCTGTATTTATTTATCCAAGGTGCAAATCTTCACATTACTTAAACTTTCAGCTTCAGGTTACTTTAATCTATGAATAATTGCTGGTATTAAATTATTGTGAAATACATATTCGAAATGTATATATCTGAGATATACATTAAAACATTCCATGACAGCAGAAGAAATACACTAGAGATTATAGAAAACATTCAAACTGATTATTGATTTGCAGCTAAATCAAAGTTAATGGTTGCAGAGGTTTATGCAAAAGGCATCTCTTCAGTGAGAGCTGCAAAGTTCATACACTGTTAACAAACCCTATTTACTACACAGAATTGCAAAGTCTCTGGTACTCTGGGACTCTTGTTTAAAAGTGATGCTTATTATTTATGTTCAATCCATCATTATAATCCTACATTATCTAAACTTGGGGGAACATCACTGAAGAGAAAATGCATGTTGAGTCCCAAAGAGAAGTGGATACCATCAAAGCTATAAATGGGGTATGAAAACCCAGGTGATCGTAAGACTGATAAAGAATGTCAGTATCTGATGCAAATCAAGATTGGGATTATCTCACACAATTAATTTTGTAAAGGAACCAAAACATACTTTAGAATAATTTTCAAGGATTTTCCCTTTTTCCTTTTTTTTTCTTCTTGTAAATTGCATTCCTTCATGCCTTTTCCTCTGTCTAAGGAACCAATCTGAATGGAGAGAAAGAAAGTAGTATCCAGCAAAAATTTTCCTCTGCGCCTTTTAATCATGGAAAAAATTGTTACGCTTGTTAACCTTTTTCTATTAGATTAGGGTTGTAGGATGTTTTTGTTTGGTTTTTGGAGGAAGAACACATAGAATTAAGACATGAGAAAAAATGTGTAACTGCTGAAAAACCATCTTGCATATGGATATTATTTTATCTGTTACCAATGTGAAATCTCTCCAAACGAGTCTTTAAGATGTCACAGAATTTACCTGGGTAGAAAAATAATTCTTATATTGAAATGTAGCTAACATTTTAGTAAAGGTTCTGATGTAAGGTGTCACAGGAGTTCCATGACTATCAATCTACAGTGAATTCAACCATGGTATACATTCTATCTACACCAATTGCGTAGCTTTGCATATAGTTACTGGTCTGTCTGGGCCATTGATCATTATTAATTAAATGAAAGATCTCATACCTGCTAACCACAGGCAATTTCAAATACAGCCTTACTCTTCAAACATTATGTCATTGTGTTTAAAATATATTTCTGAATTAATAATGGTACAAATTTTCCTAATTTTCCTATACTAAGCCACAAATAACTATATGTTTTTGTTATTCTGGAAGTTGTTACGTGTCCAAGCATCAATTCTTTTACACTGGAACATGGAAGATGGAGAATAGTGAATGGTTCACATTATGAGTATAAAACAAAAGTAGTTTTCAGCTGTGATCCAGGGTATTATGGTTTGGGACCAGCATCTATCGAGTGTCTTGCTAATGGTACCTGGAGTTGGAGAAATGAGCGACCTTTCTGCCAAAGTGAGTACATGTGGTATCTGCATCTGCTGTACAGACTTCAGATTAAAATATTTCATTTGGTTGAATTAGAAATTAACTAATTAAATATTGATATCAGTTAATTAGAAAAATGTTTATTGGCTGGAATTCCTGGGCATCCTAAAGGCTATTTTTTACAAATACAATCCACTAGGTTTAGTGACAAGAAAATATCTGTAAGCACGCTTTTGGATTTTAAAGGTCCCTAAATTTATAAAGGTACAAATAAGTAATAGAGAACATTTTACTATATATTTTTTTCTAGATCAGGAATTCTGTATAGTCTAGAAAAATGCAAAAACTTTGTATCCTGTCTGTACACTTGTTAAATAAAATAATCTCTCCTTTCAGCTGGTTACCATATAGTGTGCAAGTCCACATAATTTCTACCATTAGCTGGTATCTGATAACCTGCAATAGCTACTTTCAAAAAAATAAGTAATGAATATTCAGATACTTTAAAAAAGCTAAATGTGTGGTTACAGTTGTGCTCCCCTCTCCCACCCCTATGAAAAGCGTGTTTCTTTATGTAACTCTAAAAAATGTAGATATCTGTTTTTCAGAATTGTGGGGTTTGAGGTATACTTTGAAGCCTCAAAATTCTTCTGCTTTTTGAAACATCACATGACATGCAGTCTGATAGAAAAGGATATGACTGTGATTTTGGTGTGTATATCTAAACTGTGTGTATCTGCATGTATGTGTATAAATCCACACACATATAAAAAGCAGGAAAAAAAAGTGTAGATAAGCTAGATAACTGTGGTTTAGAATATATTTAGAATTTATTTAGAATATATTTGAAACTAATAAAAAAAAGGCACTGAAAAATGCACTTCAAAAGACAGGTTAATTATATTGGAAATTAACCTTAATTTTGAGTTCTTTATAATGTACTGGAAATTCCACTCATAAATTAAAGGATTTACAATATTTCACATCTGATAGTGTTAAAAATATTGTATATATGTCTGTATCTGTATTTTTCTCTGTGTATATAGATATTTTACATACTCTCTATATATTTGTAACCCTTTTTTCTTTAAAAGATAAACATTTTTTACTATGCTTTGGGAAGTTTTGTTTGCAATATTACCACTTATAATTTTTTTATCATAAAGTGCACTAGCTGCTTTCACTCTTTGATAATGCACCATCTTGTTTACTAACAGTAAAGTTCTTTTCACTAATTCTTAAAAGAAAATTATTAAATAAAAATTATGATTCTGAATGAAAAGATGCTTTTAATAGTAAATAAATAGCAAGGAATTCCATGCATGTTGTTCACTGATTATAACAACATGTTGTGTGAATGTTAGGGAAAGCATTTCATTATAAACTAGAAGATAAAAATGACATATTTCCAAAGAAACATAATTATATTAAAAATGGCAACAATTGTGATGCTCCAATATTAAGGAAAAGTAATTGATAAAACCAAGGTAATAATATAACTAATAATGTTCTGAACAGTGGGGGTTTTTAACTTTACAGAGACAATTTTAATTGGTGTCCCCCTCCTCTTTCTTAAGTATCATTTCTGGGGAAGTAATAAACTTGGTATGCAGAGTTTTTAATCTATTTTTCCTACAGAGTAAAATACTTCAAGCTGTGAAATTTATTTATCTGCTTGACTGGTTGATAAGTATTATTGTATGTGTGTTTGTGATACTCAGCTGTACATTTCTGTTCTGTTTTGGTTTTGCCATAAAGTTATTTCTTGTGGAGAACTTCCTACACCTCCAAATGGGAATAAGATTGGAACTCAAATCACATATGGATCTACAGCTATATTTACATGTGACTCAGGATACATGCTAGTTGGCTCTGCCGTGAGGGAATGTCTGTCTTCTGGACTCTGGAGTGGAATTGAGACCAGATGTTTAGGTATGGATACTACTGTCATGGCTTATCTATTTTCTTTCTCTCTAGCAGACAAAAGTTACCTTTCCACAGATTGAATCCCTTTTTCAATATCTTCCCCACATGCAAAACCTATGTCACTGGATTGCTGCATGTGTCTTTAAAGTAGACCTATACATAAAGATCAAGACTGGTTGATTCTGGATGTGTCAGCCTTGATACATATCCTCAGTAAAATATCTGCATAGTAGACCTGAACTCAGTGGTTATGTTATAGAATTAATCTGTACACTTGCAAAAGATACAGGAAAAAAAAAGTTTGTAGAAACTTTGACAGGAGCACTGCAGCCTTATTTCTGAGAGAAAATCAACATCCAGACACTATTTATAGAATTCTACACCCTTTAGCTTTACATGTTTAGGTATCTTCACTTATTTAAAATACCCAGACACTAGTCTCTGAATGGTTTATGAATAAAATGAACATGTGATCTCAGTGAAACAATTTCAGGGCTTCTTTTAATTCGTTATTGTCGTGTGTACCTTGATCTGGGTTATTGTGTTAACTGTAGAGACATTGATTTTTAAATCTAGATGCAATTAACATTTTAGTTTCAGTTGAAATCGAAGCTGTGATAGTGTTCTGATTTTAGAATGCAATATGAAAGTCATGTTGTACCTTGTCATTTGTGGGGGCCATGAGAATATAAAAGAATATTAATAAAGTGAGACTTTCAGAAGAATCTGAACTAGTCTATACATTAAATATAGGGGTATGTTGCAATATCTCTGTGCAGATTGCTGTTTACCTTTTTAGACTACTCTCTATCCCAAATAATTTTCCTTCTGTAATACAGCATTATTTGGTGCAAATAGTCACTTAAACTTAGTTTGAATGACTAAAGAATCAGCAAAATTTTTGCTTATCAGTCTACAAGTCTGAAGCTGGAACGTCTCCTGACATATAGTTGAGGGGAACAGACAGGCTTTGTTTATATTTCACTTTTACAATGAAAACCATTTAGCAGAGGGGGAAAAAAAGAAAAGATCTTAATGTTTTATTTTCTTTTTCTTCTGTGTTGTCAAAAATGGTAAGACAGACTTTCAAATCTAAAAGTTTTGGGGTACCATAGTATGTGTGTAATCAAAATATTCTGACTTTTTTTCATTTTTACTGGTTTATCTGCAAAGGTTACATCTATTGAAGTTTGGAGAAATGTAAAAATTTTCATCAGAGAAATATTAATCTAAAACCAGCCAAATTGTCTGCTATTTGTGAACGGCACCTCGGAAAAATACTTGCGTTTAAGAATTTTGCAAAAATAACTTTAAGCCAAGTGAAGATCAACACAGAATGAATTTAATTTCTCCTACATTTTCATATAGAAATAAAAATGTAACATAAGCTTAATAATAATAATAGGATGCATAATCTTTACTTGAAACTTAAAAGAAGAGCCTGAAGTAATCAATTTTCGAATGAAACAAAATATATTTTACTTCTCAGAAGAGATTCATTATTATTAAGTTCATATACTATAATGTCCAGTAAGAACAAACAGTTAAGAAATTGTGTTAAAACAATTATAAGATTAGAGGGGAAAATCTCTAATCTACAGTAATCTAAAAGATACCTTTTGTATCAGACTAATAGGACTACAGTAAGTCTTCAAATGTATATCTTCAAAGCTTTAATGATGGCAAATTTTTGAAGAGAGCATGAATAAAAGTTGTACTTACAGAAATAGAATTTAGTATACATGATATATAACATACAAAAAAGCCTGCATAGCTTGTTAAAAAAAAAAGAAAAGCTAGTGACAGAGCAAATTTATAAAAGGGAGAGAGTAATGGCTACCATAATAGCTCTTGCAGCAACACTGTCTGCTGTGCTACATCACTGTGCAGGAATGAGCTTTCTGGAAAGACTCAGACTAACTCAGTTCAGTTCTTGTTTCTTCAACAAGCAATTTGAGACTTAAGATAGAGGGATGTGTTCAGCTAATGACAAATCAGAAGTCAGAAATTTGTTTTTTAAGAAGGTTGAGAAAGAAAATGTCAGAAGATGGAGCAAATGGAGGAAATGAAAGAAATGGTAAAATGTGTGAGAAGAGATAACATACAGCAGGAAGATACACAGAGCAGGTATTGTAATGATCCAAGAAACACATATTTGTGCAACTTATGAATACATTCCAGTGTTTGTTTTCAATCACTGAAAAATAGTAAGAAAAAAATTTAAATTTCACTTTCTACTTCTAAAGCTTTTCTCCTCACAGCTATAAACCTCTTTTTATGATTTATCTTAGAGCCTTTCCACTTTTATTTGCTGAAAAATGTAGTATGCTTGAACTCAGGTGGCTACCAGTGTAATTCTATTTTAAGCATTGAAGATGCCCTTAAGAGTACACTTAAATAGCATTAATGAAATCCTACAGGATAAAATAATATCCTCTTCCAAGTATTTTGTTTAAAAATACAAGATATTTTTTCAAGTCCTACTCAAATTGTTTTGTTCAATCACAGTGTTAGATAACTTAATTTTCATTCCAGATAAGTGTAATTTGAAAAATTTATTAAAGGTGGAATAAATAAAAATATAAGTATCAGCAACAGATCCTATAACTAGTTAGTGTTGAATCTAATTAGGTATAGAAGAGAACTAGAACATAGGTAGGTTTTAAATCACCAAAAATATTTACTAAAATCCAAATTGTATTCCAACGCAAATAAAATTCCATGACATTGCGGATGGTAGTGCACGATTTTAATGACAGCTGTAATAGTGTCAGAATATGTTGATAGTATTCATAGCCCTTTTTTGTCTTCCTTTTTCTGTTCCTGCTTCTTTTATTACAAGAAGGATAGTGCTTTATGGCTATTGAATCTTAGGAGACAGTAAATGGCAAAGAGAATTATAACATTTGACACATCTGCACCTCTTTCTGAACCTCACATTTTTTTGCAGAAAACCTAAATAACTTTGTAGTACTGTGTGAGTAATCATATTAATGTAATGATCTTGGTTTGATCCTTCACTGAATGTAGTGGGAAGTTGAGTTCTGGATCAGTATTGTTCTCATTCCATAGCTGGTGAGAAGAAACAATGTGCAAATTGAAAAATTAAACAAAACAAAACAACAGGGAGATCCTGAAGTAATTCTATTGTGGAAGTCTTAAAAACAAATAAATGTTTCACAAGATTTTATGGTGAAAAAATATGTAAAAATCACTTTAGTCTTTTAAAATAAAATAAGAGTCAAACACAAAAACCATGACTGTTGTGTCTCCAAGGTTACAGACTGCCTTTCATATTTTATTGTGCTTGATCTTTTACTATACTGGAAATATGAAATCATTTTGTGGGGGAAAGTCTATGTAATAAATCCTGAGAAACATTCAGAAACATAAAATAGAGTTCTACTGAATATCCTAATTATAAAAAGAGACTGGCGAATCTGTGTATTTTGTTATACACTTTCCTCAGGGAAAAATATTTAAATATTTGATGAAGAAATTAATTGTTCTGTTTCTCTTTATATGAAAACAGCATATATACATTATTTTATTTATTTATGACATTATTTTTATTTGCTTTAATTTACTGACATGAGTAACAATTATAATTAAAACATATTTTCATAACAATAAATAAGTTTTGAGGGTTATTTATTTATTTATTTTAATGCCTGTAATCAGCTATTTATTAAACTGAGCATTTCCCAGAGTAGAAATAGATAAGGTCTAGTTGGTTAACTTTTTTTAACAGACAGCTGAATGATGAATAAAATTTCCCAACATTTCCTAAGGTTTCTCTGACACTGAGATTTTCTTCCCCTTCTTCATTAGCACTATTTTCAGACTTTTTATTAACTCAAAGGAGAACCACTATCAGAAGATCATTACTTTTACAGCACCATGATTTGAGGATCAGGACTACTTTTTTTTTTTCTCTTTGTTTGCCTAGGCTTGGCAGGATGGAATACATAGACATTTCCAGAAAGCAGCACAGTTTTTAAAGTGGCTGTGGATGCAGTGGAGATCCATTTTCTTGAGGTCATTTGTTGGCTCTTAAAGTGTTTCCTGTATTATTTTGATTACCATTTCAGAAAACTTAATTAAAAAAAAAAAAAGTAAAACTAAGAAACAAAAGTATAGCATGCTTTGGAAAGCATTTGTGTTGGATCCAATTCTTCTTATACTTAAAAACAAAAGCTCTTTTCTTAGACTATTCCAAAGCATTCTGATTTCTTTCTAGGACCTTGCTCATTGTTAATGCAATGTGCAAAGTTTCACACTTCTTTTAGGGGAAGTATCTAATTTTAATGAGTTTCTCTCAGTTTTGTTACTTGCATGACTGTAGGCAATTTTAGAAGATGCTTAGACATCACATCAATGAAAACGTGAAAACTGGGCAAAAAAAAATATTCTCAACCAATTGTCAAACTCTTTAGAGGTAAGATATCTTATGCAAACTTTTCTTCTTTGTTGATTGGTGAGCTTACTCCAGCTTTTCACATTTCTTTAAAGTTGTAAATCCCTCCTCTTTGACTCAGCTGGACTACGCTTAAGCCTCATTTTTTAGTTCCTTCTTCTTTCTCAATTCCTCCTGATATCTAAACATATTGATAAAGCAGATATGTTGATATTCTTTCCCTTATTTACCAAAATTCATTGCTGTCATTTCCTACCAATGTACTAGGAAGAATCATCCATTGCTGGAATGATAGATGTGTTCAGTTCTCCAAGTCAGTATTAAATCTGAAATCAAGATAAAAAATAAAATATGATTAATTTTTTAAAGGTCTATAAGATCTCATATTGTTGTTAATCTTGATGTTATTAAATGTCGTTGTATTTAGTTCACTCAGAGAACTAAGTACACCTTTATAAATGCTAAGTATCCATATGAATTAAAATGCAGAAAAGAAGAATGGAGTTTGCTTGATTAATAAGATACATGGAGGTGTGTTTCCAATACATGACTAATACTAGAGGAGTTTTCAATAAAGACAGACAGCTGGCAGAATAAAGCTAATTTAGTTAGAGTGAGCATTAAATGTCAGCATTTGTTCATACTCAAAATACAACAGTATCAGAAATACCTTTCACCTCTTCTTCTAAGAGAAACTGTAAACCTCACATACTGTGTCTTTGCATTAACAAATAATCCAGCAGAAAGGAGCAGATCATGAGACAAATAATTGGTTCTGAATTCTTTATATCTGCATTACATATGGCTGAGAGAATTTTCCTTGGACAGTATCCAGTCCAGTCCTCTGGGTTAAATGTCACTATTACTCATAGAATCATAGAATCATTTAAGTTGGAAAAGACTTTTAAGATCATCAAGTCCAACTGTTAACCTAGCACTGCAAAGTCCACCACTAAACCATGTCCCTAAGTGCCACATTTACACATCTTTTAAATACCTTTGGGGATGGTGACTCAACCACTTCCCTGGGCAGCCTGTTTCAGTTCTTGATAACCCTTTCCGTGAGTAATTGTTTCCTAATACCCAACCTAAACCTCCCCTGGCACAACTTGAGGCCATTTCCTGTCATCTTATCGCTTGTTACCTGGGAGAAGAGACTGACACCCACCTCCCTACAACCTCCTTTCAGGTAGTTGTAGAGAATTAGTTGTTCACGTTTTCTAGTTTATGTCACATTTTAGGTTGTAATGGCAGATTACTGAAAGAAAAGGGACTCATAGGGCAAGATAATAACATTTAGATTGTCCTTGTCTGCAACCACTTCCTAAAAGTTTGCATATGGTTCTAAGTTGTCAAAAGGACCTATCAATAATTTTGACATCTTTATCTCCAAAAGGAGATAGAAGATTTATTTTGTGCACCTGGAGTTGAGCTTCTCAATGTGCTTCCCCTGAAAGGAAGCTAGTTTGTTCATAGCAAAAGCACTCAACACGTTTAAGAGTTACAAGGAGGATCTGAACCAAAATGCTAATGTAGACACAACCTGTGACTTGTTAGCTGAGGAATTTTTATCCCAGTTTTACTCAACTCTCTCTTCCTTTTTTTTTTTTTTTTCATAAAATTACCAATTCCAAACACTAATGAGTCATTGGTGACAGCCAGCTACTCACAAATAAAATATGATGACATATGAGAAAACAGTTATCCAGTAGTTCTATACAGACCAATGCTGTCAACAGGTAAAAAGAGTAGCAGACATACTGTCTGGGGCAGAGCAATGGTGTAAGTTGAAGTGTAAGTGAAGTGGTGTAAGTGAAGAATATGCAGTGCATGAATCAATCAGTGCTGTGGAGAGTGTGGTACAGGTAAAGATCTGTCATTTAGCCCTCCAGTCAATTCATAACTGAAAGATAACGTGATAAGACCAGTTTATAAGATATGTGTACATTAGTGAATGAAGGCAGCAGTGGGGAGGTTAGAAAATCAAATTAGAAGATATGAAAAAATATTAAATTTATGTACATTGTGGATTAAGTAAATAAGGAACTGAAATATAGACATATTTACATTATATGTGATTCGGCAATGAATCAGGCAAGGAGGGGGCGTAGCCGGAGGCACCGCGGGAGATTTAAACGTGGTGAAACCATAACAAACAGTCAGTCAGCAGCAGCGACAGCGGCGGCAGCGACTGAGGTGAGACTGGGGCGAGGGTGAGATCGGACTATACCGGGCGGGTTCCGTACTCAGGGCCACCCGAGCAGCAGCCCCAAGTCCCATCTGGACCAGGAAGTTACTGGCAACGAATCAGGAGAGGAGGGGCCGTAGGCGGAGGCACCGCGAGAGATTTGAAGGGCCCCTGGGGAGCGCAAGCGACCTGGAGCGTGGGGCAGTTTGCGCAAGCAGGGTGAGCAAGGCAGGCGGGCAGGAAGATGCGATCTCTCTCCCATCGGGGCAAGAGGAGACTGACTCATGTTCAGCTTGTTGTCCACCAGGTCCAGAAATAGTGTGGTCAGCAGGACTAGGGAAGTGATTGTCCTCCTGTACTCAGCACTGGTGAGGCTGCACCTCAAATACTATGTTCAGTTTTGGGCCTCTCACTACAAGAAAGACATGGGGGTGCTGGAGCAAGTCCAAAGAAGGGCAACAAAACTGGTGAAGGGTCTGGAGAACAAGTCCTGTGAAGAGTAACTGTGGGAACTGGGGTTGTTTAGTCTGGAGAAAAGAAGGCTGAGGGGAGATGTTACCGTTCTCTACAACTACCTGAGAGGAGGTTGTAGCAAGGTGGGTGTTGGTCTCTTTTCCCAAGTAACTAGTTATAGGACAAGAGGAAATGGCCTCAAGTTGTGCCGGAGGATGTTTAGATTGGATTAGGAAGCATTTCTTCACTGAAAGGGTTGTCAGGTATGGGAACAAGCTGCCCAGGAAAGTGGTTGAGTCACCATCCCCAAAGATATTTAAAAGATGTGTAATTGTGGTGCTTAGGGACACGGTTTAGTGGTGGACTTGGCAGTGCTAGGTTAACAGTTGGACTTGATGATCTTAAAGGTCTTTTCCAATCTAAATGATTCTATGATTCTAAGACCACCAGATCCCTTTCAGCAAAGTTGCTACCTAGCCACGTAGATCCTAGGCTGTACTGGGCTCTTTTGTTATTCCTTCCCAGGTGCAAGACCTTGCCCTTGTCTTCGTTAAACTTCATACACTTCTTGCTAGCCCACTCTTACAGCCTGTCCAGGTCTCTCTATAAGATGGCTCTCCCTTCTGATGTGTTCACTTCACCACCCGGTCTGGTGCCATCAGAAAACTTGTGAGGGTGGTCTCAATCTCGCCATCCAGAACATTTATGAAGATTTTGAACTCCGTGGAGCCTTGTATCAATCCCTGAAGGATTCCACTTGTGACAAGCTGACAGCCTGAGTAAAAACCATTGTTCATCACCCTCTGAGTGTGACCTGTTAGTCAATTCCCTACACATCTCGCAGACCACCCACCCAATCTGTACCTTGCCAGTTTGTCCAGGAGAAGGCTTTGGAAAACAGTGTCAAATGCTTTACTGAAGTCCAGGTAAAAAACATCCACTACTCTCCCCTTGTCATCAGAAGATGTCAAAGAAAGTCAAAAGGAAAGAAGAAAGAAAAAAAGAAACTCAAAAGTCAAAAGAAGAATTCAAAGCTAGGGTCTGGGAGGTTTATGACAATGAGAGGAAGTAGTCTGAGAGGATGGGAAATTTAAGTGATTTTAAATTTTCTCAACCAGACAGAGATATTTATGCAAGACATAGGGGTGATTTAAAATGCATTTTTCACCTGTTGCAGTTGCGTGTTTTTTGTAATGTCCACACACAGTTACAAAAACTGCAGTATGATCTTAGTCACATGATGTGTTTAATTACTTGTTTTACTCCCTCTGCACAGGAAACACCTTGACGTTTCCAGTGATGTATGCTGCTTCCACTCTACTGCCATAAAGCAACACTAAAATCTTAATTAAGTGCCAGACCAAATATTGTAATTACATGCAATTAGAAAATTATTTCCTTGAACATGGTCTGAATCACTGCAAACTGATTGCACTTCTGATAGAATCTGATCTTTTCCAGCTCAGTTTTTACTCCTCATCCAATTAGTCCTGTTCATCATCACAAATGTGATTAGATAGGGAACTTGGGCCCTTTGTGGCATGTTCAAGAAAGTCTACTATGTACTGAAGAGATTACAACTCCTGGAGAATCAAGAAGTAGTCTGACAAAAATTTTGTAAACAAGTATTATGCCATCTTATCCCAGAAAATATAAAACAAATTTCAAGTATGCCTGGTCCTTATGTAACACTGAGGGAAATGGGGAGGGGACAAACAGAGGGGAGTATATCCTTGAACAGTACCAGATTTGGACTCCTGTTCCTCATACAGAAGTCAAATTGCACTCACCAATTTAATCTGTGTGAAGGGTCACGTACTACCTATATTGTAAATTGTGATGGTTTTATTGTGTTTCAACACAATGACATACTATACCAGGATTAAGTTGCCAGATTCAAGTTACGAGAAAATCTCAGATTTTCAGGGGTTTTTTTTAGTAGGAAATTTCTAGCCCTGAAAGAATGAGGCAAAATGCTGAAAATTACATCAAAGTATTATAAACATTTAAAAGTCCAAAGGAAATAATAATACAAGCTGTAGTGCTTCTAAATGTCTTTATTAGCAACCCCATGTTTTGAGGGTTTGCTTGTGGGTTTTTTTTGAGGAGAAGTAGAGGAGAAAAGGAGAGCAGAGGAGTTTAGGTGGCTGGTAATATTTTTTTTCGTTAAAGTACTAGCTGAAACACTGCTTGTTTTTCTTGCTTGCCTTACTTTTTTTTTTTGTAGTGAGTTCTCTGCTATATGTCACAGTTTCCAAGAGGTCAACAACACTCAGAGGATTTTCCATTACCACGTTATTTGCCGAATCACAGTTCCCATTTTCCAGAATTTATTAAGTAAAATAGTAACAAATGACACATAGTTCATTATTTTTCTCTGCCTCTCTCTAGATTAAATGTCTGTTTGTGACTTTCATAGTGTAAATAAAATATTTTTCATATTTTGAGAATACAGGGTAGAAGATTAGGCCAAGACATAGAAAGGTTTTTGGTTGCAGGACATTTGGATATTGTTGCACTGACTACCTTTAGCCCAAATATGTTAATCTCTTTGGGATTCCTCTGGGATCAATAAGAGTGAAAGAATGGAAGACAACTCAGAGACTCAGACTCCAGCAATAAATTGTCCAAGTTAATTTGTTTCCATTGTAAGAAGGCTATATTTATAACATCCATGTGGATTGATATTTATAATGGATTTATCTTATTTATATTATATTTATTTATTCTAATATAGAATTTTACAGGTTTTAATAAAAAGAAGTTACTCATATTTTTTGAAAATAAATTTGATAACATATATGACATTTAATCTCTTTGCTACACTGTCTTTTTGTAATTTTTTATATGTGTACAGTCCTACCTATACAAATGCAATACTGACTGCATTTTTCCCCAAGTTAATAAAAATAAACCTTTGAATGAAGTCATTTAAAAGAATTGAAAGATGTTCAGCATTTCTTTGTTTTAATTAAGGAGGTATATTTAAAATTTCTCTGGCATATTTACTGATTTTTTTTATTTTTTTTTTTTCTTTTTTTTTTAATTTACTTTGAAAAATCTAGCTGGTCACTGTGGTGTTCCAGAACTTATAGTCAATGGTCAAGTAATTGGAGAAAACTATGGATATAGAGACACAGTTGTATACCAGTGCAGTCCTGGTTTTCGGTTGATTGGTTCTTCTGTACGAATATGTCAACAGGATCACAACTGGTCTGGTCAGCTTCCATCCTGTGTGCGTAAGTAAGCATGGCAACACATCCTGGTTTATGTTACAGGGATGTCTACGTCAGACGAGATGAGGAGTGACATTTCAACTTAGTAGTAATTTAAAAAAAAAAAAAAAAAAGATTTAAAGCAGATCCTCGAAAGTATGTGACCACCTAAAATCTGTGATTCGTCTGTCAGGTGAAGTTCAGTGTTGTCACTTAATATTTCCACTGGATTATTGCATGTTTTGGCTACTAAATACCTGTCATTTATATGTGAATATGAAACTTCTTCAAAAAGTGATGGGACTTAGGCACCCAGGTACTCAAATTTGAAAATGGCTTTATGTCTCTTAGTGGCTTTTGGAAATATTTAATGTACATTTACTTTGACTGTGGTAGTTAGATAAGTAGATACTCTTGAACTACATTGTCAGCACTGATGATTAAAATGTTTGCTTCAACAAACTTATACCTTTTTTTTTGTTCTCCTCACAGAGATACTGTTATTTTGTTTTCTGGTTTGGGTTTTGGCTTTTTTGGCATGAATTTTGTATTTTGTTGTCTGTGATAGGTGTGTCAACATATCACATGAAATACCTTTCTGTAATAACAGAAAATAGTGTATTCCATTTAGGAAAACTTGAGAGTTCTCAAAGGATTCTCAAACAAATTACAACTATGTTTCAATAATTCAGGTTTGCTAATATCAGTATATTGAAAATATATGTCTGCCTCCAAATATTGTATTTTTATAACTACATTTTTTTAGCAGAAACTGGCTGAATGATGAATCATAATATGCACTGTTAATTCATTACACTTGCTGCTCACTCTTTACTTTGTTTCACATAGAACTAGATATACATAACACTACTATAATCATTGTATCTCTTAATTTTGTTTCCACATTGTGATCTAATAATAGATCATTACTTCTTTATATTACATTTCAGATCAACACACTTCTTTATAGGTAACTCTTAAGGCAATAAAATTAGACACTGTTAATCAAGAATTTCTAAATTAAAATGTTAATATCAATGTTAGAACTGAAAAAAAAAAGTTTTGGATGTGCTAACAGCAGAGAAAATGGACGTATTTTCTTCTTCTAATCAAATGGAAGCTGCTTGTTTTAATACCAGGGGATGTGCAATACAGCACTTCAGCAACAGACACAAGATTTGGGAAAAAGCTTAGACTTGCAAAATTTGTGGTAGATATTTAGGAACAGCTCCACTTCAGATAAAAGGTTCAAATGACGTGTGGAAAAATAGTCTCACATTTCTTTATTTATTTAACTTTAGATGTTTTAATTGAATTTTTGAGATTATGTGACATTTTCACTTTTGAATTCACTATTCCTCTTGCTTATACAGCAGGCAGATGTATTGCTACTGTTGTGTATTGCTACTGTATATGTATGGGTATTAATGAAAATTTTATATAAATTTCATATTTCTGTTTTCACAAAAATAATTTCTATTGTTATTATATATACAGTAAAAACATCTCTGTGGGCTGAATGTGTATCTCTGACTGACAGTTTTACAAATGTTGACAGTTTAGTGTATGATTCCAATTACTTGGGGAAAAAATGCAATTCCTTATATAGAAAATTCTGATGCCAGTAACATAAAGAAAATATATATAATTAAAATAACTTAGTGATATTAATAAAACATACAGAATTTAATTTAACTTTCATTCACAGAACATGCTGTGACTTGCCTGTATACTATATTAGTTTTCAAGGACCATTTTAACTTTTTTTTATGTTGCTAAAAACTTTATTTCATTCAGATTATATGAATGGGTTTCTTTTAGAGTTATCATGATAAGTCTATTCTACATGTAGAAAAAGAACATATATATGTCAGACCTAACAAAATTAATTTAGAAAAATAATGAAGTTTCGAAAGTGATAAAAATTTCAGATTTAAATAATCTATTATGTGATTCTTTTTTTCATTTTAATGATTAACATTTTATTTATTAGCTACTGGAGTTTGTTAAAACATAGAAGAAAATATTTATACATTTTTTGAATTGTTTGGGGAAAATTAATTTTTAATTTGTTTTCCTTACTATTTTTGCATCTGGTTATTGTGGGCACAGAACAGGAACTTCACCTTCTGTAATCAGTTTTTGTATAAATACAAGAAAAGTTTCACAGTGCCCATAATGTTTCGTATAACCAGTCATAAATCTATAACTTCACTAAGTACTTAGGCCTCAAAGACAAAACTGAGTGAGTTGATATTAAGACATATTTGTAAGAAATAATTACGGAAGAACTAATGCACTGAAATATTTCCTTTCAATTTCAGACTATATGTAACGAAAATCAAGTGCTTGCTTTTCTCCTCATTCCTCAGAAAAGTTTTCTTAATTTGCCTTGACTACTGCATGGCAAATTCTATTCAGTTTATTTCAATACTTAAATAGGTGCTTGAACATTTACTAAAATATGTCTCGTTTCTTATTCAGTTCAGAGAAATGTGAATTTTTCATGGAAAGTACTCAGTATATTATAATATCAAAATTTAAAATTCTATTATATAATTTTTATAATGATTATCCTATCATAAATCATGAAAAGTGATAACAGCATGCTCTGTTTGGTTTTTGTTTCTTTGTTTTGCGCTATGCTAGCCGTTAGCTGTGGTCACCCTGGTAGTCCTATTTATGGCAGAACAAGTGGAAACGGTTTCAACTTCAATGACGTTGTGACATTCTCATGTAATACTGGGTATGTTATGCAAGGACCAACCAAAGCACAGTGTCAGGCTAACAGGCAGTGGAGCCACCCACCTCCAATATGCAAAGGTAAGAATGCAAGCATTTACAGATTTCAAACTTAGTTGGAAAATTAAGGTTGAAAAATAAACAGAAGGTAAAGGGAAACTGTCAAGACAAAATGATACCTGTCTTACTAACAGGCATCAAATTATTAAAGAAGATGTTTCATTTTTCAGTTAGATCTGTTCTACATTCAGAAGGTTGCCAGGATAAATATTACAAGAAACTTTCTTATGTGTCTGTATTTTGTTTTGATTTTTTAAAATGTTTTCTACAAGTTTCTTAAGCAAAATTATGCAGAGATAATTAACAGCTTAAATCCTGAAATAATCTCTGCATTTTTAGCCAATATAGTTTTAACAGGTGCATAAGAAAACAGATCTTTTTTTTCCTTTTACATTTCTATTGATCTGACTGCTTATCTTTTTAAATTTTTTATTCTAATTTGTTAGCATAATCCATTTGGCTTGCTGCTCAACACTTCTGGATATTATATTTAAAATTCTTTCACTGAAAAGAAAAAAATATTATGAAATTAGTTCTGTTTGAGTTTTTATAAGCACGTTTAAAAAGGTTTCATCACCATTGTCCTTTTAAAGTGTGTTGTTATGTGCTTTTTAAATGTTTTAGTTGTCTTCATTTAGAAAAAAAAAGTACTTTTTGCTGTAACCTACTTGCACATATGCAGAAATTCTATTAATTGTTTTTCAGCATCTTCCCAGCAGCTTTTATGGATTTTTATCTGTACACAGCCTAAGTCATGTTATGTATTTATAGTAATTTTATCAACTATATTTTCCTTCCAGTAGGTATACTCTACTTTCCTTTGATCACTTTGCCTTAAGTGATACTGGCAAATAGTTTACAGAATTCAAATTTCCAAGGACCTTTTTGATGATGATAGGTGATTATTTTTTAAATAGGTGATGATGTGTTTACTTGGCCAGAGGAGTCTATTGCATGGAAACTGTTGAAAAAATCTCCATGGCCCCCAAAATAAGTATTATACTCCCTTCACCAGACAGCTGTAAGTCTCAAAAAAGAAAAAAAAATAAAATTTGGTCTGCAGTGATTTTCAAACATATGAATTCTAAAGTAGTTGAGGACTCAAAAAATCCATCAGCATTCTTAACCATCAAAGTATATGCATATTTTTAAAAGCACATACCTTTTTGTTGGGATATTTCCCTGTCCTAGCAAAATCACTGTAGTCTTACCTAAGTGATCATGTGCCCTTTAGCTCAAAACATCTGCCTCAAAGGTGCTCCATTATCAAAATGTTAGTATAGGAGCATAAGTATATTTGCATGGCTGTGTGGGTTAGACCAGAGGCACATCTAGCCCCATAACCTGTTTCCAGATGTGAGCAATAGTTTATGTCAAGGCAAGAATATAAATTGAATATATTTGTGTGTCCGGTCACTTTTAGTTGCAAATACTTTTACAGAGTCATCATACTGTGTGAAGAAACATTTCCTTTTATTTGCTCTGAGTTGAGTATCTGCTGGTTTTAGCATCTCCTGGTTTCATAAAACTTCCTAATTCAATATCATTATATATAAAATCAGGCTATATAAAATCAGAGTAGCAACATATTGCAAGTCTCTCATACAAAGGATAGGAGAACATTTAAAGACCATTTTAGTAGACTGTATTTGTATGACTCTCAAGTCTATGCTCTTTTTCCTTTTAGTGGTCAATTGTTCTGATCCTGGAATTCCTGGAAATTCCATAAGAGAAAGTAAAATTGAACATGGAAATTTCACATATGGCACAGTGGTATTTTATGACTGTAATCCGGGATATTTTTTATTTGGATCTTCAGTTTTAATTTGTCAACCAAATGGCCACTGGGACAAACCTCTACCTGAATGCATTAGTAAGTAGATAATGTGTATACTTCTATAAAGAATGTGAACTAGACTAGGTATTATTTTACACAACATTTCTATCAGTGTCATGACAGCAATTAGAATAATCATATTTATATACATATATGTGTACAGTAATGATGGAAAGACTCAGTAGCAACTGAAGTAACACAGCTATGTTGTTATTGTATGTAGCAAATAACACAGAAATCTTGGGAAATGCAGTAACCGAAACAACCAGCTCTGAATGCTTCAGCACAATGATCCCTGATAGCAGGGATAGAAGGATAGAAGGTTCAATGGATTATACCCATTGAATTTGCCAATATGTTGCCTCCATTGGCCACAGAGCTATAATCACACTGAAACTATAAAACTATAGTACCAAATTATTGACTTATGTCACTGTAGTACTTTCTGGACTTCTCTTGGGACAACAGCAAGTTCAGACTGTCTATGAACACAGTAAGAAAAAAGTAGTGGCACTGTAGAACATCAAAACTGTCCTCTGGATCATGTCCTCAGCTTACCACACTACCAGATGTACCTGAACATCATAGTCATATGCAGCCTATCCACTAAGGCAAGTGGATCAACGTAAGGAAATTGGTTTTGTTCTGGCTTGTCATGAATAACTTTCCAACGGTGATGTAAATATAGCCACAGATGTTTCATAGGTTTTTAATTGGCTGGGACAGCTGATTTAACCAGTTCCTTATAAGTCTATGGAAAAGGTTTTGGTTTAGGATCAAAATTTCACTCGCAGAAAGGCTGAAAGCTTTATTTTCTAGAGATTAAAGGGAAAACAGGCTAAGGGTTCCTTATTTCGAAATCACAGACCAACAATTGCAATAGTGTAGATATTGGTTCTCATTTTACCTTTATTAGTCTTCCTTAATTGAGATTTCACCAGTTCTGCTATTCTCTCTCTAAAAAAAAAAATAAAAAATTGAAATTTTATTTCTTCTTACTCTTAAAACTTTTGGTTCTGGAAGTTGTCCCTTTCTTTGATGCGGCAAATAGCTTGGTTGTAAGTCATAGTTAAACTTTTAACAGAGTCTAATGGTTTCGCATAAAATTTTAAGGTAACATTACCATTTCAGAAAGATAAATGTTACTTAATAGTAAAATATCTTCAAAGAAAGAAATTCTAAATGTAAAGGTGCAAAGATTTCTTCTTTCTACTTTTGCATTTTTATCTCTTAATCTTCTTTTAGAATTGTCATAAGTAATTTAATAATACAGATTTTAGTCTTCTTTTAAGCTGACCTCTGGGAGTAAGAGTGCTAAATGTACTTTTGAAAGGGCATCCTCAGCTTTATTTGTGTCATTTATATAGAGGGGTCAATGAATTCTAACCTAGGCACTATCCATGATATTTTGTAATCATAAATCTTACCAAAACTTATTCTGATGCAGCTACTGAATATTTTTTATAAGAGCCTTTCAGCTTCTGGAGTGTTTTGCAAATTATTTCCCTTTTCGACATATGCAGCATGGTCATTTAGTAGTCTGAACATTTTTCTACTGTAAGAGCAATGGAAAAGAAGTGGAAAGCTGGCTGGATGTTTTATTTTGACACAGGTTGGATTATTTTTTTGGCCTAGCTGGATTTCAGTCTCTCTCTAACTAGTCTCAAAGAACATACTTTTTTTAAAAAAAATATTGCTAAAATAATGGAGAAAAGACACGGTAACAAAAGAGAAGTTGTTCACCTGTAAAGTGACTCAATTCCTTTGAAATGTGTTGTAGCTATAGTATGTCTAGCTACTATAAATCCTGTGAGAAGCAGAAGTCAGCATTGGCCCGAACCATAATGCCCTTTCAGCTCTCCCTTTGAATTAGACTTTCAGGGGCATACACTGCTTAGGCACATGTTGCTAGAAAATTACTTTAAATTTGAAATGTACTCAAAATAAAAGATGTATTTGTACAATACACATCAAAGAATTCCAGTGACCATATCAGGGTTTTTTTTTTTACCGCAAAGTATTCTCAATTAGTTCTGAGAGACATGCTCGGATTTGTTATTTTTAAGCTACCGAGATGTGAGTACTCACAATCCACACCTTCCAAGCTTGAAATCCAAATAATGTAGACTAGTATTTTGCTGGTGTCTGTGCCATCCTCTCAATAACTCTATCACAGCACCTTGTCCTGACATTTCTTCCCTTACAATATGACATACATAGCCATTCCCAGCTGTCAGATAGAATGATAAGAATTGTTGACAACTATACAGGTTAAAGAAACTTTAAGTGTCTTTTTAATTCAGTACTCAATAATTAGGATATAACATTTGGAAATTTAATTGGGCTATAAACTAATAATGCTGTAATTTTACTAATACATCATCATTTGACCAGAAGACGATGTGAATTTATACTTTTCTGTTTTTCCAGAATGTTATATATCTCATCCATAATCAGTATTAGCTGTGTGCTTTGTTCATTGAGACTTCTCAAGGAAAAAGAAATAGCCATTGAAATGTCACACTAGCGAAAGAATTATTTGCATCTTTCTCTCAGAATTTTTTTTTTAAGGAAAGTGAGGTTTTGGTGTGACAGAAATTGATTGATAATTGTCCATAAAAACAAAAAAATATAATTTGACCTGATGTTTTTACATAGTCTGAAGAAGATTTATAATATTATTCTATTTTATTTTTCTTCTTCATTTATTATTTGTTCTTTAAATCTGATTCAAAGCTTAGTGTAAAATACATTTACACAGTTATAAAAGGATCCTGTGCAGATATGTGATGGGAGGAGTAGATAACAAAGAAAGGAAGAAATTGATGGAAATAAAATGGAGGATGAATTAGCATTAGGAGAAAAAAAGAAATACGATCAACTTTTCATATGAAATCCCCACCTGAGAACATGAATTTAAAATTAAATTTTGTAGAATATATAATCTAGTTAAGGCTAGCATTACAGGGTGGTATAATTTTCTAAATCAGTTATTAGGAATCCAGTACTTTTAGACATAACTGTAAACATAAAAGAGAAGTATGTATAGGAAAGCCCAAAACTGAATGCTGTAAGGTACCAGTATGAAATTAACTTTTCCTCTGTGACAACATCTGAAAAGGGTACAAGAATCAATCAAGAAAAATACTGATAATAAAAACACACTGAAAAATTGTGAATGTTTTTCACAAGAATAGTTTCATTTCGTTGAAACCTGCATGACCAACATGCCTTTATATTAACAATGTTCTAAGTTTGCCTTCTCCACAATCATACATAATTAATAGTAGATTTTATTTATAAGTAATTAATTGAACATATAATATGCTAGCAGCAAATGCCCAGTTTGTAAAGCTGACCATTCTGACTATTTTACTCAAAGTCCCGCGAGCCTACAAAATGGTCACAGGCATCAGTGGCACTAGGTAGGAATCAAAGTCAGTCAGTCACATACCACATTCCTAAATCCTCTGTGGGATTATCAGGAAGGTTCTGCACCTTTCAAGTTCAACCCCTAAGAGAACATTGTCATTGAACACAGATCAGTGTCTGTAAAAATATAAAGCTCTAAGTCTGAGAATGATCATTAGAAGAAGATGAATCATCACACATGACTTTGGTCGTATGTTGTATTGTACAACCATTGTATTGTTTTATGCATCTGAAGTGCTAGAGAATTGTATAAATCCTCAACTCTGATCAGGCTTCTGATCTGGCTTATTTTGATAAAAAAATCCTGCTGAAAATGTTATGATATTAAAGATGATGAAGTATTGATAAAAACTACATTTTTATGATTTAGGAGGCTGCACTAGTACCCTGGTATTTGCAGCTATAATTTGTGGTTTTCATGATGTATAAATACAAATATCTTTGGCCAAGATATGCCAAATGCCATAGATAGTTGTAAGATAAAAAGAAAACAAATAAGCCAGGCTAGATTAATTCTGTGAAGAGAGTGATCTTGGTTTATGAATTTTAACTGTGCATTTCCTGAACTTGACATAATTATCTTGCTTTTAAATTAACTCGCTCTGAACATTTCGAAGTTTTCTCTATATTAATTCGATATGCGAGGGTGTTTCTTTTGTACATTTTTGATATGTGCTCTTAATCTTAAATGACACACAAGCTATTTTTTTTCAATACAGAACTTAATTTCCAGTACATACTTTGTTCATGTAGATAATGTTCTCCATAATGATGCATAAGACCTTTTGTCATTTGACTTTAGCCTTATGGAGTAGCTAGTTTCCTGTTGACCTAGCCAAGATAGCTTTACTGTTACTTTATACATCTTTCCAGTAGATAGGCATCTGCCAAAATTATTTCAGTGGTGTTATCCTGATTTTAGATCAGGTCTCTATCACTTAATCTGTTTTTTATTCCCTAAAAAATGACTAATTTTGACCATTTATAGCAAGAGCTAGTTATGACAATTTTCTGTATAAGAGTCAACTAAAGGACAAAAGATATCATGCTAAATTTTCCCATTTTCTTTCCTGAGTTTGTATTTCATGACATTTGAGCCAGTTAGCAAAATTAAGTGTGTATAAGCTATTTGTTAGATATCCTTATGTGCAATCTGCAAATGGAAATCACAAAAATGTCAAGAGTACAAAAAATTAATCACAGTATGGAAACCCGTGTGAACAGCACGAAGTTCAACAGGCTCAGTGCAAGGTCCTGTACATGGGTCAGGGAAATCCCGAGCACAAATACAGGCTGGGCAGAGAATGGATTGAGAGCAGCCCTGAGGAGAAGGAATTGGAGGTGTTGGTTGATGAGAAGCTCAACATGAGCCAGCAATGTGCAGTTGTGGCCCAGAAAGCCAATTGTATCCTGGGCAGCATCAAAAGAAGCGCGGCCAGCATGTCGAGGGAGGTGATTCTGCTCCTTTACTCTGCTCTCATGAGACCCTACCTGGAGTACTGCGTTCAGCTCTGGGGCCCCCAACATAAGAAGGACTTGGAGCTGTTGGAGTGAGTCCAGAGGAGGGCCACGAAGATGATCAGAGGGCTGGAGCACCTCTCCTATGAAGAGAGGCTGAGAGAGTTGGGGCTGTTCAGCCTGGAGAAGAGAAGGCTCTGGGGAGACCTCATAGCAGCCTTCCAGTATCTGAAGGGGGCCTACAGGAAAGTGGGAGAAGGGCTTTTTATAAGGACAAGTAGTGACAGGACGAGGGGGAATGGTTTTAAACTGAAAGAGGGTAGATTTAGATTAGATATTGGGAAGAAATTCTTTCCTGTGAGGGTGGTGAGACACTGGCACAGGTTGCCCAGAGAAGTTGTGGCTGCCCTCTCCCTGGCAGTGTTCAAGGCCAGGTTGTGTGGGGCTTTGAGCAACCTGGTCTAGTGAAAGATGTTGCTGGGTACAGCAGGGGGGTTGGAACTAGATGATCTTCAAGGTCCCTTCTAACCCAAACCATTCTATGATTCTATGAAATTACTAGCAGTTATTGATCAAAATATACTCAATAAAGAACTGATAGGGAGTTTATCCATGATCATTTCTAAGATTGGGATCCTACAGAAATTCCCTCCAATCTTTGTGCAATTAACATCAATGGATGTTAATGGATACTTTAAAAATACGTTAACATATATTTTATTTGTGCAATACAATATTTTAAGTAAACACAACCATGAATATGAAATTAGTATGTTAGCATTAAATTTTGTAGCAAAATTTAGCAAAAATTTTCTTATTTATAAACTTAATAGACTACGTGACCAATAATTTGGTACCAGTGGATGAGAGATGAAGGTTTGAGTATTCTCTACCTCAGCAGTGACTTTGGCAGATACTGTCTTCCTGTATTTTTCTTCTGAAGAGTATGTGCATGAGTGGGTGTTTGCGTGTGTGTGCATGTGTTCATGCCATAAAGATCAACTTAGTGAATGAGTGTCTTTGGACATCTATATCTGTATCTTTACATACCTTTTTGACATCTCCAAACATTTGTTTCACAGCTTTTGGTCTGTAATATATTTTGCATTTCTAACCATATAATGTGCCCCCCTCCCCCAAACCCTAAAAAGGTCAGCCCCTTCACGAAGTTTATGTATGGAGTTAAGAAAATTATAACTACAAACTGTTTGATCAGTGATAATAACCTTTTTTTATCTCCAATAATTATGCATTGTAGTGATTGACTGTGGCCATCCTGGCGTTCCTCCTAACGCGGTCCTGTCTGGAGATAAATATACGTTTGGTTCTACTGTTCATTATACCTGCACAGGTAGAAGATTGCTGTTAGGGCAGTCGTCTCGTACATGTCAGTTAAATGGACACTGGAGCGGATCTCTTCCTCATTGCTCAGGTAATATTTTTGAATTAATGAGTGTTCC
Source organism: Nyctibius grandis (assembly GCF_013368605.1). Taxonomy (NCBI): domain Eukaryota; kingdom Metazoa; phylum Chordata; class Aves; order Nyctibiiformes; family Nyctibiidae; genus Nyctibius; species Nyctibius grandis. The sequence continues at coordinate 90,682,046 of NC_090660.1, forward strand.
CTGAAGTAAATTTAAATTTATTTTGATTTTGTCAGAAGGTAATTTTAAAATCTGGAAAATCATTTATAAAACTGAAGTACTATCTCAATAGAAGCAAAAAAAAAAAAGTAAAACCAAAATAAGTAAAACACTATTAGCAAGAAAATAATTTGGGAGAAGTAGATCTTCTCAGCGATATTTAACACAAATAGGAAATTGCACCTTCAATAGAATATTAAAGGAACTGGTTCGTTTTGAAAATATTCTCTATGTGACTTTTGGAAAGAATATTAATTTCCACAGGGAAACTTTGCATCATTATCTCTTCAAGATAATGGGTTAATTCTTTTTTTTTTAGTTTGCAAAATATCTACTGACCTGGTGACAGCTCAAGTATATCTTAATTGCACAATACATCCATCTTTATAATAAGGCCCAGTGGGCTCCACATAATTTCAGGATAGGATGCTTGATTTTGAGGGAACACCATCTAATCCTTGTAATAGATTAGCCCTTACCAATGACGAAATATGTTTTCTAAACAACTTCATGCTTAGGAATGTTCATTTCACAACTTCAGTTTGATTCACTCTAACAGCAGTGATCAAATGAAGAACAAAAGAGTCCAAAAGAGTCCAAAGAAGGGCAACGAAGCTGGTGAAGGGTCTGGAGAACAAGTCTTATGAGGACCAGCTGAGGGAGCTGGGGTTGTTTAGTCTAGAGAAAAGGAGGCTGAGGGGAGACCTTATTGCTGTCTACAAGTACCTGAAAAGAGGCTGTAGCGAGGAGGTTGTTAGTCTCTTCTCCCAGGTAACAAGTGATAGGACGAGAGAAAACAGCCTCAAGTTGCGCCAGGGGAGGTTTAGATTGGATAATAGGAAAAATTCTTCACAGAAAAGGTTGTCAAGCATTGGAACAGGCTGCCCAGGGAAGTGGTGGAGTCCCTATCCCTGGAGGTATTTAAAAGACGAGTAGATGTAGTGCTCAGGGATATTGTTTAGTGATTGACTAGGTAGTGTTAGGTTAATGATTGGACTTGGTGATCTTAAAGGTCCTTTCCAACAAAAACAATTCTATGATTCTATGATTCTATGAAAAATCCAAGTCACACACATATTTGGGGACTTGGCTAAATCCCATTTCTTATCTTAGAGTATGTAAATACACATTGTGATAGAGGTTAATCATGATATCAGTTTTAATTCTCAATAAATATTCTTGTCATCATCATGTTTCCATAATATAGATTAAAGAAATCAGTGGGGTTTTGGACCTTATTCAGACCTGTATAATTCAGAATACTTAGATATCTTCAAAGAGTGAAAATAGGAAGAAAACAAGTGATATATTTTTTCTTGGGTTACACCTATGCCAAAACAAGAAGTGAAAAATAACCGATATGCAAATCTGACAGTACTGCCAGAAAATACCAGTTTCACACTCAAAATCCAAGGTTCTTCACAGCATTAGTAAATGATAGAATCATAAAATTGTTTGGGTCAGTACAGACCTTTAAAGATCATCTAGTCCAACCCCCCTGCCATGGGCAGGGACATCTTCCACTAGATCAGCTTGCTCAAAGCCCTGTCGAAGCTGACCTTGAACACTTCCAAGGATGAGGCATCCACAACTCTGGGTAAACTGGTCCAGTGTCTCACCACACTCATCATAAAAGAAGTCTTCTTTATGTCCAGTGTAAACCTACAACCTCAGTTGAAAGCAGTTGTCCCTTGTCCTGTCACTACAGGCCTTAATAAAAAGCCTCTCTCCGTCTTTCTTATATACTTTCTCTAGACCGTGCTTTTGCCAAGAAAGGTTGGACCAGATGATCCTTGAGGTCCCTTCCAACCTGTTATTCTATGATTTTATATATTGAAAGGTTGCAATAAGGTCTTCCTGGGAGCCTTCCCTTCTCCAGGCTGAACAACCACAATTCTCTCAGCCTTTTTGCATACGTGAGGGATTCCAGCCCTCTGATCATTTTTGTGATCTTCCTTTAGGCCTGCTTTAGGAGGTCCATGTCCTCCTTGTACTGGGAACCTCAGAACTGAATACAGTACTGCAGGGGGGGTCTCACATATTCTAATAGAATTTTTTTTGTCCTCCTGCTTTCATTTCTTTAGTGTATTCAGGTATAAACTGATTATGTCAGCTACAGTTTCAGAATATGCATTTTTTTACAGCCCATGGCACAAAAATGGTTAAAAATTAGAAACAAATATTAAAATAGTGCTTGTTGGTTAAAATCTTGCACTAAATTCCAAAGGGTTGGAAGAATTTTTCAGTATCTGAACCTTCCACTGGAAACTTTTAGGAAGCAGTTGCAGACATGGACAATCTAAATGGTATTATTTTGCTCTGTGAGTCCCTATTCTTTGACTAATCTGGATTACAATCTAAAATGTGCCAGAAACTAGAGAGTGTGAACACCTATTTTAATCCCTCAATTTTCTATCAATAAAACCAGAGCGAAACTTGCCACAGTTGAAACAAAGATCAAGTTCTTATAATCTGTGATGTTGAGAGCTATGTGCCAGAAATCAAAGTTTAATGTAAAATAATATTACTTAATAATTAATGATATATTATGTGAATTGCAAATTCAGAGTAGGTTCATCAGAAATGTTTTTACAGCTAATATGCATACATATTCATATTCATTTTGGGGAAAAAAAATCCTCTTTACATAAAATCTAAGACTATTCATTGTAGTTTTCCATAGTCTTCATAAGCAAAAAAAAAAATCTAATTTGTGAATTAAAAACAAAATTAAAGAAATAGAAAAAATATCAAGGAATACAAATGGGAAGCCTAAAAATGTACATGAAAATACTTACTGAAAATAAGACTTTTCTATAATCATTCTGCTATTAAATTAAATAAGTGTTGAAATATCTTGGGATAAGAATTCATAAGTGATGTACATGAAAATACTTTTTTTTTCTAATGACAATTTTTATACCCACAGATAGCAAACTTTAATTGTATCTAATACATTTTTCTCAATACATGAAGAAACATTGCTTTGACATAGATACAAATGTTCATCATAGTGAATCAAATTGTGACAGAATACAAACTGTTATTTTCTGAAGTTGTACTGTACCAAACTATAATTCTAGTTTAGGACAATTTGAGACTTTGTTTTCAAAGTATATACGTGAAATGCTTTCTCATTTTAAATTAATTTGCAGATTACCATACAGAATTTCCATATTTTGTATCTAAAAATATGTTAAATCATTAGCTTTCATTATTAGCCTTGATAACTTGATTTCTTAATTTTTAATGTATATTAAAGACTTAAACTTTGTGGATTTTTTGATGATGATATTAATAATAAATAATATAGAATGTTAAACTGAAAAAGATACAGCATGCTTGTCCTTTTCATATACGGAGGAGAATTCAAACAGAAACTGCTCTGTCAGCAAATATAAGGTTACCAAATTTTGCCACATCATCCCTAAGGTAGGTTCCTTTTTTGTAACATGGCACTTTTTGTTTCACATCCTAGAGCTATAAGGAATTGACATGTCCCACTGATAACCTGTTGGCATTCAGAAACCCAGCTTTCAGTCATCACATGCCTGTCAGCTGGAGTCAGAGATTTGCAGCAACTTAGAATTCCTCAAGTGCAGCAATGGTTGTGCACTTACTTAAGTGGTCTAAATATTCTCCTTTTCATTAAAATTAAATGTCAGCTGAGGATTTGTTACACATGGGGGTGAAGGATGGGTCATAACTGACTGTGAAAATCACTTAGTTGAATCTCTACATGAGGTAATAAAAATATGTTCTGATATGATATCATTGATTATATCACTGTCACTTCCTGATGTGATTAGTCATTTAGAAAAATTATTTCTATAACCTTTAATCAAAAGAGCTGGCACTTAACCTCCCTCAGATTCAAAGAGTAATAGTTCCAGGTAATAATTAGGCATTAGGAAAGAACACATGATTTCATTTACAAGAATACTATATAATTTATACTTGGCATAGTAAAAAGCCTATTTTCACTTTTTCATCATAAAATTATTCTAGGCATAATGTCAAGCAACTTGCTGAAAACTGAGATGTTATTGTAAAGACTTTACAAGTGTAGAATAATAAGCTCTGCCCTAAATTCTTCATAGTCTAAATAAATAATACTGGAAAATGGAAGATATGGATTCTCAAAATAACAAAAAACTATCTTGATCCGGGCCATTTTAAAATTATTGTAAAAATATGTAGCAGACTATTTTCAAACTAGAGGGATGTTAAGTCACCTAAGTAGCTTGGATGTGAAGTATTTTGAAAGCTTTTAAAATTTTTTACTTACTATAATTTGGAACTATTTACTGTTTCTTTTTAAAGATGGCTGGGAGGCTGCTTTACTGATCTGTGTCATGTAATGAAATGGGTAAACAGAGAAGAGCCTAAACTTCTGAGTCTGTGATTTTGAATGAAACAGTCAGCTAGCTCTTATACTTACTTGAGTTAATTTGTTATTTCTGAAAGCATTAAAATACATAGGTCCGTGTACTTTTTGCACACACATGCTATAAACTTTCGTAATGTAATAGGCATGATTACATTAATTTGTTTGATTATTCTCAAATGAAAGGTGTTTGTTTAAGCTTGGTTAACTTAATCAATGATAAAATTGGCTGCTAAATTAGTGAGAGTGGTTCACAATTAGCTACTTCAGCAAGAGGTTGGAGAGGTCTGTCAGCTGCTTCAGCAAGGGGTTGGACAGTTAGCACGAGCTGCCAGGTTTGTTCTCTTTTGCATTTCCAAGCAAAGTTCTACCCTTTTCTGTGACTCTCCAGATGTACCTTCAGACTGAGGCTGTATAGCTACATTCTCTTTTCCCACAAGCCTATAGGAGCTGTGCAGATCAACTCCTGTGAGGTGCTTAGCTATACAGTTTTTCAATAAATTTGTGGGGAAGGAAGGAATCATGGCCTATATGAAAGGAGATAAAGCATAGTAAGCATGACCTACAAAGCTGCAGGTTGGCAAATGAGCTGTCTTCAGAAATTACAAAAGTATAGTCAGCTTCTTGGACATATTGGACTAAACCAAGTATTTGCCTATATATCATAATTCTCAAAGCAAAGCAAGCAAGTTCTACTCTTCTTCCTTCCACTATTCAGTTCTATACATGCTTTTGTTAGTAAAGAAATGTGTCCAACCAGTAACTCCGACAGTATAGTTTACACACATACAGTGCCAACCAAGGCAAGGGAAGGTCTGTTTTTCTCTGCATCTACAACTCCAAGGTCCTAACTTCCCATAGAGCCCATAGATAGTGAGTTTGTCACTTCTGGTCTTCTGGGTACTTGGAGCAGACAACTTTGTTTACTACTTCTGTGTAAGAACTTCTCTTATTACTGCTATTTAAGCTTAGATAAATACCAGACAAGTATGGCTATTCTACAGAAAACATTCTTTACGTCATTTGTAAAAATCTTTTAATATAATTGTCTCTAATGTGAAGCTATAATATGATGTTCTTCAGTTGTTGAATTAAAGCTTTCTAGCCGATTCTTAAAATGTTTCTTCTTTATTTACATTAGGGTAACTAAGTACAAAACAGTACAGATATGCTTTCAAAAATATTATGATGAAGCTGAATATCCATGGACAAAAACCTGAACAGTGCAGCTCCAAAAATTCTAGAATTCAAATATTTTGTGTTGAAACTCAGTAATACTATATACCTTCATGTCTTATTACACAGAAAACTTGCTTAAAAACCTTTAAAAAGATAAAATAGCATGTTTTATATGTACATATTAAATACATACATGTACTTTAATATGTACATAAGTACACATTAAAAGATTTGAACAACTGACCTGCTGTGCAAATATAGTATTACCTAGAGCTTCCTAAAAGTTCTCAGTATAAATGAAGATTCAGATATATAACCTTAGATATTGCTATTGCTGATATTAATATGAATGTTGATTATTTTAATGTTGATATATAACAGATAATAGAAAACATTAACTCTCTCAATTTGCTTAAATATTTCTAGCTGAGGGAGATTTTAGCTATCAGGCAGTCTTGAAGTGAACTTTCAACTTTTCTGTAAATCAGGGAAATGCTTCCTGTCAGATAAACATAAAATTGTAGACTAGAGCTTTCTTTCAACCAGTCACTCCGACAACTGTTACAAACTCTACTGTTACAACTCTAATGATATCATAAAAGTAGGAAGTATTTTATAAATACTTGTTACAGGCAAACAAATAAGTTACCTTTATGATCAGGACCTTGATTTTCCTCAGAATTCCTTATTTTAAATGAAAAATGACCAGGGTTTTGGGGCATTCTTTTTGTTTCCCTATTCTTATTTGATGATTCTGTTACCAAAAGTTTAGCATAGGCTAAAGAGAATCTTGAGATAATTATAATTTCTGTTCTGTACTTATATAAAATAAGTAAAAAGAAATTATTTGAGAATCAAGTAATTTCATAATTACAAGGATTAACACCCACTGAGATACAAGTTTATTTCTAAAAATATAAATATAAATTTATTTATAAATACATGGAAACCTATATTTTAAATGCAGTATCATAATAATATTTCTTACTTATTCTAATCTTTGCACTCTAAATTCTAGGTGATACAGCTGGTTCTTGTGGTGATCCAGGTATCCCAGGTCATGGGTCTAGAGAAGAAAACAATTTTAAAATTAAAAGCACAGTACATTTCAGCTGTGATATTGGATATATCCTCCATGGCTCAGAAGAAAGAACATGTATGGCAAATGGAAGTTGGACAGGGAGACAACCTGAGTGCAAAGGTAAATCACAGAAGATCCACTCTTTTTTTAAACTGTCTTGTGCTAATCAGAAAACCAATTTTACATTGCCAGTTTTCTGTTGTGAATCATATACAGTTGATTTTAGACTGTCCATTAAATTTTTCAGATAAGTTGTTACACCATAGTAATGGCTTGGCATCAGGTGACAAATTTGAAATCAGATCCAGGCACCCATGAAACTGCATGTTTTCAAAGTTTTCAGAAAAAAAGACCTGTACGGAACTGTTTATTTTTTCTCAATCTTGTGTCAGAGTCAACTATACATGTACAGAAAACTAAACAGAAAAAGAAATAGACAAGGCCTCTAGAACTCATTTTTTACTGAAAGATTTTTTCCTTTAATTACATCCATTAATTACAACCATTTAATTACATGGTCAACATCTTTAATTACAGCCATTATACGTTTGAATTTCCAAGAAAAGAGCAGAGTTTTAGGAAAATGTCAATGTCAGGATTTCACTAAATACATCTATGTCACAAATGATTGGCTTAAAAATTTTATTTACTAATACTGTTGACATTGTTCTTTTTCAATAGCAGATGAAATGTTGAGCTGTATGTATTATCATAAAAGAAAGCTCTAGCAGTATATTTATGGAGAATTATTTATTACCTTAATTATCTTTATTCAAAAATAGGAAATAATTCACAAGACTCTTCTTCAAAGAAAAGCTTCCTGATTATCAGTTGACTACATTATCTGTATGCAATAGTCATCTCATTTTAAAAACTCATTTCACAAACTGGTTTTGTAATATCCATTCTGCTGAATGATTGCCATCCTGACACAACATAAATATATATACGTTTGTGTGTTGGTATCTGAAGGTATATGCTTAGCCCAACTGAACATTCTGCTGTTCTTCTTTGATCTTATCTATCTTCTTTGATCTTATCTATCTTCTTTGATCTTATCAAATATAAGATCTTTGATCTTATCTATTATATTTTACTATGTAAAAATCTCCTTTTACATTTTGAGATAATTTTGGTGTTATTTTTCCCCCTAAAAATCTTCTGAAATGATGAATCTCGTTCATATGTGTGTATATATATATGTATATACACATGTGTGTAATGTACACACAGGTATATTGTTCTAGTTTAGGTCATATAGATTAGATGTATATATGTAATCACATAAGACAGACACATTCAAATTCCAAAGCTGAGCATTGAAGAACTGGGAAACATCAGGGTTACACCTGCCTATGAAATAATAGTTTGACTCTATCCTGTGCTTTGAATTAGGTAGGAAAAGTACTTTGGTGATGCTATAAAGTGCACGCATACTATAGAGTTAAATTAAATCTACAGTGATAACTGAGGATCAGGCATTTCCTTATAATTGGGAGTGTGTCTTTGCAGGTAAACCAGCTTTTCTGTAATGCAGATTTCAAAGTTACATTCGTAGGCTGTGTTACCCTACATACAAAAGAGTAAAAACAAGTAATGCATGCAAGCAGCTATTTACTGTACAACGTGCTTTATCAGTAGGTATTGAAACTTACGTTTTTCAGGATAACAGCATAGATTTCTACCACATAACACTGCTGGCAGCAGGATTTTCCTTAGACATTATTATTTCAAAAATTATCTTTACTACATTAAAACAATGTTTAACATTTTGCTTTATAGCTGTGCAGTGTGGTAATCCAGGAACAACCGCTAATGGAAAAGTATTTCGTATTGATGGAACTACATTCTCTAATTCAGTAATTTATTCATGCATGGAAGGATACATACTTTCTGGATCATCTGTAAGACAATGCACTGCCAATGGAACATGGTCTGGATCCTTGCCAAACTGCACAAGTAAGACGCATCTCTAATGAATAGTCTCTGTTTTTCTCTCCTCTGAAAGACAATAAAGTAAAAAATAGAAAGTGGATGCAAATAATGCTTTTTCTTGCACTACATACATAATTTTGTACATGAAATATTTTTAAAGATTATAGTGTTATGACAAGATGAAGATTATGTTTTTTTAATAAAAACTTTGAAGCGAACACTTGAGAATTCTTTTTGTAGTGACTCTGAGGTCAAAACTGTTGTCTCTTGTTCAGATAACATCTTCTATTTGGCCTCTTCATTAACCTTATACTTGCTTTAGTTACCCAGCTGACAGAAGATATTTGAGCTTCTCTCACATTCATAATAAGCATTTTGCAATAGTTTATTTTCAAGCCCATCTGTTGCTGCTTTATTACATGTCCTAGTTCATCTTTTAGTAACAATTATGAAAATTTTATATTTATGTGACACATTAGACTGCCTATCATTTTCAGGAAACATCCTCATCAGAGCTATAGCAAACTGTTGCTTAAATTTTGAACTAGTACCCTAGTTTTCATAGAGTTGGCTACTTTACGCACTTACAGCAACCTCCAGGCCAAAAGTAAGGTGATAAAGAAAACTTCTTGTGTTGATTTTTAAATCCATCTTTAATTGTAAGCATGTGAACAGCTGCTTTTGCAGTCAGCAAACTGTGAGAGAGCCCAATGTTTTTGTTCATTTATTGTTTTCCAAATTATAGTGAGAACCAGATTAATTGTACCAAGGATAAAGGCGTTCTGTGATGGTAACTGCATCTATATTTTTTTCTTGTATTTTAGAATGACATTTAGATTAAGTACACGCCAGAACAGTCTTCTCAAAAAACAATACTCAGGTAGAAACTGGGGATTTTTGATTAAAACCTAGAAAAATATCTTAACAGAGAAAGTATCCTAATAAAACAGAGAGGCATTATGAAGATTATATGTAATAGAAAAAAATAGTATTGATTTAATTAATATATATATATGTTTTAACTTTGTTATACAATATATTTATTGATGTTCCTAATACACAGTTCTCTCTTTGTTATGATTACACATCTAAAAAGTATATCCCCTTATATGTTTATTCCAGTCATAAAGTTGCTTAGGGGTTTTTAGTTTGACGTGTATGCCCTGGAGTGGTCAGAATATGAAAAGAATGGTTGAATGAAAATCTTACCAAAAAAAAAAGGTACGAACTCTGAGAATCGCAGCCTGACTAATTTCTGCCTTTTTGATCATTGTTGACTATTAACTAATTCCTAAAGGGGGGCAGAAGCACTACTAGGTGCTACAACTTGTATCTGTCTGAGCTGTTACAGATACTAGCAGCAGCTCTAAAATACCCAGGAATGGTGAGTCATTTTACAGCATCACAGAATGGCTGAGGTCAGCAGTCACCTCTGGAGATTGTCTAGTCCAACCCCTCTGTTCATGAAAGGAATAGCTAGAGCAGGTTGCTCAGAGCTGTGTCCAATCTGTGTCCCTTTCTACAGACCTTTAATTCTATAGTTGCCTAGCACATCTAAATATAAAATAAAAAATATATTAAACTATATATTAAAATATATTAACTTGCTATGTTCTCTCTTACGACAATATATCAATTTTAAATCACTAAGATAATTAACAAGAGTTAATAGATGATATTAGCTAAATAGCTACTTAACAGATCATGAGTTAAAAATCCCCTCTTTCTCCTGCCAGTTTTAACTCCAAGTCTATAAAACATTCCTGAAGAAGATTATCTATTGTAAGGGAAGAATTTTCTCATAATGATTTCAAAGTGAATCCAAAGCAGTAGAAATGGCAGTGCCAACAGACTTTGTTGACAGGGCAGGTTTTATTTAATTTTTTTCCTAACTGTTCCTACCATGTGGTTTAACCCCGGTAGGCAACTAGGCACCACACAGCCACTCCCTCCCTCCCTCCCTCCCTCCCTCCCTCCCTCCCTCCCTTGCAGTGGGATGGGGAAGAGAACTGGAAGAGTTAAAGTGCAAAAACTTGTGGGTTGAGTTAAAGACAGTCTAATGGGTGAAACAAAAGCTGTACATGCAAGCAAAGCAAGTAAGGCATTCATTCACTAATTCCCATCAGCAGGCAGATGTTTAGCCATCTCCAGGAAAGGAGGGCTCCATCACGCATAGTGGTTTCTTGGGAACACAAACACCGTAAGTCTGAATGTTCCCCACTTCTGCAGCTTTTATTGCTGACCACAACATCATATGGCATGGAATATCCCTTTGCTCAGTTGAGGTCAGTTATCCCAGCTGTGTCCTGTCCCAACTTCTTGAGCACCCCCAGCCTGCTCACTGACAGGACAGCATGAGAAACAAAGAAGGCCTTGATGCTGTGCAAGCATTATTTAGCAATAACTGAAACATCCTTATGTTATCAGCACTGTTTTCATCACAAATCCACACCACCATATGAGCTACTATGAAGAAAATTAACTCTATCCCAGCCAACACCAGCACCCATGCTCTACATTTTTTACTGTGACAAGATTTCCCAAAATTTGCTTATTGCCTGTTCAAGTCATGGAACCTCATGGAACCATTGCAGGTTTCCAGAAAAGCTTAGGCAAACATCTGTCCTGAGTGTCTGTGACAGGTGACACAAAGTAGAAAACAACCCATAGTGGATCTGGATGTTGGTGTCCATTTAAGAACTATGCATTTTAGAGCTTTTACCTGCCTGATGACCTCACACTTCCTCCCTTCCAATCAGGGTTACATTGGGGAAGTTCTTTGTTGTCCTGGGAAGGATGGGTACAAAGTCCTGTTGGTTCATGCTGTGCCACTGCTCATATGAAACTCAGTTCTTATCAGTCAGGGTCATCCCATGTCACTTGTCTCCACATAACTCCTTTTCTAGGATCTTCCCCAATTCCAGGATCTTTTCTCCAGACAGGATCTTCACTTTCTTTCTGGGCCCCCAAACACACTCTAAGCAGACACATAGCACATATCAGCATCCTAATTGGTTGTTCTGTCTCATGTCCCTATTAATAAGAAGATTCAGGACATGTCACTTTTGTTCAGTCCAGGTGTTATCAAAATTTACAGCCAGCCCATACTTATTACAGATACCATGTAATGGGCTGCTTCTTGCTTATGATTGAAAATGCCGGTTTTTAGAGCTAACACTATAAGAAGAGAACAGCATAGATAATCTTACGCCCCTTTAGTTGCTGGGAGCCCTGGGCAGTGTAGCGTTGAACAAGACTCTGTTCCACACGTAGCATGCCATGCAGACCTTGTCCGTAGCAAAGATGCTCCCCTTCCAGTTGTTCAAGCTATTATAGGATTTTCCTACAAGGAAAAAACTCTATCACTTCTACAATCAGACAGAAACAATGTTCTCATGAGAACTTCTTGCTGCATTGCTAGATAAAAAGCACGGACATGTAGCTGGTGTAATCACTGATATGGCGTGGGAGCTGCCTGCAGCTCTTCTGTTGCAATGAGCTGGCTGAGGTTGTGCCCTGGCCAGGGGATCTATGGGGCACAGCACAGGTCTGAAGGCCACGCTTGATGTGCAGCACAGTGCAGCACAGGCCTGGGGCTCCTTAGGTTAGCTGTATTGTGGTTCACTGACTCCTCAATGTACAATGGTCTTCTGGTCAGTATCACTACAACAACTTAAGCTGGTTTTTGTCTGCCACATTACTTAAGTGGAGGTGGTTCGACTTTGGCTCCTTGGATGGACTGATTGAGCAGGGGAGTTGGACAAGATAAGCTCAAGAGGTCCCTGCCAACCTCACCATTCTGTGATTCTCTGACTGTCCAAATCCGTGAACTTCAGAAAATGCCACTAAGCCTGCTAGGTAGCTCCTACATGTTTGTTTTAGTTAAATTTTATTCCTATATTTATGACAAAACACAGTATCTCAGTAAAATCTAGGTCACCTCCTTACATCTACTTTTACTTTCTTTGAAAGTCGAATGCTGCAGTATAAGACAAAAGAGCAAAAGAATCTTTTCCTTAGCACTCCTAACCCACCTCTATGAACAGTTCTAATGTTACAACACAGTAATTTGAAGAGTTACTTTTTTTCCCAAGTCTTTTCTTTCATGCAATTCTTTTTCCTATCATAAGACAAAGACTAGTAGAGTACAATAGGGCAAAAACATGTAAAAGAAAATCAGGTCTGTTTTTTTTTCACTTTGAAATATGGCTTGAAAAGTTAATTACAGGAAGGTAGGCATTTTGAGAAGGTAGAACAATCTAGAGATCTGCTAAAGCCATGGTGACTCTTGCTGTACAACTGATCAATGTTAAAGTGTCAGGAAAGGGTACAATCATTACAGTAACAGTGGAAGAAGCAAAAAGTTTATATTAATGACCAAAAGAAAGATATGGAGATTGTAAGGAAAGTGAATGAAAAAGCTAAGAACATGGTTTTAGCTAAATTTATATAAACAACGAAAATAGTTTTCAACAGTATAAAATAAATGGATAGTTTATGGAGCTGTTTGATCATATATGGTGTATGGTGTAGGCAATTAGTAAGGCAATGATTTGAAATACTTTTCATACAGGAAAATCTAAATAGATGAAGCAAGGATTAGGAAAAAAAGGATAAAGGCATGAGAATTATGTTGTAATCCAGTCAAAACAATAGAATACCTGTAAAAATATTAAGGATTATTTTAGTTGAATTTGCAACATTAAGGATAGTAAATGAAATATGTCAAATAAAGGAAGGTATAACATGCAGAGTATTTGAATATACTTGTGTAACTAAGAGAAATAGTTGTCTTTCACAGCTCTATATTTTTTGAAGAATGACAAAGAAAAATCAATGACTTTTTAAGTTTTAAAAAAATTTTCTGTGTTACTAAGTAAAATAAAATAGGCTGATCTCTAATTTTCTTTATCACTGCACTAGCTACCTTTAGACTAACACAGATAACCCTGTGGTATATTTTATAGTCTCTTCTGTACTCACAGACAGCGATTGTGTGGGACTTTTTTTTTTTTTAAGATTTTATACATGCAGCTTAATTAGTATCTGCTCATTCAGACTGTGACAAACTGTAGAGTAGGCATACTATATACCTTGGATTCTCAGTTCCCCCATTACTTAAATGAAGGGACCTGGCCAGAACACACTACAAACATGGAGTCATGGGTTTTCTCATTTTGGAAACCCCAATACAGAGAGAGTGCCATTCCCATTGGTCATGCTTTGGCATTGAGTTAAAAGTGGCCAGGATGTGTTTCTGCCCAGAAAATTGCCTCCCACAATTATCCAGAGGTAATAACAATGCTGTAGGAGGATTGTCAAGTTTACTATAAGATAAACTGTAAAACACATGGGTGCTGTACTTCGTATGAACTAGACGTTTTTTCCCAGTGATTTGTTTTTTTCCTGAAAACAACAGCTTTTTATCATTGCCTCTAGGGTTCTCAAGATTTCTTACTCTGAAAATTGTTCCAGAAATTGATAGATCCAATTGACTAGATCTGAGAGAAACTTACCTTTTTTAACATTATTCTTAAATTATAATGATATAATTCTTTATTAACTCTTTATCAATATTTAATTTCATTAAAAATTAAATTATCTCTTGACACAAAAAGTCACAAGAGGTTTTACAATCATTCCCACTCATTAAAGTACCAGAGACCTAACTTTTTCATAAGTCATGGCCCATGTTTGGGGGTTGCCTGAATATTCTCATCTGTACATAGGAACCATGTGAGCATTTACAAAGTGGGAGCTTTATGCAGACATACATCTTAAATTTTCCAGATTGTGTTTCTTTTCCAGATGTATCCATGGAAAAGTAAACTAAACAATAGATATCTGCTTCTTTAATAATGAAGCTCTGAACTGATAGGAAAATTTGAGGGTATCAAAGTGGTAGTGATATATGGATTATTTCTTGGGGTTTTTTTTGGTTTATATTCTTGAAATTTTACTGATGAAAATTGTACAGTCCATTACTTCTATTGTTGAACAGATGTATTGTTGTTCTCCAAATGTAACTGTTATACATCTCCACATGTTGTGTTTGGCAACTAATTCAGATGATATATATGTTTATCTTCTCGTGATGGAGATAAGATTTATGATACTTTTTCCTTCTCATTTTTCCCCAATAAATTCCTAGTTTTGCTCTATGTTTTTCCCCTCACATATAAATAAATCACATTTAGGTTTTAAAATCTGTTCCTCAACTGTTTGCTTGCAGTTATCAGTTGTGGAGATCCAGGAGTCCCAGCCAACGGCATGAGATATGGTGATGATTATGTTGTTGGACAAAATGTTACATATATGTGCCAACCTGGTTATACAATGGAATCAAATAGCTCCTTAATTCGCACTTGTACTAGCAATGGCACGTGGAGTGGAGTAATCCCAACATGCAAAGGTACAACATTTATTTTGATTGTCAACTATTTCTTCCATGACATTTACATCCACTGTTTATTGTAATGAATCAGCTAAATATATCGACGGAAATCAAAACTCACTGTTAGTATGAATACACTGAATTAATTTTTTGGCTGCAGGAGCAGTGATTTCATCCTTTGCTTCTTTTCCCTTTTATTTTTCATACCAGCACAGTATGTTGAACAGTTTTTCGTAGCTTTATAGAACATTTTATTGCTTTGCTGCTAAACTGAATTGGCCAATATGAAATGATGGTTTAGCTTTGTTCGTTTGTTTGTTTGTTAAAGTTAACATGTCATATCAAAAATTACCTTATATATGTCCCTGTTTTTACAAAAAGACCTCTCAAGCACGTGAAGACACCTTTGGGAAAAGTCTGCATATACACAACCAAACTTTGTCAAAAGAAAACTGTTCTGTGTTATCCTACCCATAATACTAAGATTTTTCTCTAATTTCTTCTTCATTAGACATGCATCTTTGAGCATCTCTGTGCTGTATCGACATACTCAGCAAAAAGACTAAATCCTTCTGACAAATTTCCTAATAAACATTTTTCAGCTTCACGTTATTTTCTCTACTGTGAAAACTGAAAGGATTAATCTCAAGATCTTCCTTTTCTCTCTTCTACTAATTGCATTCCTGATATTTCTGTTTTATTGGTTTTTTTTTGATGTTCTCTTTTGAAAACTAAATAGCAAAAAATCCAAACGTTACTGAAAGACCACCTTATCTGTATCATCAAAACAATTTTCTCTGAGAAACTCACTTGCTAAGCCCTAAAACATCTTCTCTCTATGAGCAATTTTTCTCACTCTTTCTGATTCTGCAGCTGTAGAGAAGAAGCATTACCATTTTGGTGTTTTCTTTCTGGGTTCACATTAAGTATGTCTGATCTCTATTCTTTTAAAATTTAGTCGGCTAAGTTTGTACTTACTTTTCTTATCCATCTGCCTTCTGTTTTGTTTTCAGGAGGTACTTTTACATACATACTCAGCAGTTCTTATTTTCCTCCCCTGAATTCATTCATCAAAACAGATCAAATAAATTTCAAATCTCCACCCCATTTGCAATTACTTTCCTTGCTGAGTATAATTCTCTCAATATCTTATCAAGTGCAGTTTAATTATAATTCGCCTTTGATAATGTCAATTTTTAAAGTTATTTTCCCAACACATTCTTGAGAATGTCAGACTACAAGATCCTCTTAACAATTCACTTTTTTGCTGTTTGTATTGTGCTCTTAGCTAGCCTCAGCTTCATTTACAAAACTGATTTTAAGAACAGAGGAATGGCCATACTGGTCCTATTGACCAAGAGTCTGTCTGTCTCCAAGAGTGGCTGTAAACGAACAGTGAGATGATCATAAGACAGAACAGGTTTTTATGATACAGTTTCCCAGCCCCAAATTCTTAAGGACTGCAGGGCATGTGACTGGGAGCAGGAGATCTAACTCTGATTTGATTCAAACAAAACCATATAAAGAAAGAGGTAGACTGTCAATTTTGGCTTTAAGTTTTTGAGCCTTTCTAGTTTTAGGTCATACATATTTATGGCTTGTATAAATACTAAATAAAAACCATATGAGGAATCTAGAATTCAGAATTTCAGAATTTTGTTCTACTCCACACAGGTTTGTGTGAGAGCACTAGGAGGTAAGTTAATAACCCTCATTTCTTTGACTGTGTAATTAAAAGTAATTTATAATATGCAGTAGTGTGTTTGAAATCTATAACAAACAGTTCTTACTGTCAGGAGGAAGTGCCAGGGTCCTCTGGTACCATTTGATTAAAATAATCGGAAAATGAACTGGGCAGAAAATGGATGTGTAATTGTTGCAGTGCCATTGAAATAGAAGATATAAATAATTCTCTGTCTTTGCCTAGTTGCAAAAGGATGCATGTTTGTCTGCAACTAAATATTCAACTATTTAAGCATTGCCTTTTCTGCAGATTGCATATGTGCTATATTTTCAGCTCTTAAATTGAGAAATGTTGCTGTACATATTTATAGATAAATCTCTGACCAAAATATTTAGAGAGACATTCTGCCTTGTTGCTCGGTGTAGTTTTGTTTTGATTTTTTCACCCCAAAATCCTGATATTAAACTTATTTTCATGATACATCTATCTCCTTTCTTAATTATTGACCAGTATTTCATCCTTTATTATTCAGCTCAGCAGTTAAAACACACATATCTTTTTAAAAGTACTAGTCATGAAGGTCTTGGAGAATGCAGACAGACTTTTGCTGCTTGGAGTACTTATTTTGACTTATTTTTATGAAAGCATCATGAAAGCATGGCAAAAGTTATCATGTCCTTTTTTGGGGGTTGGTTGCTTGGTGTTTTCTTTTCAAATATGAACCAGAGCTAGAGAAACAGAAAATACAAAAAATAGGGCCTTAAAATTTAGATTTGGTTTACTGGTTGGCAAAGGATTATTTGATAATAATACTATTTTCATCCAGTATTCTCAAACAGCCATGAATGATCCTGCAGAGCATCTTTGCGATGTAAATAGTTGAGATTGTCTTACTGAAGTGTATAATAAGAATGGAGAAAAGATACATGGTGAAACTTCTGCAGATCACATTCAAATACGCAGTACTCCTGATCTAGTGCCTCTGACTTCTTTTGAGCCTGCAAGATGACAGCTGTCTAAACATGAGTTTAAAGGTTATGAGTGCAGCTTTTCAATTCCTCTGTTCCTGTTACCTGTGTGTTTTCTGCTTTATTTTTAGTCACCACCTATTCTCATTTAACCCAACTATCTCCACTAAATTCAATCATACTAGTTTCATTTCCTTTCTTTCTTTTTTGCTAACAGTTTCTCCCAGCTTTTCTCTTTTTTTACCCATTTTCTCTTTCTCATCAATTCTAGTAACTTTGGCCTAAATTTCATAGAATCATAGAATCATAGGATGGTTTGGGTTGGAAGGGACCTTAAAGATCATCTAGTTCCAACCCCCCTGCCATAGGCAGGGACACCTTTCCACTAGACCAGGTTGATCAAAGCCCCATCCAACCTGGCCTTGAACACATCCAGGGAGGAGACAGCCACAACTTCTCTGAGCAACCTGTGCCAGTGTCTCACCACTCTCACAGTAAAGAATTTCTTCCTAATATGTAACCTAAATTTACCCTCTTTCAGTTTAAAAGCATTACCCTTATCCTATCACTACATGTCCTTGTAAAAAGTCCCTCTCCAGCTTTCCTGTAGGCCCCCTTCAGGTACTAGAAGGTTGCTAGAAGGTCTCCCCAGAGCCTTCTCTTCTCCAGGCTGAACAGCCCCAACTCTCTCAGCCTGTCTTCATAGGAGAGGTGCTCCAGCCCTCTGATCATCTTCGTGGCCCTCCTCTGGACTCACTCCAACAGCTCCATGTCCTTCTTTTCTTGGGGGCCCCAGAGCTGAACACAGTACTCCAGGTGGGGTCTCCCTCGACCTGCTGGCCGATGCAGCCCAGGATATGGTTAGCCTTCTGGGCTGCAAGCGCACGTTGCCACCTCATGTTGAGCTTGTCATCAACCATCACCCTCAAGTCCGTCTCCTCAGGGCTACTCTTAATCCATTCTCCACCCAGCCGGTATTTGTGCTTGGGATTGCCCCCACCCACATGCAGGACCTTGCACTTGACCTTATTGAACTTCATGAGGTTGGCATGGGCACACTTCTCAAGCCTGTGAAGGCCCCTCTGGATGGCATCCCTTCCCTCCAGCATGTCGACCCCACCACACACCTTGGTGTTGTCGGCAAACTCAATCCCCCTGTCCATGTCACCGACAAAGATGTTAAACAATGCCAGTCCCAATACTGACCCCTGAGGAACCCCACTCATCACAGGTGTCCACTTGGACATCGAGCCATTGACTGCAACTCTTTGAGTGGGACTATCTAGCTAATTCCTCATGCACTGAGTGGTCCATCCATCAAGTCCATGTCTCTCCAATTTAGAGACAAGGATGTCATGTGAGACAGTGTCAAATGCTTTGCATAAGTCCAGGTAGATGTCAGCCGCTCTTCCCTTTTCCACCAATGCTGCAACCCAGTCATAGAAGGCCACCAAATTTGTCAGGCATGATTTGCCCTTAGTGAAACCATATTGGCTGTCACCAGCCACCTCCTTATTTTCCAAGTGCCTTAGCATAGTTTCCAGGAGGATCTGCTCCATGATCTTGCCAGGCACAGAGGTGAGACTGATTGACCTGTAGTTCCCCAGGCCTTCCTTTTTTCCCTTTTTAAAAATGGGGGTTATGTTTCCCCTTTTCCAATCAGTGGGAAATTCACCAGACTGCAGTTTCCCCCTTTCTCTTTTTGATTCAGATTTTTTTCATTTTGTTTCTTTTATACCTTTTTTCCTTCAGCTCTCAATTAGCAATTTTCTTTTACTAATCCATTATCCAGTGAATAACTATTTTATCTTCATCACTAGTTACATCTGTTCATTTGTACTGTCCTCCTGTGGTGTTTTTCAGTCCTCTTTCCTACAACTGAGTAGAAGATATTTCTGTTTTTACCTGAGAGGCTTGGAAATTAGAAATTACACTGAAATACTTTTGTTGGTCTTTTTAGAGGTAGCAACATAGACAATTTCAAGAGATTGCAAATTCTTAAATGTTCTCCCTCTAGGCTAGTAGATAGACACTTTTTGCTGAGGAGCTATTAATGAAGCAAATACTAACCAAATTGCAGTACTCAGAAACAGGCTTTCAAGTCATATTTTGGAGCAATCATCCTGGAATTTCTTCCCTGGGCATTAATGTCTAGCAAATGTCTAAGCTGGTTAACAGGAATAAAGTATTTGACCATTATCACAGTAACTAGTGATAATTGTACTCTGTGTTCTTTAAACAGACAAACAAAATCATTTTGTATTATACTAACAGACATCTCTTAATTGTTGTACACTTCATATTCTCCATACTGATTTTTAGGTAGTCTTCCTATTTGGCTTGATGCAGCATCCTGTTTTTTTTAAGACACTTCATCAATCAGCCACTGTCTCGTAAATGGAGGAAACCAGAAATACTAAATTCTGGAAATGTGAGGAGAATACAGTGAGGAAGATAGTGTGTCCTGACTGTATTGTCCTCTAAAAAAGGTGAAATTAGCACATATGGTTCTTCTAGTAATTGTGTACACTGCGGATATTTACAGCAGCTGGACCTAATTATTTTGAATATTATTGCAGCTGTTACCTGCCCAACTCCTCCGCAGATCTCTAATGGAAGGTTGGAAGGTACAAACTTGGACTGGGGATTTAGCATTAGCTATGTCTGCTCTCCAGGATATGAACTCTCTTTTCCTGCTGTTTTGACTTGCGTTGGGAACGGAGCATGGAGTGGTGAAGTACCTCAGTGCTTGCGTATGTATTTACTTTACGTTCCTGTATTTCTTTATTCATCTATAGTGCTTTTTTTCCTCTTTAAAGTTTTCACCTCTTTTTTTCTTCCTTCTCCTCCAGCAGTGATTCAGTTCATTTCAAACTTGGGACAAATACGATCCTCTACATTTTCCAAAATTGTAGCATAATTTATAGATTGAGAAAGACATAAGAATATATGTAAATCCTTTGTGAGTATACAGGAAGCCTTAAACACAAATGCAAAAAAATATTACAAGCAATACGTACCAAATGACCCAAGGCAAAACAAGATTAAGAGGTGCTGTCTTGTTTTCAGATACAGCTACATATAGAATAGGGAAAGTTTCATTATAATATCTTTTATTTGTTCATTATTCATCTTAAACTTTCTCTAATGTCACAGAGAGTTTTTTCTGTCAGTAATGTTGACTAGGTCACAGGATGATTCCTTGACAATTGTCTATTTTTCCCCTTACACTAAATCAATTTATATGTTTTATGCAGTAAATTTTGTTGACCTGAAAGTTATAACACTGATGGATTTTTATGTTGCTACAGATTCATTATAACAGCAAATGAGTCTTTTTCTTTAGGTTGGTGTCATTCCACTCATTATTTAAAAAAACTTTTTAAAGAAGTGATTGTGATGCTTCTGAGAGATATTCACTTGATCCCATTGAAGGAGGAGGTCCTGTAGTTATTTGTAGAATAGCTATACCACTGAAATTCTGTAATGGTCTTGAGCAAGGAGTCTAATTGGAAGAGGATAATTTCATCTTTGTGGCTTTACAGTTTCTGAAATGTAATTTGAGCTTGCCAAATAGCTGAGCTTGCCAAGTAGCTTGCTAAATGTTGCAAAATGTAGTTGTTCAATCTTTTACTATTTTTTGCATTCTTCATCTCTCCCTTTCAAAAATGTTTTCTGTTTTAGCTATTTCCTACTACTATGAAAGCATATCATATAGATGGTCTTGTCTTTTCCTTTTTTTCCTAATAATATTCTCAAACCATCAACAACAGTTTCTTAGTGAAACTGTATATGCCACAACTTGAACATGGCAAAAGGCGTTGTTTCTGAAAGAAAAAACCCCACCATTTGTTGTTTAAGTTTTCTAGATGGAGCTCTTCTAGAGTGCACTATATTATCAACATCAAAGACAATGAACAATTCTTTTCGTCATTTGTTCTTGATTGAAATATTGTGTCCTTACATTAATTTTTGGATATCACAAACTATTTGTCATGTTTGGGGTTGGAATACTCAATGGTGCAATATGCTCTGAAAAAGGGACTCCACCTTTAAACTTTTTAAAAGGTATAGTTAGCACAGAATGCAGCTGACTGGGAATTAAAGGCTGTTTCATGCAGAGATTACATTAAGTGAATGTTGTTGACGTGCAATGGTTACCCATTGGCTTGCAAGGGAAATGAATTGGCAGCGAGTGCTTGTCAAAGAGCTTAAACTATCTGCCATCTGCCAGAAATGAGAGGGAGCTGGTGAAAGTCATTCTCAGTGAGAAATCTTTAAGCAGTTCTTGACATCAGAAATTTAGTTCCCAGCTTGGTTCCATAGAGCCTGTAGCTGAAGAAATGCAAGGTATAGTTATAACATGGAATAATTATTCAGAATGGAATATAGTCATGTCTTTGAGTATTTATCATCTATGATCTAGTATTTGCCTGCTTAATTATTCATATAGTAATTTGAGTAAAGGACTGTTGTTTTTATAAGCTTGGCAATAGATGGCAAAAAAAAAAAATACAGGCATATGCCTGGAAATTCCTAATTACATATATAACTTATTAATCAATTAAATGTCTTTGAATAATGAGACTAGCCTCATAGCCTCAGTGCCAGAGCTCTCCAGCCCTGTCTCTGTTATAGGCTCTCAGAGTGTGTAGGAAAGCATTTCCACTGGGAGTGGGAGCACTCACAGAGCTTCGTTTGCTGCAACTTTAGTTTGTCCTGTAGTCTCCTGTTCTTGTATCAGAGGAAAACTGCTGTGTTTTACTATGGTGCCTGGTTTCCATGGTTACCTATATAGAAGGCAGATATTCAGTAGCTATTCAATGATTGGGTAAAGTTGACTGATAACTAAATGGTGGAGTTTACTTAGTTTTATAAAAAATTAATAAACTTACAAAATCCCACTTTTTAATGTGAGGAGTTTTTTTCCTTGAGAGTGGTTGTTGCTTTGTTGGTACAAAGAACAGTTCAGGAGACAATTTCAAGCCTCTGTGTTAAAAATCTATAAATGTTTCATGTATCTTCAAATTAAGGGTTCTACAGGGTTTTCTAATGGAAACATAAATTGCAACCATGATCTGTCAATCAGACAATGAAGTTCACTGTGTGGCACTATCCCCAGTTCATAGATCTTTTCAGAATATGGCCTATAAATCTGCAGACAGTCCCATTCCAGTTAAAGCCATGAAACTGTGTACATTTCTGGTATGTATATATTAAGACCTTTTTCTTCAACAACTTGTGTGTGCGTGGATTTGCCGTACAGTCAGTGTCTGCAGTAAAAGGTAGAAGGCAGGAGCATTTCATGTGAGCAGGTCCTCTGGAAAGCTTAAAGCATAGGTGACAAAGATAGAGAACTAGAAATGTATTTTGAAGATGATTATTCAAGAGATGTTATTTAAATTTTGTTTGTAGAAGAGAAAGATGGAGTAGAAAATTCCACTTCTACTGTCTCTGCAACATGCCTTTTTAGAAATATGTCATTGCACACATCGGGGTTAGTGTTTTATTTTTTGTGTGTATTACGGCGTTTTCTGTTTGATATAAAATTAGACTCTACAATACTGGAATTCATGGTGTGTCAGGAAATAATGTAGTCTGATGGCACAGGGTTTACCACAGCTGATTGCATTTCCTAAATCAATTATTCAAAATCCGGCTTCTGACAATAATCAGTATTTTATATTGCAGAGGCCAGTAAATTTGCCAGCAGTGCATTTACTTACTTATGCTATGCTACAGACATAAGAAATCTTTAGGAGGTAGATAGTATAAAGTAAAAAGGTAAATTAAAGAATATGTTCTTATCAGTCAAATTTATCCCACCTAATAGCATCTTATTAGTGTTGGACTTTTAGATTGCTGCTGAAATTTCTTTGCTTTTTTTTTTTTTTAATTTTGCTAGCTGTACTAACTTTCAAGTGTTGTACTTCCATATACACCAAATCTTATCTTTCAGTGAAGGATGAGGAAATAAGAATTTACAATTCCTAAAATCTGTCTGACAAATCCTTTAATCATACAAAAATGTTGAGCACTGGGTAGGTGCCAGAAAACAGGAGAGGATGGGAGATTGACATGAAGGTTTGGTACACTCTGATTGCTGTCAATAGGAGGATTTGCAGATTGATGTGGTTTGGGGCAGAGGTGAATTGTGGATGTTTTAACCTTAATATAATAAGTTGTGTAACCTTGAGCGTCAGCTTCAAGCTACTGATCAAGTCCACTATGCAGGCATTTTGAACAGCTAGCAAAACTACCGCAAACTGAAGCAGACTAGAGATTGGCTAACTTTTCTCTCTTTGAATTCCTATTAAATGCTTCTGTATATGACCTGTATTAAATAAAATAAATAAAAAATTTGCAGTAACTGCTTGACAGTGTTCAGATAAATGTTATTTTTGTGTATTCTAAAAAATGACACATTCCTTTTCTATCATGTCTTTTCTCACAGCAAAGTTTTGTGGTGACCCTGGAGTACCTGCTCAAGGGAAAAGAGAAGGCAAAAGCTTCATCTATCAGTCAGAAGTCTCTTTCAGCTGTAATCCTCCTTTTATTTTGGTTGGCTCCAGTACCAGGATTTGCCAAGCAGATGGCACATGGAGTGGTTCTTCTCCTCGATGTATAGGTAAGGTTAAACTCATATTATTGAAATTTCTTGAAATGCTTATTATTTTATTATTCCTTTTCCTGCTAAGTCAATTTAGGAATTTTCAGCTGTTTTGAGTTATCCTGATGTTATTCTATACTCTTTAAGAATCAAGTCACTTTATTTTTGCTTCTCTCATTGGCTTATTGCATGTTGTTGAATAAGCTTAATTTTGTGATACATTCATGCATTTCATTAAAATACTGTAATTTGTTTTGTCTTTAATTTATTGTAATTTTTTTTTTAAGAACCTACTCGCACAGCATGTGAAAATCCAGGAGTCCCAAGGCATGGGTCACAAAACAACACATTTGGTTATCAGGTAGAGTATATTATTTTTTATCCTTGAATAGTAGAATATTTTTAGGTTACCTCAAAGTCTAGAAACTTCTTATTAGAGGTTCAGAAACTGCTCATGCCTTGTAAGAGATGGTTGCTAAAGGGTTGCTGTGTTTCCTTATTTCTAGCTGTTGGATTACATTGACCTTGTGTCCCTATTAGCAATGTGCTACATGAAACCCTGGTGATCAAGTTCTGCAAGGTTTCACCTTGAAGGAGTTCAGTATCTCCCCACAAATATATATGTATTCCCTACTATTGATCAAGTAGGCTTTTTCTCCTTAAAAGTGTGTGTACTGTATGCCAAACTGCTAGTGTAGACATACTCTGAAAAACAGTGGATTTTTTTTTCCCTGAGAGCAATTCTGTTGTTACATTTGGAAATAATGTCACCACAAATGAATCACAGAGTCACAGAGGCTGGCAGATGCTTCTGGAGAGCTTCTAGTTCAACCCCCCTTCTAAAGCAAGGTCAGCTAAAGCAGGTTGATCAGGGTTGTGTTCAGGTGGTTTTTAATATTTCCAGAAATGGAAACTCCCCAGCCTTTCTGGGCAACCTCTTCTAAGTTGATCACCCTTAGAGTGAAAATGCTTTTTCTTATTTTTAAACAGAATTTCCTATGTTTCAACTTGTGCCTATTGTCTCTTATCCTGTCACTGGGCACCACTGAAAAAAAGTCTGTCTCTGGCACCTTTCCTGCCCTCAGTAAGTTTTAATACACACTGATAAGATTCCCCTTGAGCCTTTTCTTTTGTGGGCTAAACAATTCCAGCTCTTTCAGCCACTCCTTGTATGCCAGATGCTCTAGTCCCTTAATCACCTTTGTGGCCCATCACTTGACTCAATGCAGTATGTTCCTGTCTCTTGCACTGGTGAGCCCAGAACTGGACCCAACACCCACTTGTGTCTCACCTGTGCTGAGCAGAGAGGAACAATCATGTCCGTCAACCTGCTGGTAATGCTCTGCCTGATGCATCCCAGGAGGGTATTGGCTGCCTTTTCTACAAGGGTGTGTTGTGGCAAATGGTGTTTACATATGCTTCTGTTGGAAACAGAATTGTGAAATTGAAAATGCTTCTGAATTTCTGATTTCATGAATCGCACAAAACAGTGACGTCAGTGGGATGTTTTCATGGGTGAATGGTGTACAGATGCAAAAATGTGCCCTATAATTTGCTAGGAATCTGATAAGGCAGCTGCAAACAAACTAAGAAAGAGTCTAAACTATCCTGCTACATCTGTGTTTGGTGTCAGGGCTGAAAGCTGCAGACATGTGAAGAGGACTAGGCAGAAGAGTAAGCTAGCAGCTCGCCGGTTGTATGTGGTGCCTGTCTAGTAGTAGGAGTTAAATAAAAACTGCAGATTGCCAGAAATGCAAGAATGGGCTGATTTAAATTTGAACAGATCTACAACATGAAATTAGTTTTTAAAAGTAAAGGTTGTAGCTAAAGACTTTTCAAAGTTTCATGGCCAAAAATTTCTTTGGTTTGTCATTTTGATGGCCTTTACACAGTATTCCTCCTGTTTAGTGATTGTTTTAGCAATCTTTGGGTTTTCAGACTGTGCTAGATCACAATCATATGTGAGTGGTAATACAATTGTCTCAGTTTTCTCCGAGGAATGAAGTGCTGTTTCATGTCAAGATAGAATATGCAGGGGCAGTCCTTGGGCTAACTTTCTTTGGGTATAATCTAATATTATGCTAGAGGGCAGCTCTTTATTCAGTTGTGTAAGAAATGCATCGTTGCAATGACCTTTTTCTATATTGTCACAGTTTCTCTGGCATATTAATGAGCTTTCTATCACTTAAGAAGCTAATGTATGACATGTAAATGAGTAACATCACCTGCTTTAATTGTTATGAATATGTACTTCTCGGATGTTTCTCTTTCATCTGAGTATTTTTTGTTTGACAGATCTACCTTAGCAGTGTGTTACAATGAAGACAAAATATCTTTAGAACTTAGTGAATACTGATTTCATCTGTAATCTGGAAAATAAATTGCTCCTTGGAAAGAAACAGCAGTTTTGAAATATTTCTTCAGATATATTGCTAGTAACATAGAAAATTGCTTATAGCACTTTCACCATAAGCTGTTGTAACACAAGATACTACTGAATTGAAGAAACTGTTTAGAACTGCTTAGATCTATCAGTCATATATGTAAGATTTATTACTTCTCAAACTTTTCCAACATATATTTTTGTAGAAATTCAGCTATTTCCCCCTACATTAAAGCCTGAAGGGAGCCAAAGGATAGTCTTAATTTAGAAAGGAAAATAGCCACATTACTGTAGTGGTAGCCCTGTGTTAGCTGTTGGGTTCTATTTTATGAAACACCATATGAAACTTGATCTGCAGATGTGAAGCAACCTTGCAAATAATCTCCTTCTGTGAATGTAATGCTTATAAAAACTTTAGTGTTGATTGAATTGTAAGATGAAATTACAAGAGAAGTGCTGTACTACCACAGTATAGCTGTCTCCATTAGCACAGTTGGCATAATCACTGAATCAATGAAAATGTAATTTAAGCCTTATTAGACACCACATAATTTTCCTGGTTCCTTCAGCTTCTCAGGATCCTGAGGTCTATGGCTTCAGCCTGGTGTCAGTGGGCGATGTTAGTGTCAGAATCTGGAGTGCTTCACTGGAAGGAATGTTGTTTTGACGTCTTTTTTCCTTCCTTTTTTTTTTGGTCTCTGTCATTCTTGATTCATCTGGGATTATTTATAATGTTTCTAACACACTTTTACACTACTCACACTGCAGCTCCACATTATATTTCAATTTAATCTTGTTGTGAATACTGATTTAGGATCCTGCCAACTATGCCAATTTATTGCAAAATGAGTGGAATGCACCTCACTCAAAAGAGGGAATTTGCAATATGTTTCAACAATATATTTTATTGATAACAAAGATCAATGGAAATTTGACAGTGGTTTAACAAGATTCAATGTCAAGGTACACTTGATTAATTACTGCATTGAGTTAGACTCGAGTCAGAATGATTCACACAGAGAGCAGAGATGCAGAAGGGTAAGGAAGACCCTCCCATTGAGTCACGAGGTTCAGAATGGACCTCCTTGCTTTCTAAACTCCTGATGGAGCTAAGGTGAGGTTAGATCTAATCTTAGACTTCGTCAACCGTTTATTTCTAATGGAATTACCTGTGCAGAGCTTATAATAATTCATATTTAATTACTCCCTGGATTAATAATATTTCATTAGTATTGATTCAACATATTATCAGTCACTTACCAAAGATCTACAATTGATAAAAGGTCTCTGTGCCTCGAGCAGCAACTTTGAGAGGTGTCCCAGCTCAAGGGGACATCACTGCCATGCAGCCACGCTGCCTAGCAGGGAGAGCTCAAA
Organism: Nyctibius grandis; assembly: GCF_013368605.1. Taxonomy (NCBI): domain Eukaryota; kingdom Metazoa; phylum Chordata; class Aves; order Nyctibiiformes; family Nyctibiidae; genus Nyctibius; species Nyctibius grandis. Next base: position 90,710,062 of record NC_090660.1, read on the forward strand.
GAAGGCTCACTTAGGCTGTCATATTTATGGAATAAAGTGGTTGGCTCGTAGTCAAATTACATGCGATGGGGAAGATAAGCATGAAACTCCTTGCCACAACTTACTTTGTTCTTTGATAAATGAGTCTTGGAAAAGCCACCTGCTTTTCATGTGTCAGTCACATGATCGATTTTCCAAGCTCATGTACATCGATGACTCTACTCCTTTCTGGGTTTTCAGAGAACAGATTGAAACTTGGCCCAGCTATGGCTCAGGCTTTTACCTCCTTTGGAGCCTGTACCAAACTACTGCTAGTTTGGTTAAGGGGTCGAGTCACAACTCTATAAGGCACATTTCACCTGTGTTAGATACTTGTTCTTTTCTGCTGAAACCTGATTCTGTCCAGGTCTGCATTTCTTTAAGCGACTATGGATGAGGTGTTCACAGCAATGGGATCTCCAGCGCCAAGTCTGTGTCACAAGTCTTATCATACCCACACCTGTAGTCTTCTTCACAGTATCCTGTGTCTCCATTTCTCAAGGCCTTTGCTATCATTCCAGTGTCAGGACTGTATTTCTCTATACCGCATCACATAAGTGGCAAATAACTCATTCTGCTCATAATAGCTTCTTGATACTACTGTAAATATAAAGCTGTGGTTGTACCATAGAAAGATAAAGGAAGAATAAAAATTAGTCATAGCCACCTGATCACAAGAAAATTTGATGTTACAGCTAAACCAAATTTAAAAAAAACCCAAACAAACAAACAAAAAACTCCAGGCCACTCAAGACTCTTTCAGACAAAGGAAGCCTAGCAAGCCTCTGTTCAGAGCTCTTGCAAACTCAATAGCCTGTTACTAGTAATGGCAATACTGTATTACTGGACTACCAAACAAGATACAGCAAAGAATTGGTAAATCGTATTTTCATTCACTTGAAGAGAAATAACTGACATTCCTTTAGCCTCTTGATGCTCTGGCATGAATTGCTGGGGATGGAGATTCTTGTTAGAGTATCTTCATGTTCTTTGGTAAACAGAAATCTAAGAAAAAAACTGAATGTAGAGTAACTCATGAAAGTTAAAAATATCTTCTATTCTTATAAGGAATCTAAGAAATAATAAGGATAATAATTTATTATTGTTATTTTTATAATTATTGTACATTATTATTACATTATTTTGATAAAAAATAGTATCTAGAGTACTATCCTATTCTTTATAAATGGATGCATGTTCATATTTACGCATTTCCTTCTCAAATTACTACTTCTTCTGTTAGGGAATAGCAAATATATGGTCTTTGGTTCTTAGCAAAAGGAAAAGTTAGTGATGTTCATTTTGGGAATATCCCAGCCATAACTGACACTATAAAAAAAAGCAGCTATGGAACAGAGATGTTCAAGTAGTATACAAGGAAATATTTTTTTTTTCAGGATTGGATGCAAAAACTGTTGCACATCGAGCAATTCTTCCCTAAAACCAGATAGTACAGTGAACAAAGATATTTCAGCTGTTTCCTCAGCTCTCCTCACTAGTGTTTCTATTCAAGCTGTATAACAAAATATTCGAACAAATCAGAACATCTCAAGACTGGGAATTCTTTAAGACCATAGAAGGCTGTATTGTAGTGCCACTTGGTGCCTCTGGCACAAGAATATTGCAAAATAGACTTCCCAAAAAGTCTTTTTTAAATTACTTTTTAAAATTTTTTAATAAATAATTACATATTGCTTGTAAGCTTTTTTTTAGGAGCAGGAAGCCTCATTCTTTTTTTTTATTTATTCATTATCTTGAATAGCATGGAAACACTTCTAAAAACACCTTAATCACTTGAGAAAATTTTGGATTTTTGACGATACTTTCAGGGCTTACATATACAAACCTTGTGTTTCCCTAACAAGGATAAGAGAGGTGACATTCATTTTTTTGGAGGAAATAAGGAAAACAGTTTCACTAGTAGTTACTGTTTTGGATAGAAAAGTTGGTATTGCAACAACTGGTTGCAATATCAACAGTGGTTTGTTTTGAGTTTTGTTTCTTAGCTGTGGGGTTTTTTTTGGTTGGTGTATTTTTTTTTTAATTGTGGAATGCTAGCAACTCAACCTTTCCACTTACTTGGCAACTTGAGCCATTTCCTTATCTCACTGATATATCACTGGTTTGATGCTGAGGCAATCAAGCTTCAGTGAAGCCATAAGGTAGGGAGAGATGCAGTGAATACGGACAAACAGTGGAAAAAATTTCTATGGATTTCTTGGTTCTGCTCTTCAGATAACAGTTTTCCTTCAATATATCTGTCCAGCAGAAGACTCAGTTCATAAAGGACTATCCAAAGTAATGAGCAGGCAGCTAAAGAAGAGAGAGAAGTTACAGAAAATGGAAAAAACACACCTCCTTCCTTTTTTCACTGTTACCCACTGAGTCTTGAAGGTCTAAAGACTTTACGGACATGATTTTCCAGCCGTTTCAACTCACAAAGTATGAACTTTCTGTTCAGGCCATTCTTGATGAATAGAATTACAATATACTGAATTTTATTGAATATACTGAATTCATTTTTTTTTGATCTATTGACTTTTTATTCCTCTAAAGATATTCTATATAATGTCAAATTTATTTTAGGTAATATCCTACTAAAAAGTAGATGAAAATTTCAAGATTACAGTTATCTGGTTAGTTTAGTATTGCCCATATTTAAGTGGTATTGAGCTAATATATGAATGATAATCATATAATGAGAGCTCTGAAAAGAAGATATATTTTTTTTTTTAAAAAAAAAAAGAATGTAGCACATAAAATATTAATTGAAAATAAGTGAAGTAGTGTAACTAGGCAGTTAAAGCCGTATAGTAGCTACTTCTGGAGTTGCTATTGACTACTAAAGTTTGAATCTCTAGCTTAGTTGCAGTTTAGAATTAAATATGTAAGTAGCCAATTAACCTCCTTACCTCACTGACTTCCATAATGTCCAGCTACTCCATATCATAAAACAATTATATTTTTTCTTAAACATTTTATATTCAGGAAGATCATAGAGTCAATTTTGAAAGAATAAAGTGGAAAGAAAATTAAGTTCCTATTCAGATGTATATTAAGAAACTACATTTAACTGTTAAGCTGAGGTTTGGTTTTGGTTGGATTTTTTTGGTATGAGCAAGGGTGAAAGGGTCCTGGTTTTAAAGACAGTGTTGAAATATTGTCTTCCTTGACAGCTAAAGTTTATCAGGGCAGATGTTCCTTCTATAGTTGTGAATGGAGATTGCTTCAATAGAGGCAGATTACTGAAATGAACAAATCTTTCATAAGACTAGTATTTGTTGTAAAACAATATATTGATGGTGGTTGTTTTAACTAAGCTCTTTACCACACATAAAAGTACTTCTATATACGTTTGTTGAAACTTCTAAAACTTTTAATGTTTTCCACTTTGTGCTTAATTGTGAAAGTGATTTAGTGTATTTTCTTCAAAATCTTTTAAAAGGAATTTAGATAGTCCAGTAAGCACAGTAAAGAGGGAAAGAAAGGGAGATGGATTTTAAATTGTATACTGTGTTGATGAGTTACTATCTGTAGTTCATGGGTTATTATTAAATTTAATTTCATTCTGATTAGAAGCTTGAGCTGAAATGGAATAGTACTACGAAGTTTCAAATGACTATCAGTAAAATGCCGTTTCCCAGGACTAAACTTTTGTGAAAGAGTCCACATTTTACCTTTGAGCATCAATTTGAATCAAGTTTTATAAATTTAAACAAAATGATGAAAAAAATCCAAAACCAAAACCATAAATGTGCTGTCACATACAGTTCAAAGTTTTCAACTTCTTGTTTAAACATGAGTTGATAAATACATTTGTAGAGGTCACTGCAGAACAGTAGATATGATCTACGCACCTTAACCTTTGAGTTAACCACTTGCAGTATGTAACAAGCTACTCTCTGAATGATATACTTGTAATCTAATTTCCCTGCTTTTGATGGAACCTGAGAATTATTTGCATTTTATTATAGAATCATAGAATGGTTTCAGTTGGAAGGGACCTTAAAGATCATTTAGTTCCAACACCCCTGCCACAGGCAGGGACATCTTTCCACTAGACCAGATTGCTCAAAGACTCATCCAGTCTGGCCCTAAACACCTCCAGGGAGGGGGCGTCATCAATGTCACCATGACTGGACATGCTGAAAAAGTTACTTCATGTTATGTTTGTGCAGAAACTGTTATTGACTAAAGAATTCTATTTTCCTTTTTATGCAACACATACCCATAAAAAGAATGCTAATTAAAAACTCATCTCAGGTGAATTGCTATTGCAAATTGTAATGTACTTGTGTTCTGGTTTCTATTATCTGCATGGTTTAAAGAATGATTCTTTTTTACCTCTTGTCATCAAAAACAAAATTAAAATATTATAGGAACATTATAGCTTTGGAAGAATGAGACAGTGTTGTTGACCAGGCCTTGCGTGTTCTAATGAAATATTTCTCATTATAATTTGTGAATTCATCCAACATTCCACAAAGGGGGTCTAGTTCAGTAAAGGTCCAGCAGAATCTATTACCCATTTCAGCTCTGCAACTTCCTTGGTTAGCTGCAAGATTGCCTAACTGGCTCCTCCTCAGTTTAGAGCTAGGAAGCCACAAGAAGCTTGGTTTCCAAACTTTCAGTTCCTCAACTGTTCTGGGCCCAAAGCAACACACCAGAGAGACCACAGAAGATGAGGTTTTGATTCTCTTCCATCGAGGATTTCAATTTGGGGGAAAAGTAATTTTAATGAGAATGAAACAAATTTTTATTTTATATCAAAATGCTCTGTGAAATTAATTTACTTCCTACAGAAAGAGCATCACAATTTATTGAGCCTGTATTATGTGAAGGAGTTTGCTATCAAATTTGGAAAAAAACCCCAACTGATATTTCTTCATAAAAATACTACTGTGTTTTCTACTTTTCAACAGGTGGGAAATGTTGTTCAATTTCAGTGTAAAAAAGGACACCTGCTCCATGGCTCAACAACACGAACTTGCCTTCCTGATCTTACATGGAGTGGAATCCAGCCAGAATGTATACGTAAGTAAATGACAGATTTTTGATCTATCAATTTTTTATATAGGCTATTTAGTTACTGTAATATTGTTATAAAGTTAACTGAATTTATGTAGCTTTATTAACTTAAAGTTAATACAAATTTGCATTACGAGCTTACAGCAGCTAGAAATGTGATTTTGTGGGGGATTTTTTCTACAATAGCCTATAGAATTAAAAAAAAAAACAACACAATATAATGAGTATAACAGACAGCTCTTCATCCAGAGAGATGCTGAAAACAGTAAGTTTCTATCTAAGAGGGTGCAACCCTTCCAATGAAGAGAGTGAAAGACTTAGGAGGAGGTGGTGAGAACAGGACATGTAGGAAAGCCTTGCACAATCCTAACTTGTACTGGAGCAGATAGTTACAATTACCTCTCGTAAAGGGTTTGAGCTGTTTCACAACTTAGGAGCCAGGGTATTTTAACAAGGGGGACAAAAAGGTTTGTAATTGGAAATTTTTGATTCTGAAATGGAGAGAATCTTCTTACTTGGGTACAGGAAGTAGCATTTCATTTCTTAGATCTTTTACACTTTGGTAAATAGTGCTGATTTACTGGAAGCATAACCATGGTTAATCTTTCTAGTTTCCATCTAGCCAGCTGTATTTTTCTGGAGATAGTCTCACCTTATAAGGTCTGACCTTATAGAATCACTTTAGTGTATGGAGAGAATATCTACAGAATAAGACAGTGTTTCATTTGGTGCTAGCGTTCCCCCTAAGCAAAGACCAAATCAGTAGCTCAGTGTGTTGAAAGGTGAGCTCTGCTCTTGAAGGTATGCTGGTTTTGAGATAACACAAGACTCTTAGATTCTGGTGGTTGTTAAAGATATGAGTCATTTTACATGAGATTATGTATAGTAATTAATTTTTCTGCCTAACATTTAAAACTTGCCTCACCTACAATTTCTCCTTGACCTTTTGTAATGTTTTCCAAATGACCCATTTATTTACTGTTATTCAATACTACACAGATATTGTTAAGTCATGTAAGTCACAAGACATGATTGCTTTTAACTGTGATAAGATGTGTGCTGTTTGTGTTTGCATATGCAGACAATTAATTTAGCTCATGCAAGTCCATTTAAACCGATTTTTGATCCCTTGAAATTGAAAGGTCCATTTTCAAGTGTGTATTTACAGGCTCAGGACAGTAATTTATAGACTATGAAGTAATTTTTGATGTGAATTAAAAATATATTAATATATTTTTTGATGCTTTTTTCTTTATTAGTTACCTGTCAGAATGGGTGTAGATTATTTTTTCAGAAATATTTTGACTGAAAGATATTTTATCTTTTCTTTGTAGCTCACAGCTGTAAACAACCAGAAACACCAACTCATGCTGATGTTGCAGGAATGGATCTTCCCTCACTTGGTTATACATTGATTTATACTTGTCAGACAGGCTTCTTTCTGGCAGGAGGGTCAGAACATAGAGCCTGTAGGTCTGATGGCACATGGACTGGAAAAGTTCCAGTTTGTGAAGGTAAGCTCTTCTATTTCCCGCTATATCTCTCCTCTATTGTATTTCAGTGATTTTCTTTACTTGCAATCTAATAAGATAAGGCAGAATGGCAAGAAGAACTAGGAGGGAGAACATCTAAGAGGATAACTCTAATCCTTTGTCAGTTGTCTTTAATGGGACATATGCTTTCATGTACTTGTATTTCATTTGCATGCTCAGAGGTGTCAATTCCAGATATGATTCTGGAGGCCAAATACTTGGGTAACACCTGCTTTTAGACTTCTGACTGATTCAGTGTGGACTACATTCTCATAAGTTCAGTAAAGTAAGAATCTCTATGTTTTTGCACATACCTACTAAATTTAGATCAAGATAATTTTATTTACAAAGATTGTGTCAGCTGCAAGGCAACTATAACAGTTGCAATACTGCTATGATATAGTTGCTGTAATGGAAATATGGTGGGATGACTCACACAACTGGAGTGCTGCAATGGATGGCTATAAACTCTTTAGAAGGGATAGGCAAAGTAAGAGAGGTGGTAGGGCAGCCATGTATGTTAGGGAGTGTTTTGACTGTCTAGAGCTTAATGATGGTGATGATAGGGTTGAGTGTTTATGAGTAAGAATCAGGGGGAAGGCCAACAAGGCAGATATCATGGTGAGAGTCTGCTATAGACCATCCAACTGGGATGAAGAAGCAGATGAAATATTCTATAAGCAACTGGAAGAAGTCTCACGATTGTTAGCCCTTGGACTTCAGCTTACCATATGACTGCTGGAAATACAATACAGCAGAGAGGAAACAGTCTCAGAGGTTCCTGGAGTGTGTGAAAGATAGATAACTTCCTGACACAGTTGGTGAGGGAACCAATCAGGGAAGGTGTCCCACTGGACCTGTTGTTGGCGAACAGAGAATAGCTTGTAGGTGATGTGGTGGTTGGAGGCCATCTTGGGCACAGCAATCATGAAATTATGTTTTCAATTCTTGGAGAAGTAAGGAGCGCGGTCAGCAGAGTTGCCACCTTGTACTGCCAGAGGGCAGACGCTGGCCTGTTCAGGAGCCTGGTTGACAGAGTCCCTTCGGAGGCAGTCCTGAAGGGCAAAGGAGTTCAGGAAGGCTGGACATTCTTCAAGAAAGAAATCTTAAAGGCACAGGAACAGACTGACCCCATGTGCTGAAAGACAAGCCAGTGGGGAAGAAGACTGGCCTGGCTGAACAGACAGCTTTGGCTGGAACTCAGGAAAAAACAGAGAGTTCATGACCTTTGGAAGAAGAGGCAAGTGACTCAGGAGGACTACAAAGATGTCATGAGTCTATGCAGGGAAAAAACAAGAAGGGCACTAGAAGGGCCAAAGCCCAACTAGAACTTAATCTGGCTACTGCTGTAAAAGACAATAAAAAATGTTTCTATAAATAAATTAGCAATAAAAGGAGGGCTAAGGAGAATCTTCATCCTTTATTGGATGAGGGGGGAAACATAATGACAAAGGATGAGAAAAAGACAGATTTTTATTAAAAATAATCAGACATCTTGAGTCATTTTTGATATACACAGAAAAGTGCAGGATGTTAAAAGTTTCCATAAAGAACTTTATTGTGGTCTTTGATTTACTGCTTTGTTTCATTTTACAGAACTCCTGTAAGTTTCTAATTACAGAAGGAAAAATTAAAACACTCTGTCCATGAAGATAAGCAATAAAAGCCTTCAGATCCTTACACTATGCCAATACGCTCTCAGTAGCAGGCAGGATTAAAAGGTCTGAACATAAATGCAATAAACTCTTTTTATAACGAGAATACATCACTGGGAAATTCCACAAACATATGGTGTTAGTATTTACCAAGGTCTTGAAGAAAGCACACTGTCTCCACCCTTTATTGGGTGCAGGGGGAAACATAATCACGAAGGATGAGGAAAAGACTGAGGTACTTAATGCCTTCTTTGCTTCAGTCTTTAGTAGTAAGACCTGTTGTTCTCCAGATACCCAGCCCCCTGAGCTGGAAGACAGGGACAGGGAGCAGAATGAAGCCCCCATAATCCAAGGGGAAATGGTTAGGGACCTGCTGCACCACTTAGACAAACACCAGTCTATGGGGCCGGATGGGATACACCCAAGGGTACTGAGGGAGCTGGCGGAAGTGCTCACCAAGCCACTTTCCATTATTTACCAGCAGTCCTGGCTAACCGGGGAGGTCCCAGTTGATTGGAGGTTAGCAAATGTGATGCCCATCTACGAGAAGGGGCAGAAAGAGGGTCTGGGGTATTACAGGCCTGTGAGTCAGACCTCGGTACTGGGGAAGGTTATGGAGCAGATTATCTTGAGTGCCATCACACAGCATGTACAGGACAACCAGGCGATTAGACCCAGTCAGCATGGGCTTATGAAAGGCAGGTCCTGCTTGACTAACTTGGTCTCCTTCTGTGACAAGGTGACCCACTTAATGGATGAGGGAAAATCTGTGGATGTTGTCTACCTAGACTTCAGTAAAGCCTTTGACACCGTTTACCATAGCATTCTCCTGGAGAAAATGGCTGCTCATGGCTCGGACGGGTGCAATCCTTGCTGGGCGAAAAACTGGGTGGATGCCCAGGTCCAAAGACTTGTGGTGAAAGGAGTTAAATTGGTTGGTGTCCAGTCACAAGTGGTGCTGCCCAGGGCTCAGTATTGGGCCCATTCTCTTTAATATCTTTACGAATGATTGAGTGCACCCTCAATAAGTTCGTAGATGACACCAAGTTGAGTGGGAGTGTTGATCTGCTTGAGCATAGGAAGGCTCTGTAGAGGGATCTCGACAGGCTGGATCGATGGGCCAAGGCCAGTTTTATGCTGTTCAACAAGGTTAAGTGTCGGATCCTGCACTTGGGTCACAACAACCCCATGCAACATTACAGGCTTGAGGAAGAGTGTCTGGAAAGCTGCTCAGCAGAAAAGGACCTGGGGGTGTTGATCAACAGCAGGCTGAATGTGAGCCAGCAGCATGGCCAGGTGGCAAGAAGACCAACAGCATCCTGGCTTGTATCAGAGATAGCATGTCCAGCAGGACTAGGGAAGTGATTGTCCCCCTGTACTTGGCACTGGTGAGGCCACACCTCAAATACTGTGTTCTGTTTTGGGCCCCTCACTATGAGAAAGACGTTCAGGTGCTGGAGTATGTCCAAAGAAGGGCAATGAACCTGGTGAAGGGTCTAGAGCACAAGTCTTATGAGGAAGCAGCTGAGAGAGATGAGTTTGTTTAGCCTGGTGAAAAGGAGAGTCAGGGGAGACCTTATCACTCTCTACAACTATGTGAAAGGAGGTTGTAGTGAGGTGGGTGTTGGTCTCTTCTGCCAAGTAACAAGCGATAGGACAAGAGGAGATGGCCTCAAGGTGTGCCAAGGCAGGTTTAGATTAGATATTAGGAAACCTTTATTCAATGAAAGGGTTGTCAGGCACTGGAACAGGATTCCCACGGAAGTGGTTGAGTCCCCATCCCTGGAGGTATTTAAGAGACATGTAGATGTGATATAAGTCTGTTGTCAGAGGATGTAGGGAGGCAACTAGGAAAGCTAAGGCCTCCTTGGAATTAAACCTTGCAAGAGAGGTCAAGGACAACAGAAAGGGCTTCTTCAAATACATTGCAGGTAAAGCCAACACTAGAGGCAATGTAGGCCCACTGATGAATGAGGTGGGGGCCCTGGAGACAGAGGATAAAAAGAAGGCGGAGTTACTGAATGCCTTCTTTACCTCTGTCTGTACTGCTGGAGGCTGTTCTGAGGAGTCCCAGACCCCTGAGGCCCCAGAAGAAGTCAGGATAGGGGAGGAGTCTATCTTGGTAGATGAGGGCTGGGTCAGGGACCAATTAAGCAATCTGGACGTCCATAAATCCATGGGCCCTGATGGGATGCACCCGCAGGTGCTGAGGGAGCTGGCGGAAGTCATTGCTAGGTCACTCTCCATCATCTTTGCTAAGTCGTGGGCAACGGGAGAGGTGCCTGAGGACTGGAGGAAAGCGAATGTCACTCCAGCCTTCAAAAAGGGCAAGAAGGAGGACCCGGGTAACTATAGACCAGTCAGCCTCACCTCCATCCCTGGAAAGGTGATGGAACAACTTGTCCTTGGTGCTGTCTCTAGGCACATCAAGGAGAGGGGGATCATTAGGGGCACTCAGCATGGCTTCACCAAGGGGAAGTCATGCTTTACCAACTTGATAGCCTTTTATGAAGATGTTACCCGGTGGATAGATGATGGTAAAGCTGTGGATGTGGTCTATCTCGATTTCAGTAAAGCGTTTGAAACGGTCTCCCACAGCATCCTCACAGCTAAACTGGGGAAGTGTGGTCTGGATGATCGGGTAGTGAGGTGGATTGTGAACTGGCTGAAGGAAAGAAGCCAGAGAGTGGTGGTCAATGGGACAGAGTCCAGTTGGAGGCCTGTGTCTAGCGGAGTCCCGCAAGGGTCGGTTCTGGGACCAGTTCTATTCAATATATTCATTAATGACTTGGATGAGGGATTAGAGTGCACTGTCAGCAAGTTCGCTGATGACACAAAACTGGGAGGAGTGGCTGACACACAGGAAGGCTGCGCAGCCATTCAGAGAGACCTGGACAGGTTGGAGAGTTGGGCGGGGAGAAATTTAATAAAATATAACAAGGGCAAGTGTAGAGTCCTGCATCTGGGCAAGAACAACCCCATGTACCAGTACAAGTTGGGGGCAGAGCTGTTGGAGACCAGCATAGGGGAAAGGGACCTGGGGGTCCTAGTGGACAACAGGATGACCATGAGCCAGCAGTGTGCCCTTGTGGCCAAGAAGGCCAATGGCATCCTGGGGTGTATTAGAAGGGGTGTGGTCAGCAGGTCGAGAGAGGTTCTCGTCCCCCTCTACTCTGCCCTGGTGAGGCCGCATCTGGAGTATTGTGTCCAGTTCTGGGCCCCTCAGTTCAAGAAGGACAGGGAACTGCTAGAGAGAGTCCAGCACAGAGCCACGAAGATGATTAAGGGAGTGGAACATCTCCTTTATGAGGAGAGGCTGAGGGAGCTGGGTCTCTTTAGCTTAGAGAAGAGGAGACTGAGGGGTGACCTCATTAATGTTTATAAATCTGTAAAGGGCAAGTGTCAAGAGGATGGAGCCAGGCTCTTCTCAGTGACATCCCTTGACAGGACAAGGGGCAATGGGTGCAAGCTGGAACACAGGAGGTTCCACTTAAATTTGAGGAAAAACTTCTTTACGGTGAGGGTGACTGAACACTGGAACAGGCTGCCCAGAGAGGTTGTGGATTCTCCTTCTCTGGAGACATTCAAAACCCGCCTGGACGCGTTCCTGTGTGATATGGTCTAGGCAATCCTGCCCCGGCAGGGGGATTGGACTAGATGATCTTTTGAGGTCCTTTCCAATCCCTAACATTCTGTGATTCTGTGATTCTGTGACCCTAGACCCTGCGGCGTCCCGTGGGTCCTCTGTTGATTCTTGGCAGTGGGTACGCGCATGGTGGGGCAAAACGACCTCTTTTATAGAGATTTTTTGCACAGTCATGCTGACGTGGAGCTGCCAGTTACAGTTCGCACCACTCACAGTCCCGAGGGTGTGACAGGTCCAGTTCCCGCGCCGTAGGATTGGCTCATTCCCAGGCTGTTGCCCGATATCCCGGATGGGTCTCTCCGGAGGAAGTGGAGGGTTGCAGGACTGCAGGGCGGGGACGTCACTCACCCCAGTCGGCGTCTAACTTCTTGCCTCAGAAAATGTCGTCAAGGTCAGGTAGTCCTGTACCCCAGAAGATGGCATCTGAGCACATGGGATAGGACGGTTTCTGAGACAATGATGAAAAGAAAAAGGGGGACAAGGAACAGATCCCCACACAGGCCAAATGTGATTCATGGGTTGTATTTTGATCCAAGAATTTTCTGTTGATTGTATTGAAACAAGTAGTATTAGCTGTCCTATTTGATAGTAAGGAACCTTTATTAGAATTTTTTTAAAAAGTATTAAGTGGTAAGTATGAGTGTATCTACCTTGTCATATAACTTAGTCTCACGATGTCCTGAGAAAATGTTACAGAAATGTAAAATTTTTAGGATCAGAGGTCTTGCTTCTTGCTTTCTAGCAGTGGAGAAAGCTAAGAATGAGCAATATATTATAAAGTATTAACTCTAATTAGATAAAGTAAAATATCTCTTAAATAGTTTCAATTTTATCTGTTGCAAAAGGGTGAAACATCTCTCTCCTATGGAAGGGAGAAGACAACCAGGTCAAGTTGTTCATCTGTGACTGTGAACTTCACAAATATAACTCGGATGAAAAGGAATAAAACATTTGGAGCTGAGACCTCTAAAAGGATCTGTAGAGGAATTAAATCAGAATTTGATCCTTTAAATACCGTAGTGTAATCTTTAAAGCCCAATTCAGGAAATATCTGGACCTAGAAACTTAAACTCCATAGTTAACTTGTTTTAATTTTGGGTTTGTATTTAAAATTTGTATTTAAATTTTATTTTCTATTTAAAATTTCAGTTCTGAACTTGGCTAGAAATGTATCCATCTTGCAAGGCTGATTGACTCAGCAGCTTTTTATACTAAAGCCCTTTGGAAATTTTGATTCAGATACTTCTAACCTGAGCTTGATGTAGTCAAAAAGGATATGCTTTTGAAGCATTCCCTCCAGGTCAACCATGCTCTGTGAAGTTCAGTAAGTTTCTTTCAAAACAGAGAGGAAATAGAGATCAATCAATCAGTAATAACAGACCATGAGAACTTTAGTCTGAATTCCAACCCCTGCCCTTGTTTCTTTCCAGTTTTGCTCTATATACCAAGAGCAAGCCTTCTGTAGTAAGCTAAAAGTTGTTCTCAAGAAAAATATTCTCAGTGCTTCTTGCTGAAGTTTCCTTTTTATGCAGAAAAATACTCCACTCAGGGAGAAGGAATTGCTTTTCTTCTCTGTATTATTTAGAGTATTGATCAGAGGTAGAGGTCCTGGATTCAAAGCAAACATCCAAAACCAAAATATAGAAATAACCATCGGAGCAAGGAATGGAGCCTAGTGCTTCATGAGAGTATTCTACATTAGAAGACAGAATTATGTGTCTTCTTTACAGCCCCGTGAATCCAAATTAGTTTCTGCAAAATAAAATAGCTTCAGCTGCAGAAAATGACACTGTCCCATTGCATGTAGTTCGTCATCTTCAGCAGTGGGAGAGTTCCTGCTCTAAGCAGAGAAGAAATAAAATTCTCCAACTTTCAGTACTCAAATCACCTGTGCAGTTGGAGATACTGTGGACAGCCTCATTTGTTTCTTTCTTTCTGTTACTATTCTTTAAAGAAACAGTGACCTTCTCCATTGTTAAGAGATTAAGCATGCATCTTTGGGTTTTCAGTCTTGAGCACAAAATGTCTCACTCAGTACTGTTGAAGATAATTAAGCCCCGGAGAGGAACAGGATTTAAAATGCCCTTGTTATGTATCTCTTTACTGTTTGGCGTTACTTTGGTTCCAGTCAAAGCACTATCCACAGCTCTGTTTTGTGTGGATCCCAATTTAAATGACATAACTTACCTTAGATGACAGAAGACATCTCATGTATTAGGTGCATAGTCCAGGTCTGCAAATTCTGAAATGCAGATTCAGAATTGAAAGCCTACTCTGTTTGGGTATTGCAAATGACTTGGTAGTATTCAGGTGACTGACTTAGGAGATAATGTGGCAGTGGAAGAAAATGTGGCAATGGAAGAAAACAGTGGACATGTGCTCTTGTGATACTAAGTCGATACTGACTGAAATCTCATTCGTATTTGAGTTTGAAACATCTTATATCCTTTGTAAGAAATAAATTATGTTATGGAAATTATTTTGCTAGTTTCTGAGTAACATATTTGCTACTGATTTGTTATTTTGTCATTCATTCTTTCTAACAGCTGGTTCCAAAATATTAGTGAAGGACCCTAGACCAGCTTTGGGAACACCAAGTCCCAAACTAAGTGGTAAGTACTTTGAGTTATCAATAGTTTTAAACAATTTCTGTAGAAGAGACAATGAGAAACGATTTAGTGAGACTAAACTGAATGGCTTAGAATAAATAAAGGGTATTAGATTAGCCATTACATTAACAGAACAAAACTACCATTAATTAAATTATTCTCCAATGTTTAAGTCTGTCTAGACTATATGGTATTATTTATATCCATATACAATTTCCAACTGTGATGAGAGTTTTATTGGTTTCAGTGAAATCACTGTGTTCTGTGTAAGATCCTATGCAGTTTACTCATTCAGAAACTATATTATTCACCCAGAAATAATTTAAAGACATGTTGTTTCACAGTTTTTTTCACAATCTTGCACTTCTTTTACATACTGCTAATTTAAATTTCTTTACCTAAATATTTCAGTATTAGCCTTCAACTTAGCCTTCCACAAAGCTAATTTTAGCCTAGTCTCTCTAGGCTAAAATTAAGATAGTCTCTCTAACTGGCTGAAGTCAACTCGAGTTTTAACTGATTTGCTAAAGAAGACTATCTTTGGATGTCCTGATTAGATCCAAGAGAAAACTTTCTCTGTCCGCTGAAGAGACTTTTGGAAGAGAGAAGTCTCCTTAACTAAAATTAGCCTTTGACTATAACCCTATTAAATGTCTACCAATAATGAATAAAGATCAGTTTTTTCATTCAGAAGTTTTTTGTACAATCAGCATTAATTGCAAATAAAATACATAATGATCAATTTTCCTGAAAGTAGGGAAATAAGTTTAAGGCAGATCACAAATCAACAGCAATAAACTGTTTGCCCCATGCAGTTTCCTTGCTTGCAGCTTGCAATCCCAGTATCTAGGTGTTTTGTTTTTATGTGTTTACTTGTCAAAAAAGTATATGCATATATACATATACATGCACACAAAAAAAAACACCTAGGAAAGCTCTTTTACCCTCCACAGGGTGACCTCTGAAATAAATGATCAAGGAAGACTGCTGGGTATTCCAGTGTTCCCCAGTCTTGAATGGGGGACAAGTATTCTGTGCTTATCATCTGATGTGAGATGCCAATGCACACATGAACCCAGAGCTTTAAGTTCAGTGTGAGTGACTCCAAATAATGTGAAAGTGCTGATTTTAAATGGTTCTTATTTTTTATAGGGCTAAGTTTGATACATTTCCTTTGGAAAGTGTAGTAAACCCATCCTCAGTCACCTTCAGTTTAATTGTTTAAATGGTGTCTTATGTTAAGATTTTAAAGATTTGCATGTATCTATTTTTACTAGATAGGTAACATTTTTTTAAACCATACTGTTTCTGGAATAGCATTACTTAATTAATCATTTTACAGTTGGATAATGATAAATATTAAATGTAAAAGTGTAAATCTAGCATATTTATTCTCTCTGTAGTCTGTGATTTCTCTTGAATATTAAATTAGGGGAATTATTTTTTCTTCTGGTCAAGCTCATAATTTTTTAAGCATTTGAAGACAAAACAAAACTTCTTATATAAAATTTTCATTAGAAAAAGTGACTAGGTAGTAAAGAAGACACTTATAATTCTTTAATGTCATTTAAATATGCTTATAAAAATTTTTATATCTAAATACATATTAGTTTCTGCAAAACTTAATCCTAGCTGTATGTCCCTGCCTGTCTGTGCTGGCATAGAAAAAATCCTGCAGTTAGAGGAATCTGGTCTTTTGGTTACAGCTGTTAAATTAGATTTTGTGAAGTTGGTTTAATTTAGGACATGTCCATATGTGAGGAAAGGAGCAAATGTAGATAGAGTTGTGGTTGTGTTCTTCAGTACAAACACGTTTTTTTCATAAATGTTCATGCCAGGTTTCTTTGCTTTATATGTGAAGATTATAACTAATAAACTTAAAAGCAGAGAGGGTAAAATAGAGGAAATGCTAATATTTATGATATATTTTGTTGGTGCTTGACTTTATAAGTACTAAAAGTTGCAAAATGTATTGAAATATGTTTGATGTCTGTATAGTTCCTGATGATGTATTTGCCCAAAATTATATATGGAAAGGATCTTACAATTACAAAAGCAAGAAACAGCCCATGACTTTGACAGTCACCAGTTTTAATGCAACTTCAGGAAGAGTAAATGCAACACTTACAAACAGCAATATGGAATTGCTGCTATCAGGTATGGGATAAGAAAAACTCATTTCCATTTAATTTTTTCTTCCTTATATACATTCGTTCCCTGTAACTTTATGCATAACACTTAAACTTTTAACATGTTCTGGAAACTTTCTTAGCTTATCAAAGAAATTTTCATTCAAGTTCAGTTCCTTTTCAAAGGTAGGGATTTTTCCACCTTTTCCTTCTCTCCCCTTTTTTAATTTCCCAGGGATTTATTGTATTTGGAGTTAGTAGTTAATGAGGAGTGAAAGAATCATCCTAATTCTCATGTTTCTTCCTTAAATATTATAAATAATCTTAAATTACTACTCCTGAGATTTTCTTAATTCTTAATCATAAAATTTCCCTACAATAGCCTATTAATGACTAATAAGCAATATGACGAGATTGATACGTGTTGACCTAGCAAGTCAGAGATACTTAATGAACATGGAGAGCAAGGAGAGATGACACTTTTTAGGCTACCTTATATAGTTGAAAAAAAATCATACAATCATAGAACACCAGGTTGGAAGGGACCTCAGGGATCATCTGTCCAACATTTCTTGGCAAAAGCACAGTCTAGACAAGGTGGCCTAGCACCCTGTCCAGCTGAATCTTACAAGTGTCCAATGTTGGGGAATCCACCACTTTCCTGAGGAGATTATTCCAATGGCTTATTGTTCTCATGGCTGCCGTTCAGAAAGCGTCCTTGATTGCAATCCTGGTTTATGATATTCCAGAGTCCCTGCCACACAGGGCACTGTTGCCATGGTTATGTTGGCACAATATATACAGCTCTCTATGCTGTGAACCATCAGCAGAAACTACACGTATATCTTGACAAGCAGGCAAACAAAAATACTGTAAAAAATGTTTGGGTTTATAGTTTCTGTTTTTCAAACTCTCAGTCCCTTGACTGCGACATCTCAGCCACACAGACAATGGGCCTGTCACACCACAGGGTAGCATAACACAGGGGTGTTAGTAAGCATAAAATAAATACCTGAAATAAATATTATCATGCAAAACTTAGTTTCCTGAAACTTCACCGTCTGTCTACAACACTTTTTGAAAGGACTGAAGCAGCCTAAAAATCGCAGTTATGTATAGGCTGGACACTGCTGGTTTTAATCTTGTTTCTCAATTAAGGACCCCTTTCTCTGCAGTAGTTTAACATCACTCTTTATCCCAGAGAAGTCAGCAAGGACAGAAGTGACAGAACATTAACCTGTTGGAAAAAAAGAGGGGGGAAATTTTCTGAGCGGAGTGGTCTACACGAAGAATGTAATGGGCCAAAGAATCCATGTCTCTGTTGAGCTCTTAGTTTCTAGTATCTAGTAGAGTCACTACGTTTGTCCGTTGAATGTATTTTGTAGGTGTCCTTTGAAGAGGCCCACTTGAGAAGCCGTAGATGGACTGAACATTTCATAAAATATTTTCTGACTGATAACCATGTTTGTCTTGACTATGTGAATTTATTCTATCATATGATGTCTGTCTAGTTTCATCCATGTAATTTCTATGAGGTTATCAGGTGCAGCAGATATAGTATTTCATATTTTTAAGATTAGTAAAAGTAAAAACTGTGTTTTCTCATTCAAACAGCTTCCTCCTCCAAATAAAAAGGTTCCCCCAATTGGACACAAAAGTGATGGCAAATGCCTATTTTCTCTCTACGTACAGGCATTGCACGTGCCATCAGATAATGAATATTATTTTCTTGCCTTATTTTGCAGATAGAAAACTGAGATCCTGTGTATTGAAAGAGTATCTTAGGACCAGGGAAGTAGGGATGGATCAGAAAAGACATTTAGATACTAGGAAGCTGATTACTTGTAGGTTTCTGAAATGAGAAGTAGTTCTCTCCCTGTGCAGCACTTACTGTTTTGCATTCCATCATTTGCTGCATCCTTTTTTAATTCTTTTTATTATGACACCTGTGTTTTCTGTAATTATAATATACATGTCTGTCACAGGTTAGAAACGGGCATGTTCACAGAATCACAGAATCACAGAATGTTAGGGATTGGAAGGGACCTCGAAAGATCATCTAGTCCAATCCCCCTGCCGGGGCAGGATTGCCTAGACCATATCACACAGGAACGCGTCCAGGCGGGTTTTGAATGTCTCCAGAGAAGGAGACTCCACAACCTCTCTGGGCAGCCTGTTCCAGTGTTCAGTCACCCTCACCGTAAAGAAGTTTTTCCTCAAATTTAAGTGGAACCTCCTGTGTTCCAGCTTGCACCCATTGCCCCTTGTCCTGTCAAGGGATGTCACTGAGAAGAGCCTGGCTCCATCCTCTTGACACTTGCCCTTTACAGATTTATAAACATTAATGAGGTCACCCCTCAGTCTCCTCTTCTCTAAGCTAAAGAGACCCAGCTCCCTCAGCCTCTCCTCATAAGGGAGATGTTCCACTCCCTTAATCATCTTCGTGGCTCTGCGCTGGACTCTCTCTAGCAGTTCCCTGTCCTTCTTGAACTGAGGGGCCCAGAACTGGACACAATACTCCAGATGCGGCCTCACCAGGGCAGAGTAGAGGGGGAGGAGAACCTCTCTCGACCTGCTGACCACACCCCTTCTAATACACCCCAGGATGCCATTGGCCTTCTTGGCCACAAGGGCACACTGCTGGCTCATGCTCATCCTGTTGTCCACTAGGACCCCCAGGTCCCTTTCCCCTACGCTGGTCTCCAACAGCTCTGCCCCCAACTTGTACTGGTACATGGGGTTGTTCTTGCCCAGATGCAGGACTCTACACTTGCCCTTGTTATATTTCATTAAATTTCTCCCCGCCCAACTCTCCAGCCTCTCCAGGTCTCTCTGAATGGCTGCGCAGCCTTCTGGCACATCAGCCACTCCTCCCAGTTTTGCCTCATCAGCGAACTTGCTGACAGCGCACTCTAATCCCTCATCCAAGTCATTAATGAATATATTGAATAGAACTGGTCCCAGAACCTACCCTTGCGGGACTCCGCTAGACACAGACCTCCAACTGGACTCTGTCCCACTGACCACTACTCTCTGGCTTCTTTCCTTCAGCCAGTTCACAATCCACCTCATATGTTATTTGATCAGGTTAGCATGAGTGTAAATAACAACGCTATATAGGGATTAAGAGAATAAAAAGGTACAGCTTTTACTTGTTTATTTGGCTCAGATTAAACTCTGTCTTGTACACTGGGAAACCAATTGCCAGCTCTGAAGAAGCACATTGGCTTTTCACCAAGAAACACCTGTGAATCCAACATTGTAAATTAGCAGAGAACAGTGGTGCCTTAGTCTGTGGGATAATTTTTCTCTATGCTCTTTTTTTGAGTGTATGTACATAATGTTCGTGTATACTCGCTCCAACACCTCAACATCTTTCTTGAAGTGCGAGGCCCACAACTGGACACAGTATTCAAGGTGCAGCCTCACCAGTGTTGAGTACAGAGGGACGATCACTCCTCTAGACCGGCTGGCTACACTATTCTTAATAGAGGCCAGGCTGCCATTGGCCTTCTTGGCCACCTGGGCACACTGCTGGCTCATGTTTAGCTGGCTGTCGATCAGCACCCCCAGGTCTCTTTCCGCCGGTTCGCTTTCTAACCACTCTTCCCCCAGCGTGTAGCGCTGCATGGGGTTGTAGCCTAAGTTCTCTGTTTAACCAGCGGTCTTTTTCCCCGACGGCTTGTCTTCCTACACACCGGGACAGCCTGCTCCTGAATATTTAGCAATTCCTTTTTAGAGCACATCCAGCCTTCCTGGACTCCTTTGCCCTTCAGGACCGACTCCCAAGGGACTCTGTCCACCAACCTCTTAAACAGGTTAAAGTCTGTCCGGTGGAAATCTAAGGCAGAAGTTCTGCTCTTGCCCCTCACTTCCCCCACTATCGAAAACTCTTAACATTTCATGGTCACTATTCCCAAGACGGCCACCGACCCTCACATCTCCCGCTAGTCCTTCTCTGTTCAAAAACAACGGGTCAAGCAGGGCCCCTCCTCTAGTGGGCTCATTTGCCACTTGCATGAGGAAGTTGTCCTCCACACATTCGAGGAACCTCCTAGATTGCTTCCTCTCTGCCATGTTGTATTTCCAGCAGACATCCGGCAAGTTGAAGTCGCCCACGAGTACAAGGGCCGGCGACCAGGCGGCTTCTGACAGCCGCTTGTAAAATGCCTCGTCCACCTGCTCATCCTGGTTGGGTGGTCTATAACAGACTCCCACCATAATGTCCGCCCTGCCGACCTTCTCCCTGGTCTTCACCCATAGACATTCAACCTTGTCATCCTCACCATCTTCCTCAATTTCGACACAGTCCAAGCACTCCCTAACATACAACGCTACCCCACCGCCTCTCCTGCTTTTCCTGTCCCTCTTAAAGAGCTTATAGCCATCCATAGCAGTACTCTAGTCATGAGAGTCATCCCACCATGTTTCTGTGATGGCAACCACATCATAACCTTCCTGCTTCCTTCTTCTATGTCTCAGCGTTGTCTTCAGTTCTTGTTCATGTCACATAATTTGGATGAACATAAAAATGGGAAATGACCAAAATTAAGGGTACTGCTGTTACTGGAGTTTTCAGTTAACAAAAAGAGATCTCTTCTAGTTCATGCATAGCTAGCACATACTAACTAAATTTAGTCTGAAGCCACCCACATTTGTTAGTCAGTAAAAATAAAAAAAAAAAAAAGAGGAGGGATGAAAGCCAGTGTTGAAGTCTAATTCATTTACAGTATGAAGTCTGTTCTGTGATGTATTGAGTCAATAAACCAGTGAATTTTAGTTTCAGTTTGGTGGAATTTTCTGGAGGTGGAAGTAAAATTGGGTGGGGTTTTTTTTCCTTTTCTTGGTTTTGATTTTAGTTTTGTTTCTGTTTTATCCATCGTTAGCTTTTGTTCATGTAAAGTGAAATATAACCTTGCATGATTCTACAAATAGAAGAGATCAAATGAAATACACTGTAATTTCAGTGTGCTCTGCCAGAAAGGAAATGAACATACTAAAGAGGTCTTCTATATAAAATCTGAAGGTTTAAACTATTAATTGATAACAATGGTTAAAAATCTGGGGGAAAAAAATCTAGACTATATTTTCACTATTCACCATCGTGTTTGTAATGTAAGATCAAATCATTAAACATATCTTACTATTTTATTTTCATTCTCCAAATTAATAAATAAGGTTTTTTGGATTCTAAATATTTCTTCTGCAGGAATGAAAATGAATAAATTAATTATGCCTACAAAGTAAATAAGGTTATATACAAGTCTTATGGTCTGGAAGAAGCTGTGTTGGAATATTGACTGATGAAGACAATTCCATTTTTTTGAGATAGTTTCAAATTTAGAAATTTTTAATTTAGCACCAGCTTTTGGAACATAATTTAGATGCGGATGTTCCTGTCAACACCTTCTTTACCAGATGACTAAATTACAAATATTGAAAGTGGGGATGCGAAGTTCAAAGATACTCTGCCTGATTCAGAACAGTATTTTCCATCTCAAATCAGATTACTGTCAATGTTTGTGCTATCTAAAGCTTGTTACCGTAACTGTTAAGTAACAGCTGTGTGTATAAGGTTTCCCTTCTGTCCTCTCTACAGCTAAAACCAGTTTCTATTGAAATCTTATGATAATTGAAATAATTTCACAAAAGAATGCATTGTGCTAAACTAAAATATTGGTAAAAATGTTACCTGTTCTTCCTGCTTTCCCCTTTTAAGGCAAGAGATTAAATGCTTATTCTTAAAGATGAAATTATTTCTTTACTCAACACAAATATAATTTTTTAAAATTATATTCTATAGGAGTGTATAAAAGCCAGGAAGCTCGGCTAATGCTCCACATATATCTCATTAAAGCACCCTCCCATACATCTGTGAGCAAGCTGAAAGAGGAAAAATGGGCTATGGATGGTTTTGTGAGTATATTTCTCCTACAAAAGAGAGAGAAAGATTTTTTTGTTGTTGTTTGAAATCATGCTAGTGTTCTACACCCAAAATATGCTGAGACACATCAAATGGAATCTTGTTAGCAATGCTGATTCATTAAATGAAAATTTTATTGTAAGATATAGGAGACCAGTCTGAGGGAATAAGTGGGAATAGTCATACTGTGTAGGCATAATTATAATGTGTGTTAACACAAAGCCGTTCTCTTAATTCTCTTTGAATTTTATTCCAATATATTGAAAAATTTTGTCATCATGATAATATAATATCAATTTATAATAATATTATAATACATAATATTAATATAATAGCAATTTCTATCACTAGGTTAGCAGTCATGCTTTATTTTTTGGTGATATTTTTATATATACCATGAAAAAGCTGAACTGTTACGTGTATGGGGAAAACAAAATAGATTGCTCCAATTAAGCATTGAGCCCCTTGGAAGTTCTGTGACTGAGCTTAGTCTTTAAAATGGAGAAGAAGAAATCACATAACTGAGAGGAGGAGAGGTGAAGGAAAGGGGTAAAAAGAAGAAGCAACAGTCCAGGTGGCTGGGATATATTTAAACCATGAAAAGAAAATCCCTTCAGAGAACAGACAGGAAAAACAAACATTGCCCAAGGTAATGCTAAGGCTGGAAAAAGCTGAGTGTTATGGGGGCCTGAGACACTTCATTTGCCAGAGAATAAAGTAGATTTTTCAGAAAAGAAAGGGCCTGAAATAATCTGGATGTTGATGAACTCTCATACATCCCTACTACACTGTCTCATTTATCAAAGAATCCGGCTGTTTTCTTATGTTTCACCTACTGGTAAAGCCTGGTAAAGCACTACAGGGACACCAGTATGGGTGCATATGCCAAGAGAAGAGAAAAGGTGTACATTGAAGTGTATGCATAAATTCATATTTATGTAACTTGTGGCACTGCTTCAATAATAATTTTTAAAAAGGTGCAAAACCAAAACCAAAGCAAAAAACACTAAACTGCTTAAACAATAAATATGCTGGCAAAAGAGCTTAACTCTTTTGGTTTGTACAAACTTTAGGCTTCATGAGCATGCTCCTGACATGAAAAAAATATAGGGAAAGCAAGAAATTTACTTTCAGACTTCTAAATGTACAAAAGTACACATTACAGTCCCTACATTCCGTATGCTATTTATGTACTCTTCTTATTTGACCATTTTCTTTTTTTTTTTAATAATCTTGGAATAGCTCAAACAGGCTGCTTTACCCTGAAGTGAGGAATTCGCCTGAGAAATGCACCCTTTCTGCAGTGAAAACATAGCTTCAGATCATTGCTGAAGAGCGTTGCCTTGAGAAAAGGAAGCTTAAGGCAAAATCTTGAAGGAACTTGCCTCAGGATCACTGAATTTAAACCTAGTAACTATCCTGGGAAGCAAGTACTTGTAAATATGAATACAACATGTTAGTTTAGAATGTACTTACCCTAATAAGGGAGATAGTCATAGGATTACCACCCTTTCATCCCTCCCACAAATCTTTTAGTTTATACTACCATATTTTCTCTTGTACCAAAGCCTCATTCAATATTCTTCCAGTCTACAGCTGTATAATTAAGTGATTATTGGGATAAACGCTGAGAAAGAACAAAGGAAATAACTGTCAATTGAATGTGAGGTCTTTTGTATTTACTTTTAAAATAATTATTAAAACCTCAATACTTGCATCCTTAGGATTATCTACAGTATAACTTTTGCCATCTACTTCCTAAACAAATCAGATAATTATGAAGTATGTAAGATGCTTAGAAATACTGACATCTTCAATTGCCAGAAAATTTATGTTTTGTTGGTTTTAAAAAATAAAATAATTAAAGGCAGTATCAGGTAGTAAATGTGACCATAAGCTGCCATGTCTAAGTTGTGCCTTTAACAGTTCTGTCTTTTCTTTTGAATTTTATAGATTTCCTAGAAAAAAAGATGGTGTTTTTAATGGGGAATAGCAGCTACCAGTCAAACATACCAGGATATCTCTCTTTCAAATATATACTTGTAACAAATTTTTCCCATTTAATTCAGAGTACCTTTTGTTTACAGGTTTCTGCTGAACCTGATGGAGCAACATATGTTTTTCAAGGATTCATCCAGGGTAAAGATTATGGACAATTTGGACTTCAAAGATTAGGTATTCATCAAATTCTGAGTTTTTGCCAGTTCATTGTTCCATATTCTGTTTTATTATGTCCAGTAGTATAAGGGTATCTGCAAGATGTTATCAGTATTTTATAGAACATTGAGATATTCGTATCTTTAAAATCTCATTTAAGTAGTACTTACAAAGAGTGTTTTGTCAGAAGTTGTAAGGAGTTTCAGATGCTTTGCAATGTACTGCTTAGTATAGCTATACATTTGTAATATTTTGAGCAATGTTTTTCTATGAATATGTGTAAAATGGATTTAGTTTCAAATCTTAATAAATTTTTAGAAAGCCCATGTTATAGAATGCTCTGCTAAGCTGATCTCTTCTCATGGTGCTGAAACACTTCACCTAAACATTTGCTAGAAGAGTGAAACCACTAAATATTTGCAAGTAAATATTTATGTTACTCTTAAGAAGAACAAAATCTTACTTACTTGATAAGCATTTATTTTCTAAAAAATGACTTCTTGGTTCTATACATTCAGTTCTACACCAAGCTAATAGTCTTTATTTATCCTTTCTTGGAGAAGACAGGTCTGGTAACAGAGCTCTGGTAACAGCATTCTGTTGTGCTATTTAAGAAAAAGAATTTAATTTACTTTTTTGATACTGTCTTAAGAACTGTAATATTTCTCCTTCAACAAGAATTTGAATTTAGTTAATACTGAGTTCTTGAGTGAAAAAATGCTATTGAGAGTGTCTTAGAAGAGGAATTACTTTTCAATAATGTAATGCCTCCTTTGATAGAGTGCTTATTTTCAGATAAAACTCCTATATATGGATGCAAAAGTAGGTTCTTTCAGCCCCAAAGTATTGTCCAGTCTTTATTTTTTTCAACAAAACCAGGAAATTCTTTAATTCTGGAATGTGCTGGAAGGATTTATTAATGAATGTATGAGGTAAAGGCAATTTTTAATTTTTTCACAGTTCTAAGTCACAGTAAAATGCACTGCATGGGATTCTAGAATCATAGAATCATAGAAACATAGAATAGTTTGGGTTGGAAGGGACCTTAAAGATCATTTAGTTCCAAGCCCCTGCCACAGGCAGGGACACCTTTCCTCTAGACCAGGTTGCTCAAAGCCTCATCCAACCTGACCTTAAACACAGCCAGGGAGGGGGCACCCACAACTTCTCTGGGCAAACTGTTGCAGTGTCTCACCACCCTCACAGGAAAGAATTTCTTCCTAATATCCATACAATATGGTTTAAAACCATTCCCCCTCGTCCTGTCACTACTTGCCCTTCTAAAAAGCCCCTCTCCCTTCTCTCTGGGAACTTCACCAGACTGCCACGACTTCTCAAAAATGATGGATAGCGGCTTAGCAACTTCATCTGCCACGGAACCCTCAGGACCCATGGATGCACCTCATCAGGTCCCATGGACTTGTGCACCTTCAGGTTCCTTACATGGTCTCAAACCTG
Organism: Nyctibius grandis; assembly: GCF_013368605.1. Taxonomy (NCBI): domain Eukaryota; kingdom Metazoa; phylum Chordata; class Aves; order Nyctibiiformes; family Nyctibiidae; genus Nyctibius; species Nyctibius grandis. Next base: position 90,736,217 of record NC_090660.1, read on the forward strand.
ATCTTCTCCTACAGTGGGTGGTTCTTCATCCTTCCAGTCCCTGCCTCTGCCTTCTGCAACTTGGGTGCTGAGGCTAGAGTACTTGCCGGTGAAGACTGAGGCAAAAAAGTCATTGAGTACCTCAGCTTTCTCCATATCCTGGGTAGCCAGGTCTTCCGTTTCCTTCCAGAGAGGGCCCATGTTTTCCCTAGTATTCTTTTATCACTGACATACCTATAGAAGTATTTCTTGTTGTCCTTGACATCCCTGGCCAGATTTAATTCTATCAGGGCTTTATCTTTTCTAACCTGGTCACTGGCTTCTCAGACAATTTCCCTGTATTCCTCCCAGGCTACCTGCCCTTGCTTCCACCCTCTGTAGGCTTCCTTCTTGTGCCTGAGTTTATCCAGAAGCTCCTTCTTCATCCATGCAGGCCTCCTGGCGTTTTTGCCTGTCTTCCTCTTTGTCAGGATGCATCGCTCCTGAGCCTGGAGGAGGTGTCCTTGAATACTAACCAGCTTTCTTGGGCTCCTCTTACCACCAGGGCTTTATTCCCAGGGACTTTCCCAAGCAGGTCCCTGAAGAGAGTCAAAGTCTGCTCTCCTGAAATCCGGGGTAGTGAGCTGGCTGCGCACCCTCCTTGCTGCCCTATGGATCTTGCACTCCACCATTTCATGGTTGCTGCAGCCAAGGCTACCCTTGAGCTTCATGTCCCCCACCAGCCCCTCCTTGTTGGTGAGAACAAGGTCCAGCATGGCACCTCTCCTCGTCGGCTCCTCTATCACTTGGAGAAGGAAGTTGTCATCCACACATTCCAGGAACCTCCTGGATTGCTTGTGCCCAGCTGTGTTGTCAGGTGTTTCCATTTTCACTGTATTTGCATATGCAAATTTTTAAAAGAATTTTTAGAAATATCTTTAACAAGAAATATTTCCTTTAAATATACATAAAAAGAGTTATTTCCCTATATTAACTTCTTCAAAATATTTGAATGTCATCTAACAAAATTTAAAATGCAAGACTTCCTTACCAAAGTGTTTTGACACTTCTTATGAAAACTGTATTTCTTCACTTGATTTTCAGAGGGATTTTTCTTTTTTCTTTCTTTTTTTTTTTTATAGTTGTGAGATTCTTTTCTGTAATATATTGAAGGTACTTTTTATTGATTTATATATTCTAGGAACAGAGTGGTTCTCTCAGGTTTAAATTCTATACAGGGATCAATTGTATTTAATTTAGTCAATAATACAGCTATGGAACGATTTACAATCATTGAACAGATTTTGTTTAGCATGTTTACCACTTTATTATTTCATGCAAGCAAACATAAAAGTAGTTTCTCTGAAACAAAATATTTTGATTGCTGTTCCCGTACAATTTCCCTCACAACATTTAATTTATTTTTCTGAACATTTTTTTATTTTTCTGTATTTTGATATATTGATCATCTGTTTGTTTCTTTTTGTTTTTTTTTGTTTGTTTTCTATATATTGCCTTGTAAGATCAAAAAAGTCAGAAAATATTATGACTATACAATTCTTAAAAGGTCCAGCTCAAATCTTAAAAATTATCTTTGAAGCTGTATTGCTATTCCTTTCCTCACATTAAAAAGGTGCATATCTTGTCTGTGTAGATAGTTTAGATTATGTGTTCCTTAACCATGCAGCAGATCATATTCTTATTTTTACATCAATATCTGGCTTTAGCTCTTCACAATTTTTCCTACTTCTTTCACTCTATGTATCAATAGCAGTGCCTAATTAAATAAACATGATGAATTCTCAGTTTGCCTCTTCAGGTGATTTCCCTTTCCTTGAAATCATGTTTGCTTTTTACACATGTAGTATTTATTAGTTTCTGAGATATACAAGTATAATCAGTAATATAAGCAAACATATGAGTTATTATAAATTTGACTTTTTGTAACACTGTACATTAATGTGTATTAATAACATTCAAAACTTGAATCCCATATAGCATTATGCAGTAAGATATTTACTGTACCAAAGTATACGTATTGTTCTCCCTACATTTTGCATCCACTTATTAATCAGAATATGGTATACCACACTACATTTACTTTCCAGGTTGTCTCAGCGTACAACTGTATGTATAAATCTGAACACATTATGATCACCCAATCACAAGGTGTTATAGAATTGTGCCAGGGGTAACAGACACTCATATTATATTACTTATTTTTTCTTATTATTCTTTTTAGGTCTTAACATGTCTGAGAGTTCAAATTCTTCTAATCAACCACATGGTACAAATAGTAGTTCAGTGGCCATTGCTATCCTTGTGCCTTTCTTTGCCCTTATATTTGCTGGTTTTGGCTTTTATCTTTATAAACAAAGGTAAGTACAAATTATGTATATAGAATTCCTGTATGACTTGGTGTTTTTATTGCCTTCAATCTTTGTTAGTGTAAGTAAAGTTTTCTGTCAAACCACAATATGTTTGCAAAATATGCGTGTAGATAGTTCTTCCTGCCTCCATTAAGGTCTAGCATAATGACTAAGAGATCAGTTTATTGTACCGTGCTACACTTCCATTCCTACCTATTTAAAATATTATAGATTTCTCTCTTTATGATAACAAAAAAGATGCTATAAAGTACTGGCATATAGGGAATAATATAATTAATAGACTTTGAGTGTACTTACAGTAGATTGCCTGTATTTTTTTTACATGTGGCAGAATTATGACTCATATCTTGAGTAATTTATTTGAATGCCTGCTCTCTTTATTGGCTTGCAAGTATGTGCAAGTATTATGTCATTGAGAGGTTTCATTATGGAACTGCTTCTGCATCTGAAATTATTAGTTCATATGCAATTATGTTACATAGCCACCAGTCTTCTCAATTTCATTAGTCTAAGTTCAAGCATTTTGTTCATGTTATAGAGACCAGTATTAGTTCTTTGGATTTAGTGTCAAGTAGTCTTTTCGTATACCTTTAATGTATTAGATGACTAAAGAAAATTTAATCACTTTAATAACAAGACAATTCATTGCCCACTAAATGTCAAAATGGTGATTTACATATGGTAACCTGACAATAATTGTAATATACTCTGCAGGATAACTTTAGTTTAAAACATGTACCATCATTTTTAAAAGGTACCACTTGATTTTGAACAGCTTCAAAATATGAAAAAATGCTCATATAATTTTTTTATACATTTGCTATTAACTGTATACTGGAAGCACTTCTCTTTACATTTTATATTGATGATTTACAAAGCAGTATGCATTTTGAATAACAATATAGATGAAACATTTTCAAGGGATTGAACTTTGATATTTTGAGTTATTTAGTGAAAAAGAAAATGTTGCAGCTACTAAGTCATTCTTCATAAATTTGTTGAGTCTCCAAAGGGAAAAAGAAAATCTCAGTCATCTGGCTGGGGAATTATTGCATATTTACAAGATTTTGTTGTACTCTTAACTATTTATCATCTGGTCATACAAGTGGAAATACCTACCTCTTCTCAGGTTGTTAATCAAGTTTTTAAGTGAACACCGTTTTAAATGAATCATAAATCCCTTAAACTTTGATAAAGAGAGTACTAATTCTTAGCACAGTTACTGTAAAAAAAATCAAGACATTATATTTAGCTTTCATAATTGGAATTGGGAGCTAAATTCTGTTCAGATTTTTAAACCACATCAAGTCAGTGAGGAAAAATGAAGTTACAAATACTCTACCTTTCTTCTACAGGACTGCACCTAAAACACAGTATACAGGATGCTCTGTACATGAAAATAATAACGGACAAGCTGCTTTTGAAAACCCCATGTATGACACAAATGCAAAGTCTGTGGAAGGGAAAGCAGTACGATTTGACCCCAACTTGAACACTGTTTGCACAATGGTATAATGTGGTAATTATATGTCTTCAGAGTCTGGAAATTGACACACAACACAGTGCACACACAGTTCACAGATTAAAAAAAAAAAAAAAGAATTAAAGAAAGAATAAATTAAAGCACACTTTTCAGGATATACTGGGTCACCTTTTCCTGAAGATGATAGACAAGAATGAGTTGTGGTTATTTTGGTTTGATTTTGTTTTTCATAAAGTGGATCAGAATTATTCTTCGTGTATACCACGGAGAGTTTTAAAAAAATTTGCTGCACTCCATGAGTGCTACTCACAGTTTATTTGCTTTTTTAAAAAAGGACGTTATTCTAAAACATAAAACCTATTTGCATATATTGGAGGAGCATCCACTATCAGTATTTCTGTGATTTATAAAAACTGTAATAGAGTGACTGGGTTAAAAAAAATATAGGTAGAAAATAAGAGCTATACTTACAGGAGACAATAGGTCACTGACTTCTCTTTAACAGTCATATGCTACATCTTTCTCATGAGTTCGTACCATTTTTCATTTATTAAACTCATTTAGTATTTTATTTTTCTCAGAACAGTTTATTTTTTAAGTCTAGGATGTAGTATTTAGAAATTAGCAAGTACGACTTACTCCTTTCATGACACAGAAGAAAAATTAAAATGTCATGTTCTTATTAATTAATTTCCTTCCCTGCTTCACATCTTGCTTCCTTTTCAAGTTCCAAGTCAAGCTCCTTTTCTCGGTTTCCATTAACAATACCCACAAATTGTAATGTTTCTACATTTCTTCTGTCAATCATAAAATTAGACAAATTTTGCAGTCAAGAAGCTAGTATGAATTAAGCTTTGTCATGTGGTTACGTTCCTTACTGTTGAAGATCATTCGAAAGAGTGACCATCTTAAATTTTTTTAAATGTGAAAACATAATTTAATGATATTTCAATTTAAATAGTACAGTTTACAGTTACATTAGTAATCAAATCCATATATCAAAAATTTAAGAGTACATTTTTCAATCCATGCTAGTTAAATCTAGACCGTATCACATCAGTTTATTCCTTCAGCATTTTGTCAAAATATATGCACAAAGCATAGCAAAATCCCACTGAAGTTGATATATTCTAACAGACTTCAATGAACTTTGGATCAGACCTACAAGGCAAAAGGAAGTTATAATTTGGAAATACAGTGTTTTTACATCTATTTTATCTATGTATTCCATACTTTATGGAAACAAATCCTTACAGCTAATGATTTAAAATTGAATATATTACCATAGTGCAATGAAAACAAAAATATTAAATATACATACATATATATAAAGCCATGGTTTTAATATGGACAATCCATTCATTTTAGGGACAATTCAGATTCCACAGCCCTCAGATACAAGTTTTAGACATTCCAGAATCACTTCTAAGGAAATGTAATTTTTAGATTTACAGTTATTTCATATCAGAATTATTCAGTGTCAACTCAGTAGTTTATTTTATGTAGGTCATTGTCTTCCATTCATAGCATGACTCACAAATGCTGTGTGTTAGCCAGTGTGAATTATCTGTTATTGTCCCTTTCAGACACTAATAATTCTGTGAAAATCTAAACTTTTTATTACCGTAATAGAGAGTGCCTACCAAAAATCATTGTATCCAGGACTGCTGCTTGGATTTCTATAATGTTTGATGAATTTCTTATAACCCATTTTGCAACACTTTGTTTTGAATATTCATACAACTCTATTAAACTGTATTCTACTAAAAGGATGCTGTTTTATATTTTATATCATTGGTTGTTATTTATTCTTGTTTATTCAAATGACTGCAATAACTATGATTCATTCATTAATGTTAAGGTTAATACATTTCAGATCGTTTAAAATGTTTCTTCTGCAACTGGCTACTCCTCTTATATTAATGCATACACTTTTGTAAAGAAGTATATTTTTATGAAAAAGGATTTGTAAAAGTATGATGTAAATTTTCAGTGCAATGTATACAAAATAAAAATGGATAATTGCTTTTTTAACCATGTTTCTTTTTTGGGTGATGAGCTTTAAACTCATTTCAGTTGTGAAAAAGAGAATATAATCAAACTTACAATTCAAATTTGGTATTTTTGCGGGTCTTAAAATTATGTTATTTTTTCTGAATCTTCCTGTGAATTTTAGGCGAGGTAGCAAGACTTAGATTACTTTCATAACCAATGAACACAATGAGTAAAATTATCTATTTACTAAAATGAATTTTCTGTTTGACTTGCACAAGTAGATTTACAAAAAAAAAAAAGGCCTATACTTGTTAACCCAGTAAAAAACACCGAAAAAACTTTTTTTTCACTTTAAAAAAAAAAAAAGAGAAAACCTGAGTCTTTCTCAAGGTTGTAGACAGCCTGCTTTGCACATTAATTTTGCTACTTTTCTGCAGAAATGTACAAGGTGTACGTATTAACAGATAGTACCAGCGCATATTTTCTGGCATTAAAAAACCCCAGTGTTTTCTTTTAACGATATTGAACTGTAGAGGAGGATCTTAATTATTTTACTATAATGTTAAAACTGTCTTTTAACTACACCTTTTGCTTGCAAGCATGGAAAGTGGATGACAAATCCTGATCTGAAATGCTATTCATAGGATAACTGGGGGAAAAAAAATTTCCAATATTCTTTTGTGAATTTGGTGCCCTATATAAAATCAAAAGTCCCACATTGAAACTCAAAAGGCCCACACTGAAATAGCTGAAGACTGTGTTGTTAAATACATTGGAAAGAGAAACAAGGAGTCACTGTAAAAATGGTATTGTGAGGATCATGCGCTAATGTTTTTTTGAGGGGGTTCTAGAGCAAATTGGTTAATTCCGAAAAGCAAACAAAAACCCCCTTGTTTCACAGTGGCTAAAGTTTCATATGCAACTTAGAAGCTGAAATTAAGCTCTTCCTTTTTTGGATTATGCATTATATGTTTTAACATATAAAAGTAAATAAATCTTACATTGAACTTGTTCAACAATTCTGTTAATGCTTAAGCTGGTATACTGACTTCAGTGTAATAGAGAACGAACTATTCATAATAGATTGGGTTTTTTTTGTTGGGTTGGATTAGTTTGGGGTTTTTTATTTTGTTTGGGGTTTTAGGAGTTTGTTTCTTTGCTTGCTTTTTACTGTAGTTCCTGAGCTGTTTGGCTTATAAATTGTTTGTGTGTGAACTTTTCAATTTTCTAGTAGCAGAGTGGTTTCACTGTGGCCTATGGAATTTCAAGTTTCAGTTGCTTGATTTGAGTTGGCTAGCACAGTCTACTCACTGTTTCTTGTTTTTCCTAGGAAGACAGCTGAAATTAATTAGACTTTTTGTCCTCCAAGCACTTTGGCTACATTACTCAAGCAAACACACTACACAGAAAATGTGTGGGAATACAGAGATTGTTATGCAACTCTGTGAGTCATTTGAAGATTAAAGCAGCTTCTGCAATACTACAGACTGAGATTTAAAACATCATTTAAGTTTCTATAGCCAATAGCCACTAAACTGGGTAACTGGAGTCACTGAGACTAGCTGTCTCTGAGATTCATTGAGTTCTTTTTGGATTCTATATTGTCTGCATGTCAAGAGCCAACTGGCACACTATGTTTCATGAAAGTCATACTACAATCTGGTTCATTACTGGAATCCAGAAACCACACAGTATCACCTAAACTGACCAAAGTTCTGACTAGCAGTTCTAGTAGAACCACTCAGAACAACTAGCCCATCATAAAATGGAGCTAAAAATGTCTGATTTTACTTTGGTTTGTGAAACAGAGCCGACATTAATATGTAGACATCTTATTCTGGAGGAATTCCTTGACAGCAATACAAGCAGCTGTTCTTGTCAAGGAAATCATTTAATAGCCACAAATCTTGCAGCTTCTTATAGAGAGCTAGTGGGAAGAAAAGTGAGTCTATAGCCAAGTCATTAAGCCAGTAATGTAGGTAAAAGACAGCTTTTCTTTTCAAGGTCTTAAAAGCGTGTATCTCAACCCACTAGTACTGTTGGCTGAAGTGTTATGAAGTGTTCATCATTTTTTCCAACATTAGTGAAATTAGGGGAATTTAAAATCTTGGATATCACTGCATGAAGATGTCAGCACATCTATATCCCAGTGTGTAGATTCAGTTGTAAGTCCCTAACTATTACCTAGCTACCATGATATCTCTATAAAACATAGATCTCTTGTGCAGGAATATACAATTTTTTTACTGTGTATGCTTCTGCCCATGATCTTTCTATAAAAGATGGTCTGTTCCAGAATGAGAAAGTCACTATGAGTTGCAGCATGCTTCTTTATAGATGATCAGAGCTGGAGAAAAATATGGCTTGTATCATCTGTTATATTAAGACCCCACAACCTTGTTAGATTAATTTGTGAAATTATTTTTCGGTTTCAGATTGTCAGTAGGGATTGATATAGGTACATATAGGTACATGATATAGGCACATGAAGTGTCTGTGACTTCAGGAGGACCACACACGCAGTGGTAGAGCTGGAAGTTAATAAAATTTGTATTACTGGTTAGCTATTAAACATGTTATTCTTTATCTCCTTTTATACCTTTCTCTATGAAATAATTAATTCTTACAGAAGAGAGTATTCATGTGAAGGAAGCATGATATAACATTTAGGGTTTAAGATTTCTCCACTATATGTCTATTTATTTTCTGAAGTCTTTGTGTGATCTCAGCTGGCACTTCTTAAACAAATGTCATTTGTCTTTTCTGCACTAAGGTGGTTTTATCTTTAATTCCAGACTGAGTCTCCCACTGTTTGATCATTTTGTTCATCATCTACTTTGTACTGCTGTCCTAAGTAACAGCTAGGACAATGGAAAAAAGGATTTATACTTGGTTTCCTTATGTAGCAAAATTAATACAATGAGTAATAGCTCAGATAAATAATTTTTAATAAGATTTTGTAGTATTGAAGATCAAGCAGGACAAATATTAAATGAACATTTGATTATGTAAAAAATATTCCAGTGAAGTAGCTGTGTTTCCCATTTATTAACTTGATGCTGAAACTATGGCAACATAATATCCTGACTTGCTCAACTAGGAGTAACTGTAGGAGTAGTTCTGAAAAGTAGGTCTCATCTTTTTGTGAAAAATTATGAATGTTAAAGACATACATCATTCTCTAGCAATTAATCAAGTATCCAGTGAATAACTGTCAGTTCTCCATACTTTGCTGCATACAAAATCATGCCAAATCATCCAGATTAGGGTGATGAGGTCAAAATACTTTTTTGTCCCAAGTATATTGAGAACACACATGTAGAAATTGCCCTAGCTACCAAACAGACTGAAGAGAAGGTAACTTCCATCGAAGGAGCTGCACATCCATTTTAAAGTAACATCTTAATTCACATTAACTAGTGTCCAGAATTTTATGTTCTAGCTGCATGTCCACATTTCTAAGAATACACGTAATGTTTATCAGAGTGAACTCTGATCCCAATTACCTAGTACTGATAAAATAATTTATATTTCTAAGATAAAAGATGCTATGTATGGGCAAATGAATTATATAGTCATCATCTTTTCCAATACTTAAACGTTTGGAGATTATATCTGAACATTCTAAGTCTCCTGTGGTGATTCTTGTGAGACATTCTGCTTGGTGTTTTATCACATACTGCAGTGGTAAGAGTTCAGTCAGTGAAGTGCTAGAATTCAGAAATTGGGAAATAAAAAATAAAAACAACCTCTCCAAATTGTGAAGAATAGACTCTTCTCTAAGAGAAGCATGACACAGAAGGATTCTGCTCCCATATATCAACTGAATAATTTGGAAATCCATGGGGAATCACCACATTTATGGTTAGTCCACCAAGAGAATGCCCGGTAGTGTAATTTGATTGATGAGTACCTAAGATTATTTCTTTTATTTTTGCCCATGTGCATTCAGAAATAGGTTGATGCTAGAAAAGTGGTCAGAAAACCCTAAAGGTCCATAAACAAAAAGAAAAAAGGAGTCTGGGAAAGCATAAAGGAATAAATTGATTGATGTTCTATGTTAAAAAGATAAATGGTGTTCTATTTGATCAGTGATCCTGAAACCAGATGAGTAATATCAGGCTGATTGACTTTATATTCGAGGCCCTCAGAGCAGCTTAACCTGTTCATTCCACCTGTAATAATTTCTTGGGAAAAGTTTTTGTTCCTCCACCTCTTATCCATTGAGTTATATCTTACCTGGTTTGAAAAGTTGTTTGATCGAAAAAAAGTTTTGAAGAGCAACTCTCAGGGACAGGAAATTAGAAAATCATTGTGAACAGGGTCCATCTTATTTTAACAACCTGCTAAAAGCTATGATTTGCATGCTTTTTGATAGCATTTCTGGGGTTTATATTTTATTAAGGTATAATTAGTATATTGTATCTCTTAAATCAGCATCAAAGTGCAAAAATATTTTGAGACTTGTAAATTTATATTTATTTTATTTGTAAAATATATTTTTAATTGACATACATAAAGTCATGACAGTCTGCCACTGTCAATGTTTGTGTCAAGGTTTAACCCCAGCTGGCAACTAAGTACCACACAGCCGCTCCCTCGTTCCCCCTGGTGGGATGGGGGAGAGAATAGGAAGGGTAAAAGTGAGAAAACTTGCGGGCTGAGATAAAGAGAGTTTAATAGGTAAAGCAAAAGCCATGCACACAAGCAAAGCAAAATAAGGAGTTCATTCACTACTTCCCATTGGCAGGCAGGTGTTCAGCCATCTCCAGGAAAGCAGCGCTCCATTACATGTAACGGTTACTTGGGAAGACAATCACCATCATTCCAAAAGTCCCCCACTTCCTTCTTCTTCCCCCAACTTTGTAAGCCGAGCATGACATCATACAGTATGGAACATCCCTTTGGTCAGCTGGGGTCAGTTGTCTTAGCTGTGTTCCCTCCCAACTTCTTGTGCACCCCCAGCCTACTCGCTGGTGGGGTGGTGTGAGAAGCAGAAAAGGTCTTGGCTCTAAGTGCTGCTCAGCAATAATGAAAACATCTCTGCATTATCAATACTGTTTTCAGTACAAATCCAAAACATAGCCCCATACTAGCTACTATGAAGACAATTAGCTCTATCTCATCCAAAATCAGCACAGTTATGTAGAATACAAAACTTATCTCTAAAGTGATGGAGAAAGAGAAAATGAATGAAGAGCTCTCACTGCACTTACTACTGCTATTTTTACATGCTTATAAGTAAGTCTAAGATTGCCAAAGATGAAGCAGGACCTATATTAGATGTAAGACTGATTAAATAAAATATATTTCCAATAAATTAACTGTACTTTCCCCTTTTATTATCTTCTCTGGATGCTGAAACTATGTCAACATGATATAGATTGCCTCTAACCAAATCTAAAAAAAGGCTAATTGTGCTATATCAGTCACTTCTGTAGTTCTAAAATAAGATGATGATGGACTTTGTCATTAGTGAAGAGCAAAAATAATGTGTTTGGCCTGGAGTACAGAACTTTCCTGTTAATGAAGAAATTGATACTTACCACATGTTAATGAGCTAAGATGGACTGTCAGCTGGTCTTTGAGAAAGAGGTAATATAGCACAAGAAAAATTCAGGAGAACAGGCAACTGTCCTCACCACAGCCATGGGCTACAGAGAATAATGCAAAGTGACAAAAGCAATTAAGGAAGCTAAGGAGCTGATAGTTGGGGAAACAGTTAAGGCAGATGTCTCATATAATTCCTAAGCATGTCTAGAATATTCTGAGGAACATATATATACTATATAATAAATAATAAACTATATATATCCATGCACACATCTAATGTGAAATCAAGCCAGTGGTGGTGCAATTTTCCCTAGTTTCTTTAATAGAAAACCAAAATTTATAAAATATATATTATATACATATATTATGTATAACTACTATACTACTATATATAACATAGTATATGTATATAATATGTAGGTTACATACTATATAGTATATAGTATAATAAATATTTCATATATATAATATGTAGAGGTGTGTATATATATACTCACATATTCATTTACTTATGTGGTTGAGTCAATTTTGCAAGTAGTGGATCCTTATAAATCATTTATTGCTTCAGACTGCAATATATTTACCACATATTGAGCCATAATTGTAGAAAGACCATGTCTCTAGATAACTGCAAAATGTAAATGCTTATGGTAATAAGGTTATCCAATATCTGTATTAATATACTATATTGGATATTGTCTACCTTGACTTCAGCAAGGCTTTTGACACTGTCTGCCACAACATGCTCATAGGGAAGTTCGGGAAGTGTGGCTTAGATGAGTGGACAGTGAAGTGGATTGATAACTGGCTGAATGGCAGAGCTCAGACAGTTGTGGTCAGCGGTGCTGAGTCTAGTTGGAGGTCTGTAGGTAGTGGTGTTCCCCAGGGGTCAGTACTGGGTCCAGTCTTGTTCAACTTATTCATTAATGATCTAGATGAAGGGACTGAGTGTACACTCAGAAAGTTTGCTGATGACACAAAACTGGAAGGAGTGGCTGATACACCAGAAGGCTGTGCTGCCGTTCAGCATGACCTGGACAGGCTAGAAGGCTGGGCAGAGAGGAACCTCATGAAGTTCAACAAAGGCAAGTGTAGGGTCCTGCACCTAGGGAGGAATAACTCCATGCACGGGTACAGGCTGGGGGTTTACCTGCTGGAAAGCAGGTCTGTGGAGAAAGACCTGAGAGTTCTGGTGGCCAACAAGTTCACCATGAGCCAACAATGTGCCCTTGTGACCAAGAAGGCCAATGGTATCCTGGATTGCATGAGGAAGAGTGTGGCCAGCAGGCCGAGGCAAGTTATCCTCCCCCCCTACACTGCCCTAGTAAGGCCACAGCTGGAGCACTGTGTCTAGTTCTGGGCCCCCCAGTTCAAGAAAAATAAGGAACTACTGAAGAGAGTCCAGCGGAGGGCTATAAAGATTATTAGAGGACTGGAGCATCTCCCTTGTGACGAGAGGCTGAGGGAGCTGTGTCTGTTTGGCCTGGAGAAGAGAAGACTGAGGGGGGACCTTATCAATACTTACAAATACATTAGGGCAGGTGTTCAAGAAGATGGGGCCAGATCTTCTCAGTGGTGCCCAGTGACAGGACAAAGGGCAACGGGCACAAACTGAAACATGGGAAATTCCATCTGAAAATGAGAAAAAACTTCTTTACTTTGAGGGTGACAGAGCACTGGAACAGGCTTCCCAGGGAGTCTGTGGAGTCTCCTTCTCTGGAGATATTCAAGACCCACCTGGACACAACCCTGTGCAACATGCTCTAGGAGAACCTGCTTTGGCAGGGAGTTGGACTCGATGATCTCCAGAGGTCCCTTCCAGCCCTAACCATTCTGTGATTCTGTGATTCTGTGATTTAGTGTTAAAAGATTACAGTTGTGAAGTATGACTTGTAAGTGCCTTTATGCTTATGGAAGATAAGTTGTAGTTGTCTGAAAAAGAGTGATTTTATTACATTGAGTAGACTAAATTAGTTTTAAAAATACAGGGATTATAAAGGTCTTCATAAAAATATGGTATGATTTTTTTTTAAGCAGAATTAGAAAATACAGTAGTAACTCCCCCATTATGTGGCAGAACTATGGACCAATACAATGTAAGTAACACTTGAAGCTGTTTCAGTTGGAATTCATCAGTGTTAAAGACTGAAAGCTAAAGCTGTAATTTCACATGATGTTTAAAGAAATACCTCATAAACAATAGGAAAAAAGATGCTGTATCAAATGCCATAACATTAATAGACACTTACAATGAACTTAGTTGTTAGTAGCCTTGTATCTTAAAAAAGCTTAAAACTTTTTAAAGACCTTTTCAGTCTGGTAACATAATTCTATGCTTCATGCCTTAATTCCATGTTTTCATTCTAACAATTAATTTCATTACACCACAATAAAAATAACCAGCTATATGTAACTCTGTCCTTTATCATGGTTCTTGTTACTTCTGTGGGTAAGACCTGGATACCTGCCTAGGTGGGCTGTCATGACCCTGGCATAGTTAGCTTTATTTTGTCAACTAACCTTAGATTTGAGAAAGATGCAAGAGATCTTAACCTTACTCTCATACAGCACAGAAGTATGATGCAATAGAAACTAATGCGCTACATGCCTTATTTTATTTATTCTCTCAGTCCTTCAGCATACCAGGACTAGGTTATCAGAAAATAAAACAAAATGCTTTCTGTCTCCATGTGCAAAACTGGCACAATTTGGTACTTAATGACAAAGCATTAGCCTCTTTACAGTGCTTTTACTGCTCCTTCCTTAGCAAGCACAAAAGGTGAAAAACTAAAAGAAAAAGGATAAAAAAACCATTAATATCAGCCAAACCCTTCCCTACTTGACACCTCTAAAGAGTGGACAGATAATACATCTGCTGTAGGACTTGATGATCTTAAGGGTCTTTTCCAACCTAAATGATTTTATGATTCTATGCTGTTGGGCAACATGAGCAAGATGCAAGAATTCTGGTAAGTCCATACAGCATTTATAAGTGATACAGTAATATGGATCCCAAAGGGGAGCAGATTGTCAGTTCTGCTTCCTAGTCATAGAAAGGTCCATGAAAGTCACTAAGAAAACACTTAATTCAATTCTGGAGAGGGTTTTGAAAGTTTAGAGTGTTTAGTGTTAAGGGAAGATGTGTCCAGCTAGAATCACATTCTGCATGTTACTCTCCTGAGAACACTTGCTGTCCACAAATACCTCTAGCCCTTGACTTGGAGAGTCTGGTAGCTGAGACTCTCTAAGTATTAAATAAAGCTAACAGGTTTCTGGCAGTATTGTGCTGACATTTAAATTTTCTTTATGAAGTATTTCTATTTTGACAGAGAAACAAATTCTGGGAAAAAAAAAAGGTTTTGTGAAAATGTTTTAACTATCTCTACTAGCCACTTCTCTGTTGAGGAGATAAGGCGATATAACTCATGTTAGACATTCAAACAAAATTATAAATTCTCAGAAATAAAATATATGTATAAAACTCTCAGTCTTTCTTTCTAGTCCATTTTTTTTCAGCTTTAAGCTCAGACTCTTCTGGACTGTTCTGCAATAATGGCAAGCTGCAGTTATCATAGCCAGGAATATGACAATGGGGTAGGAAAAAGTTTCAAACGAACCATTGAAGTAGTTCATTCTCAATCACAGAATCATAGGTTTATATGATCATAGACCAATTCAAGTTGCAAGGTACCTAAGGAGCTTTCTATTCCAGCCTCTTGCTCAAAGCAGGGTCAGCTCTGAGGTCAGTCCAGATTTTATCCAATTGGGTCTTAAAAACCTTCAGGAATAGAAACTGCAAAACCCTCCTTGGTAACCTCTTTCACTGCCTGACTGTCTTCATGGGGAAAATGTTTTTCTCTGTGTTAAGTTGGAGCCCCTCCCTTATGAATTTTGCCTGTTGTTTCATGTCTTCCTGTCGTGTACTGCTGCAAAGATTTTGGCTCTGTCTTCATGGAATCAAAGAATGGTTTGGGTTGGAAGGGACCTTAAAGATCATCTAGTTCCAACATCTCTTCCACAGGCAGGGACACCTTTCCTCTAGACCAGGATGCTCAAAGCCTCATCCAACCTGGCCTTAAACACAGCCAGGGAGGGGGCAGCCACAACCTCTCTGGGCAACCTGTGCCAGTGTTTCACCACCCTCATAGGAAAGAATTTCTTCCTAATATCTAATCTAAATCTCCCCTTTTTTAGCTTAAAACCATTCCCCCTCATCCTATCACTACTTGCCCTTGTAAAAAGCCCATCTCCTGCTTTCCTACAGGCCCCCTTCAGGTACTGGAAGGCTGCTAGAAGGTCTCCCCACAGCCTTCCATTCTCCAGGCTGAACAACCCCAACTCTTTCAGCTTGTCTTCATAGGAGAGGTGCTCCAGCCCTCTGATCATCTTCGTGGCCCTCCTCTGGACTCGCTCCAACAACTCCATGTCCTTCTTATACTGGGGGCCCCAGAGCTGGATGCAGTACTCCAGGTGGGGTCTCACGAGAGCGGAGTAAAGGGGCAGTATCACCTCCCTCGACCTGCTGGCTGCGCTTCTCTTGATGCAGCCCAGGATACGGTTGGCTTTCTGGGCTGCAAGCACGCACTGCCAGCTCATGTTGAGCTTGTCACCAACCATCACCCCCAAGTCCTTCTCCTCAGGGCTGCTCTCAATTCGTTCTCCGACCAGCCTGTATTTGTGCTTGGGATTGCCCCCACCCACATGCAGGACCTTGCACTTGACCTTGTTGAACTTCATGCAGTTCAAACAGGCCCAGCTCTCAAGCCTGTCAAGGTCCCTCTGGATGGCATACCTTCCCTCCAGCGTGTCGACCACACCGCACAGCTTGGTGTCATCGACAAACTTGCTGAGGGCGCACTCAATGCCACTGTCCATGTCACCGACAAAGATGTTAAACAGGACCGGTCCCAATACTGACCCCTGTGGAATGCCACTTGTCACTGGTGTCCACTTGGACATTGAGCCGTTGACTGTAACTCTGAGTGTGACCATCCAGACAATTCTTTATCCACCGAGTGGTCCATCCATCAAGTCCATGTCTCTCCAATTTAGAGACAAGGATGTCATGTGGGACAGTGTCAAATGCTTTGCATAAGTCCAGGTAGATGACAACAGTTGCTCTTCCCCTATCCACCAGTGCTGTAACCCCGTCGTAGAAGGCCACCAAATTTGTCAGACATAATTTCACATGATTTGACCTTGGTGAAGCCATGTCTCTCCAATTTAGAGACAAGGATGTCATGTGGGACAGTGTCAAATGCTTTGCATAAGTCCAGGTAGATGACAACAGTTGCTCTTCCCCTATCCACCAGTGCTGTAACCCCGTCGTAGAAGGCCACCAAATTTGTCAGACATAATTTCACATGATTTGACCTTGGTGAAGCCATGTTGGCTGTCACCAGTCACCTCCTTGACTACCATGTGCCTCAGTATAGTTTCCAAGAGGATCTGCTCCATGATCTTGCCAGGCACAGAGGTGAGACTGACTGGCCTGCATTTCCCTGGATCTTCCTTTTTCCCCTTCTTGAAGATGGGGGTTATGTTTCCCCTTTTCCAGTCAGTGGGAACTTCACCAGACTACCACGACTTCTCAAAAATGATGGATAGCGGCTTAACAACTTCATCCGCCAGTTCCCTCAGGACCCGTGGATGCACCTCATCAGGTCCCATGGACTTGTGCATCTTCAGATTCCTTACATGGTCTCAAACCTGATCTTCTCCTACAGTGGGTGGTTCTTCATCCTTCCAGTCCCTGCCTCTGCCTTCTGCAACTTGGGTGGTGGGGCTAGAGTACTTGCCGGTGAAGACTGAGGCAAAAAAGTCATTGAGTACCTCAGCCTTCTCCATATCTTGGGTAACCAGGTCTCCCATTTCCTTCCGGAGAGGGCCCATGTTTTCCCTAGTATTCTTTTATCACTGACATACCTATAGAAGCATTTCTTGTTGTCCTTGACATCCCTGGCCAGATTTAATTCTATCAGGGCTTTATCTTTCCTAACCGGGTACCTGGCTGCTCAGACAATTTCCCTGTATTCCTCCCAGGCTACCTGCCCTTGCTTCCACCCTCTGTAGGCTTCCTTCTTGTGCCTGAGTTTATCCAGAAGCTCCTTCTTCATCCATGCAGGCCTCCTGGCGTTTTTGCCTGTCTTCCTCTTTGTCAGGATGCATCACTCCTGAGCCTGGAGGAGGTGTCCTTGAATACTAACCAGCTTTCTTGGGCCCCTCTTCCCTCCAGGGCTTTATCCCCAGGGACTTTCCCAAGCAGGTCCCTGAAGAGAGTCAAAGTCTGCTCTCCTGAAGTCCAGGGTGGTGAGCTGGCTGCGCACCCTCCTTGCTGCCCTATGGATCTTGCACTCCACCATTTCATGGTTGCTGCAGCCAAGGCTACCCTTGAGCTTCACGTCCCCCACCAGCCCCTCCTTGTTGGTGAGAACAAGGTCCAGCATGGCACCTCTCCTCGTCGGCTCCTCTATCACTTGGAGAAGGAAGTTGTCATCCACGCATACCAGGAACCTCCTGGATTGCTTGTGCCCACTTGTGTTGTTCTTCCAAAAGATGTCAGGGTGGTTGGAAGTCCCCCAAGAGGACCAGGGCCTGTGAATGTTTGACTACATCTATTTGTCTGTAGAGGGCTTCATCAGCTTGGTCTTCCTGGTCAGGTGGCCTGTAGCAGATGCCCACTATAATGTCTCCCGTCCCTGCCTTCCCTTTAATCTTGACCCATAAGCTTTCCGTCAGCTCCTCCTCCATCCCCAGACAGAGCTCCACGCCCTCAGATTGATCGTTGACATAGAGTGCAACACCCCTTCCTCGTCTCCCCTGCCTGTCCTTCCTAAAAAGCCTGAGGAAGCAATCTAGGAGGTTCCTAGAATGTGTGGAGGACAACTTCCTCGTGCAAGTGGTAAATGAGCCCACTAGAGGAGGGGCCCTGCTTGACCTGTTGTTTGTGAACAGGGAGGGACTAGTGGGAGATGTGAGGGTCGGTGGCCGTCTTGGGAATAGTGACCATGAAATGTTAGAGTTTTCGATAGTGGGGGAAGTAAGGAGGGGCAAGAGCAGAACTTCTGCCTTAGATTTCTGCCGGGCAGACTTTAGCCTGTTTAAGAGGCTGGTGGACAGAGTCTCTTGGGAGTCGGTCCTGAAGGGCAAAGGAGTCCAGGAAGGTTGGACGTGCTTTAAAAAGGAATTGCTAAATATTCAGGAGCAGGCTGTCTCGGTGTGTAGGAAGACAAGCCGTCGGGGAAAAAGACCAGCCTGGTTAAACAGAGAACTCAGGCTAGAACTTAAGGAAAAAAAGAGGGCCTATTTGCTCTGGAAGAAGGGTCAGGTAACTTGGGAGGTCTATAGGGACGTGGCCAGGTCGTGTAGGGAGAAGATTAGAAGGGCCAAAGCTCAATTAGAGCTTGATTTGGCTGCTACAGTCAAAGACAACAAAAAAAGCTTCTACAAATATGTTAACAGCAAAAGGAGGGTCAAGGAGAGCCTCCAGCACTTGCTGAATGAGGAGGGTAGTGTAGTGTCAGGGGATGAGGAAAAGGCAGAGGTGCTCAATGCCTTCTTTGCCTCGGTCTTTAATGTCAAGACAGGTTGTCCTCAGGAGACTCAGCCCCCAGAGCCTGAAGTCAGGTGCGGAGGGCTGTGTGAACCTCCCATAATCCAGGAGGAGACAGTTAGTGACGTGCTGTGCCAGTTGGACACCCACAAGGCTATGGGCCTGGATGGGATTCACCCCAGAGTAATGAAGGAACTGGCAAATGATCTTGCCAAACTACTCTCGATTATCTACTGGCAGTCCTGGTTAACTGGAGAAGTTCCAGCTGACTGGAAATTAGCAAATGTAACGCCCATCTACAAGAAGGGTCAGAAGGATGATCCAGGGACCTATAGGCCTGTCAGCCTGACCTCGGTGCCAGGCAAGGTGATGGAACAGATCATCCTGAGTGCCATTACAACAGCACATGCAGGACAATCGGGGCATCGGGGCCAGCCAACATGGATTCATGAAAGGCAGGTCCTACTTGACCCACTTGATCTCCTTCTATGACCAAGTGACCCACTTAGTAGATGAGGGCAGAGCTGTGGATGTAGTCTATCTAGACTTCATTAAGGCATTCGACACTGTCTCCCACAGCATCCTCCTAGATAAACTGGCTGCCCGGGGCTTGGATGGGTGGACTCTTCAATGGGTTAAAAACTGGCTGGATGGTCGAGCCCAGAGAGTGGTGGTGAATGGGGCAAAGTCCAACTGGCAGCCGGTCACTAGAGGTGTTCTCCAGGGCTCGGTTCTGGGGCGGGTGCTGTTCAATATCTTTATAGATGATCTAGATGTAGGGATTGAGTGCACCCTCAGTAAATTTGCAGATGACACCAAGCTGGGTGGGAGTGTTGATCTGCTGGAGGGTAGGAAGGTTCTACAGAAGGATCTGGAGAGGTTAGATAGATGGGCCGAGACCAATGGCATGAGGTTCAACAAGAACAAGTGCCGCGTCTTACACTTCGGCCACAACAACCCCATGCAGCTCTACAGGCTGGGGGAAGAGTGGTTAGAAAGCGGCCCGGTGGAAAGAGACCTGGGGGTGCTGATCGACAGCCAGCTAAACATGAGCCAGCAGTGTGCCCAGGTGGCCAAGAAGGCCAATGGCATCCTGGCCTCTAGTAGGAATAGTGTAGCCAGCCGGTCTAGGGAAGTGATCGTCCCTCTGTACTCGGCACTAGTGAGGCCGCACCTTGAATACTGTGTTCAGTTGTGGGCCCCACACTTCAAGAAAGATGTTGAGGTGTTGGAGCGAGTCCAGAGGAGGGTGACCAAGCTGGTGAAGGGTCTGGAGGGTATGACCTATGAGGAATGGCTGAGGGAGCTGGGGTTGTTTAACCTGGAGAAGAGGAGGCTCCGAGGTGACCTTATTGCAGTTTACAACTACCTGAAGGGAGGTTGTAGTGAAGTGGGAGTCGGCCTCTTCTCCCGGGCAACTAGCGATAGGACAAGAGGACATAGCCTCAAGCTTTGCCAGGGGAGGTTCAGGTTGGACATTAGGAAGAATTTCTTCTCAGAAAGGGTCATTAGACATTGGAATGGGCTGCCCAGGGAGGTGGTGGAGTAACCATCTCTGGATGTGTTTAAGAAAAGACTGGACATGGCATTTATTGCCATGGTCTAGTTGTCAGGGTGGTGTCAGGGCAATGGTTGGACTCGATGATCCCTGAGGTCTCTTCCAACCTGATTGATTCTGTGATTCTGTGCTTCCACTCTGAAAAAGTGGAACAACATGACAAGGAAAATAGAGTATATTTGGGAATAGAGACATATATTTCGCTAGCTGCTTCGTTTAGCCTTTTCCTGTGAAGTACTCAAGGAAAGGCAACTCAGCAGGACTACAAGAATATTGTGAGGTTATACAGGAAGAGAAATAGAAGGGCCAAAGCCCAACTCGAATTTAAGCTGGCTACTGCTGAAAAAAAAAAAAAATGTTTCTATAGATACATTAACAAAAAAAAAACGAGGAATAAGGACAATCTCCATATTTTATTGGATGGGAGGGCAACATAGTGACACAGGATAAGAAAAAAAATGAGGTACTTATTGCTGCCTTTGCCTCAGTCTTTAGCAGTAAGACCAATTGTTCTTCAGGTAGCCAGCCCCCTGAGCTGGAAAACAGGGATGGAGAGCAGAATGAAGCCCCCGTAATTCAAGGGGAAATGGTTAGCGACCTGCTACACCACTTAGACACACACAAGTATATGGGGCTGGATGAGTTCCACCCAAGGGTACTGAGGGAGCTCGCAGAAATCCTCACCAAGCATCATTTACCAGCAGTCCTGGCTAATCGTGGAGGTCCCAGTTGACTGGAGATTAGCGAATGTGATTCCCACCTACAAGAAGGACCAGAAGGAGGATCTGGGGAACTACGGGCCTGCGAGTCTGACCTTGGTGCCGGGGAAGGTTATGGAGCAGATCATCATGAGTGCCATCACGCAGCATGTAGAGGAGAACGAGGCGATCAGGCACGGTCAGCAAGGATTTTTGAAAGGCAGGTCCTGGTTCACTAATCCGACCTCCTTCTGTGAGATTGTGACCCGCTTAGTGGATGAGGGAAAGGTTGTGGATGTTGTCTACCTAAACTTTAGTAAAGCCTTTGACACCATTTCCCATAGAATTCTTCTGGAGAAAATGGCTGCTCATGGCTTGCGTGGGCATACTCTTCGCTTGGTAAAAAAATAGTTGGATGGCCGGGTCCAAAGAGTTGTGGTAAATGGCATTAAATTGAGTTGGCATACAGTCACAAGTGGTATTCCCAAGGGCTCAGTACTGGGGCCCATTCTTTTAAATATCTTTATCAATGATCTGGGTGAGGAGATCAAGTGCACCCTCAGTAAATTAACGACAACAGCAAGTTGGGTGGGAGTGTTGATCTGCTTGAGGGTAGGAAGGCTCTGCAGAGGGATCTCAACAGGCTGGATCAATGGGCTGAAGCCAGCTGTATGAGGTTCAACAAGGCTAAGTGTTGCGTCTTGCACTTGGGCCACAACAACCCCATGCACCGCTACAGGCTTAGGGAAGAGTGGCTGGAAAGCTGCCTGGTGGAAACGGACCTGGGGATGTTGATCTATGGCCGGCTGAATATGAGTCCAGGTGGCCAAGAAGGCCAACAGCATCCTGGCTTGTATCAGAAATAGTGTGGCCAATGGGATTAGGAAAGCGACTGTCCACATGAACTCAGCACTGGTGAGGTCACATCTCAAATACTGTGTTCAGTTTTGGGCCCCTTACTACAATAAAGACATTGAGGTGCTCGAGAGAGTCCGAAGAAGGGCAACAAAGCTGGTGAAGTGTCTGGAGAACAAGTCTTATGAGGAGCGGCTGAGGAAACTGGGGTTGTTTAGTGTGGAGAAAAGGAGGCTCAGAGGAGACCTTACTGCTCTCTACAAGTACCTTAAAGGAGATTGTAGTGAGGAGGGTGTTCGTCTCTTTGCCCATGTAACAAGTGATAGGACAAGATGAAACAGCCTCAAGTTGCACCAGGGGAGGTTTAGATTGGATATCAGGAATAATTTCTTCACTGAAAGAGTTATCAAGCACTGGAACAGGCTGCCCAGGGTAGCGGTTGAGTCACCATCCCTGGAGGTATTTAAAAGACGAGTAGATGTGTTACTTAGGGACATGGTTTAATGGTGGACTTGGCAGTGCTAGGTTTACAGTTGGACTTGATTGTTTTAAAGGTCTTTCTCAACCTAAATGGTTCTATGACTCTATTATTCTATGCAAGAAGAGCATGTGAGCTAAACTGCCCAGAGGAGTATCTCCAACTGCTTACATGACTGCACACAAAGTACCATGAAAAAGAAGATTAAAATATCTTTCAAATCTTGCTACTAGATCCATTAGACTGTCAACCCTCATAATAAATTCTTCTGTTTTCCAAGTGATGTTATTTTTAAAAATCTACCTGATTAAAATTATCCACTTTCTAAACAAATTTATTGACTATTCCAATATTGTAATAAACAAAATAGAACAAAAAGAATAAAAAAAAAAGAAAGAGAATTCGTAGCTTAATGAGTTATACACTGCATTTGCATAGTCTTATGCATCACTGAGAGCTTGGGTAAGACTTACTCAAAATTTCTTCATGGAAAGGGTTATCAAGCATTGGAACAGGCTGCCCAGGGAAGTGGTTGAGTCACCATCCCTGCAGGTATTTAAAAGGCATGTAGATGTGGTGCTTAGGGCCATGGTTTAGTGGTGGACTTGGTAGTATTAGGTTAACAGTTGGACTCAATGATCTTAAAGGTCCTTTCCAACCAAAACAATTCTATGATTCTATGATTAAGCTTTAGAGGAACCTATGCAAAAGTAGGCAACAGAGAAACACTATAGAAACAGCTCAGAAGAAAAAGAAAAAAAAGGACCCACAAAAAAACAATGAACAACTGATATTTTTTTTCTATCATTTTACTGTTGTGACTGTAGTGTAATTCTGTCTATTCCGATCACCCATGTTTTTATCTGGTTCTTGAGCTGGTGGCATGTGAAAGCTATATAATATTATATGAAAACAAGCACACGAGTTAGACACAGTCCTGGAGATAGAGGTTTCCACACAGAATATATGGCATGTTTTACTAAATAATTAAGAGCATTTTCTTTTAGGAAAACAAGGAACTTAAAATGCTTTAAATGCTCTAAATTAAAAAAATTGTTAGACAAACAACAAAGTTATTAAACAAAATACAGCAGAATAAGGAGCCAAATTCACTAGCTGTATTGCAGGAGTTTTTATCACTTTTTCTGTAGTTCTCCCTCAAATGTTGAAGATAGGATGAACTATTCATGTAAGATAATGCATTTCTATCACTAATCTCTAATATATCAGGCAAATATATTAATAAATCCTGCTGCACAGTGAAAAGGTGGGAAGAAAAACACCTTTAGTGAGTTGTGCACGGATTGTGAGAACTAAGATGGGTGAAGGGATGTATTTTTCCTGTTTCTTTAAGCTGTTGACCATTGAGGCTTATTTTTGTAGTGTCAACAGACAGGCACAGAGCATGAAAAATGTGTCAATGATATTGGATGGGGCTGAAGTACTTCAAAAGGAGGTTTTGCCTCCAAAAGAAAGGGGAATTTGATTAATTTTCTGTTTACGTATAATTATTCATTCTGTACACACTGTGATGCCCAGCTGAGGGAGGTCTGAAATTTCAAGAACATGAGTTATTGTGAATAGTTCATAAAAATCAAGGGACGTATTGTCTAAGACAGGAAGTATTAGGGCTCATCTGACACAGTGAAATCAAACAGTCTAAAGAAGATGTTCTTGTCTGGTTTGACTCTGGCACTCATTATATGTAGGGCAACACAGCGTTGTACATCTTTGATGTCTCTGCAGGCTAAACATAGATTTGCTTGTTGTTGTCATCAGGAGCATAAACCATCCACAAGAAGAATAAAGCAACTTTAGTTTTCACTTTACCGCTTTTTAGAGCATATCAATTAGGAAAGAGTGCTGAGAAAATATATTTATACTGTATGATTTTTACCAGAAGTAATTACACCAAATCAAATTAGAAAGAAAATAGATGTAATTAAACTGTCTCATGAAATACTTATTTACAGAACTAAAAGAGTAAAAAACCACATATTATATGCTAGAGATGTTGCTTTTTCATGTTTTCTGTTTGGATTATCTTGCAGTACAGTTTCTTGTCCCTTTTTGTCCCTGACAAAAAGCTGACATTTCACTAATTGCTCTTTAACTGACAGCCTACATATACACCACTTTAGAAAACACACAGGCTGGGTTTAGATGGCTTTTTGAGTGCTTGATTATACTCCTAGCCAAACGCACCTCTTGGCAGATCTCACCACTGAAGAACAGATGAAGAGTCAGCAGGTAGAAACCATGAGTCCCTGATATCCCTCTGTGGGGAAAGCCCACACATACCTTACTTGCAATGTGTATGCAGCACATCTATCAGTCCTTGCAGTCAAATCCTATGGCCTGTTGGGCAGATGGCATGGTGACAAAGGCTTTCCCGGAAAGGCCCCATATGTGTGCAACAAAGGCTGATGTTGTAAACAGAATTTTGGAAGTGTGCATTCTCCATTGCTCTGCTTGCGATTTCTCAGTAGTGAAAGGACCAGACAAAACACCGGTCAAAGAATACATTGTCTTTGGTCCAATATTCTATCTATCTCAAGTTTTTCATTTAACACAGGGAGAACTGCAACATTTTGAAACCAACAAACTCTGCTACCAGAAAAGCAAAAAATTAATGATATTGTGTGTTGCTTTTGCATAGAAAAGATTAAAAGATCCATGGTAAACAACTACCACAGCTTTTCCTTCTGAGTCAGAAGTCCAAACAACATGACAGAGGAAGTTTGACTGTGGAGTTTTTGTGAGTTTTTTGGCTTTTTTTTTTTTATTTTTAATCTTCCCTGACTGAGTAATCTTTTCTGGGAAGACAGATCTTTTGTTTTGCTTCGCCTAGGTGTGACCCTGCAGGCTCTGAACTTTCATGACAGTATCTCAGCTCCTCTTGATTTCTTTCTTAGTGGGAACTGAAGAATGGTGCTGACCACCCAGAGTATTTTATAAGATTAGAGAAAAAACGATCAAGTTCAGAAAGCATAGATAGATGCATTTTTTGACTGTACGAAGAAAAGATAAATCAAACAAACAAAATATCTGTTGCAGGAAATAATGAAGAAAAAAGTTCTGGTTGCATGAACAAATGTCCCACCCTGGTTAACAGAACTGTAATTGCTCGTGTTGATTTGTCATGTCCTGTGTTCGTTACTGGCTCACACATGAAATGCTAGCAAGCTGGAGAAGACAGAGGGAAAAGCAAAGAAAGTGATTAAGTAGAGAGGGAAGGTACTTGAGGCTGAAAAATTAAGGTGTTATGGGATGACAAAGGTATAGCTGTTGCAAGTGTTTCTATCCAAAATGATTCTATGATTCTATGATGTTTCTATCCAAAACAATTCTATAATTCTATTTTGAAATAGAGGAATAATCAGTGTGATGAAAGAATTGCATCTCTAAGTTATACGAGTTCAAATTGCTGCAAGTTGCATACCCGTTAAACTCTGTTCAAGAGTGAGATTCATTTAATGATGAGGAACATTACAATTTGCAATCTTTTGGAACCATTATACTGCAAAGTACCATAAGAAAAAGATCTGCACTGGCAGGGCTATAGATATAAATTGTTTCTATCTCTGAAACATGAAACTTTGTAATTTAATTAATGTCCTCATATCAAAACTGTTGCTTTACAAAATAAGGAATAAAATAACATGTAGAGCATTTATTTGTACTCAAGATATCAAGAAATAGCTTTTATTTCAACAAATATGTGGTTCAGCATTGTTCAGGAGATGTATCAGGGAAAAATGAATTACTAACAAACAGCTGGTGGCTTTTCTGATCAAATGGTTTGACCCCCCTACAGAGAGGTATCTAAGCAATTTCAGAACTTAAGATGTCATCAGGAAAACCTTTGCTTACTGTAACTGTTAAAAAGAAATATGTAATTGAATATCAACTGCATGCCCTTGACTGGGAACATTGAAATAATTAGAATTTTTACTGTATAGATTTTTGAACATTTGTGAAACAAGAGAATATATGAAGTGGAAGCTCATAAAATATGGCATTAAAGATTTACATTGAGGCAACTATGCAATATTTCTTCACGAATTCTTCATCAATAAAGTTGATCAGAAAGTAGCATGGTTCTAAACATTCTTTCTGTATCAAAAGAACCCAACTACCTGTTTCTTCAGAGAAATTTGAAATTTTTGTTGTTGTCTGTTCCGTATGTATTGCAACATTAATGGTGGTACGTTAAACAAATTTTTCTGCCACAAATAAATCTTTACAAATTCCTCTTCCTTCTTCTCCTGTTCCCTGAAATTTTGAACAGTTGATCAAAAAAAAATAGAGAACAGCAGTGTTCCTGTTTTTTTTCAATTTTTCATATCAAAATGATTGACTGTAGTCAGCCATGTTTAGAATGCTAAAGTAAAATAAATGGATTATAGACTATTTTGAGTAATTTTGTTTGAAGAGTTTTAGAATGTTCAGTTACAATGACAAATCCCTTCAGCATTATCTCCTTTTTATTGTTATTGATATTGCTATTACTATATCACTGCATTTGCTTAAACAAATGCAGAAGTTATTAGCCAGTTTTATGTAAATGAACATTTAGGACTGTGTGAGTAGTTTATAACAAAGCACAGAAATTCATACAAAATAGCTATCAAAACACCACAATGCTGGGGTGTTACTTAAAAATTTCAGGAAGAAAATTTCTTAAATGAATACATTTTTTTTTATTTTTATTATAGTTTTTACCATAATTTTTATCATTATTTCTTATTATCACAATTTCTCTTTTTTCTGACTTTCCTTAAACAACCTATGAAATCAATGATCATTCTAAATCAAATGGTTCTGTGAGTTAACTTGTGTTAGTTTTACCCTTTACCAGTGAATTCTGAGAGAGAGGGACCCTAGCTGCTAATAATCTGAAGTAACAATTTTATGTTATACAGTGTAGATAATAATTTCATGTAAATTCATTCATCTTTCTTCATAGAGAATCACCTAATATAAAGGAGAATTAAGGATATCTCTGCCATTTTTAGGATTTATCCATAGGATTCTGCCCTTTACTGAAATAATCTGGGAAAGTTAAGGACCTAAACAAAAATTGGTCTAGATCCAGCACTGTATAATATTTCATTTGTTAATTAAAAAAATATATTAAATATCCAGTAAAGGCTGAAGATGTCACAGAGATTGGTTTGGTAACAAATAATGTGGACAGGTTACTAACACAATGATACAAATCTTACTTATTACAAGTCTACTATTCCAACAAAATGAGTTTTTAAATAGTCTTATGAGAAGAACTGGTTTGGAAAAAACCAGTAGGTCATCTCTAGAGAGAGTAAAATATTCTGCACAGTGGTGAGTTGGAATCATCATACGAAAGAGTAACATGCAATTTACTAGTGACTTAAGTCTGAGCAAGAAAAAACGATTTTGTGTTGTGCTCAAGCTACCATCTTGTTTAAAAGAAAAGACGAGTGCCAAAGCTGCAAAGCTCACAAAACCTTAATATATGACAAAGGCATATACTCTTTTAAATAGTATTGTTCTCTATAAATAACCTTAGTGCGATCTGTTCAGTGAATGAATTGATCTGTATGACTAAGGGCATCAAAACAGTACATCAGGGAAGTTTTTCAAGATGCACTGTTAAACTAAATAAAATAAATTGCTCTCCTGTAACAAAACGATTCTGCATTTTTTCAAAGCAGATTAATGTGCTGCTTTTAGGTATATCAACTAGTGCATCTTTTATTAGAAAACATACCTTGAGTGTTTTAAAAAATAAATTAAAAGGAAAATACCTTACCTTTAAGAAAAACCTTAGTAATTATCCTTGTCTTACTTGGTGTACTAATGTGCAATGGTCTTGGAAACTTCTTATTCTCTACTCACACATAATGAATGAATCAACTAATAATAGCTCTATTACTTACTAAAGACCTGACTTGAAATATGCATTTGTAAGCCAAATAATATATTAACAACTAAATAAAGCAAACTACTTCTAAAAGAATTTAACATTTAGCAAAATAGCTAATTAAATTTAGAATAAAATTATTATTTAAATAAGTGTAATGAGGATAAACAACAATGAAAAGAACCCAGCTGGATGTCAGTCTCAAAAAAAAATAGGCAAATTATATCCAATTATTGTAATAAAAGCTAAATGCCCACTTATTTTTCTAAGAAATAAGAACACAGTAATTCTGGAAAATACTTATACTGTTACACAGACAAAATGAATTAGATCTTCTTTTAAGTGCAAGATTCTCATCAACTTTTGGAGAGGATTAATGAGGAATTAACATAAAGACTGTACAGACTATATTATGATATATAGCAACCACAAGAACTGTAATGCAGCTGAATTCAAAATTTGCATTCAAAAAACTGAAAATTCTTCATTCAAACTTGTCATTTATTCATTTGTATAACCCAAATTACCTTTTGACAAAACTTTTCCACAGACTATTTATAGAACCAATATTTTCAACATGTGCTAGATTTTGTCATTCAAAGGTCCAAAGGTCCTGATAAATTTCTGCTATAGGTCTGATAAATTTCTGCTATAGGTCTGATAAATTTCTCAGGGTGTCACTCTTCTCCTAGGTGCTGTCAAACTGACTTTGCATTAGTTAATCTTCATGCTATATGCAGGTGAACCTGATTCTGATTATAAATACTTCTTGATTAAAATAGGTGTAATTGTCTTGACTTAAGTAATTTCAGTGGGGATCTATATTGCTGTGTAGAAGAGGTGACCTTGTCCCTAAAAATAATCAGACAGCTTGAGTTATTGTTGATATACACAGAAAAGTGCAGGATGTTAAAAGTTTCCATTAAGAACATTATTGTGGTCTTTGATTTACTGCTTTGTTTCATTTTACAGAACTCCTGTAAGATTCTAATTACAGAAGGAAAAATTAAAACACTCTGTCCATGAAGATAAACAATAAAAGCCTTTAGATCCTTACACTATGCCAATATTCTCTCAGTAGCAGACAGTATTAAAAGATCTGAACATAAATGCAATAAACTCTTTTTTATAATGAGAATACATTACTGGGAAATTCCACAAACATATGGTGTTAGTATTTACAAAGGTCTTGAAGAAAGCACACTGTCTCCACACTTTGTTGGATGCGGGGGAAAACATAGTGACAATGGATGAGGAAAAGGCTGAGGTACTTAATGCCTTCTTTGCCTCAGTCTTTAGCAGTAAGACCAGTTGTTTTCTGGGTACCCAGCCCCCTGTGCTGGAAGACAGGGATAGAGAGAGGAATGAAGCCCCCATAATCCAAGGGGAAATGGTTAGGGACCTGCTGCGCCACTTAGACAAACACCAGTCTATGGGGCCAGATGGGATACACCCAAGGGTACTGAGGGAGCTTGTGGAAGTGCTCACTAAGCCACTTTCTATCATTTACCAGCAGTCCTAGCTAATCGGGGAGGTCCCAGTTGACGTGGTTAGCAAATGTGATGCCCATCTACAAGAAGAGCTAGAAGAAGGATCCAGGGAACTAAAGGCCTGTGAGTCTGACCTCAGTGCTGGGGAAGGTTATGGAGCAGATAATCTTGAGTGCCATCACGCAGCATGTAGAAGAGAACCAGGCGATCACGCCTGGTCAGCATGGATTTATGAAAGGCAGGTCCTGCTTGACTAACTTGGTCTCCTTCTGTGACAAGGTGACCCACTTAGTGGATGAGGGAAAATCTGTGGATGTTGCCTACCTGCACTTTAGTAAAGCCTTTGACACCATTTCCCACAGCATTCTGCTGGAGAAACTGTCTGCTTATGGGTTGGATGGGCGTGTGCTTCACTGGGTAAAAAACTGGCTGGATGGCCGGGCCCAAAGAGTTGTGGTGAATGAAGTTAAATCTTCTTGGAGGTCAGTCACAAGTGGCGTTCCTCGGGGCTCAGTATTGGGGCCAGTTCTCTGTAATATCTTTATCAATGATCTGGATAAGACTGCATCAGAAATAGTGTGGCCAGCAGGACTAGGGGAGAGATTGTCGCTCTGTACTCAGCACTGGTGGGGCCGCACCTTGAATACTATGTTCAGTTTTGAGCCCCTCACTACAAGAAAGACATAGAGGTCCTGTAGCGAGTCCAAAGGGCAACAAAGCTGGTGAAGGGTCAGGAGAACAAGTCTTATAAGGAGCAGCTGAGGGAACTGGGGTTGTTTAGCCTGAAAAAAAGGAGGCTGAGGGGAGACCTTATTACTCCCTATAAGTACTTTAAAAGAGGTTGTAGCGAGGAGGGTGCTAGTCTCTTCTTCCAGGTAACAAGTGATAGAATGAGAGGAAATAGCCTCAAGTTGTGCCAAGGGAGGTTTAGATTGGATATTAGGAAAAAATTTCTTCACGGAAAGCGTGATCAAACATTTGAACAGGCTGCCCAGGGAAGTGGTTGAATCACCATCCCTGGAGGTGTTTAAAGGACAAGTGGATGTGGTGCTTAGGGATATGGTTTAGTGGTGGACTTGGTAATGTTAGGTTAATGGTTGGGCTCCATGATATTAAAGGTCCTTTCCAACCAAAACGATTTTATGATTCTATGATTCTATGATTGAGTGCACCCTCAGCAAGTTTGCAGACAACATCAAGTTAGGTGGGAGTGTTGATATGCTTGAGGGTAGGAAGGCTCTGCAGAGGGATCTGGACAAGCTGGATGGATGGGCCGAAGCCAGTTGTATGATGCTCAACAAGTCTAAGTGCCAGGTCCTGCACTTGGGTTACTGCAACCCCATGCAATGCTACAAGCTTGAAAAAGAGTGGCTGGAAAGCTGTCTGGTGGAAAAGGACCTGAGGGTGTTGGCTGATAGCCAGCTATGGTCATTAGTTGGACTGAGACCTTGCAGGTATTTGAGGGATCCATAACTGTGTGTGTGTTTGTGAATCTACAGAGTGAGGATGTGTGTGAGTTTTCACTTCAGTCCTGACCAGCCAGAAAGGAGGAGCAGGACTCCGCTGCTTTATGTGTTGTGTTCATGTGGCTGCTGCTAAACGCAGTGCCCTGTCTGTGGTAGTCTGTGTGGTTTGCTATGTTAGTGTTCTCTTCATGTGTTTGTGCACCTGTATCTGGGACATGGGCTCACATTTTTATGTTTTGCAATAGCATTTCTTGCCTTCTATTCAGAAGAAAAAAACACAAAAGCTCATATATTGGAGGACTAAAATCCCATAAAAGAGAAAGATAAAAGAAAAATTGCATTGTAAGTTAGGGAACTCTGATTATGCTGAAAATTGATGACAAGACCAAACTGTTTGGTATAAAAAAAGGACTTAGAGTAGCCAAGAGGTAGGAGTTTCTGCAATACACTATGTTTGCACTTCTGCTCAATAGAGACCATGTAAGATTGTTTCCAGTATTTGCCTTAGCATACATTCATGCAGGCTGTCCTTAATCATATCTTTGATTATTTCAGTACTTGTGATAGAATTTCTTTAGTTCAGTTTAGTAATATTCCATTTCTGTTCTTCCATATGCATTTCATGATGAAGACAGTAAAAAACAATCCCTGAAAATAGGTTCTAGGAGCCACTGTAGAAAATGTAATACTGTTTCTCCCCTAGACACTAAACATGGAGTATAAAAAGCAGTTACTTAAAGAGCATGAAGAATGCTACAAAATTTGGATGAAAAAAAATAAGCCCTTGAGCTGGCTGAAAGCAAGGAAAAAAAAAAAGGGCAAAAGTCTCTATACACGAGAAAATAATACTAAAAGCTTTAGAACAATACCTTTCCTTTGAAAACACCATTTCACCTCCACACCAACTCTCTCTATTCTTTCTCTTGAAACAATCTTTTGTTGTTCTTGTTGTGCTTTACCCCTAGTTCTACAGACATTCTGTAAGAAGCAGCACAAATTCCCTACTGGTTGTGACTATTTATGATGCTATTAACATTGATTGAAGTATGTCATTCAGGAGTAAATTTGCACACTGATTGGCTGTTAAGTTTCTGTTCACAATATTATTAGATATTTTTAGTCAAGTATTCAAATGACTATTGAAACAGTTGGGGTCCCCAGAGCAAGGGATGTTGAAAATACCTTAGACACTCGATTAACATAGATATACAAAACAAAGGGAAGCTTTTACAATTTGAAGAGTGGTAATGGCTGTAAGATAAGGAGGCTCCAGGATAGTCTCACTTCAGATGGCTGGGCCTTGGGATGAGCGGATGCACAGGAAGACAGAGATAAGGGAATTTGCAGCCTCAAAGGACGTGGCCTACCTGATCCACCGGCCTTCATCTGAAGACTCCTGACGACCACCAGAGAAAATGACTGCGCATGCAAATGGACATTTGCGTATCTTATGGTTATGTAAATGAGTTCTCAGAAATCCTATGACTATGTATAACTTTATGGTATATATTCTCTGAAAATTTGCCAGACCGGTGGAGCACTCATGGAGGATGATCCCCAGTGCTGCCCAGCGCTGCAATAAAGAATGCCTGCTTAATAACACACTCTGGTGTTATTGAGTTTTCTTTTGGACTCCTTACCCAGCCGCACCTAGCTTCCCACTTCGGTGAGGAAAGTTAGAAAGCAAGGGGGTTTGGAGATCTCCGATTTTTGTATCACTATTACCCACTCAATTGAGAATTATACTTTAGTTTCTTTAATAAACGCCGAAGTTCACAAACATGACATGGAAAGGAAGAGGGGAGAAGAGAGATGACTCTGAGACTATTGACGTGTATTTCTCATGCAAACACATCAAAACAACAAAATGTAAGTATATGGCTGCATGAGAATGTGAAAAAGCAATCTGAGTCTAGCAGCATGAGCACTTGAAAGCAAAAGGCAAAAGTGCTGCCACACTGGAAAATACTACCTAAATAAGTAAAAAGGTCACAGAATTGCAGATAATAGACCACTAGCATTAATAAACACAAGTTACCAAGTTACCCAAGGGAATCACAATAAGAAAAAGAGAGTTTTTTTTCTTTCTCTCAACCCTAAATCTAACTCTGATACTTCCCTTGAGTCTTAGACAAGGCCCCAGCCATGGCGCCAGGGAAGATTCTCACACAGGCCAGGGCTTTTTGAAGCCTGCTGTTCCGTTTTGTAATGCCTTGCCAGCCCTACAGCACATGTAACTCTGTTTTTCTCTCAACTTGAACCCTAACCCTAAGCATAGGCTGAGCCTGAGGCACTGCTTCTGTTGTAGCAGGGTTAGGTCTAAAAGGATTTTTCCAGGAGTTGTATTGTATGTCTTCTAGAAATTCTCTTTTTAAAAAAAAAAACCCCACAAACTAAAACCAACAGACACTCTACATGTAATGAATATTTTTCCCTCAAGATATTTCACTTAATTAAATGTTTATATTACTGTGTTTCCATTTTTGAAATCCATGAACCTGGAGAGGCAGATGGCTAAACGGTTTGCAGATGGTTGAAAATGATAAATGTCTGTGACAAGGTTAGTAATAGTACTTTTGTTCACTGTATTAGTGCAATCTGTTTCTACCTAGGAAGCAATCTGAACTATTAAGTGAAATTAAATTAACAAAATATTTTCCTCTACTTTTTACTGTTACATTTCATAGTTTTGTTTTCAACACAATTCATATTTACCTGTACTGAGTGCCATTTTTATATACTGTGTATTTTTACAGCTATTAGCTATGTCTTGGGTGACACCTGCCATTTTATCTGTGTATATTGTATAAAATTTTTCAGACACATTTATGGGTTTTGAGTTCATAGCATATAACTAATAAAAAAGGAAAATCCATATGGCCTCACAGGTGCATGCCACAATTATACTGTGGAAACAGTAGAAGGAAGTGCTTGTATTTGCTTTTGTTTTATTCCCTTGAATTAATATGTCAGCTGCAATAATTGGGAATGACAAGAGCACTAGCAAAAAGATGTGTTATGTAATCATATTTTTAAAGTATATTTATCGATTATTTTCCCTTTCCCAATTTACTAGACCGACAATCAAGAAAGAAACAGGAGATAAGAAAGGATAATTAGGGAGGCAGAGCATTGGTGCAAGGTAGGGAAAAGATTACCATAGACATATGGGAATGGAGAATTGGTTTGTGATTCAAACCAATGGTTTGTCTAGTTAGGCCTCTGCTTAACAGTATCCAGCACCATTTATTTTCAGAATAAAGTAGAAGAAAAACTAAGGCTGTAGTCATTGACGTTCCCATTAATTCAATGTGGCTTTAATTTCATCTTCATTCCATTTTTGGACAATGGATTTATTTCCTGGAATAATTTCTCAATAATCTCTTATTTTTTACAAAAATATAAAACCCCAACCAATTATGAGTATACAACAAACAGATTTTGTCCAGACACTGCTTTGTTTTTCACAAAGATTTTTTCTAGCACAGTTTATGAATGGCCTTGCCATTTTCAACAGGGAATTTTATCTACCATTCTACTGCCCATGCTAGAAGTTTTATTAAATTCTGCAAAGCTCTTCACCATCTGCTCAGATTTTACTAAACATATTTACATGCAAATCAGTGATAGGTATTTCTAACATCAATTCTACTCAGGACCCACCATTATAAACATATTGCAGTGATGCAGTTAAAGCAACAATTTCTATTAGCCTTCTTCCTCTTATCTATTTCTAATAAAGTACTGTATTTCTTATGAACTTTACAATAAAAATGTGCTCATGAGAGTTTATGGGTAGTGTTTTAGCCATCTCGTATGACCGGCTCTTATATGTATGCGTGGCTTCTTTTAATCTTCATAATTTACTATGGGTTTCAGCCTCTTCCTTCTTTTTTATGCTTACATTGCTGATAACCCCTTAAAAAGATGGATAAGAAAGATTGTGCACTTGTAAAATAATTTAGTTTCGTGTCAGTGTTCCTATTCTTAATCAGAGTTATAACTTATATGTATGAAGCTATTCTCAGGGAGTATTGGTCAGGAATACATTTCATTGCACTGAGTCACAATGCTAAACCCATCTTCACTAAGTTTTCCTAATTCTTAAATTGAGTTTCTCATGACACTTATTTCTCCTGTTAGCACCTTTGCACTTCAAATGACCACTTTGGTTTTCTAATTTCCATTATCCATTTTATCCTCTAATATTTTTTATGTTTTCCATTGGATTCAATAAAATTGGATTTCTATTTTCTAAAAATGTATTTCAGCATCACAAGAACACTAGATATTTCCTTTGAGAATACAGGGGGTTTTCACCTGTCCTTCTGTCTGCCTTCCTGCTCCCTCTCCACAGCCTCTCAGCACTTCAGAGATATTCACCTGTTCTTTGACGCTATTATTTGCCAGAGGACAAATCTTTCAGGAGAAATTCAAGTGTTTCTGCTTCATCACCTTTAATAATTTTTTGACTAGTATGTACTTCTTAAAAAAAAAAAAGTCCTTTTATAAAAGTCCTTTTTCAAAGTTCCTGGTTCAAGACTAAGTTTGGCTCTAGTTTCAATGCACATTTTTCTCCTAACATTAATCTTTTAAAAAAATCCTGCCAATTGTTGCACTTGGTAGTTTTGTACACTCTGACGACTCAGAATGACTGTTTGTGCCTTTTAGCCGGCATATGATCAGAATGGACCCTTGTCTTGGCCATTTGTTGAATTCCATATAATGTGCGTGATTTAAGGAGACAAGCACCTCTAATAATCATTATGTCCATCTCCTAGGATATGGTCCTCTTTTCCCCATTCTCTTCAGCCTTCTTTGTGCTGAATGCTTCAACTTTAACAAATGCTTGCCAAGTTTACCTCAAATTTTGCAGTTGTGTCTCGTATTGTCAGATTTGCATTACAAACCACTATGTCAATAACAATGGCTTTCAACTGTTGACAGAACCTGGTCTGTCATTCCACTTGATACATAAAAATTATGCAGTAT
The DNA here is from genome assembly GCF_013368605.1 of Nyctibius grandis. Classification (NCBI taxonomy): domain Eukaryota; kingdom Metazoa; phylum Chordata; class Aves; order Nyctibiiformes; family Nyctibiidae; genus Nyctibius; species Nyctibius grandis. The sequence continues at coordinate 90,772,590 of NC_090660.1, forward strand.
GTTGCAGGAAACAGTAAAAATTTTGGAACAGGCATGCTCAGGTCAGTTTTTTATAGCTGTTTTTGTACTCACTACAAAAGTAACTATCATCAAGATTTCCTTGTCTACAAAACTGAGCAGAATAAAGCGTAATTGCTAACTGTGAAATTGAAGGATGAAATAATACATGGGTTGTTTGAACACTGAAAATTCTAAAGGATTTTCTGAACTTCAGTCTTAAACTAAATTGCCCTCAGTCCATAAGATAGATTGCCCTTTTTTTCAGGGTCTACATATAAGATATAAGGAACAAAAATGTAGAGTACAAGACTTATTTGGTTTAAAAGTGCTCCAGAATTCTTCATCTGTAAATACCTCTACTGTTTGCCTTCTTTAGTCAATTATTACTTCTCATAAAAGTCCAAATCTTGAAAACCTTGAAAACGTGAGGAATGAGCTTTGTTCAAATTGGTCCCATTCTGATTATTATTGTGCTGTGTGTGGTCTCTCATGTGTTTCAAATTACGTGTGGTATTAGGGGCTTTGAAAAAAAAAAATAGTGCAGTTCAAAGTTTTTAAAAATGAGAGGTAAGAGATTACAATAATTTGCCTAGACAGGAAACCAACATAGTTAAAGTAACTGTGTAAATTCCAACTCTACATAAGCCTGAGCTGTGTTTTATTTACATCCTGAAGACATGCCAATCAAAGCAGCTGATACAATTTATTTACTCAAACAGATTAGTCAGAGGAAAGTTAAACAAAGGGAAGTATTTTGCATTTTAATTTCAGATTATATGGGAGGCGCATGGCAAGGTCCAGTGTTGAAGATGATACTTAAAGTGAGTTACTGTTTGCTAACCATTATCTACCACAGATGACATGTTTGGAGAAATTCTAAAGACACAAAATAAGAAATTAGTTCTGGTCTTATCTGAAGTTTCCTTCACTTGAAAGGGGACAGGGTGGCAGTGACAGGAGTGTTTGTAACTGTGTTTCCAATTCTGTAAGGGAGAACATAACCCACTATTTTACCAGAATGCATTTTATTTTTATTTGAAGTCTTCCTAAGTATTTAAAGTGATCTCAAGAAAATTTCAAAAGTATAGTCACAAATCTGAATGGTATTTAAATGAATACAGACTCCAAATGTCTTTCTTACGGAGGTCATAATGAACCCTAACACTGGTGCATTATGGTAGTTTTAACCCTGATTTCTGTATTTGGTCAGCTGAATCCTTGACTGCTCTGCAGAAATATATATGTCCATTGCAATGTGATTGTAAGATGAAAGTTTATGGACAAAAGTTAATGCATAAGATACTGTCAGATGGTTCCACATAAAATATCTGGTTTGTCTGATGTATTTTTTTTTTAAATTCTATGTTAAAAGAAAGTACACTTGATATTAAATTCATCACATTCTTTAGTCATTGTACTGCAGTTAAATGACTTAATTTAACCAACAAATCCTACTATATGATGATTATTTATATATTTCAGTGTCTATTAATAATTCATTTATAAGTTATGAATAATAACAGTCTTGTGTGAATTAGCCTACAATATTGCTCTGTGAATATGTATGCATTATTACAATATAAATGTTCATCCTTCACAAGACCTGAGAGGGAAGATGGTACAAATAAAGCACACAGTAAGTGCTACATTCATAAGAGGATATTTTTGCGATTTCTATATAAATAGACTGCTCTTTGAGGAGAAAATATCTGCAATGAGAAAAGAAGAGGGAATTCAAACTATCTGTTCATCACTAGAGTCCTGGGTTCAAAGGCTTTTTAAAGTAATTACCTCCAGTTTCAGGGTAGCAGTCACCTCCGTGTGGTGCTAATGGAAATATTCCCATAGAATGGGAATCTGTGTGGTGAGACCTGCTCAAAATTGAGGTGGGTTTTACATTAATAATAAATCTTTCAATAAATTTCACAGATTCAAAGCGGATTTTAATTTATTGGTGCATTTTTAAAGAAAAAGGTGTATGGTGCATGACCAAGTTCAAATTTATGTGTGATTAAGAGGGTCTGAATTTACTTCTGTGTGTATAAATAAGGGGACTGGAACTCTACAAGAGAAAAGTTGTCCCTGGAAAGACAGTTAATTCTTTTTGTATTATCTATCACCAGATGACGTGATCATTAAAAACTCTTGTCTCAAATACAGAATCACAGAATCACAGAATGTTAGGGATTGGAAGGGACCTCGAAAGATCATCTAGTCCAATCCCCCTGCAGGAGCAGGATAGTCTAGACCATATCACACAGGAACGCGTCCAGGCGGGTTTTGAATGTCTCCAGAGAAGGAGACTCCACAACCTCTCTGGGCAGCCTGTTCCAGTGTTCGGTCACCCTCACCGTAAAGAAGTTTTTCCTCATATTTATGTGGAACCTCCTGTGTTCCAGCTTGCACCCATTGCCCCTTGTCCTGTCAAGGGATGTCACTGAGAAGAGCCTGGCTCCATCCTCATCACACTTGCCCTTTACAGATTTATAAACATTAATGAGGTCACCCCTCAGTCTCCTCTTCTCTAAGCTAAAGAGACCCAGCTCCCTCAGCCTCTCCTCATAAAGGAGATGTTCCACTCCCTTAATCATCTTCGTGGCTCTGTGCTGGACTCTCTCTAGCAGTTCCCTGTCCTTCTTGAACTGAGGGGCCCAGAACTGGACACAATATTCCAGATGCGGCCTCACCAGGGCAGAGTAGAGGGGGAGGAGAACCTCTCTCGACCTGCTGACCACACCCCTTCTAATACACCCCAGGATGCCATTGGCCTTCTTGGCCACAAGGGCACACTGCTGGCTCATGCTCATCCTGTTGTCCACTAGGACCCCCAGGTCCCTTTCCCCTACGCTGGTCTCCAACAGCTCTGCCCCCAACTTGTACTGGTACATGGGGTTGTTCTTGCCCAGATGCAGGACTCTACACTTGCCCTTGTTATATTTCATTAAATTTCTCCCCGCCCAACTCTCCAGCCTGTCCAGGTCCCTCTGAATGGCTGCGCAGCCTTCCGTTGTGTCAGCCACTCCTCCCAGTTTGGTGTCATCAGCGAACTTGCTGACAGTGCACTCTATTCCCTCATCCAAGTCATTAATGAATATATTGAATAGAACTGGTCCCAGAACCGACCCTTGCGGGACTCCGCTAGACACAGACCTCCAACTGGACTCTGTCCCATTGACTACCACTCTCTGGCTTCTTTCCTTCAGCCAGTTCACAATCCACCTCACCACCCGATCATCCAGAACACACTTCCTCAGTTTAGCTGTGAGGATGCTGTGGGAGACTGTGTCAAACGCCTTACTGAAATCGAGATAGACCACATCCACAGCTTTACCATCATCTATCCACCGGGTTATGTCCTCATAAAAGGCTATCAAGTTGGTTAAGCATGACTTTCCCTTGGTGAAGCCATGCTGAGTGCCCCTAATGATCCCCCTATCCTTGATGTGCCTAGAGACAGCACCAAGAACAAGTTGTTCCATCACCTTTCCGGGGATGGAGGTGAGGCTGACCGGTCTATAGTTACCCGGGTCCTCCTTCTTGCCCTTTTTGAAGACTGGAGTGACATTCGCTTTCCTCCAGTCCTCAGGCACCTCTCCCGTTGCCCACGACTTAGCAAAGATGATGGAGAGTGACCTAGCAATGACTTCCGCCAGCTCCCTCAGCACCTGCGGGTGCATCCCATCAGGGCCCATGGATTTATGGACGTCCAGGTTGCTTAATTGGTCCCTGACCCAGCCCTCATCAACCAAGACAGATTCCTCCTCTATCCTGACTTCTTCTGAGGCCTCAGGGGTCCGGGGCTCCTCAGGACAGCCTCCAACAGTATAGACAGAGGCAAAGAAGACATTCAGTAACTCTGCCTTCTTCTTATCCTCTGTCTCCAGGGCCCCCACCTCATTCATCAGTGGGCCTACATTGCCTCTAGTGTTAGTTTTACCTCCAATGTATTTGAAGAAGCCCTTTCTGTTGTCCTTGACCTCTCTTGCAAGGTTTAATTCCAAGGAGGCCTTAGCTTTCCTAGTTGCCTCCCTACATCCTCTGACAACAGACTTCTATTCCTCCCAAGTGGCCAGCCCCTCCTTCCACGATCTGTACACCCTCTTCTTCCACTTGAGTTTGCCCAGCAGTTCCCTGTTCAATCATGCAGGTCTCCTGGTACCCTTCCTTGACTTCCTACCTGTTGGGATGCTCTGATCTTGAGCTCAGAAGAAGTAGTCCTTGAATGCTAACCAACTATCTTGGGCCCCCTTACCTTCTAGTACCCTGTCCCATGGGATTTCCCCTAGCAATTGCTTGAAAAGGCCAAAGTTGGCCCTCCTGAAGTTCAGGGTTGTGATTCTGCTAGCTATTCTGTTCCTGCCACATGAGATCCTGAACTCTACCATCTCATGGTCACTACAACCAAGGCTGCCCTCAACCTTCACCTCTTCAACCAGACCCTCCTTTTTAGTGAGGATAAGATCCAGCAGTGCTCCTCTCCTAGTTGGCTCATCCACCATTTGCATCAGAAAGTTATCATCAATGCACTGGAGGAACCACCTGGACTGAGGATGGCTGGCTGAGTAGGCCTTCCAGCAAATATCAGGGTAGTTGAAATCCCCCACAACAACCAGGCCCTGTAATTGAGAGACTGCTCTCAGCTGCCTGTAGAAGGCCTCATCACCCTCCTCATCCTGATCCAGTGGCCTGTAATAGACACCCACAACAGTATCACCCCTGACAGCCTGCCCCTTAATTCGCACCCACAAACTCTCAACTCGCTCCTGATCCGCCCCTGGACAGAACTCAATACATTCTAGCTGCTCACTCACATAAAGAGCAACTCCACCACCTCTCCTTAGCGGCCTGTCTTTCCTGAACAAGACATAGCCATCCATGACCACATTCCAGTCATGCGAGGCATCCCACCAAGTCTCTGTAGTTGCCACTAGATCATAGCCCCCCGACCGAACACGGATTTCTAACTTCTGCTTATTCCCCATGCTGCGCGCATTGGTGTACAGGCATTTCAGGGAGAGAGCTGGGCACACAGATTTCACCCCAGGGGGATGGGAGGCCTCCTGGTCTACCTCAACACTAGAGCGTTGCCCCAGTGGTGCAAGCCCAGCTACTACCCCATCCCCCTTCGAATCTAGTTTAAAGCTCTCCGAATGAGCCCTGCTAATTCCTGTCCCACAACCCTTTTGCCCCTACGACATAAACCTTTCCCATGTATCACTGTCACGCCTGGTGTCTTATAAAACCAGCCATTATCAAAGAACCCAAAGCTCTGCCTGTAGCACCAGTCTCGTAGCCAGGCGTTAATAGAGAGAATCCTACTATTCCATCCCACGTCATCACCTGAAAATGGAAGGAGGGAGAAGAAAACAACTTGTGCCCCAGACTCTTTCACCAACCGTCCTAGGGCCTTGTAGTCTTTCTTCATCCCCCTGAGACTACGGGATGCAGCTTCTTCCCCACCTGTCTGGAAGACCAGCAGGGGGTAGTAGTCTGTGGCCTTCACCAGGTTGGGGAGTTGCCTGGTGATATCCCTGATTCGGGCTCCAGGCAGGCTGCAGACCTCCCTGTGATGGGGGTCAGCTCTGCCTATTGGGCCCTCAGATCCCTTTAGGAAGGAGTCTCCAACCACTAAAACTCTTCTCTTCTTCCTTGTGGAGGAGGTAGCTATACGCCTGTCAGGTTTTTCTGACTGTGGTGGGACCTCTGATATAGGTTGCCTCTCCACCACATCCCCGTTGGAACGGCTGTATTCCATTAGGGCTTCATATCTATTGCTCAGAGGCACCTGTGGAGGCAAGGTAGGCAAGGAGGGCACTCGCCTTTTGCCATGGCCATAGACTTGCCTCCACTTTTAATACCAAGTATTAAAAGTGGTTAATGTAAAGTATACTGTGCATTTAGGAATGAAACACTGTTTATTTTCTTCCCTGTCGTTCAACACTGGAGATTTAAGAATTCCGATAGTAATATTTATCAGCAATATTGTCACTGTCAGTTGCTATGTGCTAAATCTCTTAGAATTACTGCTTCTCAGCTTTTAAATCTGACATTGCCATTTGAATTATTTCTCCTAATTTTCCAAAGTGGAATTGCAGCTATATATTCTTTGTGTTTAAACAATCCATTGGTAGATCCTTTTTTTTTTTTAATGCTCATTGCTCAGTGGAAGTCTGTTTTTCCATAGGGCAGACCCATATAGCTTTTGTCTTCACAAAAAACATTTGCTGTTTTGCTTGGTTTCAGTCAGTCTTTCCTGGGCTTCCTCCATGTAGCTGTCATTTGAATATGTCTGTCTTTAAAGGGGTGTGCTAAGCTGTATCAGTGCTGTGGGAGACATGCAAAAGTCTGAGAGTCTCAAATTCAGCAGCTGTATTTATCTGTCCTTGGTGTCTACTTGGGGAAGAGAAAGAAGAATGTTCAGAGATAGTGTTCTCCTGTTCTTTCCCTCCATTCACCAAAGAAAGAACCTTGTCAATTAACATAGAACAGAAACCCAACATATTTTAAACAACATTAATTGAGATGAAAATGGGCAATAGTATTTTTTTCCCTGACATAAATTCCCTTTTTATGAAAATCTTCATTCGGCATCAGTACTTGCTGTTACAAAGCAAAAAATACTACAAGCAACTGCAATGGTCTTGTAAAAGTGTAAGAAACATTCAGAACTGAGCTGGAGTATATCTTGACAGTCAAAACATTCACTTCAGAAGACAGAATGTCAGTAAGGCTCATTTTTAATTAATTGCAAATAAATACCATATTTTCTTTACAAGTAACATCAAAAAATTAATGAAATCTCATTTGAAGAGGGGGTTAAATTATTTTAGATACGAAATTACTGGTATAGTCTACTGCTTATTTTAATGTGAATAATTTTCTCTACAAATTTGTCTAGGCAGGATAAGCCTTCAAGAGATATGTCCCCCCTGTTTTCTATATCAGGAAAAGAAAGTTTAATTATTTTCATTAGAGATCATACTGCTCAGAAAAATTTCATCTAGAACTACATTTGCTAACCAATGTTTTCCAAAAAATCATTTTTCTTCCTGGCTTCCAACTCTTAAAAAAAAAAATTAGTAGATCTGAGCAAGGGCAATAAAGATAGGTCAAAAACCGTCTCTTTTATAACAGGATCTAGCTGAGTACATTCACCCATTTCAATCACAAAACTATGTCTCTATATATATCTCAAAAATAATATGGAAAAATATAGACTTGGAGCATTTCCATTCCTGGGATATATGCTGAAAATCTTATACCACCAAAATTTTATTTTTTTTTTTTTAAAAAAAGCATAAATTATAATTGTGGACAGATCACAGTACTGTTTAAGACTGTTATGATGGATAAAGATGAGGTTATGAATAAGCTACCAACTTCCAGTAGGTCTGATGCTAGCCAAATGTGACAAGGTTGCTCAGATGTATTGTTGAGACAGAAATGTTCATTAACTCTTTCTGTTCTATATAGAGTGAGGTAGTAATGTTTACATGGCTTAGAGAGGCACTTCTAGTTTCAGTGAGTAAAGAGTATGTTTCATGAATACAGAATCATAGAATCATAGAATCACAGAATCTTAGAATCATAGAATCATTTAGGTTGGAAAAGACCTTTAAGATCATCAACTCCAGCCATTAAACCCAGCACTGCCAAGTCCACCACTAAACCATGTCCTTAATCACCACATCAACATGTCTTTTAAATACCTCCAAGGATGATGACTCAACCACTTCCCTGGACAGCCTGTTCCAATGCTTGACAACCCTTTCAGTGAAGAAATTTTTTTCTAACGTCCCATCTACACCTCCCCTGGTGCAAGCTGATGCCATTTCCTCTTGTCCTATCACTTGTTACCTGGGAAAAGAGACCAATACCCACCATGCTACAACCTCCTTTCAGGTAGTTGTAGAGAGAGAAAAGGTCTCCTCTCAGCCTACTTTTTTCCAGGCTGGACCACCCCAGTTCCTACAGCCACTCCTCATAAGACTTGTTCTCCAGACCCTTCACCAGCTTTGTTGCCCCTCTTTGGACTCGCTCCAGCACCTCAATGTCTTCCTTGGAGTGAGGGGCCTAAAACTGAACACAGTATTTGAGGAGCGGCCTCACCAGTACTGAGTATAGGGCAATGATCACTTCCCTAGTCCTGCTGGCCACACTATTTCTGATACAAGCCAGGATGCTGTTGGCCTTCTTGTCCACCTGGGCACATTGCTGGCTCATATTCAGCCGGCCATTGATCAACACCCCAGGTCTTTTTCCACAAGCAGCTTTCCAGACACACTTTCTCAAGCCTATAGTGTAGCATGGGGTTGTTGTGGCCCAAGTGCAGGACCACTTAACCTTGTTGAGCCTCATACAATTGTCCTTGGCCCATCGAACCAGCCTGTTCAGATCCCTCTGCAGAGCCTTCCTACCCTCAAGCAGATCAACCCTCCCGCCCAACTTGGTGTTGTTCGCAAACTTACTGAGGGTGCACTCAATCCCCTCGTCCAGATCATTGATAAAGATATTAAAGAGAACTGGCCCCTGTACTGAGCCCTGGGGAACACCACTTGTGACCGGCCACCAACCAACCAGATTTAACTCGGTTCACCACAACTCCTTCAGCCCGGCCACCCTGCCAGTTTTTTACTAAGCAAAGCATATGCCCATCCAAGCCATGAGCAGCCAGTTTCTCCAGGAGAATGTTGTGGGAAATGGTGTCAAAGGATTTACTAAAGTGCAGGTAGACAATATCCACAGCCTTTCCCTCATCCACTAAGGGGGTCACCTTGTCTTTGAAGAAGTAGATCAGGTTAGTCAAGCAGGACCTGCCTTTCACTAATCCATGCTGACTGGGCCCGATTGCCTGATTCTCCTGCATGTGCCATGTGATGGCACTCAAGCTTATCTGCTCCATAACCTTCCCCAAAATATTTTAAATCTGAAGAGTTGGAAAAGCTGTATGCAGCTTTTTAATAACTGTCTGATAATTTTTTTTAATCATTGGAAGTGATTTTTAAGAAAATATGAAATTCTGGGAAAGTACTAGAAGACTGAAAAATAAAGATGATATTCAAAAAGAGTTGAGGGAACAAACTTACTAACTCTATGGTGAGTAGGTCATCACTGATCATAGATTAGGAAATGCTAAAGCTATTTAATAATAATAATAGTAAGTAAGAATTTATCAAAATATTTTTTTTCTGACTAGTTTTTGACATTGTTTTTGAAGAAACCTTGGTGAAAGTAAGTAAAGTGACATGCACAAGCTTATATACAACGTTTAAATGGCAATCTGGTTAGAAAAATAACTATGACACAGAATCAATGTGACTCTTCCCAGATGGATTAAAAATTATTAGTTCATACCTTCACATCTACACTTATGCTATGAGGCCTGTCAGACACTACAAGAAATTTTTAACGTGGTCCAGTAGCAATCTGTTTTCAGCCTATGATCAGTAAATCACATCAATTTTCCAGAAGAAAATGTAGAATCAATGCTAGAATAATCTTGTCAATACACATACGTTAAAGAAATTACAAACACTTTGGAAAACATGCATAATAACCTGGAATCATATCTATTACAGTAATTTTTATATTGTCATATATCATGTCTGTTGTAGAGTAAATATTCTACAGTAATGGGAAGTTACATCTTGTAATTCTGAAAATAGCTTTGGGTCTTGCTATATGAAATCATATGAACATGAGTTCCTTTTTATTGTAGTGATGAGACTATATGAATTAACATAACGTGTAGATTTTTAGCAGATGAGTATAAAACAGAAACAGTAGATATTTTCTAGGTAATTAGTTTGACTACTGCTGGAACAGTACATCCGGTTCTGATGTCTGGATCTTCAAGAAAGATTTGAAATCTATAAAAGAGAATAGAAAAAATCTTTAAGGTTTATTTGATTTAGGAAATAAATCAATTTACTGGAAGAGTAGCACAATTCAATAAGTTTAGTTGTTTGAGGAGTAAAGATTATGATTTACAAGAATCTTCAGAAGAATCTTTTTGTAGGTTAAACACTTCTTAAGTCATTCCAAAAAGGACATAATAAATTCAGCAGTAAAATACTGAAATAAAGGTTATGCAAACTAGGAGATTCAAGTTTGAGTGATACTGTTAACAGCGAACTAACTTATTTAAGTTACTTGTATATCCTCCATGCTTTTTATTGTATAACTCAATACAGGATGTCTCTTAAAATATATATGGAACAAAATGATGTAGAAATCGCTAATATTTTTCTTCCATGTTGTCTTTTAAAATAAGTGCATGATAAAATGATTGTATTTGTTCTACATGGACTGCAAATCTGTTAAAATTGCTATTTACTACTTTTTATTTATCTCAGAAACACTAAACTTTAAAGGAAATTGCAAAAATCAGTTACACACAAAAAAAAGTTAGACACTTCTGAGAATCTGTGCTCTTATTGCATTTCTTCATAGCTGTCCTATAGTTACTGATTTAAAATCTTTTGAGATAAATAGTGAGACTCTCACTTATTTCAAAATGTCTTGAATTATCCTTATTACAACATATTTCGTGTGAAACAATCCAATGTACAATAGGTGAATTGGATACTTAAATCCTGTATGAATGTTCTGCATCAAACTGCAGATCATAATTACACAGTTATATGCCAAATCTTTTTTGGTGGAAGGGAAGGATGAAAATATTTAGGAAAAAAAAAATACCTTTCAGTGAAACTGATAGGACGAGGGGGAATGGTTTTAAACTTAAAGAGGGTAGATTTAGGCTGTAAGGCTGCAGTGCTTTTCACACTGTAACCTCAAAATACTGGCTCTTGTCCCATGGTGCCTTAGTCCTAGTTATATGATCTAATTAAATTTAGACTGGACTATTTAGATGCTGTTAACTTCTGTTACTGCTTTAGCTTCTGTTGCTGAGCTTTCTTCCATTGCAGGGCATTTCGTACAGGCCACTGCGGGGTAAGGGTGTTAAATAAAAGAGGCAGTATACCTGCTAAGTTTGATCATTAGAATGATCTTCAAGCTGGAAAAAAGAAAATGGAGGATATTAAATATCTTAGGAAATCATGGCACAATGAAGCCAAGGCAGCGAAGGAAAAAAAATGGAAGTGTTTCTCTACTTGAGTCACTGAAGTGAAAATTACTTTCTTTCTGCTTTCAGTACTGTAACAGTTTGTTATTCAATTTTCTTTTTTTCCTGTAACTTTTGAAGAGTTTATTGATTTTTATAATAAAATTGAGAGCAACAAAATGATATTACTCTGAGTATATTCCCCCGGCTTAATGAAATGTTGCTCTACTATGTATACAACTGAATGTGCAATCATAAAAAAGAATAGCCAAGGCAAGGAAAGGTGGGCTGACCTGTTACTGTATATATTTGCATTTGATATCCACACCAGGGGGGATTATATGCTAGCAGTTAGCAGTCATTTCAAATATACAGTTCTGTCAGAACCCCTGCTGCTTTAAGCTAATAATGGTTTTAACTTTCCCATGAGAAATCAGTCTATATCTTTTTACATTGTTACTAGGTGGTGTTCCATGGTGTGTCAAATCACAATGCAATTACATATTTCAGAAAAATTAAGTACTGACTTCCTACTGGAAATTTAAAAGATGCACATCTGTTTCCCAGTGGAAAAAAAAACGACTTATTTCACAGGATCACAGAATCAACCAGGTTGGAAGAGACCTCAGGGATCATCGAGTCCAACCGTTGCCCTGACACCACCCTGTCAACTAGATCATGGCACTAAGTGCCATGTCCAGTCTTTTCTTAAACACATCCAGAGATGGTTACTCCACCACCTCCCTGGGCAGCCCATTCCAATGTCTAATGACCCCTTCTGTAAAGAATTTTTTCCTAATGTCCAACCTGAACCTCCCCTGGCAAAGCTTGAGGCTGTGTCCTCTTGTCCTATCGCTAGTTGCCCGGGAGAAGAGGCCAACTCCAACTTCACTACAACCTCCCTTCAGGTAGTTGTAGACTGCAATAAGGTCACCTCGGAGCCTCCTCTTCTCCAGGTTAAACAACCCCAGCTCCCTCAACCGTTCCTCGTAGGACAGACCCTCCAGACCCTTCACCAGCTTGGTCGCCTTCCTCTGGACTCGCTCCAACACCTCAACATCTTTCTTGAAGTGCGGGGCCCAGAACTGGACACAGTACTCAAGATGCGGCCTCACCAGTGCCGAGTACAGAGGGATGATCACTTCCCTAGACCGGCTGGCTACACTATTCCTACTAGAGGCCAGGATGCTAGAGGCCAGGATGCCATTGGCCTTCTTGGCCACCTGGGCACACTGCTGGCTCATGTTTAGCCGGCTGTCGATCAGCACCCCCAGGTAAGTAGCTTTTCAAATAGTCCTTGAAAAAAACTTACTTGGGCAAAATGTTGAAGTTATTCTGTTAAAATTCAGGCTAAAATAATGTAAATTACTTTCCAAACTGTAGTCTGGAAGGTTTACTTTAACACAAAGTAACATCTTCTATTGACCGAATTCTGTAGAGTTTACATGCAACTTTCAAACACTAACATCATGGTTTCTGGTAAAATTATAAGATCAAATATTTCATTTTACTCTCTATTTTGTATTTTAAAATATTGTAAAATGTTCTCTACAGTTATAGAATTAATTTCTTCTAAGAAACACACTTAAAGATTTATCATAAAGGTATATGTTGTTGAAATTTAGAATTTCGCACGTGCTTGAGTAAGAACTTATTTTTATCAGTCAATGTCTTCTTAACTAAATATTCCTGAATAGCATGTTTTATAAATACTATCTCTGTTATCTCCTTGATCTGCATGGGAAACCAAACACTCACCCAAGTAACTTCATTTGATAAAGGAAAATAAAATTTAAAAAATTATGCATTTTTTTCTGAGGAAAATTTTTCTACCTTGATGTTATTGTCAAACTAAAAACTGTAGTCTTTGATCCATTTGTTCACAATCTCCTTTGTACCTCTGTTAATTTTAATTATGTTCTCTAGTAGGTTCTTAAAAGGATGTGAGGAAAAAGTCTTCCTAACCATCTTTTAAAGCAATGGGGTCTAGAGAGCAAGGTTATTTTATGTTCTGTAACATCAGGCATGTATACTCATAAAATAATTAAAAAATAACATCTCCAAAAACAACAGCCTTCTTTTATGTCCAGTTTAGTATTTTCAAACCAGGAAACTTTATCAGTAAGTGTTCTTAGTGATCAGAAAACTGTCTAGTAATAAAAGTTGATGACAAGTTAAGACATCAGCTTAGGTCTCATCCATCTTGGAAAATGGCTGTGCAGTTAAAAAGTTACATAGCACCTCTACCTTGAGTTAACAGCAATTTATTTCCTATGTGACTTATTTTAGGCTTTGGCTTTTCTGGTTCCAGTTGGAGTGATTATAGACAAGACTTAGCTTCTCTAGCTGCTTGGCTACTGTTGTATATTGAAAGATTCCCAATTTTTGGTTCTGCCAGAAGAAAAGAACATACAAGAACTCAATCTACTTCAAGAAAAATAGCCAATTTGGCTTAAAATATCCTTTTAATCTTCCACACATTGAAGGAGTAGAAAGCAGCTATCATTGCAATACCTGTTAAACAAGAATATCTCTTCACAGAATCACAGAATCACAGAATGTTAGGGATTGGAAGGGACCTTGAAAGATCATCTAGTCCAATCCCCCTGCCGGAGCAGGATTACCTAGATCATATCACACAGGAACACGTTCAGGCGGGTTTTGAATGTCTCCAGAGAAGGAGACTCCACAACCTCTCTGGGCAGCCTGTTCCAGTGTTCGGTTACCCTCACCGTAAAGAAGTTTTTCCTCATATCTTCTTTCTCTGCTGTGTAGTTTATTCTCAAGCCTTGCCTAGTTAGTCAGGTACAGGAAGTAGGAGGGTTTTGGAAATTTAAAACCAGTAAACTGTAATAACTAAACCAGGTAATTTAAAAAAAATATTTTTCTTCTTTCTAATAACTTTAAAACTTTATTTTCTTGGGGCAAAGATATAAGCAGCTAAAAAATCAGTAAAAGTGTACTTAAGGGTCAGGACCAGCCTTTCTTCTTTAAGGTACTATGTGACCTGTCTGTAAAGAAGACTTATATGCAAAGTAACAAAAGGAAAGGGGAAAAAGGAGTTTTCCTGAGATGTAGCAGTTGGGAAAAATAATCACTAATTTTAAAAGAAAGCATCTGTGATGCTAACTTGGAAACAGGTACAATAAGAATTAGATAATGATAATATTGCCTGTTGACCAGGCTGAAATAATCCCTGTATTTGTGCTCAAGGAGTGAACATGCTGCCCAACCTTGAACTGGATGCCTATCCTCCCCAGGCATAAACACTACAAAGACATCTAAAAGAGAGTGCCTTGCTGGCTTTAAGCAGAATAGGAAATTTACTTAGCTTTTGTCATCTGGAAGTCACTGTTCTGTACATCACATGTAATACATTTGGCAGCCTTTATTCTCAAATGAGAACTACAATACTAAGAAATTTACATGGTTATTTTAAAATGCACATAATACAATTGTGAAATATGTTCTATATAGCTTTTTAATTTACTCCTACCAACTAATGTGTCATTAACAGAGAATAACAATCTATTTTTTTTCAGGCTTGTCCAACAGGTATACTCTTAATAGAAGTACCAAAGGAGAGTCCAGAGCAACTTTACATGAACTTTCAGAAAAATCTCTTTCTCAGTAACCTCTCTACTCTGCTTCCAAAAGGGTCCACAACCTATTGCTACCTCTTTATTGAGTCTTTGAGAATGTCCTTATTTTAGACCTTTCTGGGTAGTAACATCACCAATTCAATACAGAAAAAGAACTACTGGAGAGACTCCAGTGGAGGGCTACAAAGATGATTAGAGGACTGAAGCATGTCTCTTATGAGGAGAGGCTGAGAGAGATGGTTCTGTTTAGCCTGGATAAGAGAAGACTGAGAAGGGATCTTATCAGTACTTACAAATACCTTAGGGGAGGGTGTCAAGAGGATCACAGAATCACAGAATCACAGAATGTTAGGGATTGGAAGGGACCTTGAAAGATCATCTAGTCCAATCCCCCTGCCGGAGCAGGATTACCTAGAACATATCACACAGGAACGCGTCCAGGTGGGTTTTGAATGTCTCCAGAGAAGGAGACTCCACAACCTCTCTGGGCAGCCTGTTCCAGTGTTCAGTTACCCTCACTGTAAAGAAGTTTTAACTGCTGTTCAATATCTTTATAGATGATCTAGACGTAGGGATTGAGTGCACCCTCAGCAAATTTGGAGATGACACCAAGCTGGGTGGGAGTGTCGATCTGCCGGAGGGTAGGAAGGCCCTACAGAGGAATCTGGACAGGTTAGATAGATGGGCCGAGACCAACGGCATGACGTTCAACAAGAACAAGTGCCGGGTCTTACACTTCGTCCACAACAACCCCATGCAGCGCTACAGGCTGGGGGAAGAGTGGTTAGAAAGCAGCCCGGTGGAAAGAGACCTGGGGGTGCTGATCGACAGTCAGCTAAACATGAGCCAGCAGTGTGCCCAGGTGGCCAAGAAGGCCAATGGCATCCTGTCCTCTAGCATCCTGGCCTCTAGTAGGAATAGTGTAGCCAGCCGGTCTAGGGAAGTGATCATCCCTCTGTACTCGGCACTGGTGAGGCCGCATCTTGAGTACTGTGTCCAGTTCTGGGCCCCGCACTTCAAGAAAGATGTTGAGGTGTTGGAGCGAGTCCAGAGGAGGGTGACAAAGCTGGTGAAGGGTCTGGAGGGTCTGACCTATGAGGAATGGCTGAGGGAGCTGGGGTTGTTTAACCTGGAGAAGAGGAGGCTCCGAGGTGACCTTATTGCAGTCTACAACTACCTGAAGGGAGATTGTAGTGAAGTGGGAATCGGCCTCTTCTCCCAGGCAGCTAGTGATAGGACAAGAGGACACAGCCTCAAGCTTTGCCAGGGCAAGTTCAGGTTGGACATTAGGAAGAATTTCTTCTCAGAAAGGGTCATTAGACATTGGAATGGGCTGCCCAGGGAGGTGGTGGAGTAACCATCTCTGGATGTGTTTAAGAAAAGACTGGACATGGCACTTAGTGCCATGGTCTAGTTGACAGGGTGGTGTCAGGGCAACTTTTGGACTCGATGATCCCAGAGGTCTCTTCCAACCTGATTGATTCTGTGATTCTGTGATTCTATGATATCCAGAGGTCCCTTCCAACTCTAACCATTCTGTGATTCTGGGATTCTGTGATCATTGGTTAAGAGAACGAAACATTTCACCACAGCTGTGAAGCCTAATTTCACTGATGCTTTTTCTTTTCAGTGTGCAGAAGGACAATCTCTGGAACAGCATGAGTGAGGACACTGTTGCTCAAGTTTAAAAGGATTTTAAATTATTTAACGTTACAGACATTGCAGACAATGGAATACAATCATAAAAAATATTGTTTTTTTTTCTCCTTTGCTTTTGCCATTCTTTTATTGAACAGGGCAAAATGATAGTGGAGATAGATTAAGCTAATAAATGCAAATGTCATCCTATGTTTCGCTTCACATATATACCAGGCCGTCTACAAGAGCACTCAGTGATTCCCTTCTTACACCAGTAAATGAAAGACCAATTTTCCTGAAAATATGTTGTATTCGTCAGTTCTGTTACAAACCTCATGAACATGAAATAGCAAAACTTGAGTGTTTTAAAATATCCTTGTAAATAGGTGAATGAATTTTAAATTTATTATCTTCACCTACACTATTGGACTCTAGGTAGAATCTTTAAATGAATTCTTATTGAAAGTTTAATTTTTTGAAGATAATGTACTCAAAGCCAATCTCAAATTACTAACTTTGACACATCCAAATGTGGCAGATGTAGAGCAGAACCATGCTGTGATTGGCACAGTAAAAACAAGCCTATGTGGAGCCTTACACTGCACTTTTTTCCCACATTCTGCTCACTATTTGGACACCTACGTGGGTACTGTATGCTGGCTTCTTTACTGCCATAGATTTTTGAGTTATTTGTATCAGTTATTGTCCTCTGGTTGTCTTCTAACTGAAATATAAGCAGTTCTATAATCAGAATATAATATGCTTCAACTTCATCGAGCATCTTTCTATCAAAGTGTTAGCAGTTGACTATGATAAATCAGAAAAGATAGTACAGTTTAAACACTGAATTTTTTATTAAGTCATTAGACAAGTGTAATGCACATTTGATAGATGATTTTTTAATATGCAAAAGAGCGATTTCATTAATTCTGCCATTTTCTCTGTATACCAAATTGCCCGTGTAATGCAGGTAACTATGAGAAAAAAAGTGAAGGTACCTACCCATATAATACATAAGCCATTTGAACTAAGATAAACCTTATCTCTGTTCTGCACTACTTATGAAGCTTCTCTGATTTTGAAGTGAGAGGTCTTTATATCCACTGAAGAAGGTGGCAATCATAGTGAATTTGAAATTATATTTGGCTACTTCTGTTCCGTAGCCCATGGAAATCATGTTAAAAGGCAATATATAAGGAATCTGTACATTTTACCTACAAAATAACTCAGGCTGGGACTGAAGGCTCAGGTCTGTGCTTACACAGGAAGTCCCATGTGAGGCTGTTCAGGACAGTTAAAGCCTATTGGTGAACGCCCAGCCCTGAGAGTACTTTTATATAGTACTATAAGCAAAGGACAGCATACAATAATTCAGGGTGAGATGGACCACAGGAGGCTGTTTTTCCTACCTTTTGCTCAAAGCAGGGTCCGCCATGAAGTCGGACCAGGTTCCTCAACGCTGGAGACTGCACAGTGTCTCTGGGCAAGCTATACTAATGCTTGACTGTGCTCATTACTTAGAATTTTTTATATCCAGTCTGAACCTTTCTTATTTTAACTTATATCTGTTGTCTCTCTCTCACCAGGAACCCCTGCAAATATCCTGATCCCATCTTGATGAGCTTGCCATAGATGTTTATTGGCTTCTGTGAGGTTTCTCGATAGTAATTCCTTCTCCAGGATGAACCAGCCTCTTCTCACAGGGCAAGTGCCATTAACAGGATAGTGCCACTCCATTGTACTCTCCCTAGATTATTGATTTCTTTCTGTTTTGGATCAAAAATTAGACACAATATTCTAGATGCAGTCTAATGACAGCTGACTAAAGAAAAAGAATAGTTTCCCTTGAATCATAGAATCATAGAATCGCAGAATCTTAGAATCATAGAATCATTTAGGTTGGAAAAGGCCTTTGAGATCATCAAGACCAACCATTAAACTAGCACTGCCAAGTCCACCACTAAACCATGGACCTAAGTAACATCTACCCATCTTTTAAACACCTCCAGGGATGGTGACTCAACCACTTTACTGGGCAGCCTCTTCCAATGCTTGGCAACCCTTTCAGTGAAGAAATTTTTCCTAATATCCAATCTAAACCTCCCCTGGCACAACTTGAGGCTGTTTCCTCTTGCCCTATCACTTGTTACTTGGGAGAAGATACTAACACCCACCTCACTACAACCTCCTTTCAGGTAGGTGTAGAGAGCAATAAAGTCTCCCCTGAGCCTCCTTTTCTCCAGGTTAAACAAACCCAGCTCCCTCAGCCACTCCTCACCAGACTTGTTCTGTAGACCCTTCACCAGCTTTGTTACCCTTCTCTGGACTCGCTCCAGCATCTCATTATCTTTCTTGGAGTGAGGGGCCCAAAACTGAACACTGTTCAAGGTGTGGCCTCACCTATGCTGAGTACAGGGGCACGATCACTTCCCTTGTCCTGCTGGCCACACTGTTTCTGATAGAGGCCAGGATGCTGTTGGCTTTCTTGGCCACCTGGACACACTGTTGACTCATATTCAGCTGGCTATCGACCAACATCCCCAGGTCCTTTTCCACCAGGCAGCTTTCCTGCTACTTTCCCGCTACTCATCCCCAAGCCTGTAGTGGTGCATGGGGTTGTTGTGGCCCAAGTTCAGGACCCAACACAGCCTTGTTGAACCTTGTACAGCTGACCTTGGCCCATCAATCCAGCCTGTCCAGATCCCTTTGCAGAGCCTTCCTACCCTCACGCAGATCAACACTCCCACCCAACATGGTGCCATCTGCAAACTTACTGAGGGTTCACTTGACCCCCTCATCCAGGTCATTGATATATTAAAGAGAAATGACCCCAATACTGAGCCCTGGGGAACACCACTTGTGACTGGCCACCAACTGGATTTAACTCCATTCACCACAACTCTTTGGGCTCAGCCATCCACCTACTTTTTATCCAACAAAGAGTATGCTCATCCAAGCCATGAGCGGTCAGTTTCTCCAGGAGAATATTGTGGGAAATGGTGTTAAAGGCTTTACTGAAGTCTAGGTAGACAACATCCACAGCCTTTCCCTCATCCACTAAGCAGGTGAACTTGTCACAGAAGAAGATCAGGTTAGTCAAGCAGGACCTGCCTTTTGTAAACCCATGCTGACTGGACCTGATCGCCTGGTTGTCCTGTACGTGCTGTGTGATGGCACTCATGTGATCTGCTCCATAACCTTCCTCGACACCGAGGTCAGACTCACAGGTCTGTAGTTCCCCGGATCCACCTTCTGGTCCTTCTTGTAGATGGGCATCACATTCGCTAACCTCCAGTCAACTGGGACCTCCCCGATTAGCCAGAACTGCTGATAAATGATGAAAAGTGGCTTGGTGAACACTTCTGGCAGCACTTTCAGAACCCTTGGGTGGAATCCATCCGGCCCCATATACTTGAGTGTGTCCAAGTGATATAGCAGGTTGCTAACCATTTCTCCTTGGATTATGGGGGCTTCATTCTGCTCCCCGTCCCTGTCCTCCAGCTCATGAGGCTGGGTACCTGGAGAACAACTTGTCTTACAACTAAAGACTGAAGCAAAGAACACATTAAGCACCTCAGCCTTTTTTCATCCTTTGTTACTATGTTTCCCCCCACATCCAATAAAAGATGGAGATTCTCCTTATCCCTCGTTTAGTTGTTAATGTATTTATAGAAACATTTTTAATTGTCTTTTACGGCAGTAGCCAGATTAAGTTCTAGTTAGGTTTTGGGCCTTCTCATTTCCTCCCTGCATAAGCTCAAAACATCTTTGTAGTCCTCTTGAGTGGCCTGCCCCTTCTTCCAAAGGTCATAAATTCTCCTTTATTTCCTGAGTTTCCAGCCAAAGCTCTCTGTTCAGCCAGGCCAGTCTTCTTCCCCGTTGGCTCATCTTCCGGCACATGGGGACAGCCTGCTCCGGTGCCTTTAAGATTTCTTTCTTGAAGAACGTCCAGCCTTCCTGAACTCATTTGCCCTTCAGGACTGCCTCCCAAGGGATTCTGTCAACAAGGCTTCTGAACAGGCCAGTGTCTGCCCTCTGGAAGTCCAAGGTAGCAGTTCTGCTGACCCCCCTCCTTACTTCTCCAAGAATCGAAAACTCATTTATGTGCTTTGTTTTATTTGTCATCAAGTAGGAGTCGATGAAAGATCCCATCTGTGCTTACCGGATTTTATTACCAAAAAATTTTCCCACAGTTGTAGAGTGAATAAGGGGCACTGCTAGAAGAAGAAACAAACTATATATGCAACATTATACTCCATCCATATAAACCGGGTATGCATAGACTGATTACATTCTTTCAGATTCTGAATATTTTTAGGAAAGAAATTTATGGACTTAATTGTGTCTAGACTATGTTATGGAATTAATTGTCTCTAGACTATCATGGGCACACCACTGAGTGAAACAGGTCTTTTAGTGAGAGAGACTACAAGAAAGGCTGAAGTATTCATACCTTTTCCTAAGTTTTTGTTAACAAGTTCATTTCCCAGGTCTTCCAGGTGTCTATGCCCAGTGTCAAGGTTTCGGACAGAGGGGAGTAGAGGAGCCTGAGTTGAGACTTGTCAGGTGACCTGGTCATTTTCAAGTTCATGGACCAGGCTGGATGAGAGAGCTGAGAGATCTCCAAGGTATATTTGTGAGGCTAGTCTCTATCATGTTTGAAAAGTCCTGCTCATCAAGGGAGGTCTCTGAAGACTGTAACACAGTCTCTGTGGACAGACAGTGATCAATAAATTAAGGGGGAAAAAGTGTTCTTTCATTCTGCTTAAGAGCCAGTGAAATAACTGTCATGTTTGGGACAATTTGAACAGAATGATACAGAAGACATACCTAGAATGTTGTATAGGATTCATAAACACAAAGTAAAGTTGTGGAGGATACTTTGGATGCAAAAGATGACACAGTTTTAGAGAAAATAGAAAAATATTGTGAAGAAGGCATTTGTTGAGAATTGTTAAACACTTAGAAGCGTTTTTAAATTTTATAAATTCCTGAGCAACTTAAGAACTATTTGGGGGAAATACATATTTTATTAACATATTAACAGCTTGTGCTGTTCTTATGCTCTTCCACAGGCATTTACCTTTTGCTGCTTCTAGAGAGGAGACACAAAGTTGGATGGATCTTTGACCTGACTCCATAAGGTTGCTCTGGTATTTTTACTTCTGCTTCATGCTCGTCCTTTTTTGGTTTTATTTGTTTTCACTTTCTGCTTACTGTCAGTACTACAGTAGTTCAGTGCTGTAATCACAATTATCCTTGGTGACCCTTTCCTTGAGGAAAGGCTGAGGGAGCTTGGTCTGTTTAGCCTGGAGAAGAGCAGACTGAGGGGGGATCTTATCAATACTTACAAACACCTTAGGGGTGGGTGTCAAGAGGATGGGGCCAGACTCTTCTCAGTGGTGTCCAGCGACAGGACAAAGGGCAACAGGCACAAACTGAAGCACAGGATGTTCCTTCTCAATATGAGAAAAAACTTCTTTACTTTGAGGGTGACAGAGCACTGGAACAGGCTTTCCCAGGGAGGCTGAAGAGTCTCCTTCTCCACCGATATTCAAAACCTGCCTGGATGTGACCCAGTGCAACATGTTGTAGGTGAACCTGCTTTGGCAGGGGGTTGGACTAGATGATCTCCAGAGGTCCCTTCCATCCCTTACCATTCTGTGACTGACTCTGTGACTCTGTAGTAATTACAGTTTTGGTGTAACCTTTTCCTTAAAGTGTAATGCATTTAAGGAGATAACTTTTCCATGACATGTAGTTACATTTGAATTATTTTTTAAAGATTAAAAAGCATTGGTATTTGATAGTAATGGACTTGTATTGATCAGATTTGGGGTTGCAGCTTTCAGTTAAAATATTTTTTTTTAAAGTACATAGGGCAGAAAAGGTGGTGTTTAAACTTCTCTTAAAGTTCACCCTTGTTAAAGAGTTTATTGAGGCTTAAATAATTCTAGTGCTGGTTCACACAAGAAGCAAACTGGAAACCCTGCAGAAATGTGTAATCACTGCTTTTTACCATAAGTGATTCCAAAGATGGTATCCTGTGTACAACAATTAGCTAATTAATAAATTAATATATTGAACATATTATTTACAACAAAACAGACAAAAAGAAGATTTTAACATAGGGGCATAGTAGCCCAGACAAATGATCAACATAGTGATATGAGAAACTTACAGGCAGTTCAGAAGATGCCAATACAACTGCCTGGAGTCTGCCAATGAACCAGATGTTGCTGTAGAGAAAATATCTTTTTCAGCTGGCATCTGGGTAGTGTTTGTAATATGAAAGAAAAAATGACTTATGATTATAATGTGGAGGGGTAAATAGTACTATTCCATCACTGTACAGTCATCTTTATTAAGTGTCTTTGGAAATCCATTCTGTATGTGGATTTTACGTTTCGTATTTCACTTGTGACAGAAGTACCTCATCTAAGTAATCCGGAGAAAAGTATTTGATCCTCTGATAGATAAATGGTAGCACAGATAAAAAATGTTTTCTATATTACCCATAGAAAGAACTACACTCTCCTTTTTCTCTTCGCATTTCAATGCATGCTTTTACAGAATGTATGAGAATAATAATTAATATTTTCTCTTTTGCGACTGGACAAAGATGAAGATAAACTAGCATCAATGACATTGAGATTCAGAGCATTTTTTTCCTAGTTGAAAAATTCTGAAAGGATACTTCATATTTTTTTTCTCTCCCTCTCTCTATAGATAGATCGTATGTATCTATACAGAAAGAGATATATAAAAATACAGACAGAGCATCCTAAACCCATTCTTACGATGTGTGAAACAGTCAGACTTCACCTTTCAACCTTTGTCCTACTGAAAGACCCTTAAAACAGAATTACCCATAACCAATTGGTGCTCTACTTCAGACTATATGACCTGTCTGGAGTTCTTCAGACTTCAGCAGAGTCTTCATGGATTTGCCAGGGATTAAGAAAGTAAAAAGGCCAAAAATGTGTCTATGTGATATATCAAATTGCTATCAGAATTATTTCTTTTGAATCTCAGTACAGATAAATTTAAGTTGACATTCTATGCTCTTTCACTGTAAAGAGATCAAGTGATAAATTACAAGTGAAAAAAGCAATAAACAGAGTGAAATGGATGGTTTCCCTGCTAGATTAAGTGTGACAAGTGAATGCAGAGTATAACATCAATTTTTAACAGTGCCGTTGTTCTTATACAGCTAAGAAATTTTAAGAAATTAATTGCATAGTGCAGAACTGACCGTGGGTTTCTTTTGGGTTTTGTTTGTCTGAAAGACTGCTTCACACTGTTAGTTAGGGTGCATGACCTCTGTGTGACTATGTTTGTCTGTTTGTTTTAGTCTAAGTAACTATACCTTTTGTATTTCCCCAACACTGAATTGCTGTGGAGTACTAGTAAAGCTAGAGTACTCTCAGAACAGTGTGTTTGGAACTGAAATAAACAATTTCATCAATGGGTGTTGCCAATACCTTGGCCTAACAGCGCTTCTCCCAGCCAGCCCATTTATGTTACATATAGTAACAGAGAAGACAGCAGGAGACATGGCACACTGAGCTGCACTGGGAAAACCCGTTATTTAGACAATCGTCCAGTGGTTTTAGGGAATTTCTGCACTTGAAAAATGACTACAGGAGAGAACCAAACCCACTAGCATAGAAGACTACATCTAAATTCTTTAAAGTAAATGTCACACAATATTTTCTTTCAATTTTGAAAATATATATACAATAATTTTATCATCTGAGAGATTCAGCAAATCACATCTGTGTTTTACAGTGCTAATATTGTGTAATAAAAATCCTACCTTCCAGAATAACCTACAGCAGGTGAGAAGTACAATTACCCTGGTAATAGATCACAGAATCACAGAATAGCCCTTGAAAAATCACTGGTCCAAACTTTTATGGGAAAGGGAACCTACATGAGATTATCTAGCATCCTGTCCAATCACATCTTGAAAGCCTCCGGTGATGGGGACACCACCACATACTTGGGGAAGTTTTTTCAGTGATAGATTGTTCTCACTGTAAAAAATTTCTTGCTTTTATCAAGATGAAACTTATCCTAGTGCAACTTGCACTCATCGCCCCTTGTCCTCTCCAAATGATGACCAACTGTAGCAGATTAGGACAAGTCCATTGAAGTAATTGGAACTGCACCGTTTGACAAAAGATTACTAGTAACCCTGTTAACCTATATACTCAGCCCGATCTCCATCTGATAGTTAGATCAGGACCTGGATCTGCTCTTTAAAGTCTTAGAAAATTCCATTCGCTTAGTGAGAATTTAATATTCCCAATAATACAATCATTTTTTGTATCATAAGTTGACTCCAATTGAGACTTCAACTTAAAAGCGGCTGATGTGATATGTTCTAATATTATTTGGTAGAGTTCACTCTGTCAACAAGAAACTGCGCATGGAAAAAATAGCACTTCTAAGGCTCTGGGGCTGTAAATAATGTCCTGATACAGTGCTTTCTTATGGGGATAGAATCATAGAATTGTTTTGGTTGGAAAGGACCTTTAAGATCATTGAGTTCAATTGTAAACCTAACACTGCCAAGCCCATCACTAAACCATGTCCCTAAGTAACACATCTACTCGTCTTTTAAATACCACCAGGGATGGTGACTCCACCACTTCCCTGGGCAGCCTGTTCCAATGTTTGATAACCCTTTCAGTGAAGAAATTTTTCCTAATATCCAATCTAAACCTCCCCTGGCACAACTTGAGGCTGTGTCCTCTTGTCCTATTGCTTGTTACCTGGGAGAAGAGACTAACAGCCTCCTCACTACAACCTCCTTTAAGGTACTTGTAAACAGCAATAAAGTCTCCCCTCAGCCTCCTTTTCTCCAGGCTAAACAATCCCAGGTCACTCAGCCACTCCTCATAAGACTTGTTCTGTAGACCCTTCACCAGCTTTGTTGCGCTCCTTTGGAATCGCTCCAGCATCTCAATGTCTTTCTTGTAGTGAGGGGCTCAAAACTGATCACAGTATTCAAGGTGTAGCCTCATCAGTGCTGAGTACAAAGGGACAATCACTTTCCTTGTCCTGCTGGCCACACTATTTCTGATACAAGCTACGATGCTATTGGCCTTCTTGGCCACCTGGGCACACCGCTGGCTCATATTCAGCTGGCTATCGACCAGCATCCCCAGGTCTTTTTCCACCATGCAGCTTTCCCTGCAGGACCTGACACTTAGCCTTGTTGAACCTCATACAGCTGACCTCAGCCTATCAATATAGCCTGTCCAGATCCCTTTGCAGACCCTTCCTAGCGTCAAGTAGATCAACACTCCCACGCAACTTGGTGTCATCTGCAAGCTGGATCTCAAATTCCTTTGTAAACATAGTATTTTATGTTGAAATTTCATGAGAAACATAATATAGCAGCTAATGAATGTTTCAAGGAAACTAATATTGTTATTTACTGTGTTACAAGTTTTGCTGTTTGGCTTGTATTTGCATGCCCTCCCACAGCTAAATAGCAATAGCTGAGGGGAAAAAATAAAAAAAAAAGAATAAATCAATAATTCTTATTTGGAGAATCAAATTTTATATTGATCAGGGGTAAGACATTTTCAAGGCTACCTATTCCACCCATTATTCCAATTTCTAAATTAAAAAATACATTCTTTCAGTGTTCTGCTGTATTTAGTCATTCTTGCAAAACATCAGCTTTTCATAAGCAAGAATTCTGTTTGTCTGCATATTGGAAATCTTTTTCCCACCTACACTGTAATATGAAAATAATAAATTATATTTTTTAAAATAGTCACAAATATTGTCAACACCTGTGTTAAGACATTTTCCAATGAATTATATGGTTATACAGCATAACCGTTACCACAGGTATCAGAAGATTTCAAGGATAAAACAGGTCAGTCTCAGTTTAACCATCTGTCATAATGTAATGAAGTTAAAATAATTTCATTGAACTTGTGTTTTTCTAGTGTGATGAGGGCAGTGCTACATTTAGAGTACTGTTTCGTGAATATAGTGACTTGGAAAGAAATTTGTCAGCTATATTCAGTGCCTGATAAAGTATGTGTTCGTTGAGAATTTCCCAAATGACAAGGATTCTACATTTAAAAAAAAAAGTCCACATCTGTGTGTGGGTTGCTCCCATTAGAACAGTCCGTTGCTCTAGTGTGTCAGCAAAAAACACACCAGAGATTTCCTGAGTAGACTGCTTGGAGTAACAGGAGGCCAGAAACAATTTAACTTGTAAATAATTTAAGAATAATAACCAGTTGCCGTATTTCCAGAAATACAATTCAGTATCTTCCCACTTGCCTACATCAGTAATCCACTAGAATCTGCTTTAAAATTTTTCTTTAGAAACTTTTTTAAAAATTCAGACTAATGTTTACATTATTCTAAATGAAATATAAATCACATTCATTAAAATTAATAATGATAAATGTCCTTGTTTGCATGAAATGGAAATGTATAATCAGAGAAAATTAAAGTCATATGATTAATTAGTTCACAAAATTGGGAGATGGTGGGGATGCCAAACAGATGCAAGTGAATAAGTGGTTGAATGAATAGTACATTATCAATTTGCATGGAGACTGTTCTGCAATAGGTACAACTGTCTCTTTCAGTTCCACAGGGAATAATTGAAAAGTTAAACTAAGTAATAAATTAATGTGTTGTTTCTTAAGGGAAAATAAATCTGCAAATTAACCCCACAGAGTACCTGATATGGCAAAATCAAATTCAGCCTTACCTTTTCAATTTTATTCGTTAAACACTTGAGAAAATAAATGAAAATGAGAAAATTAATGATTAAATGTAACCAGTTTTTGTTTAATAGAAGGTGGTGAAATTTCTAGAATTTGAGGGGCTTATTTCTGAAATACTTAATGTACATGATTACTTCACAAAAAACCTTTTGTTATTCTAACTCTGAAATGCATGCCGTGTGTGTTTCTATGTATTTTTTCTCTTCTCTGATGAGCTTACTTTGTAACTAATGAACTCAGTGGGAAATTTGATTATCACAATCAAAATATATAATTCCAAATTTGCTTTCTGAAATACAGGGCACAAGAGCTTAAAAATCCCCTTAAACACTCATTCTAACAATGGCTGCTACACCTAACAAGATGCAATTCGTCACCAATAACAATATTTTTTCTACTGCATAACCTCATTATCATTTGGCTTTATGCATCTTTCTTCCACTTATTCTGAATCCTAAAAAAATTTTCTCAAGTCCAGCATTGCATGCTATTTGCAGAGTGCTTATCGCCTCATACTGCATGAGATACTCTTTGCTGCTGCCATAATGCAAATAATAAGTAATAATTCTAAAATTATATTCAATCACTAGGAGTACTTGAGGCAGATAAATACATATGTAAGAATATGACCTTATTTATTTATTCTTTTATTATTGTGTGATTGAGGTGCAAATGAGAATGGAGCTCCGTTGTTCTGGGCATTGTACAAACAAATGAAGTCTGACTGAAGGAGTGGTGTGGATGGACATGTGTGGCCACCTTTCTGTCTCATGGGCAAGAGGAAATGCTGTGCCAGGCAATGACAGTAAGTAGAAGCAGGACTGCTGGCTGCTCTCCCTAGCCAAGAATGTAATGCAACAGCAAACCAAAATCTTTATCAGGCCAGTGACCAGAGTAACTGATAGAAATTGCCATATGTGAGTTTCTGTGCTATTAGCTATGCTAGGTTGTGATTTTTCCACCTCTGCAGCTGTACTTTATCATGTTCCTTACGATATGAGAAAGCTCAAAGCACATTTGCAACTACTGACTACGTTGATGGGATGGAGAACAGAAAGGTTAGTTTAAGATTCTGTTTTCAGCAGCTTTTTGGTCTTTAATTATTTCATTATCTATAAGGCACCATCCAGCCACTTGCTCACTCCCTGTTGGTGAGACACGGGAGAGAATTGGAAGGGTAAAAATGCAACCAGTAAGCCTTCTGTAGCCTATTTCTTCCAAGCTAATATTTATTAGACTGAAATTTAGTAATGAATTCTACTTACTTAAGCTTGGATGTTTTGATTTGGTACAACATTAAGGATTTTCAAAGCAGAGCTGCTGAGTCATATTGTTCAGAAAAAAATTGAATTTCATTTATTTAAAGAATATATTTATCACTTAGATATAAATCTCAAGGAAAATATCTGCATTGTAACCAGAAAATTCTTGATATTATTCTTTTGTTATTTGATTCCTAACTCATGGTGTCTGCTATTTGCAAAAATAGGGGAAATAACTTAAGCAATATTTTCTTTGTGGGAAGAAAACATTTAACTGTGATCAATAGAGGCCTGACAGAGTCAATACAGTCTGATCAAGTAGCTGTCTAAGATGGGAGTGTTTGCTACACCACGGGAAAAAAAAAAATGGAAAAAAAAGGGTGAGGGAGATGTTTATAGCCCTGACAAGCAAGAAGAATAGCCCCAGACCGTGAATAAACATTACAATAATATAACCATTTATATGAAAAAAAATGTCCTAGAAAATATCTTGCATTTACTTAATCCTGTCACTCAGACTTGCAAATGTAAAGAAAGTAATTCAGTGCTAAGTAATTTGTGTTATTCAGTGCTGTACTGTAGTTGACTGTCTGATACTTAAGACAGACATTAAAAGACAGTAGCATTAACCATGTCCCTTCATCACAGATCATGCAAGATAATTAGTCTTTCTGCTTCATTAAGTGCCTAAATCCACTACTCTGGCACCTGTGATAACTTTAAAAATATATGTTAGTTATCACTAACTCAATAGGTACCTGCCTCTTTGGTGAATGTGAACCAATCTATTTAAAGTAACAAGATGATAGAAATTTCAGCTGAGATCTCTCTGGAGAGAAAATCTCAAGATAAGTGTTCCTCAGGTGCTAGCCTCAGAAGAGACCCTTTCATCTGCAGCTATCTAGTGCATGTTTTGGCTGTTTGAGAAGATATTAAAAACATACAGGTCTGTGTGAGCTGAAGCTGAACACAGATGTCCAGGGTGACTACCAGCCTTCTGCCTGTTCTGAGATGTCTCAGTATATGCCTCTGGCAGACATGTTCTTCTCTGTAATCAAAGGACTAAGGAAATTTAGGGATTAAAGAAATTGTTCATATTCTTTGCAAAAAGGTTTTGAATCTTGATCTGTTATACGGGAGGATGCTATCTCAAGGTAGTGGGTATTCAGGGGTAAAGTGCTGGCTCTGTTCTTTCAAAGTTATGACAGATAGGAATCCAAAAGCTGTTTAATGACAGCTTTTGAGTAGAGGACAATAGTCATCCTTGGCCTTGTCAGAAGCAATTTCCCAGGCACAGTTTGCCCAGGATCTATTCTCAAAAAGCAGTTTTGTTACACTCAAAATTTTGTTATGGAAAAAAAAGGAAACATTATAGACATAAACCCAGGAAATTATTGTTACTATAATTAAAATCATAGCAAGTTAATCCAAGAATCATTATTAGTCCAGGTCTAAGTATCAGAAAAATAAAATAAAAAGAAGACATGAATACTAATATATATGTATATATAAAGTCTCAATAATAATAATGCAGATAAAATGGATATATATGCATTTCATTTTTTCTGTCCCTTTGCCTAATATTATGGCCACCCTTTTATGACTCCCCTGGATCTTAAGGTTCAAGCTAGTACTGATGGTGTTATGGTAAGTCGTCAGTATCACAAGTTCTTCCAGGAACAATATGTTGATAGTTCTTGATTGCCAAGCCACTCTCTATGATCTTTGAAAGGTCATGGAGAACAGGAGAGGTGCCTCAGGACTGGAGGAAGGCCAGTGTCATTCCATTCTTCAAAAAGGCAAGAAGGAAGACCCAGGAAACTACAGGCCAGTCAACCTCACCTCCATTCCTGGAAAGGTGATGAAACTGCTCAATCTGGATGCCATCTTTAAGCATGTGGAGGAAAAGAAGTCAACATGGATTCACCAAGGGGAAATCATGCTTCACCAATCTGATGGCCTTCTTTGATGGTATGACTGGCTGGGTAGATACGGGGAGAGCAGTGGATGTTGTCTACCTTGACTTCAGCAAGTCTTTTGACACTGTCTCCCACAACTTACTCATAGGTAAGCTGAGGAAGTGTGGGTTAGCTGAGTGGACAGTGAGGTGGACTAGAACTGGTTGAATGGCAGAGCTCAGAGGGTTGTAATCAGCGGTGGAGAGTCTAGTTGGATGCGTGGAGCCAGCGGTGTTCCCCAGGGGTCAGTACTAGGTCCATTCCTGTTTAACTTTTTCATCAATGACTTGGATGAAGGGACAGTTTGCTGATGACACAAAACTGGGAGGAGTGACTGGTATACTAGAAGGCTATGCTGCCATTCAGTGAGACCTCAACAGGCTAGAAGGCTGGGCGGGGAGGAACATAATGAAGTTCAACAACACAAGTGTAGGGACCTGCACCTGGGGAGAACCAATCTCGTGCACCTGTACAGGCTGGGGATTGACCTGCTGGAAAGCAGCTCTGCAGAGAAGGACCTGAGAGTCCTGGTGGACAACAAGTTCTCCATGAGCCAACAATGTGCCCTTGTGTCCAAGAAGGTCAATGGTATCCTGGGGTGCATGAGGAAGAGTGTGGCCAGGAGGTCAAGGGAAGTTATCCTCCCCCTCTACATTGACCTAGTGAGACCACAGCTGGAGTACTGTGTCCAGTTCTGGGCCCCGCAGTTCAAGAAAGATAAGGAACTACTGGAGAGAATCCAGAGGAGGGTTACAAAGATGATCAGAGGACTGGAGCATCTCTCTTATGAGGAGAGGCTGAGGGAGCTGTGTCTGTTTAGCCTGGAGAAGAGAAGACTGAGGGGGGATCTTATCAATACTTAAAAATACCTTAGGGGTGGGTGTCAAGAGGATGAGGCCAGACTCTCCTCAGTGGTGCCCAGTGACAGGACAAAGGGCAACAGGCACAAAAAGAAACATGGGAAGTTCCATCTGAATATGAGGAAAAACTTCTTTATTTTGAGGGTGACAGAGCAGTGAAACAGGCTTCCTAGGGAGGTTGTGGAGCCTCCTTCTCTGGAGATATTCAAAACCCACCTGTATGCAACCCTGTGCAACGTGCTCTAGGTGAACCTGCTTTGGCAGGGGGTTAGACTAGATGATCTCCAGAGGTCCTTTCCAACTCTTACCATTCTGTGATTCTGTGATTCTGTGATTCTGTTTCCTCTTCCTCATTCTAGGATCCACATGAGGTCATTTTTATGTTTGCTAACACATTTTTACACCTTACTTTTACACTTTCATTGGTACGCAGCTCCAAATTGCATCCAAATGTACTGTATATCATAGAATCATTGAATGGTTTGGGTTGGAAGAGGTCTTTAAGGATCACCTGGTCCAACCCCTCTGCCATTGGCAGGGACATCTTTCACTCGATCAGGTTGCTCAAAGCCCCATCCAACCTGACTTTGAACACTTCCAATGATGGGGCATCCACAGGTTCTCTGGGCAACCTGTTCCTGTGTCTCATCACCCTCATTGTAATAAAATTTATTCCTTATGTCCCAATATGTATACTCTTTCAAACTAAAATCATTGCCTCTTGTCCTGTTACTACAGGCTTTGGTAAAAAGTGTCTCTCCTTCTTTCTTATAAGCCCCCTTTAAGTACTGAAAGGCTGCAATAAGGTCTCCAGAGAGCCTTTCCTTTTCTAGGCTGAACAACCTCAACTCTCTCAGCCTGTCTTCATGGGAAAGGTGTTCCAGCCCTCTGATCATCTTTATGACCCTCCTCTGGACATAGTCTAACAGGTTCATGTCTTTCTTGTGCTGGGGACACCAGAACTGGATATAGTACTCCAGGTAGGCTTTACAAGAGCAGAGTAGAAGGCAGAATCACCTCCCTCAACCTGCTGGCCTTGCTTCTTTTTATGCAGCCCAGGATATGATTGACTTTCTGGGCTGCGAATGCACATTACCAGCTCATGTCAAATATTTCATCTGTCAATATCCCCAAGTCCTTCTCTGCAGAGCTGCTCACAATCTGTTCATCTTCCAGTCTGTAGTGATAGTAGGGGTAGGCCTGATCTGGGTGCAAGACCTTGCACTTGGCCTTGTTGAACTTCATGAGGTTCCCATGGGCCCACTCCTCAAGCCTGTCAAGGTCCCTCTAGATGGAATCCATTTCCTCTAGTGTATCAACTGCACCACTCAACTTGGTGTCACCTGCAAACTTGCTGAAGTTGCACTCAATCCCACAGTTTGTGTCACTGATGATGATACCATTAAATAGTATTAGCTCCAATATGGACCCTGGAGGGATACCGTTTGTCATTGGTTTCCACTTGGATGCTGAGCCACATATGGTGACTTTTATGTGTGTTGAGTACTACTTCATTATTTCCCTTGTTCCCCGTAAAATGAGTTTGCTCCAGCTCCATGTCTTCATTTCTTTCACTAACCATGGATGCAGTTTTTATAGACATGAGATCTCCAGTGCCAAGCCTGGGTCCCATCTGTTATCATCCTATGCCTGTACTGCTCTACACCACATCCTGTGTCCCCACTTCTCAAGGCCTTTGTTGTCATACCAGGCCTGTATTCTCTACATCCCCTCTCTTCTATCATTCTTTTAGATTCATAAACTTTTTTTTCGTACACAGAAAAATACTTGTTAGTACTATCTATGTAAAGCTGTGGTTGTACTACACAAAGACAAAGTAAAACAAGTTAGCCATAGCCATTTCGTTGGAAGAATAAATACTGCTCTGGATAAACCAAATATAAACAAAGCTGCAAGCAAGTCAAGGAAAGTTCAAACAGAGTAAGCCTGGCATGCTTCAGTTCTGAGACCGGGCAAACTCACTACGAGGCCTGTGGTCTTTTACTAGCAATGGCAATACAGCATTACTGGGCTACAGGACTACAGTTTGTCCTTCCTTAACTTATGACAGAGGAAAAGAGAATTTAGTAATACAGATATGAACCATTTTGTTCAAATTAGTCTCAGAGCTGTAAAAAACTCTGATATTATTTCAGATATGTTCTTACTTTCTTGTGTAGTGTGTAGAGTGTCTGAACTGAGTGAATCTCAGCCTGATACCAAAATTCTACTAGTAAAATGTTATTTAGGTTTAGATTTTATGGTCTTACATATTTTAAAGAATATAGCTCTCAGGGTCTGTATTCTTAAACATATTTATGTATTTTTACATCCGACACTGCATGATATCCTATTTTAGCTCTAACACTGTTCTAAGGCAGCAACTATTGGAGAGAGCAACATTGACTCAAGTCAAACCACTGAATGCTCCAAAGGAAGAGTCTAGGGAAAAGTGGATGATTCTCCGAATTTGGGCCTCATTCCATAGATAAATTCAGACAGCTGTGTAATGATGGGCTGGAGGGTGACTCCTTTTGCAGTTATGGCCCTCAGCCTTGAATCCTTTTGAAAGATTAAGTCCCTAAGCTCAATTAGTATTATTGTCTCCTGTTCACAAACTACTTCTGCACTTGCACCACATTTCTCAGTATTCTTCCTTCTCCTATGGGTGACCTGAAAAAGCTGATTCTTCATGTCACTGCAACTTGCTAATGAGATAGGCATTTCTTTCATTACTTCAGTGATGTTTTTAAGAACAAAACCTACGTGACTTTCCTGTTTGTTAGCTTCCTTTAAAACTTGGGATGGAAGTTTTTGTCATCTCAGACTTTGTCTCAATAATTTGGCCTGGTGCAAGCTTAGTCATTGAGTCATTGGTTGTGTTATGCTATAATTACATGGTCAGAGTTGAAGCACTCCGGAGGCAAGCCTGGCATCCAGAAGCTGTAAGGAGAATCTGAAAGTGTTGAATTACTCTCAGTAGTCTGGCTCTAGCCTTCCATAATATTTGCAGGTTACACACTATGGAAATGATCTGACGCTCATATACCATCCTCATTAACTCAATCCAAAAACTACACACAATGAAAGACGGAGAGTTATTACTTAATGCAAGGCAAAACACCAGCTGCAGCAGTGGCAGATATGGTAATCAAGCTCACAGTGAACTTCATATGTTCTCAGACTTTTCATGAGAATTTTTTTCATGTTTCCACATTTCCAGGAAAGCTGTTGATATTTTATAGTCTCCCTACATGTATGCATCATTTTAGATTACCTTTGAGCTCATTATTCATCAGCCTGATCCTGAAATAAAACATTTACAATATCTAAATTACTCTCTGTGTGAATAGATATAAGTATGATAACATAGTAAAAGGCATATTGCATGTATTTTGAGACCCTAAGTGTGCAATTTTAAGTTTCAGGAAAACTAAAAGAATTGCCAGAAGTTCCTGAGGAAACAACACTAAGCTTTAGTTTGATTTCTAGTACACTATGGATTGCAGTCCTTTATGGACTTGAGCAGTTTTCAGGTCTGTGCATGGGTCTTGCTCAGTTCCCATTTCCTGTGCCCTGGTGATGCCTGCATTTGCAGTTTTTTTATCCTGCTTCAGTAACTGGAATGTGGGATTATGTGCTAGAAATACTGTGCTACTGCTGAGATTATATTTATTCATGGAATTTTTCTTTCTGACAGGCCATGTTATTACCTGGCATGAACACTTTGTCGTGTTGTGTTGGCCACAGGGTGTCCTTCTACAACAATCGTGTGACCAGACACAGTCTTCCTTCAGATGAGAGATATGCCCTTGTGAAGCTCTTGTGTGCATTTTCCTAGATGGCTAACTAGAATGAATTTCCCTCACCAAAGACACAGAAAGTAAGCAAGAACCATCCTTTGCACTTTCTGTAACACAGGGAAAGATGACTGAAGCTTCTTAAAACACTGCCAAAGTAGAACAGAACTGTTTGTACACTTCTTTCTTCTACCCATGGCTTACCTACACAAACGACATAAAAAATTTAGCCTCATGCGAAGGATGGTTATCACAACTGAATTTGACATGTTTAGGATGAAATCTGTTAAGACACTGCAGACCTTTTGCTCTCAGTAGTGGATTTCCCATAATATTTAACAGTCTAAAGATCAAGTTCTTGTGAAAAATGTAATAGCCATGAATACTAATACAGCTTTAACTGCATTTGTATTTGAAAATAATACTGAAGCACGGAGAAATAAGGAGTTAAGACACATAAAGTCACACAATAGATCAATACTAAAAGAAGAAATTATTCAAGTCCAGTTATGTTGGAAATTTAAAGCAGAAGGTGGCAGCTAGGAAAGCACTGCCACTTCCTACAGTTTGCAAGTCTACCTTCTGTCTTCAGCAATATTTCTGGACACCAGAGTAAAATATGAAGAAAAGATGAGAAGAGTAATTAGTATGGGCTCTTTCCTATTAAAATCGGATTATAAAATGTATCAGGAGAACTATTCAAATACCATAATTTGTCAGTTGTTGAACCTGCAAGCACAAGTCGAATAGCTACATGTAGAAATGTGCTGACATTTGCATACAAGAATAATTATGGATTTTTGTACACATATTTTATATAATTCTCATTTGACATGCTATACAATAAAGCCTTCAAGAATCAGCTCTTCCTTATGTGACAAAGAGCTAAAATTTTTGCACGTATGCTTTTGTAGCACTGCAGGCGTGAATGAGCTGAGTTTACCCAACTGAATGGTGCTACCACCTTTTGGATTTTCTGATCAGTGAATAGTGATAAACTTACACAGAATGTCTGACGCTACAGACATTTGGAGGAGTACAAAATGTCAGTTAGGTCTTTATTTATTATCATTAATTTATGATCCAGTAAGCCTTCACCAGAGAGACTGTTTTGGTTTTTTTTTCCCCCATAGTGTCCGGCACGCGGTCTCTCTTGGCAATAAGTTCTGTGTGATATACAGCAATTACCTCTGAAAAATATAAAGCTCCCTGAGATCTGGAGTGGAAAGCTAACTTCATGGAGTCTTTTCATAGTCACCAGAATTATATATGTTTTTCTTTGACTGTTTTACATAATTTTCCAAAAAGGTTTTGATAAATTCAGCACCTTTAAGCTGTACTTTTTAATCTATTTAGCACTTTTGACAGGCCATTGCAAAACTCAGACAGGCCTAGCTAGTAGGGGAAGAAAAACTTAAGAGTCTGGGACTTTACAGATTGCAAAATGACTCTTTGGCTTCAATTCACTAAAATAAGCTGACAAAATCTTCCTGTAGTGTAATATTTTTGGTTGCTTTGTATTTTAGAAGAAAGTCCATCATTCCACTGGGTCATGAGATTATAAGTATGATGGGGAACTGCCGTAAAAAAAATTACAATGTGGAATTCAAGAACTTGTTCCCAGAGGAACAGAAGAAAAAGTTCCTGAAAATTCAGAAGAATATAGTTGTCATTGCCACAAAGATAAATTACTCATTTTCAGTGGCAAAAATGTAAAGAATCAGCCTTCTTTTATCAGAAATTAATATTAAAATATTACTGAGATTGTATGGGCCTACCATTTATGTGTTGTATTATTATGCACTGACAGTAGCATGCTGATGTGCTTAATGTCACAATTCCTTTGCTATTTTCACCAAGAATCACTTTTAATTTTGAAGACCTGCAGTTTGGGTGAGCTGCCAGGGAATGAGATGTAAGGCTAGAGGGCAGGGATAATATCACAAGGGATCTCCATGACCTCAGAAAGGAGTGTAGCAGAGTTAGGAATGGCATAGTGTGCATCAGCCTGAACAACGAACAGCCAAAAAGAATAAGGAACAACTGTAAAAAGTCAAGGGAATATCAAATCAAGTCAACATTAAAGATATTTCTTGGCCAGGGCTGAACCTCAGGGCAAGAGCTTGCACTACTTCTTCCATTTTCTAAGGAAAAAATCCAAACTATTTTGCTGACGTACTTATGAATCTCATAAATTATTTGTTTTCTTTTTGTCATAAGCTTATTAAATAGCTGTGGCAGTGTGATCTGGACTTTAAATTAGTATTAAAAGGATCAGAACATAGCAAATACTCTCTCAGAGCTGGAGTTCCAGGCATCTCAGGATGAAGATTTCTGTCATTTCTTCTTGCTCGGTGGTGCCTCTAGTGTGAGGCAGTTTGTCCCTTCTTCCTTTCTGCTCCATGCCTAAATTGTGGAATCAGGAAATCATTTCTTAACCCGCTACATTTAGTCAGATGTAGCATATGCATTGCGTGTCTGCTGTTAATTTTCTGACCTCCTGTCATCATCTAGGCCTGAGCGTGGTGGTGTAACAGAGTTAACGTTTTGGAATTAAGATGTCACAAACAGCAGTTTAATGTTTTAAATTTGGCAGAGTTTATTCTTTAAATGGGTTGTCAAATTTGTCTCTAGGCATAGACAAAATTGGCAATAGTATGCTCTGTGACAACAAATCTCCTGATTTATGATTTATTTAAACAAGGCTGATTGCTTACTGCTTTAAGGGGAAATTCAAATCGTAACTGCTCAGCAGTGGTAATTTGTGACCAAGGAATGATCTGGCATGGAGGGCAAGAAGGATCACTTGCAAAAGGGATTAAATTGGCTGGAAGCAGGAATGCCAGAGACAGAGGGACTCCCTTTAAGGGAGTCAAGTTTCCCTTGGTGATGAGACTGCTTTCCCTTGGTGAAGGACTGCTTCTTCCGAGCTCAAGATCAGAGCATCCCAGCAGGTAGGAAGTCAAGGAAGGGTAGCAGGAGACCTGCATGGTTAAACAGGGAACTGCTGGGCAAACTCAAGTGGAAGAAGAGGGTGTACAGATCATGGAAGGAGGGGCTGGCCTCTTCGGAGGAACAGAAGTCTGTTGTCAGAGGATGTAGGGAGGCAACTAGGAAAGCTAAGGCCTCCTTGGAATTAAACCTTGCAAGAGAGGTCAAGGACAACAGAAAGGGCTTCTTCAAATACATTGCAGGTAAAGCCAACACTAGAGGCAATGTAGGCCCACTGATGAATGAGGTGGGGGCCCTGGAGACAGAGGATAAGAAGAAGGCAGAGTTACTGAATGCCTTCTTTGCCTCTGTCTATACTGTTGGAGGCTGTCCTGAGGAGCCCCGGACCCCTGAGGCCCCAGAAGAAGTCAGGATAGAGGAGGAATCTGTCTTGGTAGATGAGGGCTGGGTCAGGGACCAATTAAGCAATCTGGACATCCATAAATCCATGGGCCCTGATGGGATGCACCCACGGGTGCTGAGGGAGCTGGCAGAAGTCATTGCTAGGCCACTCTCCATCATCTTTGCTAAGTCGTGGGCAACGGGAGAGGTGCCTGAGGACTGGAGGAAAGCGAATGTCACTCCAGTCTTCAAAAAGGGCAAGAAGGAGGACCCGGGTAACTATAGACCGGTCAGCCTCACCTCCATCCCCGGAAAGGTGATGGAATAACTTGTCCTTGGTGGTGTCTCTAGGCACATCAAGGATAGGGGGATCATTAGGGGCACTCAGCATGGCTTCACCAAGGGGAAGTCATGCTTAACCAACTTGATAGCCTTTTATGAAGATGTTACCCGGTGGATAGATGATGGTAAAGCTATGGATGTGGTCTATCTTGATTTCAGTAAAGCGTTTGAAACGGTCTCCCACAGCATCTTCACAGCTAAACTGAGGAAGTGTGTTCTGGATGATCGGGTAGTGAGGTGGATTGTGAACTGGCTGAAGGAAAGAAGCCAGAGAGTGGTGGTCAATGGGACAGAGTCCAGTTGGAGGCCTGTGTCTAGCGGAGTCCCTC
This sequence comes from Nyctibius grandis, assembly GCF_013368605.1. Classification (NCBI taxonomy): domain Eukaryota; kingdom Metazoa; phylum Chordata; class Aves; order Nyctibiiformes; family Nyctibiidae; genus Nyctibius; species Nyctibius grandis. The sequence continues at coordinate 90,811,551 of NC_090660.1, forward strand.
AAGGGTCAGTACTGGGACCAGTTCTATTCAATATATTCATTAATGACTTTGATGAGGGAATAGAGTGCACTGTCAGCAAGTTCGCTGATGACACCAAACTGGGAGGAGTGGCTGACACAACGGAAGGCTGCGCAGCCATTCAGAGAGACCTAGACAGGCTGGAGAGTTGGGCGGGGAGAAATTTAATGAAATATAACAAGGGCAAGTGTAGAGTCCTGCATCTGGGCAAGAACAACCCCATGTACCAGTACAAGTTGGGGACAGAGCTGTTGGAGACCAGCGTAGGGGAAAGGGACCTGGGGGTCCTAGTGGACAACAGGATGAGCATGAGCCAGCGGTGTGCCCTTGTGGCCAAGAAGGCCAATGGCATCCTGGGGTGTATTAGAAGGGGTGTGGTTAGTAGGTCAAGAGAGGTTCTCCTCCCCCTCTACTCTGCCCTGGTGAGGCCGCATCTGGAATATTGTGTCCAGTTCTGGGCCCCTCAGTTCAAGAAGGACAGGGAACTGCTAGAGAGAGTCCAGCGCAGAGCCACGAAGATGATTAAGGGAGTGGAACATCTCCCTTATGAGGAGAGGCTGAGGGAGCTGGGTCTCTTTAGCTTAGAGAAGAGGAGACTGAGGGGCGACCTCATTAATGTTTATAAATCTGTAAAGGGCAAGTGTGATGAGGATGGAGCCAGGCTCTTCTCAGTGACATCCCTTGACAGGACAAGGGGCAATGGGTGCAAGCTGGAACACAGGAGGTTCCACATAAATATGAGGAAAAACTTCTTTACGGTGAGGGTGACCGAACACTGGAACAGGCTGCCCAGAGAGGTTGTGGAGTCTCCTTCTCTGGAGACATTCAAAACCCGCCTGGACGCGTTCCTGTGTGATATGGTCTAGACTATCCTGCTCCTGCAGGGGGATTGGACTAGATGATCTTTCGAGGTCCCTTCCAATCTCTAACATTCTGTGATTCTGTGATTCTGTGATGAGACAAGAAACAGTCAGCATTAACCTGTCTTGTAGCCATCCTGGAATGTGAGCACTCAGGAGCCACATTTAGGCAGCAGAGCTGGGCAGGGGTTTGGTCTCAAGGCTAGGTCGAGATCCCCCATGTCAATGTTCATAGGATTGATGCTGATGCAAGTGTATATAAGGAATGGCTCATTATGTATCTTTACAGACTCCTTGTAGAACCGCTTATGGCAGTAGGACTCTGTCCAATGCATTGTTCATTTTTTATATATATATATATTTAAGCACTAACGTGTGTTTAATTCACCTCAAGGGGTACAATAAAAATTCCCCAACATGCTAATGTCACTGATGTCATGGAAAGGTGACATTATTTGTGTCTATCCCTCTGCCTATCCCATAGTGGCATTGGGAACAGCAAGTCCAACTCTTCTACTGTGCTACATTGTCCCACTTCCATACCTTGCTACTACCTTGCTACAGCATCTTAGGGGCAGCAATATGTAAATTACCTGATAAGAAAGAGCTGAAAATAGGGAAAGAGCTCCCTGGTAACTATGAGCAGCTTCTGAAGCTGTAGAATACACAGTATGGGGCTTTTGGGAACCAGTAGCTAGGGTAGGACCTGAATGGATAGAAACAGAAATAATGTAACATTTTTGCATAGCAATTTTCTATGTAAAGCAATTGAGAGCATTTGGGCTTGCCTGTTCCTTTCCTAAGAACACATCAATAGTAAAATAGCTATTACGCATAACAAAATTATCTTATGTCTGTGTGTTAGAAAATATGTAATTATATGTGATACCTCTAAGCAGAAATATGAGGTCTCCAAAAGCAATGATCACTAAATATTTTTGGAAGATAGACACATGTATTTGTGACAAGAATAGCTCCAGAGTAGCACAAGTCCAAAAATAATGTACCATAAGAGCTTGAATCTTGTCCCCATTTTTCACATATTGATGGCAAAGCAGTTCAAAATTTAAAATGGGTCTCAAGAGACATACAGGTTCTGGAGTGTGACTTAAACAGAGTCTGTCTTACATCAAAGAAAATGAAATATTGTTAGCACACAGAAAACATCCCTCCGAGGTATAATAATCTATTCTGCGTGTCAGCCTGGTGCCCACAACGAATGCAGATTGTCCCATTTATCATTTGTTATATTATTTAGGGTCTTGGAATCAAATGAAAGTAGATATACTACTCCTTCCTTGGTTTCTCAGTAAAGTTATGGAAGAATTATATTTTATTTTAAAAAAATCAAATAGAAAACTTGTTCCTGGAAGGAATTTCATTAACATCTTGAAGAAAAAAATACTAGAAATTAAACGTATATATGTTTTATTAGAAATGATCAACCATTTTTATCACAGAGAAGCAACTGGTCATTTTCACCACTGCAATCTAGTCGTTCTTGGCCTAGGACTAAGAGAAGTCAAGGACAAAGTAAAGATGCTTTTAACACTAAGTGGCACACATTTGCCAGTAAACTTGTCTGATCTTCTAAAAGCTTAACCAATTTGCATCATGGGAATATTGAATGAATCAAGTAGTATGAAGGCCTGAAAGCAGAAGACATCTCACTGTACCTCATTCACAAGAAAAAATCTCAAAATTCTGTTCAACTACATTCTGTCTGCTTTGAGCTGTTGAATATGCTAGAGATATAGTCAGATCTAAACTAGCATTATATCCCAAAATCATAATACTTGTTTTATACTTTGTGGGAATATTGTAACGTGGTCATATGTATTGTGACATTAAAAGATATGTTATTTCCAACTCTTAAAATTACTATGACTATTTTTAGATAGGGATGAAAAGGAATGAAATCATAATGATATCAGAAATTAAAAAGTAATGTACATATATAAAAGCTGGTTAGAATTTAGATAAATTTAGATTTGGATGAAAATTGGTAACTACATTTATTAATATGTGAAATAGATTTTCATCTTTCAATCTGCCAGCTGAATAACTAACTTTACTATGTCTACTAATCTGAAATTCAAATAAATCAGTAATTTAATAGGGTAATATTTGGATAAGACAAAGTAAGCATACAGATAATTTTAAAATGTAGTACAACTTTATAGGAAACATTCATCAGATGCTTTGGATTCTTTGTGGATCCAAAAATGGATCCCATGTGACGCCCATCCACAAGAAGGGCCAGAAGGAGGATCCGGGGAACTGCAAGCCTGTCAGTTTGACCTCGGTACCTGGCAAGGTTATGGAACAGATCATCTTGAGTGCGATTACACAGCACATAGAGGACAACCAGGGGATCAGGCCTAGTCAGCAGGGGTTTAGGAAAGGCAGGTCCTGCCTGACCAACGTGATCTCTTTTTATGACCACGTGACCCGCCTAGTGGATGAGGTGAAGGCTGTGGATGTAGTATACTTGGACTTCAGCAAAGCCTCTGATACAGTCTCCCATGGCATTCTTCTGGAGAAGCCGGCAGCCCACAGCTTGGACAAGTGCAGTCTTTGCTGGGTTAAGAACTGGCTGGATGGCCGGGCCCAGAGAGTGGTGGTGAACGGTAACGCATCCAGTTGGCGTCCGGTCACTAATGGTGTCCCCCAGGGCTCATTACTAGGCCCAGTCCTATTTAATATCTTTATTGATGATCTGGATGAGGGTATCGAGTGCACTCTCAGTAAATTTACAGACGACACTAAGTTGGGTGGGAGTGTTGATCTGCCTGAGGGTAGGAAGGCTCTGCAGAGGGACCTGGACAGGTTAGATGATAGATGGGCCAAGACCAATGGCATGAAGTTCAACAAGGCCAAGTGCTGGGTCCTACACATTTGCCACAACAACCACATACAGCGCTACAGGCTGGGGGAAGAGTAGTTGGAAAGGACCTGTGGGTATTTGTGGACAGCTGGCTGAACATGAACCACCAGTGTGCCCAGGTGGGCAAGAAGGCCAACAGCATCCTGGGGTGTATCAGGAATAGTGTGGCCAAGAGGACAAGGGAAGTAATTGTCCCCCTGTACTCAGCACTGGTGAGGACACACCTCCAGTACTGTGTCCAATTCTGGGCCCCTCACTTCAAGAAAGACACTGAGGTGCTGGAGTGAGTCCAGAGGAGGGCAACAAAGCTGGTGAAGGGTCTGGAGGGTATCCCCTATGAGGAACGGCTGGTGGAGCTAAGATTATTTAGCCTGGAGAAAAGTAGGCTGAGGGGAGACCTTATTGTTCTTTACAACTACCTGAAAGGAGGTTGTAGCGAGGTTGGGGTTGGCCTCTTCTCCCAGGCAACTAGCAACAGGACTAGAGGACATCATAACCTCAAGTTGCACCAGGGGAGGTTCAGGTTAGACATCAGGAAAAATTTCTTCACAGAAAAGGTTAATGGGCATTGGAATGGGCTACCGAGGGAGGTGGTGGAGTAACCATCCCTGGAGGCGTTTAAGAGAAGACTAGATGTTGCACTAGATGTGCCGTGGTCTAGTTGTCAGACTGGTGTTAGGTCAAAGGTTGGACTCCGTGATCCCAGAGGTCTCTTCCAGCCAGTTGATTCTGTGATTCTGGGATTCTTTTTTTTTTAATAAACTAGGGTTCAGACAACGTCAATATAAACACTTGTTCCAGACTTTTAACATTGTTTTATCAAGAATGATGTCATAATCCCATATATTGCAAAATAAAAGTATACAGTATGCAAATGGATATTTGAAAACAGGAAAAAAAACCTGAACATTTCAGAAATGATCAGAAGCACCTCTTGTAGACACGTCAGACTGGATTTTTAATTGTCCTAATGCTTAAAAGGTGATATGACCTTTTTAATGTTAATCATATAATATTAAATAGTGTCTGTTTTCTGTGGTGCATGAAGGAATGAATGTGTCAGCCATCTGAGAAACTGCAGTGCTAAATTGGAGATGGATTCAGTCATTTTTGGAGATATATGTGTGTAATTTTTAATCAAGTAGGGTGGGTTTCTACTAAACTTGTGATTGAATTTTACTACAAATAGTGAAATAGTCAGCCTAAGTAAATTTCTGTATTCCTTGTACAGATACTGAGGAGAGATAAGTTAGGACTGTTGAATCTCCTCTGGAAGCCTTTATAAGCATCATTCCTACCCATTGAATACAGACAGCCTGAACTACATAAGATGGTTCAGGTGTTTCTAGACATATATTAAAACTAGTTGTGCCTTTATAGATAGTTAGGAGGATGGATTACAATTTACATTGCACTTGAAATTCAAAAGGTCATTTTATAGTTATATTTGCTCCACATGCTCTATCTGGTGATTTTTTCACCAAGCACAAACCCCCTGTTTCTGACTGCAGTGTTGATTAAGATATTCTAAATGCAGTTGAAACAGTTTGGGAATTTGCAATTATCTACTCCTAAAATATTTTTCCTCTGCTTTTAATAATTGCATATGTTTTTTATACAGCTGACTTTTTGTTTTAAAGATTTTATTCTCTCTGTCTAAACATTCAAGCTAACATTTTTCTTTCTCTATCTAATTTATTAAATGTTCATGTTAAGTAACTCAGCTGCTGCTTCTTCTGAGGGCAATGGATAATTTTGGTAGTTTTAGAAAGTTTTGTCCTTTTTTTATGTTTGAATATCTGCAGCATATCTATAGCTGGGATAGAAATTTAGAAGGCCTTGATCTGAAATATGCCTTTTGAGGTCCTCCTGAAAACCTGCCATCATCTGACAGGACTCACAAGCTTTAAAAAATGTAATTTTTTTCCTCAGCAGAATGTCTCAGGGTTTTGCTGCAGTTTCTAAGCATTTCTCAGAACTGTTATGTTCCCCAAAGTTCTATAAATTCCATTCCCTATTCCAGCATCACACGGCAACTTCAAAATTGTCCATCTCACTAAGAATGTGCCAAGACATAGAGAGAGTGATCAGATACGGAAGCTGGACACTGAGCTAAAGGCAACTGTGGGAGTTCCTGCAATCCCACTATAGTAAAAAATGAGAAAGTGACGGCAGGGTACGTGACCCGGTTGTGGCTCCTTATTTCACCACTTTCACTAGATACTAGAAAACTTGTATGTGTCACTCCTACTGAGATGTTCTTCTAAGAAAACAAGGTCCCCATGGCCTTATCTTGAGGGATATGACTTTTTTCTTAGAGAGAAACAGAGACTTTTCAGGAGATGCAGGTTGGCTGGCTGATGGAAGGAGGTGAGCAAAGGTGCAGTCAAGGCACTTTAGCTTTTCAAAAATCTGGGCTTTTCTCTTCTTGCTACCTGTGGTTAATTGAAAGAGCTGTATTAATTTATGGTAGATACCTCTGAAGTATTTATGTATAAAGGATTCCTCAAACACATGCACAGACAATCTATATATGCACAGTAGTTTAGATAAAGCCAAGAAATAGTTGTTGTAATTGTTATAATTGAAATGTTAAGAGTCCAATCACTATTCATAGAATCACAGAATCACAAATTGTTTTGGTTGGAAAGGACCTTCAAGATTGTCGAGTTCAACTGTTAACCTAACACTGCCAATTCCACCATTAAACAGTATCCCTAAGCATCGCATCTACTCGTCTTTTAAATACCTCCAGGGATGGTGACTCCACCACTTCCCTGGGCAGCCTGTTCTAATGCTTGATAAACCTTTCAGTGTAGAAATCTTTCCTGATATCCACTCTAAACCTCCCCTGGCGCAACTTGAGGCTGTTTCATCTCGTCCTATCACTTGTTACCTGGGCGAAAAGACAAACACCCTCCTCGCTACAACCTCCTTTAAGGTAATTGCAGAGAGTGAGAAGGTCTCCCCTCAGCCTACTTTTCTCCACACTAAACAACCCCAGTTCCCTCAGCCACTCCTCATAAGACTTGTTCTCCAGACCCTTCACCAGCTTTGTTACCCTCTCTGGACTCGCTCCAGCACCTCAATGTCTTTCTTGTAGTAAGGGGCCCAAAACTGAACACAGTATTCGAGGTGTAGCCTCAACAGTACTGAGTACAGGTGGACGGTCGCTTCCCTTGTCCTGCTGGCCACACTATTCCTGATACAAACCAGGATGCTGTTGGCCTTCTTGCCCACCTGGGCACACTGCTGGCTCATATTCAGTCGGCCATTGATCAACACCCCCAGGTCCTTTTCCGCCAGGCAGCTTTCCAGCCACTCTTCCCCAAGCCTGTAGCGGTGCATGAGGCTGCTGTGACCCAAGTGCAGGACTCGACACTTAGCCTTGTTGAACCTCAGACAGTCGGTCTTGGTCCATCAATCCAACCTGTCAAGATCCCTCTGCAGAGGGTGTCATCTGCGAACTTACTGAGGGTGCACTCAATCCCCTCGTCCAGATCATTGATAAAGATATTGAACAGAACTGGCCCCAATACTGAGCCCTGGGAAACACCACTTGTGAGCAGCCACCAACTGGATTTAACTCCATTCACCACAACTCTTTGGGCCCAGCCATCCAGCCAGATTTTTACCCTGCGAAGCATATGCCCATCCAAGCCATGAGCAGTCAGTTTCTCCAGGAGAGTGCTGTGGGAGATGGTGTCAAAAGCTTTACTAAAGTCAAGGTAGACAACATCCACAGCCTTTCCCCCATCCACTCAGTGGGTCACCCTGTCATAGCAGTTCAGGTTAGTCAAGCAGGATCTGCCTTTCATAAATCCATGCTGACGGTGCCTGATCACCCGGTTGTCTGATACATATTAGTTCATACCAAATTGTTACAGAAAAAGAAATAATATCATGGTTCAAATTGCTACATAGACACTTAGTTTCTACCCCTTTCCTGGTATTATGCTCACCCTTGCCTTTCTTTGGGTGTTAAGATTGGTGCTTTCATTCTGATCATGGTGGTGATGGGGTGTTACAGCGAGTTGTCAGCTCCTGGAGACCTTCATCACTAAGAAGATGTGCATGTTCATGGTTTCTTCTTCCTCACTCTAGGCTCCACTTGAAATAATTTTTCTTTATATTTGCTAACATACTTTTAACACCTTCGCTCTTTCTTCATTGATCTGCAGTTCCACTTTGCATCTAAATTTACTATAAGTAGTGGCTTTTATCTATGTTGGATACTACTTCATTGTCCTCCTTTTTCCTTCTAAAATCAGTTTTCTCATATTTTCAATCTGGCTTCATATGAATATGATTTGATATAAACAAACAAGTGTGCATCCATTTTAGCGTTATCCATCTGTGCAATCAGATCATACAACTCAATTTCATTTGTGCTATTCATATTCCAAGTTATTATAGGCATTCTGAGAGAACCATTCATGTTTGCTAGCATGGCTTATACTGTGTATTAACATCATAGTGTCTGTTTGCTTGCTTTTGGCTCACTAGCTGAGGGAATCTATTTCAATATTATTGTTAATATTTGAGCAGCTGTAGTGATACTTTTATAATAACCACATATTTTAAGCCTTATAACACTAACATTGAGTGTTACACCCAGCTAAATAAGGACAAAAGGATGATACAAAATGGCTATGACAGGGATCTACTGACCCTCTTGCATCTTTTCATTGGATGAAAATGGAGCACTGTTACATTAACAAGAAAAACGTGTTTTTTTCTCCTCTCTCCTGTGTTCTCCCATGTCCACAAGTTTTTTTATATTGCAATTGGTATTTAAAGGCTTAATTATTTTGCAGATTGCTTTTCACTTCTTTTGTTTAAAATAAAATCTTCCCCCCAAATAACATTTTTTAAAAATTTATGTTGTAATTTCAAAAATCACTAATTTTGTGTTAGAACGTGACTATTGGTCATGACCTTTTTTTTTACCCACATATTTTTACATTTTTTTTTATTTACAGGAAAGAGTGGGGTTTTTTTCAACTGATTAAAAAAATATTATTGGAAATATAAGCATGAAGTCTTTCTCTCTTTTGTAATCACTTACCTCCAGAGGCTAGAGCATTTGGGAAAAAAACAGAAAATTCAAAATATCTGAAAAAAGACAATTCCATACTGGGAGCTGGCAACATTGCAGACAAGCACCCTCTGGGCAAGCAATTAAGATGGGTCAGAATTAAAAAATATATAACATGTTCGAAGTGCCCTTTTCCTCAGAGCTCCATCTGCTCCCTGATGGGAAAGTCGGGTTAGGAAGTTGCTCCACCTGTACAGCTGCTTGCAGAACAGCTCCCCCTGCCAGCACCGGATGCAAAACTCAGCCAGCACAGGTTAGCGTCTGAAAGGCTGCAAGTATCCACCCTCATTTAAACAAAAACCCCTCTTCTTTATTTCTGCTTTGGGTGGGTTTTTTGGGTTTGGGTTTTTTTTTGGTTCGTTGTTTTTTTAATTAATATTTGTTCCTGCGTCTCTGTGCGTTCCCATAAAAAGTAATAAATGCTGATAAATACTACATTAAATATTCATTTCAATGTGTGTATTAGGTTCTTTCTAAATATTCAGGAGGGGAATACTCATATTCCAAGAAAATCACCATCTGGGGAAAAATAAAAGTAAAGATATGGTGTAAAAAAAGGGAACAGGAACAGGAAATTCCCAGAGGGGAAAAAAAGGGAATAGAAAAAGAAAATAATAGCTGAAGGTACAGAGCAATTTAAAGTATTACAGCAAATCAGGAATGTGTTGGAAAAGCTCATGCGTTGTGAATTCTTTGTATTTTCAGTGTGAAAATTCAAGCTTTTCTTTTTTTAAAATATTACATTGTACACCTCCTTTATACTTTAGCTATTAAAACTCTGGAAGCAAAAAGGCTGGTTTCAGCACATAGCCAGGGTTCACAAAAAATCAGAGGTTGAGGAATAGCCTATAGAGGAAAGTGATTATCCCCCATGATTCAGCACTTATTAGACCAAACCTAGAATACTGTATCCAGTTTTGGACTCCCAGTATAGAAAAGACTATATGAAAAAAGTGGAGTGAGTTCAGTGAAGGGCCATCAAGATGTCTGAGGCCGGAACACCTGCTTTATGAGCAGAAGCTGGTGGGCTTGGTCAGCCTTCAGAAGAGACAGCTATGAGGGGATGGAGGACTGGTTGGGGATTGGACCTGATAAGAACAATGCATGGTGGGTGGATAAGAAATGAGTATAAGTTGAATTTTTTCCCCACCATTGGAAGAGGCTGCCCAGAGAGAATGTGTAGTCCCCATCCCTGGAGGTTTTCCAGACATGGATAAGACAACTAGATAAAGCTCTGAGCAACCTGGACTGATCTCACAGCTGACATTGCTGGACTAGAGACTTCCTGAGGTCCCTTCCAGCACGAATTATGCTACATATCCTATCTTTAACTGCTGTATAAGTTAAAAGTAATATTGTGAAACACCACCCATTTTTTTCTGCTTATTGTCACAACCTTTCTGTTGTTCATTATGTACTCAGCACTTTTCCTTCTCAATGTGTGTTAACTGGCATTGTTTCCCCTCACATCCAATAAAGGATGAAGATTGTCCTTGGCCCTCCTCTTGTTGCTGATGTATTTATAGAAACATTTTTTATTGTCTTTTATGGCAGCAGCCAGATTTAGTTCTAGTTGGGCTTTGGCCCTTCTAGTTTTCCCCTGCATAGCCTCACGACATCTTTGCAGTCCTCCTGAGTCACCTGCCCCTTCTTCCAAAGGTCATAAACTCTCCTTTATTTCCTGAGTTCCAGCCAAAGCTGTCTGTTCAGCCAGGCTGGTCTTCTTCCCTGCCAGCTCATCTTTTGGCACATGGGGACAGCTTGCTCCTGCGCCTTCAAGATTTCCTTCTTGAAAATGTCCATCATTCTTGGACTCCTTTGCCTTCAGGACTGCCTCCCAAGGGACTCTGTCAACCAGGCTCCTAAACATGCCAGTGTCTGCCCTGCAGAATTCCAAGGTAGTAGTTCTGTTGATCTCCTTTCTTACTTCTCCAGGAATCAAAAACCTTATCATTTCATGATCTCTATGTCCAAGACGACCTCCAACCATCACATCAGTGACAAGTCCTTCTCTGTTTGCAAACAAGTGGTCCAGCGGAGCACCTTCCCTAGTTGGCTCCCTCACCAGCTGTGTCAGGAAGTTATCTTCCACATGCTCCAGGAACCTCCTAGACTGTTTCCTCTCTGCTGTATTGTATTTCCAGCAGACATCTGGCAAGTTGAAGTCCCCCATGAGGACAAGGGCTACTGACCTTGAGACTTCTGCCAGATGCTTATAGTATATTTCTTCTACCTCTTCATCCCCGTTAGATGGTCTATAGCAGACTCCCACCATGATATCTGTCTTGTCCTATCTCTGGTCACTAGAGAAAGGAGATCAGCACCTCCCTCTCTGCTGCCCCCCTTGAGGAAGTTGTAGACTGTGATGAGGTCACGCGTCAGCCTTCTCTTCTCTAAGCTGAACAAACCAAGTGACCTCACCTGATCCTTCCAAGTCTTGTCCTCGAGGCCTTTCACCGTCTTAGTTTGATGTCTTTATATTGAGGCGTCCAAAACTGTACACAGTGCTTGAGGTGGGACTGCACCAGTACAGTGTAGCATGGGACAATCATCTCTCTCAACTGGCTAGCTGTGTTGTGCTTGATGCACTGCAGGACACCATTGGTCGTTCTGCCTGCCAGAGCACACTATTGACTCATATTTAACTAGCCATCAACCCAGCGCCCCAGATCTCTTTCTATGTGGCTGCTCTCCAGCATCTTGTCCCCCAATTTGTACGTATAACCAGGCTTACCCCATCCCAGGAGCAAAATATGGCACTTGCTCTTGTTAAATTTCATATGGTTAATGATTGCCTGGCTCTCTAGTCTATCGAGATCTCTCTGTAAGGTGTCTCTAACCTTGAGGTAATCCACAGCTCCTTCTAGTTTAGTATCACTGGCAAACTCACTTAATGTACATTCAATTCCTGCATCCAGATAATTTGTAAAAACATTAAAGAGCACTGGTGCTAAAATTGAGCCCTGGGGAACCCCACTGGTGACAAGCTGCCAGCCTGATGTAACCCCATTTACTGTAACTCTTTGAGCCCGATCCATCAGCCAGTTGTTCACCCAACATATTATGGACTTGTCTAGCTGTATGCTGGACGTTTTGTCCAGAAGGATACTGTGAGAGACAGTGTCAAAAGCTTTGCTAAAATTAAAACCAAAAAACACATATCTATTGACCTCCCTTGGTCAACTTACTTGGTGGGTGAGCTTGTCATAAAAGGAAATTAAGTTAGTTAAGCAGGACGTTCCCCTCATGAACCCAGGCTGGCTATGACCAATGACTGCATTGTCTCTCAAGTGTTTTTCAGTAACTCCCAGGAAAACCACCTCCCTTTCCCCCTTCAAATCTAGTTTAAAGCTCTTTCAATGAGCCTTGCTAACTCTTGCGCAAAAATCCTTTTCCTCCTTTGAGAAAAGTGTACCCTGTCTGTTGCCTGCAGGCCTGGTGTTGTGTAGACTGACCCATGACCTAAAAACCCAAGATTCTGTTGATGACACCAGTCATGGAGCTAGGTATTGATCAGCTGGGTCTTCTTGTTTCTTCCCTCATCATTCCCTGTAATTGGAGGGACAGAAGAAAACACTGCTTGTGCTCCTGACCCCTTAACTTGTTGTCCCAAGGCCCTGAAGTCTCTTTTAATCGCCCTTGGATTTTTTCCTTAACTTTCTGTTAAGGAATAATTTCATATGGTTTAGAATTAATCACATTTACAAATTAAATACTTTCATAGATCACCTGTCTTTGCATCTAACAATTTATTTTATCTACACATGCATGATACTTCCATTTTGGAAGACTTTATTGGTACTTGTGTATAATTTTCTACATCTAATCTTTGGGTTCTTATAAAGTTGTGAAGTTCCTGAAAGCACTAAATGTTACTTGTTTCAGTTATGACTTTGTTTCAGTTATGACTTTGTTTCAGTTTTAGGGTGAAGAACATTCCATGACTGGATGGACAGGGAAATGTAAGAGCAGTCTAGACAGTAGTTTAAGTGCCCATGTATGCAGAAACTTTCACCATGTCTGAGTAAAAAGAAGGTCATTACAGGTTGTCTATAATGTTTATGATAACCAGTTTTGAAGACTCAAGTATTTCTGAGAAAATCAAATGCAACTGTTATTTGAGGAGAATACCCTGATGCCTGGGGGGAAATTTAGGATAAGACTATATCTGTAAATTGAACAGTTCCATAGGATGTTTTCATGCACTATTCAATTTAGCAGTGTAGAAATAGCCTTAATAGGTTGATTGTCTGGGCCTGAACTTTCAAAGTATTTTCCTCTGATGTAACTGTATACACTTGACTTGCAACTGTACCTAGACATCCATTTCAGGTGGAGTGTGTTTGTGAGGTAAATGAAGATACAGAGGGTGAAAACACAACATCATTACACAGACTGTAGGAGAAAGTGCCTATCAGGCTGGACATCAGATGAAGAAAAATAGAAGCAGAGACTGTTCCTTTTGGATGTGAAACTCAGCATCTCTGTTTTCATGTCATTTGAAGGGTAAAATGAGACATTTTTGAAAAATAATGTGGGTGTCTTAGGAGATAAAGCCAACTTTCTTCCGGTTATATTTAGAGTTTATGTACTGTGATAGCTTAAGTTCAGCTTTTCTGTCTTCAAGCATTTCACTATTCACCTCTTCAAAGGGCATTTTTTTTTATGGATAGAGTGTCCTGGAGAACAATTATGTGAATTATGGACAATTTCTAAAGCTAGTTAATGGGTCCCACTGAACTGCCAAAGCTTTGTAAATACATCTTTAAAATGCCAATTTTCAAAAATTATAATTATGCTGATATGAATCACTACATTATGACACAATTCTATGAAATAAAAAAGAGGATAATGAGACAAGTGTTGAAGGCATATTTGTTTCTATCTATCTATGAGAACCAAATAGGAATGAAATAATATGATGTCCTACCCTTACTAAGCTATATATCATCTACCTCTAGGCAAAAGAAAATAGTAAAATACGTAATAATCTTTTAAACAGATCATGTCCGAGAAAAGTGTTCCTATTAGCTCCACGGGCTGATTTAATTTGCCCAAAGTACTTCCATAATGTGTTATGGAATTTTGTACTTTACTGTTGAACACTTTTTATCTTAACTACTTCACGAAATTTTTACAACAGTATTATTCTGTTTCCATCTATTTTAATGCTTTGAACTTATTGTCTACCTTTGTGTATATGTAAAATATCAATGACTGCAGTTTTTAAGTATAACAAAGTTTCAAAAGTGAAGCTCTGTATTTGTCAGTAGTCAGATACGTCTTCAAGGATTCATCATCTTCAATGTCAACCTGATGAGAAGAGTTTAATGTGTAAGTAAGTGAAGCATTTTGGAAAAGGAAGTCATAGTAGTGCATGACTGAAGCTGCAACACATTCCTCTGATTATCCAAAGGTTTCAAGTGTCTCTCACAATCTTCAGATAATCATAGCTCTCCCGTTATGTCACTGTCATATAATGTCAGTATCGTCTTCTGCTTCTCTACCTTTCAAATGGGAAAGCACACATATATTCACACCTGCCCACAAAATAGACTGTGGCCTAAAGTTGGGTTTTGTTTTGTTTTTTTTTTTTTTTCTTTTTTCTTCTAGCTTGATAAGAGTAGCAAAACACCATCTGGTGCTAATCTCCACTCTGACTAATAAAATAATGCAGCGCCAAAACAGACCTTCTATTAAAATGAATACAGCAGTACAAGCAGACCAACAGAGAGTACCCTGATATAAAGTGCATACCAGTACTCCAAACGTGAGTGTTTCTTGTTTTTTTTTTATAAAACGAATGAAAGACATCTGTTCTTACACCTAAAGTGAATTAGAATTTTATTAAAACCTTAAAGCCAAACTCCTCTTCTAGTTCCACCAAAAGAGTGAACAGATTACAACAGAAACAGTATCACTATTTGGCCTTAAGGAAAGCCTTATGGTCCTGTGGTTCAACAAGATGCTGAACTCAGAAACAAGAGAATTCATATCTAATCCTGCTTTTGCAACTGATCTCTTGTACAGTGACACTTCTTTACTAGTATAATATGAAGGGTAGATTTAATTGTTAGATTATGTAATTTTACAGTTAAAAAACAGAACTCGTGCTATATAAATGTGCAATTTCCTTCTGTATTTAGTGTTAATTTTTCTCTCAATCATAGCAAAAACCTTCTCTAAATCTTATGTATTAAATTAATGTATTAAACAGTATTTTTACAGTATTTTACCATAATAATAGTAATTTTAAGAAAAACATTGCAATTGTCATTCTGAAGTGATAAAAATGGTGACTTAATCAACTCTGCCTGTCAAAATCTTGAGATTTGAAGGTAACTGAACATAAGATAACTTTTCATTACTTTTAAGGCATGGGGTTTTTGGTTATTCACTTGTTTGTTTGTTGGGGTTTTATCTCTTGGTTTCTAAGTTGTCAGGGTAACAATATGTCATACTTTAAAAAAATGTACAACTAATGTATTTAGCAAATATTTTTAAAGTATTTATAACATACGTTGAAAGTGAAAAAATGTAAACAGGTTATTTATTGAAAAGAGGGTGCACACAAGAAAATACAGAGGAAAAAAATATGTGACGTAATTAAAAAATTAGTACGAATATAGTGAAAGATTAGATAGTGAGTTCACTTTAGAACTACTCGTCTATGAAAAAACAGTTTAGGTATCTGCTACATTAACTGGCTAGGTTACTTATTTTTCTTTATTTTGCCTCCCAAGGAAATATATTATTGTTTTATTTTTTTCTGGAACAAGATACATAACACTTCTACTAAATATACAAATTATTTTTCTTAAGAATGTCATTAATATGATGAATCTGGAATGATAATATTTGAACACCCATGGTCTGAATTAGTCTATAGATCCATCTTTATTCATCTAATTTTAACATATGCGTAAGTTCAATGACTCTGATGAAAATGCAATACATGCTTAACATTAAGCATATTATTGTCTTTTTGAATTGTCCCACAAAGAGGAACATCTGCTTCTCTGCTCTAAGTCTTAATTATTTATTCTGTTTGACAGAGTCCCTTGGGAGGCAGTCCTGAAGAGCAAAAGAGTCCAAGAAGGATGGACACTCTTGAAGAAGGAAATCTTAAAGGTGCAAGAGCAGGGTGTCCCCATGTGCTGGAAGATGAGCTGACATGGAAGAAGACCAGCCTGTCTGAATAGAGAGCTTTGGCTGGAACTCAGGAGAAAAAGGAGAGTTTATGACCTTTGCAAGAAGGGGCAGGTGACTCAGGAGGACTACAAAGATGTCATGGGGCTATGCAGGGGAAAATTAGAAGGGCCAAAGCCCAACTAGAACTTAATCTGGCTACTGCCGTAAAAGACAATTAAAAATATTTCTATAAATACATCAGCAACAAGAGGAGGGCCAAGGAGAATCTCCACCCTTTACTGGATGAGGGGGGAAACATAGTGACAAAGGATGAGGAAAAGGCTGAGGTACTTAGTGCCTTCTTTGCCTCAGTCTTTAGTTGTAAGACAAGTTTTTCTCCAGGTACCCAGCAGCCTGAGCTAGAAGACAGGGGTGTGGAGCAGAATGAAGCCCCCGTAATCCAAAGGGAAATGGTTAGCGACCTGCTACACCACTTAGACACACACAAGTATACGGGGCCGGATGGGTTCCACCCAAGGGTTCTGAAAGTGCTGCCAGAAGTGTTCACCAAGTCACTTTCCATCGTTTAACAGCAGTCCTGGCTAACTGGGGAGGTCCTAGGTGTCAGAAAATTAGCAAATGTGATACCCATCTACAAGAAGGACCAGAAGGAGGATCTGGGGAACTGCAGGCCTGTGAGTCTGACCTCGGTGCCGAGGAAGGTGATGCAGCAGATCATCCTGAGTGCCACCATGCAGCACGTACAGAAGAACCAGGCAATGAGGTACAGTCAGCATAGGTTTATGAAAGGCAGGTCCTGCTTGACTAACCTGATGTCCTACTATAACAAGACAACCCACTTATTAGATTAGGGAAAGGCTGTGGAGGTTGTCTACCTTCACTTTAGTAAAGCCTTTGACACCGTTTCCCGAAACACTTTTGTGAAGAAACTGACTTGTATGGGTGCACTCTTCACTGGATAAAAAACTGGATGGATGGCAGGGCCCAAAGATTTGTGGTGAATGGAGTTAAATCCAGTTGGTGGCCAGTCACAAGTGGTATTCCGCAGGGCTCAGTATTGGGGCTAGTTCTCTTTATTAACTTTATCAATGAACTGGATAAGGGGATCAAGTGCAGCCTCAGGAAGTTTGTGAACGACACCATGCTGGGCAGGAGTGTTGATCTGCTTGAGGCTAGGAAGGCTCTGCAGAGGGATGTGGACAGGCTGGATCAATGGGCCAAGGCCAATTTTATGAGTTCGGTAGGGGAGGGGGATAAGACCAGGGCAACCACAAATGAACCTAGGGGCGACAGGCCTGCATCGGGGGCAAGACCGTTAGCCCAGCTGAAGTGCATTTACACCAATGCAAGCAGTATGGGCAACAAACTGGAAGAGATAGAAGCCACTGTACAACAGGAAGGTTATGATGTAGTTGCCATCACAGAAACGTGGTGGGATGACTCTCATGACTGGAGTGCTGCTATGGATGGCTATAAGCTCTTTAAGAGGGACAGGAAAAGCAGGAGAGGCGGTGGGGTAGCGTTGTATGTTAGGGAGTGCTTGGACTGTGTCGAAATTGAGGAAGATGATGAGCATGACAAGGTTGAATGTCTATGGGTGAAGACCAGGGGGAAGGTCGGCAGGGCGGACATTATGGTGGGAGTCTGTTATAGACCACCCAACCAGGATGAGCAGGTGGACGAGGCATTTTACAAGCGGCTGTCAGAAGCCGCCTGGTCGCCGGCCCTTGTACTCGTGGGCGACTTCAACTTGCCGGATGTCTGCTGGAAATACAACATGGCAGAGAGGAAGCAATCTAGGAGGTTCCTCGAATGTGTGGAGGACAACTTCCTCATGCAAGTGGTAAATGAGCCCACTAGAGGAGGGGCCCTGCCTGACTTGTTGTTTGTGAACAGAGAGGGACTAGTGGGAGATGTGAGGGTTGGTGGCCGTCTTGGGAATAGTGACCATGAAATGTTAGAGTTTTCGATAGTGGGGGAAGTAAGGACGGGCAAGAGCAGAACTTCTGCCTTAGATTTCCACCGGACAGACTTTAATTTGTTTAAGAGGTTGGTGGACAGAGTCCCTTGGGAGTCGGTCCTGAAGGGCAAAGGAGTCCAGGAAGGCTGGACGTGCTTTAAAAAGGAATTGCTAAATATTCAGGAGCAGGCTGTCCTGGTGTGTAGGAAGACAAGCCGTCGGGGAAAAAGACCAGCCTGGTTAAACAGAGAACTTAGGCTAGAACTTAAGGAAAAAAAGAGGGCCTATTTGCTCTGGAAGAAGGGTCAGGTAACTTGGGAGGTCTATAGGGACGTTGCCAGGTCATGTAGGGAGAAGATTAGAAGGGCCAAAGCTCAATTAGAGCTTGATTTGGCTGCTACGGTCAAAGATAACAAAAAAAGTTTCTACAAATATGTTAACAGCAAAAGGAGGGTCAAGGAGAGCCTCCAGCACTTGCTGAATGAGGAGGGTAGTGTAGTGTCAGGGGATGAGGAAAAGGCAGAGGTGCTCAATGCCTTCTTTGCTTTGGTCTTTAATGTCAAGACTGGTTGTCCTCAGGAGACTCAGCCCCCAGAGCCTGAAGTTAGGGACGGGGGGCTGTGTGAACCTCCCGTAATCCAGGAGGAGACGGTAAGTGACCTGCTGTGCCACTTGGACACCCACAAGGCTATGGGCCCAGATGGGATTCACCCCAGAGTAATGAAGGAACTGGCAAATGATCTTGCCAAACTACTCTCTATTATCTACTGGCAGTCCTGGTTAACTGGAGAAGTTCCAGCTGACTGGAAATTAGCAAATGTAACACCCATCTACAAGAAGGGCCGGAAGAATGATCCAGAGAACTGTAGGCCTGTCAGCCTGACCTTGGTGCCAGGCAAGGTGATGGAACAGATCATCCTGAGTGCCATTACACAGCACATACAGGACAATCAGGGCATCGGGGCCAGCCAACATGGATTCATGAAAGGCAGTTCCTGCCTGACCAACCTGATCTCCTTCTATGACAAAGTGAGCCGCTTAGTACATGAGGGCAGAGCTGTGGATGTAGTCTATCTAGACTTCATTAAGGCATTCGACACTGTCTCCCACAGCATCCTCCTAGACAAACTGGCTGCCCGGGGCTTGGATGGGTGGACTCTTCAATGGGTTAAAAACTGGCTGGATGGCTGAGCCCAGAGAGTGGTGGTGAATGAGGCAAAGTCCAACTGGCAGCCAGTCACTAGCAGTGTTCCCCAGGGCTCAGTTCTGGGGCCAGTGCTGTTCAATATCTTTATAGATGATCTAGACTTAGGGATTGAGTGCACCCTCAGCAAATTTGCAGATGACACCAAGCTGGGTGGGAGTGTCGATCTGCTGGCGGGTAGGAAGGCCCTACAGAGGGATGTGGACAGGTTAGATAGATGGGCCGAGACCAACGGCATGAGGTTCAACAAGACCAGGTGCCGGGTCTTACCCTTCGTCCACAATAGCCCCATGCTAGCACAGCATTATGTCCAGGTTAATGTTCCCTTTTGAGAACTCCATTCTAGGGGTCCATAAACTCTGATGAAAATAACTGGCCTGACAACTGGAATATGCTCCAAAAAACACATCTAACACGTCTTTGGTATTTTCTAACTACTCTTTTTGGTATCTCTGTGTTCATCTTCTTCTCTTCCCTTTCTTAAACCCCTGTCATTCCAGGATGTCCAAAATATAAATGTTATACTTCTTTGTTCAAGTGGAGTTTACAGTGACCATGTTGATGATACTATCCTTTCTTAACCAAAGCATTCCCAAAAGCAGTTCTTTAATTGCTCAGGTTTCAAGACATGCTATTATGTGTAACCGTTATCTGAGTGAAAAAAAGTTTGCTTGGAGTTTCATTCTCTTTGAATTGTGGCTTGAAAGATATAGTGTATACTACTTCAACTGTTATCAATGGAAGAACAGCTACCTAAACAATATGTTATCCAGAGGCCATTCAAAATATGCCAGATACTTGTGTGATATTTTTTAAAAAAAAGTAAAACTTAAGCCAGTTCAGTCTTTATGAAGATATATGCAATATCTTACAAAACTATTGTCCTGATGACTGTTTTTAAATGAGAAAAACTTATAAGAACTGAAGACTTTCACAGGAAGTACAAAAACAAAAGCAAGGACCTGTTAGAAGATACACGTGGTTTTAATATGAGCAGATTACCATGGTCTGCTATAAAAATGTCTGGACATATTGTCCTGGTTTGGCCTAAACCAGACCAATTTTCCTTTCAGTAATTTTTACTTTCAGCTAAGTCTCCTCTAAGTAACTGCACTTTCTGAAACTAACTGCATGTTGTGCAGACTGTGTCTGCTTCCAGGACTGATAACGCTCGAAGTTTGTAGTTATCGCTGAGGCACCAGTACGGATGTTGTGCAGAAAGGCTCTTGCTGTATTTGTTCTTAGAGAAACCAAGGTCACTGCTGAATTCCTCACTGCTTACGAGTGAAGAGCCGAAGGGGGGTCGCAGCTGCAGGGGGGAGCGGACAGGGCAGGCGACCCAAAATTGACCAACGAGGGTATTCCATCCTATACACGTCATTCTCAGTATAAAGCGGGGGGATCACGAGGGTCTCGCTCTCTTTCTGCTATGGCCGGTGTCCAAGGAGGACTCCGTCTGTTTTCCTGCTGCCCCCGATCCCGATCCGTGCATCCCTGAATCCAGTTGCTCTCGACCGTTGCTAGGCCCAGCCTGGGCCTTCCCGAAGCCTGCCCTGCAGTGCCGGTGGTGACGTGGCTGACTTCAGGGGAGCTCAATCTTGGTTTTGTATATATATTTATATATATTTGATTATTTCTATTATTATTATTATACTCTTTTTCATTATTATAGTTTATTAAAACTGTTTTAACTTTCCAACCCGGAAGTCTCTCTCCCTTTTCCCTTTCCCTTTCCCTTTGGGGGGAGCGGGGGGGATAACAGAGAGCATCTGCCACAGGTTTAATAGCCGGCCCAGCTTTAAACCGTGACACATATACTTTAATGGCAGACTAGCAGAGATATTCTAGCCTCATGCCGTAATCCCAGCTCACTACTGGACAATGGGTGGAACTTTTATCCATGTCAAGTCAAAGGCAAATGAACTGTGAGCATGAGAGTTCAGCAGAGCAGTTAAAGATAAAAAGCAGAGATGACAAGGATAACAGAGGAATAAAATGAAATCATTTGGAGTAGAGGAAAAGAACAGAATAGTGATTAAAAACAGAATGGAGAGACACTGAGTTTTTGTTGTGAATAGTGAGGGAGGAGAGTGATTATCAGAGGGCAGAATAGACAGTACTGGATGGCAGAATATCTTTTACAGTATATTCAGGAGAACAGCAATGTTGGCAGGGTAGAAGAATAACACAATGGATTCCCACTGAGTGTGGACAGAATCACCAAATAGTCCAGATGAAGCACAGCTAAATAACAGTAGGAATGGTCTGCTGCCTCCCTGGGGCTCAGGTTAGAAACGTTAAAAGGAAGCTCACTGCTCTGGTGCAGCCCTCTGATTATTACCCTTTGTTAGTAATCCAGGTTGGTAATGGTGAGGTTGTAGAGAGAAGTCTAAAGGCAATCAAAAAGGACTTCAAGGCACTGGGGCAACTAGTTGAAGGTTCGGGTGCACAGGTGGTGTTTTCATCAATACCTCAAGTGGTAGGGAAAAACACTGAAAGAGGGTGGAAAACACACCTGATTAACACATGGCTCAGAAAGTGGTGCCACCATCAGAATTTTGGGTTCTTTTATCATGGGGAAGTTTATATGGCACCTGGTCTGCTGGCAACAGATGGAGTATATGTGTCTCAAAGGGGAAAAAGGATCCTCGCGCAGGAGTTGGAAGGGCTTGTTGAAAGGGCTTTAAACTAGGCTTGAAGGGGGAAGGGGATAAAACCAGACTCACTAGAGATGAGCCTAAGGAGAGCCTTCAGACTACTGTCTTACTTGAGGTGGATAATGGTGGTATATGGGGCAATAATAACACAGGGCTCACTAATACGTTAGCCAAGGAAGTGGCCAGGAATGGTCAGATAGCAAGAGTGAAAACTGGTGGCTTAACTCCCTCTCTGAAGTGCTTATATACCAATGCACGGAGTATGGGAAATAAACAGGAGGAGTTGGAGATCTGCCTTAGATTGCATGACTATGATATAGTTGCGATCACTGAACCATGGTGGGACAGCTGGAATGTTGTCATGAATGGCTATGTACTATTTAGGAAAGACAGCCAACAAGGTGAGGTGGTGGTGTTGCTCTTTATGTATGAGAGCAACAGAAATGTATTGAGTTCTATCCAGCGGGGAAGGTAGAACAGGTTGAAAGCTTGTGGGTAAGAATTAAGGGACATGCAAAGGGGAGTGAAACTGTTGTGGGGGTCTACTATAGACCAACAAATCAAGAAGAAGGTGTTGATGAGGCCTTCTACAGACAACTGGAGGCAGCCTCTAGAACACACTCCTTGGTACTCATGGGTGACTTTAATCACCCTGATATTTGTTGGGAAGCACACACAGCTAGACATGTTCAGTCAAAAAGGCTCTTGCAGTGCATTGATGATAACTTCTTAATGTAGGTAGTGGAGGAACCAACGAGAAGAGGTGCACTGGACCTTGTATTAATGAATAAAGAAGGACTAGTTGGGGACATTAAGGTTGGAAACAGCCTTGGCGACAGTGATCACAACATGGTGGAGTTTAGTAATTTACAAGGTAGAAGTAGGGCAATAAGTAGGATTACAACCTTGGACTTCCGCAGTGCCAACTTTGTACTCTTCAAAGATCTACTTGCAGGAATCCCATGGGCTAAGACTCTGTAGGGCAAAGGAGCCCAAGAAAGTTGGTCAATTTTTAAATACCACTTCGTCCAAGCCCAAAATAGGTGCATACCCTTGAGTAAAAAATCGTGTAGACGTGTTATGAGACCTGCATGGATGAGCAAGGAGCTTCTGAAGGAAATCTTGCAGAAGAAAGAAAATTACAGTTCATGGAAGAAGGGTCTTGTCACTTGGGAGAACTATAGGGAAGTTGTCAGGACGTGTAGGAAGGCAACAAGAAAGGCCAAAGCCCTCTTAGAACTAAAACTGGCAAAGGAAGTAAAAGAGAACAAAAAGGGCTTCTTCAAATATATCAGTAGCAAAAGGAAGAACAGGGAAAGTGTGGGCCCTCTGCTGAATGAGGCGGCAGCCCTGATAACCGAGGATGCAGAGAAGGCAGAGTAGCTGAATACCTTCTTTGCTTCGGTCCTTAATCCTAAAACCAACCCTTGTGATCTCCAGACCCTGGATGTAGGAGAGGAAGCCTGGAGGAGGGAAGACTCTCCACTAGTCAGTGAAGACTGGCTTAGTGATCAGTTACAGAAATTGAATACATACAAGTGCATGGGCCCCGATGAGATGCATCCAAGAATGTTGTGAGAACAGGCTGATGTTGTTGCTCTACCACTCTTCATGATTTTCGCAAGATCGTGGCAAACAGGAGAGGTGCCTGAGGACTGGAGGAAAGCCAATGTCACTCCAGTCTTCAAAAAAGGCAAGAAGGAAGATCCAGCAAACTACAGACCAGTCAGCCTCACCTCCAGCCCTGGAAAAATGATGGAGCGGCTCATTCTGGAGGTCATCTCTAAGCACATGGAAGAGTAAAAGGTTATCAGGAGTAGTCAGCATGGATTTACCAAGGGGAAATCATGCTTTACTAATCTGATAGCATTCTTTGATGTCATGACTGAATGGGTAGATGCAGGGAGACCAGCGGATGTAGTCTACCTTGACCTTAGCAAGGTGTCTGACACAGTTTCCCATGACATCCTTGTGAGCAAGCTCAGGAAGTGTGAGGTAGAAGAACAGACAGTGAGATGGATTAAGAACTGGCTACACAATAGAGCTCAAAGAATGGTAATCAATGGTGCCAAGTCCAGCTGGAGACCTATAATTAGTGGAGTCCCCCAAGGATCAGTGCTGGGTCCAGTCCTGTTCAACATCTTCATCAATGACCTTGATGAAGGGACAGAGTGTCTTCAGAGCAAGTTTGCTGATGATACGAAGCTGGGAGGTTTGGCTGATACACCTGAAGGCTGTGCGGCCATTCAGTGTGATTTGGACAGACTGGAGAGCTGGGCAAAGAGGAACCTAACGAGGTTCAACAAGAATAAGTGCAGAGTCCTGCACCTGGGAAGGAGTAATAAAATGGACCAGTACAGTTTAGGAGGCAATCTGCTAGAGAGCAGCTCCGTGGAGAAGGACCTTGGAGTCCTGGTGGACAACAAGTTATTGTGGGAGAGCAATGTGCCCTTGTGGCCAAGAAGGCTAATGGTATCCTGGGGTGCATTAAGAAGAGTGTGTCCAGCAGATCAAAGGAGGTCCTCCTCCCCCTCTACTCTGCCCTGCTGAGACCTCACCTGGAGTATTGGGTTCAGTTCTGGGCTCCCCAGCTCAAGAGGGACAGAGATCTTCTGGAGAGAGTCCAACGGAGGGCTACGAGGAAGATTAAGGGACTGGAACACCTGCCTTATGAGGAAAGGTTGGGAGACCTGGGGCTTTTTAGTCTGGAGAAGAAGAGAAGAGGAGAGGAGAGGAGAGGAGAGGAGAGAAGAGAAGAGAAGAGAAGAGAAGAGAAGAGAAGAGAAGAGAAGAGAAGAGAAGAGAAGAGAAGAGAAGAGAAGAGAAGAGAAGAGAGAGAAGAGAAGAAAGAGTGAGAGGGGATCTGATTAATGTGTATAAATATATGAGGGCTGGGTGTCAAGAGGAAAGGCACAACCTCTTTTCACTTGTGCCCTGTGATAGGACAAGGGGCAATGGATGCAAGCTAGAGCACAGGAAGTTCAACCTCAACATGAGGAAGAACTTTACTGTAAGGGTTACAGAGCACTGGAACAAGCTCCTCAGAGAGGCTGTGGACTCTCCTTCTCTGGAGACTTTCAAGACCCGTCTGGATGCGTTCCTCTGTAATCTGCCCTAGATTGGTCCTGCTCTGGCAGGGAAGGTAGACTCAATGATCTCCAGAGGTCTCTTCCAACCCCTAACATTCTATGATTCTATGATTCTATGATTATAATCTAATCCATCCTGCTCAAACAGAGAAAACTGAAGTAAAGACGTGAGTGATGAAATCATAGAATCATAGAATCATTTTTGTTGGAAAGGACCTTTGAGATCATCAAGTCCAACCATTAACCTAGCACTGCCAAGTTCACCACTAAACCATGTCCCTAAACACCACATCTACATGCCTTTTAAATACCGCAAGGGATGGGGACTCAACCACTTCCCTGGGCAGCCTCTTCTAATGCTTGATAAACCTTTCTGTGAAGAAATTTTTCCTAATATCCAATCTAAACCTCCCTTGGCACAACTTGAGGCCGTTTCCTTTTGTCCTATCATTTGTTACTTGGGAGAAGAGACTAACGACTGCCTTGTTATAACCTCCTTTCAGGTAGTTGTAGACACCAACAAGGTCTCCCCTGAGCCTCCTTTTCTCCACATTAAACCACCTCACTTCCCTCAGCTGCTCCTCATAAGACTTGTTCTCCAGACCCTTCACCAGCTTTTTGCCCTTCTTTGGACTCACTACAGCACCTCAATGTCTTTCTTATAGTGAGGGGCCAAAACTGCTCACAGTAGTCGAGTTGTGGCCTCATCAGTGCCAAGAACAGGTTAATGATCACTTCCTTTGTCCTGCTGACCACACTA
The DNA here is from genome assembly GCF_013368605.1 of Nyctibius grandis. Classification (NCBI taxonomy): domain Eukaryota; kingdom Metazoa; phylum Chordata; class Aves; order Nyctibiiformes; family Nyctibiidae; genus Nyctibius; species Nyctibius grandis. Next base: position 90,837,236 of record NC_090660.1, read on the forward strand.
TTTCTGATACAAGCCAGGATGCTGTTCACCTTCTTGCCCACCTGGGCACACTTCTGGCTCATATTCAGCCGGCCACCAATCAACATTCCCAGGTCCTTTTCCACCAGGCAGCTTTCTTGCTACCCTTCTGCAAGCCTGTATCGGTGCATGAGGCTGCTGTGACCCAAGTGCAGGACTAGATACTTAGCCTTGTTGAAAGAGAATCAATCAGGTTGGAAGAGATCTCTGGGATCACCGAGTCCAACCATTGCCCTAACACCACCATGTCAACTAGACCATGGCACTAAGTGCCATGTCCAGTCTTTTCTTAAACACATCCAGAGATGGTGACTCCACCACCTCCCTGGGCAGCCCATTCCAATGTCTAATGACCCTTTCTGAAAAGAAATTCTTCCTAATGTCCAACCTGAACCTCCCCTGGAGAAGCTTGAGGCTATGTCCTCTTGTCCTATCGCTAGTTGCCCAGGAGAAGAGGCCAACTCCCACTTCACTACAACCTCCCTTCAGGCAGTTGTAGACTGCAATAAGGTCACCTCGGAGCCTCCTCTTCTCCAGGTTAAACAACCCCAGCTCCCTCAGCTATTCCTTATAGGTCAGACCCTCCAGACCCTTCCCCAGCTTGGTCGCCCTCCTCTGGACTCTCTCCAACACCTCAACATCTTTCTTGAAGTGCGGGGCCCACAACTGGACACTGTATTCAAGGTGTGGCCTCACCAGTGCCGAGTACAGAGGGACAATCACTTCCCTAGACCGGCTGGCTACACTATTCCTAATAGAGGCCAGGATGGCATTGGCCTTCTTGGCCACCTGGGCACACTGCTGGCTCATGTTTAGCTGGCTGTCGATCAGCACCCCCAGGTCTCTTTCCGCCGGGCCGCTTTCTAACCACTCTTCCCCCAGCCTGTAGCGCTGCATGGGGTTGTTGTGGCCAAAGTGCAAGACCCGGCACTTGTTCTTGTTGAACGTCATGCCGTTGGTCTCGGCCCATCTATCTAACCTGTCCAGATCCCTCTGTAGGGCCTTCCTACCGTCCAGCAGATCGACACGTCCACCCAGCTTGTTTAAAAACACCCCAATAGCTTTTAAATGTCTAGGCACTGCTCTGAAAGGAAGTCTTATGTATACATTTGCAATGTAAATTTTCACCCAGCTAGTGGACTACAGCAGGTAGCTATTTTCAAGAATTTGCTCATGGTTGTTTGTACTTGGTTCACACCAAAGAGTAGAAAGGCAGATAGAGAGAAAGAAAGATCTTTGAAAAGGTCATGAGATCTCAAACAAAAGCGATATTAGACTCTGTGCTGAAAAACATTGAGTTATTAAAAGATCACAAGTGATCTGTGAAGCTTCCAAAGAAATTCCAGGTTTTGATAAATGTATGCCCAAAAACTGAACAGTGAAAATGAAGCTGTAGGATGCGAAGGAGGTTCAAAAGTCCAAAAACAGTAGTCAAAATATAGTTCAAAAGCAGACTGCACTGAATTACTGAATGAAAAACGTAACCTCATGGACGTATTTAACACAAATTCAATGCAGGAACTGTGCTTCTGCATTTAAACAGTGCAACATCATCAATAGTCAATATCACCATAAACAATTTTATAGTGCTTTATAAATTCAGTCCCAAATTGTGAATGCCCTTTATGTCATAATTAATAATCATCATCAGGCTATTTAACCATAACACAGTTAGAATAACTAAGATATCAAGTGGCAGAGCAGGGTTGAGCACAGACTGGTTCTTGGCTCTTCAAAAAGGTAGGTAAATCAGCTCTAATGAAGTTGGGACTTTGACTTAGAAGGTAAACATCACAAATAATACTGCTTTTCAGTTATGTGTGAGTAATATTTCTTACTAAGCCTTAAAAGTGTTTCATGATGTTACTTGAGGTTTTTTTTCTGAAGAATTTTTGTTTTCTCATATTTTTATAGATTCTAACATATTCACTGCCACAGTGCAGTCAACCTTTCCCCTGATGATTATTTATAATTATTTTCCGTACTACCTGGGCTGCGTTTTCAAATCAAAAGAGTTCTTACTAACACTGTTAGTTGCCATTTTGTTAATTATTTTAATGCATTCTCTACCCTGCCACCCTTTTGTATATGTTATAATTAACCTAAGAATCATGCAAATTCTTAGCATTCTTATTTAAATACTAATAATTTAATTTATTTTCTCAAGTGTCAGTTTGCCAGATTTATGCCAACCCCTTTTCATTTTCTGCTTTCCAAAGGAGTCTAAAAGACTTAAAACAATTTAGTAGAACATCGTCTCTCTTTGGCCTCCACAAGAGGCTCATTCAGGTGCTCTCAAAATTTCCGTTCATGCTTCTGCTCTGTAATGGACAAGGTAGTATCCTTTTCTCTCTCAGTGTCTGGTGCAGCAATTTCACTGTGAGTAAGAGAGCAATCATCCCTCTACAGATATATAGCATAGAATTAAATGGGACATAAAAACATATGCAAAACAGCTCTTGATTTCTTCCTACACAGGAAACGATGAGGCCTGTAAGGCACCTCCAAAGATGCGTGTGTGTTTCAATGAGAAATGAGTGGATGGGCACATTTGGCAAAGTGTAAAGATGTCATACGTTGTCTAAATTGTAAGATGAGCAAAGACACATTATCACCCAGGAGGTGCTCAGATGTAAACATAGGATTCATAGGCCTTAGTCATGTAACTTCATTGTCATATTGTATCATTTAGAAGTTTACATGCTCTGTTTTGGAGGTTTTTTGTTTGTTTGTGGGGTTTAGTTTTTTTTGTTTGGGTTTTGTTTGTTTGTTTTTTGGTGGGGCTTTTTAGATACCCTTTTTTGGGGGCAGGAAACTTTCCTGATTACATATGTTAAGAGTCTAAAAATAAGCAGTGATTATGTGTGAGGAGACTGGAGTCCCCCCAACCCCTTAAAAAAAAAATTTTTATAAAAAAAAATTCGTATAAAAGAACTTACTTCATGTGTATGATACTTCTGTATTTCTGTGCATTACTGTACATTCTATGCCTCAGCATTATATGATGTGGTGTTTTGTTTGTTATCTCATACTCCTCATAAAAAACAGATATAACACACAATTGTAACTTGATGCTGTCTCTGGGTACAAGAGATATACAAGTTGGGCTGTGTTTCAGATCCATGTTTCTCACTGCATTATGGAAAATGCCACTCTTGCTTTCTTAATTTAAAATTACCCATGTATCAGGATGGCCTACACAACAGATAAACAAAACAAAATGAACTCTTACCAGGTGATCAGCAAAAATATAAAACATATTCCTGCAGGCTGTTGTTTCTTGGAAATGTGCAGAAAATTAAAAAAAAAAAATTGACTGAAAGAAAAATACTGTAGAATCACTGCCTTCTGAAAACTGACTTCTCACATAGCTGTAACCTAGCACCTGTTAGCTTGATGCTCACAGAGAGTCTTGCCATTCATTATTAAATGCTTTTCTATTCCTATCGTGTTTAATTCTAAACATCTGTCTTTTAACAGTGCTATATTTTGTGTCTGTCCTGAAAAATAAAGGAAAACATTAAAGACTAAATTTTGCTTCTGTTTTAAGCTTTTCACAGGCATAAACAATAAAATCAGAATATTCAGGAAGTTTTGTCTGGAATTTTCTGGTATTTTATGTTTGTGTAATTCCACATAATCCTTCATACCATATTCGTTCACACAAAAAAACTTAGCATTTATAATAAACTAGATTGTCAAAAGTAGATCAGTGGTATTTTTGCATCCTTATTTTTAGAAACATATTCTTAAATTCTGATACAACAGATATTCATAAATTGATGTTGGAAGCAGGACTAGTTTGGATAGAACAGTTCATAGCATAAGAGATGCACTTTTTTAAAAGAACCAAGAATAAGCTCCATAGCTCTTGTTTTTCTGATTACCAGATTTCGTTTTGCCCATGATCCAGCCTCTGTAGATTTTGCCAAGGTCTGTGGTGAAGCATAATCTCAGTAGGCATCATGAGATTCTGTGTTACCTTCTGATAGGTGAAGTTTTGCATCAGCCTGGACTCAGCTTGGCTGTGTCTTCCTCTTTGAGTTGCTTCCTAATCCATAAATGGCTGTCTGCTTCTTGTTTCTCCATACCTAAAGTGACTTGTGACAAAAATATTTGTTCTTTGTTAATGTGAAATAGTAAAATGCTTTTGAACTGTTTCATGTGAGAAACACACTTGTTACATGCAATTTTTATTTAATTAAATGGTGTCCAGCCACTGGCCATGAGAGTAATCATATGGATGCCAAATGCCATAGTTATGCATATATCAAAGTATGTGTGAGAAGTACCTGAAATATATTGGAGAGCTAAACTAAACTAGTCAAGTTTAAGTGAGAAATAAATAATAAATTTTGAAGGCAAGAGGCTGTTAGTCATTAGAACAAATTACTGCAAGATCTCCAGGCAGATCTTTTATTCAAAGATACAGTACAGAGGTAACAGGATTATACTTTATGTCCTAGTCAAGTCAGAAAGCAGAACTACAGTCCTTAATCTGTGTTACCAGCAAGGGTAATTTGATAAATAGTTTTGTATCTTTCAAAGACGACTGGTCAGCCAGTATAAAGATAGATCCATGGAATGAAGAAAAAAAAAAAAGACTGAGCAGGGTTCCCCATGGGTATCAGCAGGACAGGGCATCACAGCCAGTCCCACCACTCCAGCCAGGGAGCAGGGCAGGCTGGGGGGCAGTCAGAGACAGCCCCAGCCCTGGGCATCAGGCACCTCCCTAGGGACAGAGCAGGCCGAGACCAGTCCAGGACATCAGCCTGCTGGGGGCCTGATCAGGCCTGGTGAGAGGAATGGGGATCAAACACAGCCCTGGGACCTCCAGGCAGAGCTGTGGAGATGGGCTGGAACTAGGCCAGGATGTCAGCATGCTGGTGGGGATGAGGATCAGATGGTCCCATGGCTGGGCAGGGCTGGGCTGCAATGTGACAGGAGCGGTAGTTCAGGAAGAAGAAATGGTAAAGCCTCAGCTTAAAAGCAAGTCCCCTGGGAAGGAGGAACAGGCCCTCACTGAGGCCTCTTCTGGCCCTTTTTTTCACAGCAGTTCTTTCCAGCTGGCCAAATGCTTTGCCCTGAGCCCATCAGCTAAAGCCCCAGGTGGAGGGGCCATGCCCAGGACCCTGACAGGCTACATACTGTGGAAGGCAATGCCTTCCACCTACTGCAATGAAACTAGTGACAAGTGCCTTCCATTTTCACAAGGCTTTACTAAACAAGTACTAAATATTTCTTTTAATGCCTGAGGCATGGCCTACACCTGGTCATGCTGTGACCTGATTAGAGTGACCTAACAGAAAAAGCTGGGGAAAACAGATGCCGAAATCAGGACACATAATTATCTTCTTACCAAGTTAGCTACAGCAGCATGGGGTGATACTACGTGAATCCTTTGAATGACTGCATTTGCCATCTGCTATTCACTTGCAAAACATTGTGCTTCTGCTTAGCACTTCTCAACACACAAAACCAGTATCCAGCTACATCCAACCATAAACTCGTATGGTGTGAGCCATTCCTCTATAAGAGCAGCTCTATTTGGTAATATGGCACTAGCATGTGATTCTAATGAGCAGTTAATGTTAACATTGGTAAAAAAAAAGATCTGTTTTGACTGTAGCTTCACAGTGTACAGAAATCTCTGGAGTTTTGTTGTCAACAAGAGGTCGTTGTACATTTGAGCTAGTGAGGGAAATTACATTCATCAATGGTCATCATTTTAGCCATTCTTTGGAATATAATTTATGGTACTTTTCAAATAGGTATTTGTCTACTTATGTTTTTTTGTGCAGATAGCCTTTATGAATGAATAAACCTAAAGTTTGCAGACTCTGGTGATCTGAAGGCAGCCAAAAGAAGCTGCACTGTTCCCTTGACAAGACATACGCTTGAATAGGATAACTTTATTGAAGCACAGATCGGCTTTCTGACTTTTCACAATGTATTAAAAAATAATCAAACCTCAGGGCAATTATAAGCATGCAACAGTAGTTCCCTGCTGCCTTTCAAAGTATAATTTCCCAGTCAAGGAAAAAAAAAAGAAATAACCTACACAGAAAATATTTTTAGTACTTTTTAAGATGTTTTGTATTATACAGAATAATGTGGATAACTTTTAAAATAAAAATTATTTGATAGTAGGTCTGCTAGCATTCTTCTTATACAGTACCTATCTGCCTTCTGATGCATATTGTAATGTAGGATTTCAATATAAAGTTTATATTTGAAAACATATAAAACATGCTGCTTATGTTTTTTCCCCAGGGCTGATTTCTTAATATATTATTTCTCCTTCCAGAAATGTTGCTTGCATATTGAGATGTTAAAAATAACTTCATAGCAATTGACTTCTTTTTACATCCTGCTCTGGAAACCATTACTGTCAGCATTCCAGCCCTCTTGTCAACAACCGACTGCTCTCAATTGCTGATGAAACCATCTAGAGCAGTTCAGTTATTGGAGTCTGCATGTAATAATGTTAATACCATGGATTTTTATAAGTAGAAATAGAAAGCTATGAGGTAGAAGCCAGATAAAATTTTGAAGGTATGACCACATTTGACATAGAAGAGAAAAAAGAAGCTCTAAAATGCTAATTTGAAAAATATGTTTTCCAGAGTAGAAGGATATCATAAGTGATCATCTAATTTTGAAATATAAGAAATAAATTTTTGGCACTAGGTGAAGTAAAATTTTCCTGACAGTTTTCTAGTTAAACAGCAAAAATCTATAAGACTCCAAATGTTTTGTAATAAAGGTATTATGTGAACATAAATACATTGGCACTAGTTTTCTTTGCAGTTAATAATAACAACAGTAATAACCAGAGTAAATAGATCTCAGTATATGAGTAGAGAAAATTTTTCATTATTTTGTTTTTTAATGGAAGATGACATTTGAGATATGACTTCAGTAATTTCTCACCTTGGTTTAGAATCCTCCCTTTATGAAACTCGAATATACAAAACTCTTTTTAAGATTAATTGCCTTCATACCTCTATCCTGCGTCAGCATTCTTCACTGCATCTGATTTACAGCTAGATTTTAATAGGAGAGTCCAGATGTAAATGAAGAATTTAATAGCTTTAAATGCTATAATTAAATAAATAAAGCAAATATACTATTAATTACAACAAAATCAGATTAACAATGTTGTTCTCAAAGGCTGATAACATGTAATTTTAACAGCAATTTACTTGGCTTTGCATATTCATGTTATTAAACAAAAGGGTCATCTTCTGTCACGTAGGCTGTAAATCACCTTAAGTCAAGTTCTTGTTTTATTTGTTTTTCTGAGGACTACACTGGGAATACTAGGAAAAATAAGAAGGTTTCCATGTGTAGTGTACCGGCTACAAACTAAATTTACCTTCAAAACTAGATGTCCAATTACATAGGAAATGTGTATCCGTGACAAGGAATGATAATCTTTCAAATTCTGGTAGTTTGGCTGGGTCAAAATTCAGTAATTACCTTTTAACTTTCTAGGAATTAATTGTAAACTCCTTCTGCCTCTACCATTGCAAAATATTTGTACTACCTATACGTTTTTTCATACTAAAAAAATCCAATACAACATTTATTTTCCTGCTAATTATATTTTAAGATGATGTAGATGTGCATAGCTTCTTATTTTTTCATCTCCACCCTTTAACAGGTAGAATTGCCTAGGAATTAGCAAAAGCTAAGCTCTGAGTCTACTGAATAACTGAGCACATAATTAGCAAAAAGTGAGTTCTGTAACTTTGGTTATGCAGACTACACAGTTTTCAATGGAAGATGAAATGTGATTCAAAAAAATCTTTCCACCTTGCACCTCTTCACTTTAAAGAGTAGCTGCTGGAAATTTCTACTTGCATAATAGAATGGAAAATTTACACTTCCTCCTAATTCTTAGATACTGAAGTTATCGCTTAACAGAGGTTTACCTGACCAGTTCAGTGACTAAAAAAGGACAGACTTTGATATAAGAAAATATATCTTTACAATTAAACACATGATTCTGAGTATTTTTATATCAACTTGGTTTCTTATAGAGTTATTATTTGTATCTGACCTAGACTCAGGTACATTTTCAATATACCTGCAGGTCATATATTGTGGAAAATTAAATTAATAGATGATAATGCCTGTGGTCAATCTGTTATGGATAAACTGGCAGAGTTATTATGTAAACAGCAAAAGAAAATGTGCTTAGAATAGGATGTGATCAGTCCACAGTAATGATGAATTACCAAAATGGGATCTGAAAGTCATTCTGCATTGAGCTAATTGACTGTATTGTTTCCAGAGAGAGAAAATTAACCAAAGCATAATTATAATAATGTTTTAGGATGAAGCGTCATATCAGCCTGACTTCATTCATGCAAATTATTTCCTAGAGTTTGAAGATCCACATCCTTCACAAAAACTAAAAGTTGCTTTTGGAAGCTATAATCTACTTTTGTGTGTTTAAACCCACATCACATGTGTCAAGTAAACGTGTGTGTGTATGCATATGTGTGTTCTGGTTCCTGATATGGCAATTTCCATTGATATCACTGTTTTCCAGTTGCAAAGATACAATGAAATATCTGACTGCACTCTTGAGCTGCATGTATTTTGACGCCACAACTGTTTTTAATGGGTTCCCCATGTGCTCCGTGGAATACATTCTGCCTTACTGGCAGCAACATGCATATGTAAAATACATATTTTTGCCTCTGTTCTATTCAGGTATTTTATTTTTTGGCTCAAGAAAATAAAATATTGTCCAGGAGACATGTACTTGAAATAAAGAGGCAAAGAAGTCTCAGAAGAGGGAGCTTCTGCAGAACGGGGGGAAGGTTTTGAACTAATTTGCACACTTAACCATCTAAATGCACATTGCCTTGGCAGATATCTTGCACTGAAATAAAAAAAAAAAATCTGTTACAGGCACAATGCCACTCAAAAGATGGACAGGAGTGTAAATAGACAAAAGATGAACTGTGAGTGTGCTATAGGTTTACTAAATGTAGGAGAATCTTGCTAGACCTTCACTGTTCACCCTAAGGATATTGCATTTATGAAGGACAATATGCTATCTCTAATCAAGCTCCTGAATACATCTTATTTGTTAGCCCCAAATAAAAATATTGCCACCAGTGTTACATACAGTATTCCTGACTCTGTCAAGATGTGTTTATTACTGAGTCATGGTTGTATGCTGTGGTGTAAAGTTGTCATTTAACGGACTTTACCTTGTTATGCCTCATGGCTGACATATTCATTCAGTTGACTGACCACACTTTGGTTATCTTTCTGACAAACACTCTCTATTGCCAAAGTTGATAGGAAAGGTTTGTACGCAGTGGTTTTTATCAAATCCTTGGAGAGGGCTGCAGCATTCAGTCAAGCCATGTTCTGTGGATATTTCATTTAGATGAAGTTATCATAGGCTGCCTTCACATACAGTCAATGGAAAGGTTCAGAAAAAGGTAATTAAAAATAGAAGTCTAAATTAGGTGCCTCTAAAGCCTGCCTCTCTCTGCTAACTGTAAAAGGAACATAAAGACCTGACAATTTCCTATTCGAGTAACAACTTTGCAGTAGAGATACTCCTAATTTTCACCACTTTATGAAAATCAGATTTATTCACAGGGTTTTCTTAAATAACTGGTATTTCTCAAGATGTATCATTTCTGTCACAAAGAAACATGACTCATCTGGAAAAGAATACCATGAGAAGCTGCTGCCAGACAGTACAAAAGATGTGATATATATAGCCATGGAGTTCACTGAGGAGTAACAACTCCTTCTCAGATATATTACAGTGAGGATTATAAAAGCTGAAAAACTTTTTATATCTGTGATTGCCTTATTTACATTGAGGACTTACTTAAACACTAAATAAATGACAAAAGTCAGCTAGTGACAATGCCTGTCTCAAAGCAGTTTATTGTCTAAGCATAGTTCACGGAAGTGAGTTAAGTAGTTGGAAAGAACAACATAAGAATATCAGTATGAGGAGAGGAAGATCATGTGGTAAATGGCATACTCAAAATTTAGCTTTAGAAGAACAGAAGAGTTTCCCTGGGACGTGATTTTAAAAAGACATGAAAAGCTGATGAAGACAGAGTGAAGGAAAAGGTGTCTCTCTGACTAAGCGACAAAATGGTTGTATTAAATTCATCTTACCCATCTGTTTCAGTATGTGCAGGTGTCTCTGTTTAATGAGTTGCTGTGCTCCATTTTGTTATTTTTGCATTATATTAAACATGGTGCTAAACAGATGACTGGAAACTTCATTAAGCTTATTTTCATTGAAATGTGTATGTGCATATATGTGTGTTCGTGTGTGGTGTGTAAGGGATGGGAGCAGATGGAAATTTCCATGTCAAGAGCTAAAGATCATGTCACAAGGGCTTCAGAATTTAAGATTGTAGAGGGACGTAAGGCAAGATATTAAGTTTATGGGAAATTTCATTTTTCACAATATGCCTTTAGTCAAAAATAGATCAAATTCATTAAAAAGCAATTCTGTGAACAAGAATCTTCCCAGTAGCTGCTTAGTACAATTGACCTTCTTGTCAATGTTTTTGCTGATAAAAGCATTAGTGGATCTGATGAGGATGTTGTTTTAATTTAGATTTATAGCAGGTCCTCACATTTATGGCTGATTCTGTGAATTTAAAGGAAGCCATAGAGTTTGATCTGCAGTGAGAGTCTTAGTAATTTTGGCAGCGATAGCTCCAGATGGGTTTTCCTCAGGGATTGAAGGATGAGCCAAACTCCAAACAGAACATGAATTCTCAGAGCTTTCAGATGCCAAACATCAAACAAAACAGCTTGTGTTACAGACACTAGTCTCTCCAGGCTTAGAAGTAGCCAGTGATGTAGAAGGTTAAGAAAGGTCTTGCAAACAGTTTGAAATCTGAAAAAAAGAACTGATTGGACTGAGCAAGAGCCAGAGGAGGATAGTCTTTATATATAAAAAACTACTTTTGACAAGATAATAGAGCATGTTATTGCATATAAGAACATTCTGACTTCAGATTAACTGTTCCTTGGCTAAAGATCCAAAGTTGCTAAAATCCTTGATGGTAAAGCAGATCTGTTGAACTCTGTTGGATATGTTTTTTATTACAGACCTGGCCTAAGGATCATCATTGTAGTACACTTCAGGAATTTAAAAAGCATTTTGGGTCTTGCTGTAGGACAGATCCAAAAAGTGACCTAAATAAATTAATTGATCCTACATGTACTTAGGTTTCAAAGCAGCTATTTTTTCATCCAAACATCTGAGGTTTATATTTAATGTGTTCTCTAAGAAACTTAACCAGAAAGAACAGAAAGTGAAATTTTCACTTACTGCAGAAGCAAAATGCTCACTGGTGGCTTTCTTATTTAACCTGAGAGTTTTCTAAGCACATGAAAGTAAGCATGTCTGGAGAAACGCCTAAAAATATAGATACATAGTTCTTGTTCTAATATGCTTCATTATGACCTGAACCAAGTTGTAGATATGTCTACTATTATTTTTTATTTCTGAGATGTGCCTAATCCACTAGGCATATTCAAAGCACACCTGAAAAGAGTTAGGCTTCTTTCAGTTTGTCTCCAAATAATTATTTCATGCAATTGCTGTCTAATAAAGATGAAACAATCCTTCAACCAATGACCACCAAAAATTTCTCCACTTTGTTCTTCAGTGGCACACACCCTACTTGTAAAGCATGTACTTTCAGAAGATGTGTAAGGACAGTGTAAGGACACAGGGGGGCAGCACCATACACGAAGTCTGGAGTCAAGTGTCTTAATTGTACCGAGTGGTGGAGCTTGGACTTGCCCTGCTTGTGTATAGTTCTTGGCTGGTGCTTGTTATCTCCACTCATCATGTACGATTTCTCAATCAGTTTTCATGGATGCTTTAGATCTTTCACTGTCTGAACTGAAAATTTGAGCATTAAGTTCATAATGTTCTAAACTTCATACTGGAGTCAGGAGCCTAACTATTTTTTAGCATTCCGATATATTTAGTCAGAGGTACCTCTGTAAATAGTGAGATCTATCCCCACTAGAACTTTATAACACTCAGTAAAATCTTCTGGGTTTTAGTCCCCTTTTGCACTAAGCATGAAGGTAACACATGCTAGCAAGGCACCTAACAAGAGAATACACAGGAACAGGAAGTACAGAGTAGAACAGAATAGGAAGCACAATACTTGCGTACGTTAGCTCTCAGTGGAGATTTCCGTGACTATATGCAAAGTCACGAAGATGAGGATGTGAGAGCTCAAGATGAGTGCTCATTCTGTTCATGAGGTGAGTACTGAGAATTATTGTGTAACTGTGTACTTCAGCTCTCCCTTTTACAATGAAGCTGAATCAAGTAGATTATATTTTTTTTAAAAAAAACCCAAGGTTAGTAAATGCATTGCGGAGTTTTTGTATGTTCATGTACCTGTGCAATACCCCTTCATGAAGATTTTTCTGGTTATCCATCCCCAAGTTCAGACAGAAACATAGGGCAATTCAGGCTGTGTGGGATGTAATGTATAGATGAAGGTTACAAGGTCATTTACGAGATAATGGCCTTTATTTCTCTTTCTAACAAATAATAACTAAATATTGATGTCCTGATAACATTATCTTGATAATTCACAACCTGTACTATTCTTGTTTCATACTATATTGCTCTCATAAACTGCTGGTGTGTTATACATAAAATCATTGAATCATAGGATTGCTGAGGTTGGAAGGGACCTCTGGAGGTCATCTGGTTCATCCCCACTACTCAAGCAGGGCCACCTAGAGCCAGGTACTCAGGAACATGTTCAGACAGCTTTTGAATATCTCCAAGGAGGGAGACTCCACAATATCCCTGGGCAACCTGTGCCAGTGCTCAGTCACCCTCACAGTAAAAAAGTGTTTCCTGGTGTTCATATGGAACCTCCTGTGTTTCAGTTTGTGTCCATTGCCTCTTGTCCTGACACCACAAAGGAACCTGACTTTGTCTTCTTTGTACCCTTCCCTCAGGTATTTATATACATTGGTAAGATTCCCCCTCAGCCATCTCTTCTCCAGGCTGAACAGTCCCAACTCTCTCAGCCTTTCCTCCTATGAAAGATGTTCCAGTCCCTTAATCATCTTCATGGCCCTTCACTGGACTCTCTCCAGTATGTTCATGTCTCTTTTGTACTGGAGAGCCCAGCACTGGGCACGCTACTTCAAACTACTTCACACTGTGGCTTCATCAGTGCTGAGTAGAGGGGAAGGATCACCTCCCTCAACCTCCTAGCAACACTCCTCCTAATGCAGCCCAGAATACCCACTCACATGCACATACACACACACACACACACGTGTGCACATGCACAAATCCGCTACAAAACTTTCATGCTGAGATATCTCCCCATGTAAAAGCATTAGTCTCAGGTGCTTTCCTTGGATTTAGGATTATCCAATTCCAGAATACTTCAGCGATCTTTACAGTGCTCATAAGTAGACTTGGCCGTTGCATTTATAAATATGTAATTTATGTTCTTCTATCAAAAGCCCATATTTGCTGGGTAAGGAGTGACCTCTTCTAACTTTGAAATCTTGCAGTGGAGACATAAATTTGTGTTTCCTAGGCTGTATAAGGATTTAAATCTTCTTTCTAAGCAGTTTTCTTTTTTTTTTATTGTAGAAAGTATAGACATCTTTTTTTTCAACTTATTAGAAATGCAAAAGAGATCAATCCTTTTTTTCCCCTATATAGGACATTTTTCTACTTTATTCATCTGTAGAAATCATGTGCTATTGCAATACCAAATATAAATATTATACTGTTTTCTTTTCATGTACCCAAATCCTGTTTCCTGTTACTACTATGCAAGTCCTTCTCTTCTGAGACTGTACTTGAAGAAGCGCATTGAAACCTTCTTCTTCTACATTAAATGGCTTGGTCTGATCAAAGAGTCCAGAAGGTGTTACCATAATTCTTCTTTGACTAAAGAAAATAAACCTTTTGGTTTTGAATGGAGAATATCCTGAAATTTTTCTATAGAAAATTAACTTTCCTTCTGTTTGTCCTCTCTTTAGAAATTTGATTTTACAGTGTAAGTACCTAATGTACTGAATGACTTGAATAATCATATTTTTGTCAGAATGTTTCAGCTAAATACATGCAATTACCATCTGGGCTTAGAAGGAGTATCTATCAAGCTTCAAATTACTCTCCAGCTATTGTGATTTTACATCATCATACTGTTGTTCATAGGTTTTCCTGGGGCCAAAGATGGGAAAGAGGCTTTTTTTTTTGCAGTGAGTACTCTATGTATGTACTTTAAACAAGTACTTATCTAGCCTTAGGACAGCAGAAAGCCTTGACACATTAGTGCATACTAGCTAGCAGGGATTATTCCAGATGAGAACTTCTGAGAAGGAATGGATTATCTAGAGAATGGTAGTAATAATTCAAACTGATTCAAAAGAGGAATGCTTATTATTGTCAGGGTTGATGTGGGTTTTTTTTGTATTCTGCTTCATCTTAAACCTTTTTTTCCCTATAGGTGAAAGATGCTAAATGACACACAACAAAGGAATGCAAACAGAATCTAGCAGTTCCCAGTTGAATTAAAATTTAATTTACAGTGACACATAAATAATGTCCTTTGGAGGAAGGAGGAGAGGGAAAATTATTTTCACTTAATTAGCCCACCTAAAAGTAAGTTGTCAAAATACTAATCAAAACTTCCAAAATAGTTTCAAGCTTTTATGGAGACATTTAATGTTAAAGTGTATCAACAGACACAATAAATTAAAAAGCCAGGACCACAGACAGGGAATATAATACTGTCTTTATCAGCTTGCTTATAAATAATAGAATCTAGGTAAATCAATGAAAGTCTTTGTGGGTTCCGTCATGTACCATTTCATTTAATCTTGCTGTACTTCAGCAATCACTCTACAGCCTGCAGTTCTCCCTTCATTTATCAAATATGGCATACATCCAGTACTCTAAAGAATTTAAGTAAATGGCTCTATCTAAAGTGACTTTTCTTTGTCAAGACCTTAAATTAGGTGTGCAGAATAAAACATGTTTCGTAAATGACAAGCTGTATTTGGAAATTCTTAAACTTTTATTAATGACATTATTGTGGATAATCAATAAAACCATTATATTACAGAAGCCTATAATTTTTATTGAGAAAAATAAAGTTAAACCACCTTTGTGCACCTCTTTTTTTCTGGGGTCATGAAGTAAATTACTTAAACTATAGAGAAATTTTAAACAGTTTCTGGATTTTTTCTAATGATTGCTTTTCAGGAAAGAGTGCATTAAGATGATTCCTGAAGCCATACTCTGAAGATCTTGTTCTACCTCCATATCCAGAGTTTCAATGTGGATCAGGATGTGGCTGTGCCTTGGATCCTGTTTTTGATGGAAAATTCATTACCAAAGTCTACTCTCAACAGATTTGTTTGTTTGTTTCTTTCTTTTTATAACATATCGTCATTTTCAAAGAATGTGAAAGGATCTCGTTGAAAATAGAAATATGTATTTTTTATGTCAAAGACAGGTAAGAATCTTTTGGAATTTATTTTAAATTTTTTCATGGTGGCAAAATACCAAATATGGAAATATTTTTGTCTACAGAAACAATGATAAAACTCTTACTGTCCAAATCTTCATAATCAAGGTATGGACAGAAATGTTCTATGACATATCTGCCAATTGCATTTGAGTTGGTCATCCTCAGAGACAGCTCCATACATTCCATGTTTAACACTGCTACTCTGTTTCATTGTCATTTAAGCAGATCGGTGCAGGGGTCTTCTACTCTTCTCTTAAATCTGAAATAAGGACATACTACATACATTGAAGTTCATTTCACATTGAGAAAAGGTATATCTTTGTACCCCCTGTCACATGTGGCAGTAAATAATTAGTGAAAACAAAAGTACTACTCTTACTTTTTCTTGAGTTTTGTGATTAAAAGTAAAGTTTGTACAACCTCAAAAATAACTGGTTTTTTTAAAAAAAAAAAGTTTCTCCCATCCCGTCCTCCCCAAAATGAAGATGAATTGGAGAGACATTTTGCTAACACCCATGCTGAACACTGTAACGGGAAAAAAATAGATTAATCAATGCTGCTTTATGTTTGTGTGTGTCTTTGAATTTTCCATGTGTGATTAATGACAGTGGCAGATGAAAAAGAGATGGTGCAACAAATTCTTAGGTAACTGGAGAACATGGGTAGTATGCTATAGCTGCAAGTCTAGCGGTCTGAAAATTTTTAGTGAAAAATCCTTCTTACTTTGTTCTTCTTGCAAAAATTGCAAGATTTTTTTTTTGATCTATGAGTTCTGTCCATTCATTAATTATGATATCACATCTTGCAAGAATAGCTAACTTCCTCTGTTATATAGTATATTAAAAATGAGCAGAAAAAACAGAATCTTATTCTGAGCCTTGCTCAGTAATTTCAGACAAGACACAAACTTCATAGTTATTCATGTTACAAAACCTTTTCAATAGTTTAATGTAACCAAAACTTTAAAATACCTCCAAACACATTACACCAGCATCAGATATTTCTAAGTTACTTAATTTATCTGCTTAACAAAGATAAACAATTTACTTACAACATCCTATATATCCATGTGTTTACAGGATGTTGTAATTTATACAGTACACTATATATAGCAGTATCTTATCCATTTGTTAAAATAAATCCCTAAAAAGATTAGTTTCATAACATGACTATTGAGAGAGCTCTTGTTTGCCTCTTCTTTTTTTTTTGTCAGTGAAACAGACCATAACCAAATAAAAAAGAAATAATTGTATTAGTATTTCCTTTGGTGATATAGCAGTCCTACTGGGAATTTCTGTGATCACCCCAGTGCTTATACAGCTGTCTTTCACAAGGCATGACTTATTTTTCAGTCCCTGAGTGAAAGACTTGGAGACTTAATTATTTATTTAAATCCATGAAACAAAACAGTAAAGGGAAAATGTAGTGCAAGATTATTATTGCAAATATTTTTCAAACTTGGACTGCAGCTATCTACTGCTAGGATAAAAGAGTCTTCCTAGCTTCATGATACCGAGTAATTTAATGCTTTTTATAGGTTGACAGTAAAGGAGGGAAAGTGTGATTGTGTTGATGATTTTATTTTCAAATCTGGTGAACAGCTCTCCCCTGTGAACTGGATTATGATGAATCAACCTTCTTTGTGTAGGTCAGGAAATAGCCATCAGTACTAATTTCAGAGTTTTAGTTGGAAGGAAAATAGTGGCAATTTTTAGAAGTCCAATCCCACTCACAAAAAAAAAGTGTCCGATTTGAGACAGAGAACATCTGTACTCTGCTAGTCTCCTGTGAAATTTCTGGTCTTGTGTAGCAGACGTGAATTCTGGCAAGAGGGATGACCAATTGTCTCTCTTGCTACACTAGTCAGATTTGATGCTGTTTTTCATAATTCTGTGCTTCATTTCTTACTTCTTTTTATTTTCCTAGAAGTAACCTTGAGTTTATCCACTGTCAGTTTATATTATTTTGTTGTCTTCATTTTCTTTTAGCTTAAATAATTCTCTCTTCTATTTGCATGTTTAGTTTAATTATAGAAAAAAACCTGTGTTCCTTTCTAACTTTACCTTTCACAGAAGAAAGAAGTCCCAGACTTCTTTTTTATTCTTCCAAGAAAAGCTTTCTTTGTCCTGCTCTTTTTAACAGGCTTTTTCTGCATTTATTCCAGCTCAAATGCATGTTTCTTGAATATTGGTTAAACAGTTCGTACTACACAGATGAGTTGTAATCAATGCTTTGTACATTGACAGTAATATTAACGTATGTCTATATTGTGTTTGCTATATCCTGACATTACATTTGTTTATTTTCATATCTTCATCAGATTAGCAGTTTACAATCACCTTATTATTAACCAATATGTCCTGCTCTTATTTCTCTTCTACGTCTATCCAGTGAGTCCCCAGTTTCCTATTAACATCAAGTAAATGACTAGGCATTGTTCCACTGAATTTCATTCTTTCTTTTCCATTCCTAAAGATTATCCATCCCTTCATGAATAATATTCCAATTCTCTTGCTCATGCCTTCTAGTTTCATGTTATAAATTAAATACATTATCATACTTCTTGCATCAAGAGGGCTAACAGAAACTTTAACATTAATATGATCAGTCCCAGGACAGATTATTTAGGAGTTCACCATATTGCTAATTCTCCAGTGTGATAATACCATACCTAAATCAATAGATTTATTATGATCTCCTGCTAAATATCTCAGTAGTTTTGTAATACATTTATTTTACTGTTATGGGAAAAAGATTAAGCTACAGTCTTTGAACTACAGTCAAATGTAGTACAGTTACATAAGTATACTTCCATTTCCATTAGCCATTCTACTTCTGCCCTGTGTTCAAAATTATCATCTTTGTTGATATCTGAAATAAAGAATTTATGTAGTTTTTAAGCAATACCTAGGTTATCTGCAACCTCAGTGCTGCCCCTGTGGGATAATGGCATAGATCTCTAATTTCGTTTAAGGTTTGGAAAATCTTATTTCTCTCACTTTAATTAATATTTGTAAGATCTATTTTGTAAAAGTTTATGAATCTTTTAAATGGTAGTCTCATTTCCTAGATAGTCTTATAAAATGTGAAATCTTTCTTTTTGATAAGTAAGGAACCTGGCCCAGTTTTACACTTCATAGAGAAATTTTTTGTTGAGCTCAAACTGACACTGTTATGTCTGTTTCCGTGGTTTTTCTTTGTTGCGTACATATCAAAGGACTCCTGTATGCCTTCTATGGACACGAATATGAAAAAGACTTCCTTTTCATTAGGCTGTAGAACACAGAAAAGTTATGTCCTATGTGTGGTACTCTGATATTTGAAGTCGAAGATGTTAAATTCTATTATGAACACATTAAGTTTCCTCCATTCAGGGAAGAAAAAATCAACATTCCAATAATTCAACAGATCATAAACAGCTTTTGTACTCATCCTAACACAGGAACAACAGGAATATAATGATTAATATTCATTTAAGCACAACTGTTAATCTCCATCAGTTAGACAATCTCTGACTATATATCTCAAAAATGAGTCTAAAGACATAAGAAATAACTAAAATGAAATAAATCTTTTTGAGAACAAACAAAAAACGCAAACCCTCAACATTTCATTAGTTATACAAAGAATAAAAAGATGTTCATACATATGTTATTATTTCACATTAGCCAATATATTAGGCATCAGGGTATATATAATACATATAAAATATTTATATATATAATATATAATACATAAAATGATCCAGTTCTGCTATTTTTTCCACTCTGTATCCTAATATTTCATTTTAAGCTTATCTGGTTCAGCAAACTGTCAGCAAAGTGCTTGTTATTGTTTCCATGTGTGATTGATAGCTCATTTTAAATATGCCAGCAGCATGATTCTGTCAACAGTGGCATAAGATACATCAGAATATTTTAATATTATACAGTCAGGTATTTCTGTTGCTTTGAAAAAAAGCTGATGTTCATTTGATTTTTAACACGGAGCAGAGCAGAATAAGGATTTCTAAATTATGCCATGTCATTGGTGTCTTTAATTTACCTAAAATATTAGTAACAACCTATGTAAACAAACAACTGAACCCCATACATCAAGTATATGATTTGAACTTGAAATGAGAGACATCTCTTCCTGCAGATTAAATAAATACAGATGATTGACCAAAATTAATTTCCTCAGGAAAAAGAGAACACCCAGGAATATTTATTTAATCTTGTTTATTTTCTTATAGATTATATTGTAATGGAAATTTGAAGAACTGAAATTCTTATGGTTTATTTTCTTTTAGAGAGCCTGAAAGTTGTGGAGAATGGAGTTAAATCCAGTTGGTGGCTGGTCACACGTGGTGTTCCCCAGAGCTCAGAATTGGGGCCAGTTCTCTTTATTATCTTTACCAATGATCTGGACGAGGAGATCGAGTGCACCCTCATTAAGTTCTCAGAGGACACCAAGTTGGGCGGGAGTGTTGATCTGCGTGAGGGTAGAAAGGCTCTGCAGAGGGATCTCAACAGGCTGGATCGATGGGCCAAAGCCAATTGTATGAGGTTCAACAAGGCTAAGTGTCGAGTCCTGCACTTGGGTCACAACAGCCCCATGCACCACTACAGGCTTGGGGAAGAGTGGCTGGAAAGCTGCCTGGTGGAAAAGGACCTGGGGGTGTTGATGGATGGATGGATGGCTGAATATGAGCCAGCAGTGTGCCCAGGTGGCCAAGAAGGCCAACAGCATCCTGGCTTGTATCAGGAATAGTGTGGCCAGCAGGACTAGGGAAGTGATCGTCTACCTGTACTCAGCACTGTTGAGGCCGCATCTTGAATACTGTGTTCAGTTTTGGGCCCCTTACTTCAAGAAAGACATTGAGGTGCTGGAGCAAGTCCAGAGAAGGACAACGAAGCTGGTGAAGGGTCTAGAGCACAAGTCTTATGAGGAGCGGCTGAGGGAACTGGGGTTGATTGGTCTGGAGAAAAGGAGGCTGAGGGGAGACCTTATTGCACTATACATCAGCCTGAAAGGAGGTTGTAGTGGGGCAGGTGTTAGTCTCTTTGCCCAGGTAGCAAGTGATAGGATGAGAGGAAATAGCCTCAAGTTGTGTCAAGGGAGGTTTAGATTGGATATCGGGAATAATTTCTTCACTGAAAGGGTTATCAAACATTGGAACAGGCTTCCCAGTGAAGTGGTGGAGTCACACCATTCCTGGAGGTATTTAAAAGACGAGTAGATGTGGTGCTTAGGGATACTGTTTAATGGTGGAATTGGCAGTGTTAGGTTAACAGTTGGACTATGATCTTAAAGGTCCTTTCCAACCAAAACAATTCTACAATTCTATGGTTTTATGATTTTTTTAAAACCTTACTGGGGGGATGTGGCACGAGAACACTTGGACTCAGAGACACACTGATCTGTATAAGCTGCCTCTTCATTGGAATCTTGGTTAAGTACACATAAACTGAGTACAAAACACCCCTCAATAAAAACCCAAGTATCTGACTCTTCAGCTAGATGAAAGCATGAAAAACTGAATTGGAACTTCCTCCTTTCTGAGTAATTAGTTTGTTGATGTTATAGCAATACTAATTCAGGAAATTCATGTTCTTCTGCTCCTGTTGCTTTCTCACCTCTATAACACAGTTTGACACTGTCCTGCTTTGCCAATATTGTTTTTACTTGAAAAAAAACCACCACTTTTTCTTTACAGGTTTTATTTTTTTATATATGTACATATACATGCATATATACTGATGTCATTCATTAATCTATCTATCTCACAACTAACTGTTCCCAGGGTTTGAAAAAGCAGCTAAGTATAGTAAGTGATTTTGTAAGCAGATATTAATCTCAGTGTTCCCATAGTAAAAATTGTCTCTAATTTACGTACTTTTTGTATTGCTGCTATCATTAATTATTTATATTATAGTAATTCACAGCAGCTGTACAGATCAAATATATATATATAAATTCTGATTCATATGATATGATGAAAGAGAAAAACATGTAAAGAAGTATGCTAGCAAGAGAACCACTGATGTAAAGCAGTAAAAATTGATTTCATGTTTTCTTACTTGAATTTGTGATTTCTTCTTGAACAAGTTAAGACAACAGCGTATCCTTTATCTGGAACTCTAGGAGATATAACTTTTTCTTTCTTTACATGATTGAAATAAAGCAAGATGATTTATACCGTCTTCAGGTGAACAGAGGCTAGGAACCTTAATAAAAGTATTTTAGATAAACCTTAGCCATAGGTCATTGATGAGATAGATACCTCGATGTTGTTCTCTTTACCTGCAGAAAACGTAGTTGTCTGAATGTTCAAAGGGAGCTAAGATTTTTCAGATCTTTGTAAGAAATATTCTTACCTAGTAGTTAAATGGGGATATCAAGAAAAAAAAATGAATTAGGAGGCAAATTAACTACAGCAGAATTAACAACGTGAGAAGGAAAGGTGTATGTGGCACACTCAGTTCTTTTTTTTATCAAGGTGAGATATGTTTGCCTGGACATTGTTCCTTGAATATTTATTTCATTATTTTCTTTCTGCTGTGCAGGTGATTAAGAATTTATCTTTAGTTCTGTCAAGCAGTATTCATGATTTGGACTTCTCATCAAAATTTCACTTGCTACCTTCACTCAATTCTAAATTATGATGTGCTGTCACTTCCCTGAGCTTGAAATAATTAAGTAGATAACAGTATTTTCATAATATAGGTCTGCAATATAAAATAACTAGAAGTATTTAGAATGTACTATGTATAACAACAAACATTTTTCCTTTGTCTTGTCATATCCTAAACACCATTTTTGGCTTTTAAATAACCTTGCAGAATATCATCACATTGGTAGTAACTTCCAACTGGCACTAGATAACAATATGTACAAAAAAATAGATCTACTTCTCTGTAGCTCTTTGTCTTTCATTTCACTGGAACCTTTGTCTAATGCTTTATTAGACAAGTTCCAAAATTTTTACTTGCACTTAACAGAAAACTCAGATTTAATAATTTATTCATAACATCTATACCTTTTATGTTACTTAAGCATAAGTAAAGGTTTGGGGATTTGCCTGTTTAATCACCTTTACCAGTTTTCCAGGGGCTCTTTAGCCTATACAAATTTTCGCATATGAAATGCTGAATGTGTTTTTTGATGACTCTAACAAGAGTACTAAGATTTCACATAATTTTATTGGACCGCAATATTAGACACTTGGCTTGCATGATATTGTTTCTGTTGCCTTACATAATCTTTATGTAAATGAGTGTCTGATAACACTACTTGTAATCATAGACAAAGCGGTGAACTTGAGAGACCTATAATGTGAGATAAGGCAATTAGAGTATTCAAGATGAGTATTTTGCAGTGAGAGTGCAGCATTTTGTTTTAATTCTGTTTTATTCAAACACGATATAAAATTTTCATTTCTGGATACCATTCTGGGAATTATAGCTACTGGAAGAAATGAAAATACTCATTGGAGACTGAAGAAGTAGTTGTTCTGACTCTATACTCTTTTGTTAATATACAGTCTTAAATTTTTTAGTGTCCTAGCATAAATAACATCTTTTATTTCTTCCATTTTTTCAATAGTCATGACTAATGCTGAGATCTGCATTTCTGGTACTTTTTCTGGAGTTTAGCAGGCAGATCCTGCCTATACAGAGGTGATTTAGATGTGTAAGAGAGAAAAAAACAAAGAAAACACAGAAAGTAATGTAAAAATGTAAAAGAAAGAGAAAGATCAAATTTCAGACAGTGGTGAGGAATCAGGGGACTGGACTAGGTGATACTATATCTTCTTTTATGAAAAAGAAATCCAAACAAACAAAGATGAAATTAAGAGTGATGTTCAATGGGGTATGAGGTGAATTTACTGAGGTGAATATAGACAATTTTTACGCTATTTCATGAAGCACTATACACTTTACTGTGATTCCTGATGTCCCGGCTGAGACATACAGGGAAATAGGAATTATTTCTCCTGCCTTCCACCCATCTGCTGTTGACAGTGGAGAGCACTGGACAAACAGCTTCTGCAGTCAGCCTGCAAGACTCTTGAAGCAGCGCTTACTAGAAGAGCAATTAAATGAGGCTGTTTGACAAAGAGTTAATATAGTCCACAGACTTCAGTGGGAGCTTTTCAACATTTTTAAAATTCCAACTTTTCATGTAGTAAAACAATAAACAAACAAACATATAAACCTCTCAGAAGACAGAAAGAGTGAGTAAAGAAATCACCTGGAGAATCACCCAGCATCCAAATCAGCATCCAAAAAGATTGCAAGGGATTATTTAAACTATCAAAATTTCTAGGTGTTGTAATAAAAGAGCAGAAAATTAAGAGGAGAAAAATAAAACATAAACCAGGCACAAATCTATCCAAGATTGCCTCAGGAGCATCACATCTTGTTGCATAACATACTGAAAAGGGCAAAAAAGCTTATATACTTCTGCAGTGTTAATTTTGCCTCAGGCCATAGATACATGCTGGGATCTGTTTGGGCATCCGTGCTCAAAAACGCCAGTAACTCCTCTTCATATGACACCATAAAGAGTAGAATCACTGAAATGTCAGGAGACATAAAATAACAAATAATTGAATCTATTAAATGAGTGAAATATATCTCAATATATTTGCTATATATTGAGATGAAACTACTGCAGAAAATTAGTTGTGATGGTTGAGGAAGGATACTTTTGCAATGGTTATTTATAAGAAATGGCAGCAATGAAACAGATCAGTCCTAAGAAGATATTAATTCTTAAAAATGAGAGTAGGATCACATCTGCCTCTTGTGA
Source organism: Nyctibius grandis (assembly GCF_013368605.1). Lineage (NCBI taxonomy): Eukaryota > Metazoa > Chordata > Aves > Nyctibiiformes > Nyctibiidae > Nyctibius > Nyctibius grandis. The sequence goes on from NC_090660.1 coordinate 90,861,601, forward strand.
CTGTTCATCACAAATTCTTGAGGGTATTTCTCTCACTTACCATTCTTGTCTAATATTTCAGCACTTTGACCTCATCTCATTAACATTGTCCTTTTTTTCATGCAGTTGATAGTTTGCTGTTTCATAACACTTCAAATACAGTAATTTAAAATATTAAAATGTGGTGCTGTGTATCCTTGGTGAAACCTCAAATCTCTTACAGAATGTGGCCAAATTATAAAAATGTGAAGTATAGGCTCAACCTTCTAGAGATAGCAACATTGCTACAGATCATCTCTTCACGGAGAGGGTTATCAAGCAGTGGAACAGGCTGCCCAGGGAAGTGGTGGAGTCTCTTTTCAATAAGATAAGCATGTTAGAGTGTATTGTTCAAGAGACTGTTCAAAGCTGTGCCCCCATTCCAGATTTGATTGCTGTCTGTGATTAATGAATCATGTGTCAAATTGGACTATCCAGAAACTAGAAGACCTGCGTAGCGGATAAGGAAGCCCAGGGCACGGGCATGGGCATTAGGTGAAATTCCAGGCTGTGATGATATTTGAGGGATCTGTGAAGGTGTGTGTGTAAATCTAGAAAGTGAGGAAATGTGACTTTTCACTTGTAAACTTCGTTCCTGATCAGTGAGAGGAACAGGACTTTGCTATCTATACTTAAGTTTTATATGATTTCTGGTATCATTATATGTGGATGTTGGTAAAGGTAGTGCTCTGTGGGAATCTCTGTGGCGAGATATGTTAATGTCATCTGTGCACATGTGTGCACATATACGTGTGTGTGTATGTACCTCTCTGGGATACACACTCAGCCTTGCCACTGACTGAAACTGCAAGCAGGAACAGTGTCAGACACATCCATGGGACTGGGATGGAAAGAACTCTGGGGACCCAGATTGCACCTGTTTGGGCTTCAGCAGCCAGGAAGAAGGAATCTTCTGTCCCTGTAGTCCGTTTGACCTAGCAGTTCTCATACTGTTTCTAACAGAGGGATTTGGCTTTTACAACCATGGGACAGGCTTTGGTCATTGAGGAAAGTTAAGAAGAGATGGAATCCACCGGATAATGTGAGGTAAAAACTTCTTTGCCAATAGGCTGTCCAACCTGGACAGGAGACCTTTAAACCAGGAATGAAGTGGGAGGGAGGAGGCAAGTCACACTGGAATAAAGGAAACATCATCTATCTAAAAAAAGAGCAAGGAGGATCCAAGGAACTCCAGGCTAGTAAGCCTTACCTCAGACCCTGCAAAGGTGATGGAGCAAACCTTCCTGGACACCATTTCCAAAGATATTAAGGACAAGAAGGTAACTGAGAGTAGATAGTATGGATTTATATAGGGGGAATATTGCCTGATCAACTTGATAACCTTCTACAGTGAGATGACTGGCTTGATGATGAGAGGAAATCAGCGTACGTTGTTTATCCTGACTTTAGGAAGTCTAACATTGTCTCTTATAATATTCTCATAGACAAGTGGACAGTGTTGTGGATTGAAAACTGGCTGAACTGCCAGGATCAAAACTTTATGATGGTTCTTTGGACAAGGGGATTGAGTGCACCCTCAGTAAGTTTGCACATCATAGAATCATTTTGCTTGGAAAGGTCCTTTAAGGTCATCAGGTCCAACCGTTAACCTAACACTGCCACATCCACCACTAAACCCTGTCCCTAAGCACCACATCTATACATCTTTTAAATACCTCCAGGGATGGGGACTCAACCACTTGCCTGGGCAGCCTGTTCCAATGTTTGATAACCCTTTCAGTGAAGAAATTTTTTCCTAATATCCCATCTAAACCTCGCCTGGTACAACTTGAGGTCATTTCCTCTTCTCCTATTGCTTGTTACTTGGGAGACCAACACTGAAAGGGTTATCAAACATTGGAACAGGCTGCCTGTGAAAGTGGTTGAGTTTCCATGGCTCACAATATATTAAAAGCCAGAAGATTCCTGTAGTCATTCAGATGCTCAAAAATAGAGCAATGTTGCACCTAGAGAATAATTTCTGGTTCTCTTTAAAACAGTTTTTACTGTTGTTCATACTACCTATAAGTGGAAAGAGTTTCTATAGAGACTTGAATGTATAGTTGTCTTCACTTAGCCTGTAGCCAGGGCTAAACAGTAACCAGTTGTTCTTTCACCCAATGTCCCCTCCCCAACCAAGAAAGGGAATTCAGAAAAAGAGGAAGACTCATGGGTTGAAATTTGAACAGATTTAATAAAATAACAAAACCAATACCAAAGACACAAAGTTATACTTAGCCCATACAGTGTTCACAAGTCCCTCTAAGGATAGCAGTGAAGCACGCTTTCCCTTTTATAGTGAACCTGAAGTTAATATTATAGAATACACCTGTGGGCCAGCCTGGATCAGCTGCCCTGGCTTTCACTGCTAATGGCCTTAATCACCATACCATAGCTGGCCACAATCCAAACCAAAATGTAACAGAAAATTTATTCTATAATTTTATCCCCACGAAACCAGGACAAGAGTGTGTACATATTTCTAATGATTCTACACTTATTTATATAAGCCAATAATCTAGCCTGTTAAACATTTAAGGTATGAACTGTAATCTCTCTCAAAAGTCAGAGATATTTTTAAACAATTGTTTGTGTTAAGTTCTTTCATATTCACAAGAACAACTACTGGGCTATTCTTGATATTTTAATGAAAATCTGATTCTGATCGTCTTCTGAATAACAGTGTCTTTTATCCTGACAATAAGTATCTGTAATATCAAGTTCCAAAGTCATTGATTTAAAAATTTAGTCTTTGGAAAATTAAACTACTTGTTCCATCCCTTTCTGTTGGTTATATTTGAAACATGCTGTAATTCATCAGATGTTTATTGCATTTCTTTCAGTGTTAAGTGGTACTAATTGCAAAGGCTTCAAAAGGCCAACAAGAAAATGAATTGTGAGATCAGAAACTGAATATGCCATTTCATTTGCTTAAAATGCAACACAACCTATTGTTACCTAAAAAAAAAGTTACAATATATTTTTAATCTACTTAATATTTCAACAGTTTAACCAAAACTGTTTAGCCAGTTACGATAATGCTAGCACTCATAGTGTAAAGTACTTATTAATACAAAACAGATCTCTTAAACATTGTTGCAGTTAAAAGTTGTCTCTCCTAGTATCTCTTACTTTTTCTCTGTGTTACATTCACCCTTCCACTGCTCCTATGCATTGACAAAAGTTTGGGGAGCATGGTTATGACAAGTTGTGAGCTTCTTGATATCTTTTCCAGGAAAGCAATCATTGTCATGGTTAGCATTTCTTCTCTTTGTCTGGAGGGTTATTATGTTAATGGTGATTATTTCTTCTTCCTTGTAGGGTCTTCTAAGGCCCATTGTTAAGAGCTTTTTGCACACACTGCTCTTTCTCCACTAGTCTGCAACTCTCTTATTTTCAACTTTACTATATGTGTGACTTTTTAGTATGTGTTAATTACTTATCTTTTTTTGTTGCCCTGAAATCAGTTTTGCCCGCCTCCTGAGTTTGTGTTGTTATCAATAACTTACAATGCATGCTGTTGATAATTCTAGAGACTGTTTTCATCTCTGGTATAATCTGGCCCATATCTTCAAGGTCTTTCCTGTCACCCCAGTCTTATACTCCTTCACATGCATCATGACCTGCTTGCTGGATGAGGGAAAGGCTGTGGAAGTTATCTATCTAGACTTTAGTAAGGCCTTTGACACCGTTTCCCACAGCATTCTCATGGAGAAAATGGCTGCTCACGGCTTGAATGAGTGTACTCTTTGCTGGGTAAAAAACTGGCTGGATGACTGGGCCAAAAGAGTTGCGGTGAATGGAATTAAATCCAATTGGTGGCTGCTCACAGGTAGCGTTCCCCAGGGCTCAGTATTGGGGTCAGTTCTGTTCAATATCTTTATCAATGATCTGGATGAGGGGATTGAGTACACCCTCAGTAAGTTTGCAGATGACACCAAGTTGTGAGGGAGTGTTGATCTGTGTGAGGGTAGAAATGCTCTGCAGAGGGATCTCAACAGCCTGGATCGATGGGCCGAGGCCATCTGTATGAAGTTCAACAAGGCTAAGTGTTGGGTCCTACACTTGGGTCACAACAAGCCCATGCAACGCTACAGGCTTGAGGAAGAGTGTCTGGAAAACTGCCTGGTGGAAAAGCACCTGGAGGTGTTGATCAATGGTCGGCTGAATATGAGCTAGCAGTGTGCCCAGGTGGCCAAGAAGGCCAACAGGATAGCATCCTGGCTTGTATCAGGAATAGCGTGGCCAGCAGGACTAGGGAAGTGATCATTCCCGTGTACTCACTGGTGAGGCCACACCTCAAATACTGTGTTCAGTTTTGGGCCCCTCACTACAGGAAAGACACTGAGGTGCTGGAGAGTCCAAAGGAGGGCAACAAAGTTGGTGAAGGGTCTAGAGCACAAGCCTTATGAGGAAGCAGCTGAGGGAACTGGGATTGTTTAGTCTGGAGAAAAGGAGGCTGAGGGGAGACCTTATTGCTGTCTACAAGTACCTGAAAGGAGGTTGTAGTGAGGCAAGTGTCAGTCTCTTCTCCCAATTAACAAATGATAGAACAAGAAGAAATGGCCTCAAGTTGTGCCAGGGAAGGTTTAGATGGGATTTTAGGAAAAAATTCTTCATGGAAAGGGTTATTAAGCATTGGAACAGGCTGCCCAGTGAAGTGGTGGAGTCACCATCCCTGGTGGTATTTAAAAGACAAGTAGATGTGGTGTTTAGGGACATGGTTCAGTGGTAGACTTGGCAGTGCTAGGTTAATGGTTAGACTCAATGATCTTAAAGGTCTTTTCCAACCTAAATGATTCTATGATTCTATTATTCTAGGTCATAGACTGTTCTTTCAACCCAGTGTAGCCAGTTGCTACAGATCACAGATAACAATAGGACATAAACTACACAGTTACACAAAGCTCTAAAAAACATGCTATTCATCAAAAAACATAGACTTGAGACTATGTGGAAATTCTTGACCTCTTATACTTCTCTTCTATTTTTCTCTTTTTTTCATCAACAACAATGCTAATATTTTTTCACCAAATGTTTTGGTAAAATTAACTTCTCCATACAGCCATCCGAAAGAAAAGAGGTCTCATTAATACCTTTTTTGACCTCAAAGATTCGCAACAGAATATATTACAGGAAAAATTTAACTCTGACTGATTGATTAGTTTTGTTTGGCCTTGTTTAAAAAATAAAAAGTGAAAACATTAAAGAAAAGACAACCCACAGTGTAATTGCTTCACTATTTTCTATATAATGCCTCTCCAGTTAGGTCTAAGCATTTTTGGCTGTAACGCAAGTGAACAGCAAGCTTTTAAAAACTGACCTAACACACTTTTAACATGGCAGTTGTATCCTATAGACATTGTAGCATTGAACGATTTCTGAACATGGTCTAGATACAAAGGAAAAAACTATATCATTTAACTGGAAATATGTAGAAGATAAACATGTATCAAAACTAGGAAACTGTCTTACAAAAGACCATGCATGTAGTCTGTAGAAAGAAGAAATTAACCAAGTTATCTTGTGAATGGTAATCCTGCAGGCATCCTTCCTTTGTTTCTTTCTATTCTGTGTATTGTTATTTTTTCTGCTTTAACACAAACATGTCCATCATAGCATAGAATCACTGATTTTTTTCAATTTTCTGTATGAATAAAGGATTTCCTAATATTTATTACTTTTACAATATCATAATTCTTCCACATTCTTTGTTTTTGTTTTGTTTTGTTTTGTGTGTGGTGTTTTTTGGGTTTTTGTTTGTTTTTCTTTTTTTACCACAGAGTTTAATTAGATCGATATCATTAATCCTTTTCATTCCTTTTCATAAAATAAAAGCTTCAATTTTATCTGAAATCCTCCATCACAATAATTGAATTCTGCTAAATTTTTTCCTGCCTGCATCTGTAATACCTTCCTTTAAAAAAGAATACACACTAGCCTTACTCTTTTCTGTAGATATGATAAACACATCTTAAGGTAGCAATCAACTTCGTGCCAGTCTGAGTCACAAACTTCTGCTTCTATCCCTTCTTAAAGTATTCCAGGCTTAAATGATTATCCCTGGAACTTTTCATGAAACAAAGCTATTAATTTTCTTTATTATTTAATGTTTTCAGCTATTCTGTGATTAGTACATTTGTAAAATACTGCCCATGTCAAAGGTAGTATGCTAATCTTGTCCTTCAGAATGCAGAATCAATAGCAAAGGTAGGAGATGATGACATTGGCTAACCAGGGAAAAGCTGTCTGAATTTCAAACCAAGGGATGCAAAATCAAGTTCCTAAGTGGAAAGTTTTGAACCTAGGTTAATAGGCTTATTTTCAAAAGTGTCTTAGAGTAGAAAACCACAAGTATTGCATTGACCCCTCAGTGCAGGGTCTCGGGACTTGTCTGGGTTTGCCTTGGCCAGAGCTGTTTTTTCCTTTGTTTAAAAATTTCCTAATGACCAAGTGATTCTTGATTAGATTGTCTGAGGTTACTCTCTCTGACTATCAAATATGGTAAAGTTCTGACAAACCCAGATAGTTACTTCATAACAAGTAGTAGGCTTTTGTGTTAATTGGAGATGATGGAGGCTATTGTAAAAAAAATGTACAAACTCTAGCTGTGGATGAATGAAAAGAAAGCAGCTGTCATAAGAAAGCCCATAACAAAAGCTCCAAGCAGTTTCTGAGACTGAGCAGCAAGGAACCCCCACCATAAGAACCACTTCTACCAAGTGAGGAACTCAGGACACTGAAGACTGCCTCTGACACCCCATCACATTTCTACTTGGGAGAGACTGTTGTCATTGATGCTGAAATCCAGAAAAACATTGGAAGGATGAGCATAAATACTAGAGGAAAAGGTAGCTATTAAGAAGGGCATTTTTTTGCATACCAATTTTGAGGTTATTATTATCAATGAGTTCTTCTGTACTAATATGAACTATGAGTGTTAGCATTACTGTAGCTAGACTAAGAAGAGCTGTTACTTGTGTTTTGATTCAACTGTTAAGATTTTAATTAGTATAACAATAAATTCCTGGCTTCATGTGTATACGGCTTGTTCCCTTAACCCATTATCAAGATTATGAGTATAACAATGATTACTGGGCAAAAGTTCTGTTTTTTTTGCTAATGAAAGAACTATGCATAACATAGAATGTACAGAATTTTGCACAGGGTCAAGCTGATAATTACATAGAAGAATGCCAGTTGTGATTATTACTTAACTCTTCTTTCTTTTTGTGTGTATTTACATGTGATAACTACACTGCCATCTAAGACTATCTAAAATAGGCTCTCTTGTTAGTTAGTTTGTTTTATCTCTTAGTCATAAGATAGATTTCCAAGTTTTTGATAGCCTGAATGAACTGGAATTTCTGGAATTTCACTACGAACATGCCATGATAATCACTTAAACCATCTGCATTTCAGTAAACTGGGAGTGAAAGAAAGCACCAAGATAGAGAGCTACTTGCAGAGACAGGAAAAGCCTGGGAGATACCATACAGAGTTTGTTTTCTTGCTTTCTGAGGAAGAAAAAATGAAGGAGTTAGAAGAGCTAAGGAAAAAGCTGAGGTGTTGGAACTAGATCAAAGGGGAATGAGAATGGTAAGGAATAGTTAATCTTGCAGATAGAAGGATATGATTGGGAAAATAAATTGAAGTCTTCATGTGAATAAAATACAAGAGTGACAGGTGAAGGAACTAACTTATTAGATGGTGATACTTAAGTTCATGGAAAAGTCAACAAATGCCATGTGACTGGCAAACGCGCATCAAGGAGTGTGGATGCTGGAGTTACACTGAATGTAGAAATAATGGTGCGTGACATGGAATATAGCAGAAATGAAGGGCAGAACAGATTAAGAAAGGAAGACAAACAAGTGAATACAACATTACCTCATAGATCCTTCATAGCAGGATCAAGTACTGAAATGAAGTCTCTTTTGTGGCTAGTAAAACTCAGTTTGTAGTTGTTGCAGTAGTAAAAAAAAGGACATAAACACCCAGGAGGTTTAACAGCAGAAAGTGTGCAGTATAAATTAACTCTGTTGATGAAAAAAAGGAAGAACTGGAAAGTTAAAAATTAAGCATAGCTACAAAATAATGGACAGAACAGTTCAGAATTCACAGTTAGAGTATTAATAAGAAGGAAGCTGTAAGGAATATGTGAATAGAATGAGCTGCTGGTCAAACCATATCAGCTTGGTAATAGAAAAATCTGAGGATAAAATATGTTGGGGAGTGGAAGAGATGAATCATGGCTAAGAATCACACAAGAAAATAAGGGCAAGTTAAAATGACACTAGGGGGACATTTGAGACATCAATATGAATGTGAAAGTTACCATCAATGAGGACAGCAAATTAGATCCTTCACTCTCATGCTTTCACTCAAAGTGAAAGCCCTTCCACAGCCCAGCTTGGCTGGATGAACTAAGTGCTTCTCCTTGCAAAAGTCTAGCAAACAAAGCAAGCACAAATTTGTATGTGTAGGGCTTTTGCATGTGAATAAGAGCCACACACACTCAGAGAGAGTGCAAAAATGAAGATGATTTGGGGAAATTAGTTCAAACTGCCTACACATTCGAGATCTCTAAGGTCGAGGGTAGAAAACATGCAAGTTAAGGTCCAAATTCTCAATAAAACACCCACACAGACGACCGTATTTATAAACTCAGAGTGTTGTTTGACAGAAAGCAAATTAACGAATATGGATATGCAGGCATATATATTTTGTTCACAGAATCACAGAATGAATCACAGAATGTTAGGGATTGGAAAGGACCTCGAAAGATCATCTAGTCCAATCCCCCTGCCGGAACAGGATTGCCTAGACCATATCACACAGGAACGCGTCCAGGCGGGTTTTGAATGTCTCCAGAGAAGGAGACTCCACAACCTCTCTGGGCAGCCTGTTCCAGTGTTCGGTCACCCTCACCGTAAAGAAGTTTTTCCTCATATTTATGTGGAACCTCCTGTGTTCCAGCTTGCACCCATTGCCCCTTGTCCTGTCAAGGGATGTCACTGAGAAGAGCCTGGCTCCATCCTCATCACACTTGCCCTTTACAGATTTATAAACATTAATGAGGTCACCCCTCAGTCTCCTCTTCTCCAAGCTAAAGAGACCCAGCTCCCTCAGCCTCTCCTCATAAGGGAGATGTTCCACTCCCTTAATCATCTTCGTGGCTCTGCGCTGGACTCTCTCTAGCAGTTCCCTGTCCTTCTTGAACTGAGGGGCCCAGAACTGGACACAATACTCCAGATGCGACCTCACCAGGGCACAGTAGAGGAGGAGGAGAACCTCTCTTGACCTGCAAACCACACCCCTTCTAATACACCCCAGGATGCCATTGGCCTTCTTGGCCACAAGGGCACATTGCTGGCTCATGCTCATCCTGCTGTCCACTAGGACCCCCAGGTCCCTTTCCCCTACGCTGCTCTCCAACAGGTCTGTCCCCAACTTGTACTGGTACATGGGGTTGTTCTTGCCCAGATGCAGGACTCTACACTTGCCCTTGTTATATTTCATTAAGTTTCTCCCCGCCCAACTCTCCAGCCTCTCCAGGTCTCTCTGAATGGTTGCGCAGCCTTCCGTTGTGTCAGCCACTCCTCACAGTTTTGTGTCATCAGCGAACTTGCTGACACTGCACTCTATTCCCTCATCCAAGTCATTAATGAATATAATGAATAGTACTGGTCCCAGTACCGACCCTTGAGGGACTCCACTAGACACAGGCCTCCAACTGGACTCAGTCCCATTAACCACCACTCTCTGGCTTCTTTCCTTCAGCCAGTTCACAATCCACCTCACTACCCGATCATCCAGACCACACTTCCTCAGTTTAGCTGCGAGGATGCTGTGGGAGACCGTGTCAAAAGCTTTACTGAAATCGAGATAGACCACATCCACAGCTTTACCATCATCTATCCACCGGGTAACATCTTCATAAAAGGCTATCAAGTTGGTTAAGCGTGACTTCTCCTTGGTGAAGCCATGCTGAGTGCCCCTAATGATCCCCCTCTCCTTGATGTTCCTAGAGACAGCACCAAGGACAAGTTGTTCCATCACCTTTCCGGGGATGGAGGTGAGGCTGACCGGTCTATAGTTACCCGGGTCCTCTTTCTTGCCCTTTTTGAAGACTGGAGTGACATTCGCTTTCCTCCAGTCCTCAGGCACCTCTCCCGTTGCCCACGACTTAGCAAAGATGATGGAGAGTGGCCTAGCAATGACTTCCACCAGCTCCCTTAGCACCCGCGGGTGCATCCCATCAGGGCCCATGGATTTATGGACGTCCAGATTGTTTAATTGGTCCCTGACCCAGCCCTCATCAACCAAGACAGATTCCTCCTCTATCCTGACTTCTTCTGGGGCCTCAGGGGTCTGGGACTCCTCAGGACAGCCTCCAACAGTATAGACAGAGGCAAAGAAGGCATTCAGTAACTCCGCCTTCTTTTTATCCTCTGTCTCCAGGACCCCCACTTCATTCATCAGTGGGCCTACATTGCCTCTAGTGTTGGCTTTACCTGCAATGTATTTGAAGAAGCCCTTTCTGTTGTCCTTGACCTCTCTTGCAAGGTTTAATTCCAAGGAGGCCTTAGCTTTCCTAGTTGCCTCCCTACATCCTCTGACAACAGACTTCTATTCCTCCCAAGTGGCCAGCCCCTCCTTCCATGATCTGTACACCCTCTTCTTCCACTTGAGTTTGCCCAGCAGTTCCCTGTTTAACCATGCAGGTCTCCTGGTACCCTTCCTTGACTTCCTACCTGTTGGGATGCTCTGATCTTGAGCTCGGAAGAAGCAGTCCTTGAATGCTAACCAACTATCTTGGGCCTCCTTACCTTCTAGTACCCTGTCCCATGGGATTTCCCCTAGCAATTGCTTGAAAAGGCCAAAGTTGGCCCTCCTGAAGTCCAGGGTTGTGATTCTGCTAGCTATTCTGTTCCTGCCACATGAGATCCTGAACTCTACCATCTCATGGTCACTACAACCAAGGCTGCCCTCAACCTTCACCGCTTCAACCAGACCCTCCTTGTTAGTGAGGATAAGATCCAGCAGCGCTCCTCTCCTAGTTGGCTCATCCACCATTTGCATCAGAAAGTTATCATCAATGCACTGGAGGAACCTCCTGGACTGAGGATGGCTGGCTGAGTAGGCCTTCCAGCAAATATCAGGGTAGTTGAAATCCCCCACAACAACCAGGGCCTGTAATTGAGAGACTGCTCTCAGCTGCCTGTAGAAGGCCTCATCACCCTCCTCATCCTGATCCAGTGGCCTGTAATAGACACCCACAACAGTATCACCCCTGCCAGCCTGCCCCTTAATTCGCACCCACAAACTCTCAACTCGCTCCTGATCCGCCCCTGGACAGAACTCAATACATTCTAGCTGCTCACTCACATAAAGAGCAACTCCACCACCTCTCCTTAGCGGCCTGTCTTTCCTGAACAGGACATAGCCATCCAAGACCACATTCCAGTCATGTGAGGCGTCCCACCAAGTCTCTGTAATTGCCACTAGATCATAGCCCCCCTGCGGCGGGCGGCAAGGAAGGCACAGACTCTGAGATCGAGGATGCAAGGGCCTGAAGCCGAAAGGTCTAAGGCTTTTTATTATTATGCTACTACTCTATTTAACTGCTACAATGCAGGAGCCAGACTAGGCAGTTCAAGATAACATCAACATTCACACGCTAAGCACTCATCACTCATCCTGGGAAGAGCCCACAGTGTCCTGGGCTCAAAACATCAACAACCATTCCTGTTTTCAGCTCTGTGTTCAGAACTGACCTTCAACACATGTTTACTTGTTACATGCCTCAAAGAGCCCTGTGAACTGGTCTCGGCTCCTTTATCTCAGAAGCAAGCAAAAACTATTCTCAGTGCAGTGTTCCCAAGCAAATCTTATGCTCCCCAAGTAAAGCACAGCTCTTTGCAGGCTGAGGGTCTTCCACACCCCCCGACCGAACACGGATTTCTAACTCCTCCTGTTTATTCCCCATGCTGCGCGCATTGGTGTACAGGCATTTCAGGGAATGAGCAGAGCACAGTGATTTCACCCCAGGGGGATGGGAGGCCTCCTGGTCTACCTCAACACTAGAGCGTTGCCCCAGTGGTGCAAGCCCAGCTACTACTCCATCCCCCTTCGAATCTAGTTTAAAGCTCTCCGAATGAGCCCTGCTAATTCCTGTCCCACAACCCTTTTGCCCCTACAACATAAACCTTTCCCATGTGTTACAGTCACGCCTGGTGTCTTATAAAACCAGCCATTATCAAAGAACCCAAAGCCCTGCCTGTAGCACCAGTCTCATAGCCAGGCATTAATAGAGAGAATCCTACTGTTATAGGGTTCCTTAAAAATACTTTCTGGCAAAATGGATTTTCAACTGAGAACAAAAAAACATATCTTTTTTTAGTCCTTTATAAATTTAGCAACTCTTAATTTCATCAAATAGGGGCTATAACCCCAATAATTTTGCTGACAAAGGGTCTTGCCAGAATCTGGAAGATTATCCAACTACAACCTAAAGAAATTTACAGCAAAGATGACTGATTAAAGGTAGAAGTCTCTGAAAGCATTAGGGAGAGAGAAGGAAAGAGTGTGAGAGAGCATGAGAGAGAGCGTTTCACTTTATCATGTGAGTAAAGTGAGGACAATTATACCCATCCTTAAGTTTTGTGGTAAGTGAAGTTCCCTTCTCTCTCTCTCCCCCTCTCCTTCCCTGTCCCCCCCAGTCTTTTTCTCTGTGCCATTACCGTACTTATATGAAAACCTTCCATTGATTCTTATAGAGTAATTTTAGGTTTATATGTGTTAATTGAAGGGTGCTCTTAATTTAGAAGATCTTTTTGGGGTGCTACCAACAGAAAATTAAAAATTGATGTTAGTCCTGGGCTGAGTCAAGGGAGTGGTAGATGGTTTCTTCTCCTGGGAACAAAAAAAGAGATTCCAGAGAACCACTACTTTGGAAATCCCATCCAGATCAGGATTATCAGAAGCTAGAAGCTCTTTCAAGAGCTAACAGCCCTTCCTAGCTCTCTGTAGGTAATGGGACTTGTCCACGTAAGGAAACTGTATTATAATGTCTGGATGGAGAATTACTTGATCATGCATACCCATCCTATGTCCAATCACAGCTATTGCGATCCCTGAACTGGCATAGAAGAGTGTCCAATTCATTCAGAAGTATTTGAGATTGACTTTTGATCAAGCCCATTTATTCTTCTTTATTGCTAACAGGTCCTGTCCAACTCATCCTTAGGCATATGGACCAATCTTACCTTGCAGTTTCAGATCTGAACTTCTGCTTCAGTGAACATCTCTGTGTGTCAGTGGATTGCCTGGGTGCAAGCTGGGAGCTCTGTTTAACAAATTTAAACATGATTCAGTTGTTTCAAGTAAAGATTGCTTCCCCCAGAAAATTTATAGACTCAGTGTAAGAAAGGACATACTAGTGGCCTTTGAAAGCAATATCTGTATTTTACATGCCTTTCCTATAATAGACTTTCTATAATATTACAGAAAGTGTTGATCTCTCCAGTACCTGACATTTTGCCCACACTTAGTTCAAACCTTGAGATGCAGTCATTATGATGAATACACTAATCAAACAAGTTTTAAGAATACATAGAACAGAGAAATTGGAAGTGTTCTGAAATGCTGCCATCTTGAGATACTTAAAAGAAAAAAAAACAAGAAAAGCAGAGATTTTGCTGTCCTACATGCTCAATAAAAACATGGTAATGTTTTATATTTCCCTTCCTCATGTATGCTTTTTTATCCTTGTTAAGTTTCTGAATGCTGTTCTCAGCAAAATGAATTTAATTTTCTTTTAAAGTAATATACTATCCTGTGTAATGGCTGGAATAAATTCTGGCATTTCTTGAGAAAAAGAGAAACTCAGAAGCTTTTAGAAGATTCCCCATTTTTTCTTTAAGTTTACGTTTGTAGAATTTGTATTTGGTTTTGACACCCTTTTATTTTGTTCCTTTAAAAAAATAGTTTTTTACTTTTCTTCTAATAATTTGGAGATAAATGCAGGCACAATTTTTTATAGTTTTGCTTGTTGCTTTTTTTCATTAATAAAGTAAACAGAAAAGCATTTCTTGCCATGAAATGCAGCATGTTTAGCAGTAAATCATAAACTGCAGTATCTCACCTTCAGGTTATTTAGTCCTTTCGAGTTCATAGTCTGAGCCAGCACTTAGAAGTACCATCCTACTTAAAATAATGAAAATACCAGTAATATCAAACACAATGAAATTATTGTTTCACTCTCTCTATTGTAATTCCAATTATTGAGAAAATAGTCAATGTCTTATTAATCATATTAATATCCAGCTTGTATTTGCAGTTTAAGCTGCTTACAAGTTTTCTGCTAAATATACTGCAATGATTTATTTACTGCCTTGTTCAAATCACAATGTACAGATGTACAGGGATTACTCTTTTCACCTGCTGAGATATAACCAACATTGGCTTGGAATTTAATGACTATTCTAAACATTCTGACAAGAAACAGACTAGTTTAGGGACATGAAATGAAGATATTTACATTATCATATGAAAGTACAGAGAAAAAAGATAATATTGTGATGTAATTTATGAAGTTTAAGTAAAGGGATATTGGGATCCTTTTGGCAGGGTCTGATCAGAAGAAGTAACTAGAATATAATATGAAGTCTTCATCAATAAATGCGAAACAGGAACAAAATTACGACAGGAACAAAATTCCTTTCCTTTCAAACCAACCTCAGTTAAATTGGCATTTATATCACTTTATGAAAGGAGAACCAAATGTCTTGGCTGAAATGAAAAGAAAAAGATTTTTTAGGGGTCAACTCTTCCCTTATCTGTCATGTGTCAGTAGGGGATGAAGCTATGCATAAATTTATTCTTACAGATGAGACCTCACTGTAATTAGCAGTACACGGTCAGGAAGTGCAGAAGCTCACTCTAATCTCTTACTGTCAAATAGTTTTTACTTCTTCCATGACCTTTTGCAGTCTTGCAGGTTAATAATCTTGATTACTTGTACTCCACCAATTCAAAAAGGTCTGTACTGTCTCTTTCCATTACAGGAAATAATCACAAACATGCATATTACTCTAGAGGAGTCATATAAATGTCTGAAGTGTCCATAACATACCTAACATATCCAAACAAATAACAGTTTGTTTAAAAAAAAAGGTGTGAAAAATAGCTATTAAAAAAAAAGAATAGATGCAAAACCAATATAGTCAGCTATTGGCACATCACAAACTAACTTTCTCATACTAAAAGAGTAACAAAAATACACTTCAAGAATATTAATGCAGGTTTGTTGTTTTTTTCCCCTAGGCAGTTGGCAACAGTTACAGATGCTTTCTTTTATAGAAAATCTGCTTCATCTTCGTGTTGAAGGGAAATTGTATTCATAGTAGTCTGAGTAATCATGAAGATGAAATTGTCTTTCACCCTTCTTTGTCTATTATACCTCAACTTAAAGGATACATATGTATTTTTTATCCATTTAATCACATCGATGCTAACATTTATATAAAAAATTAACTGGGGGAAAAGGGAAAAACAAGCCTTTATTTTTCACATAATCAAACAGCAAAGGAAGTTTAATTTAACAACGTAAGACCTAGAGCTTTTAATTAGAGAAATCAATGTGTAAGCATTTTCTCACTGACATCAGTATCTCATGTGGGGGTCAATCTAGCCAGAAAATCTTTAATTTGTGAATTATGGTATTTCCAAAATGATCCAGGCCTCTGATCTGGAGTGAGGCCAGCCCATTCAGAACAAATCTTAGACTACTGTGGAATTTCACTCCCTAAAGCAGATAAATAAAATTTTAACGTATTTCAGCATCAATATGATTGCAAACCAGCAGCTTGGTTTTGGAACGAACGTTTCGTTCGTTCGTTTTCGTTCGTTCGTTCGCTCACCACACCCCAACCGTACCTCCAACAACGCTGGCAATTTCCAGCTATATTCACAGACCCCCTCCACCACCATGCCCACACCGTCATCACTCGCCAATACCCAACACCACCGTCCACTTCCGGCACCGAAATTCACCCGTAACCCTACACCGTTACGCCACCACTTTTAGTGTTGGCGTTCACCATCCACCGTCCACTTCCGGCACCGAAATTCACCCGTAACCCTACACCGTTACGCCACCACTTTTAGTGTTGGCGTTCACCATCCACCGTCCACTTCCGGCACCGAAATCACCCGTAACCCTACACCGTTACGCCACCACTTTTAGTGTTGGCGTTCACCATCCACCGTCCACTTCCGGCACCGAAATCACCCGTAACCCTACACCGTTACGCCACCACTTTTAGTGTTGGCGTTCACCATCCACCGTCCACTTCCGGCACCGAAATTCACCCGTAACCCTACACCGTTACGCCACCACTTTTAGTGTTGGCGTTCACCATCCACCGTCCACTTCCGGCACCGAAATCACCCGTAACCCTACACCGTTACGCCACCACTTTTAGTGTTGGCGTTCACCATCCACCGTCCACTTCCGGCACCGAAATCACCCGTAACCCTACACCGTTACGCCACCACTTTTAGTGTTGGCGTTCACCATCCACCGTCCACTTCCGGCACCGAAATCACCCGTAACCCTACACCGTTACGCCACCACTTTTAGTGTTGGCGTTCACCATCCACCGTCCACTTCCGGCACCGAATTCACCCGTAACCCTACACCGTTACGCCACCACTTTTAGTGTTGGCGTTCACCATCCACCGTCCACTTCCGGCACCGAAATCACCCGTAACCCTACACCGTTACGCCACCACTTTTAGTGTTGGCGTTCACCATCCACCGTCCACTTCCGGCACCGAAATCACCCGTAACCCTACACCGTTACGCCACCACTTTTAGTGTTGGCGTTCACCACCCACCGTCCACTTCCGGCACCGAAATCACCCGTAACCCTACACCGTTACGCCACCACTTTTAGTGTTGGCGTTCACCATCCACCGTCCACTTCCGGCACCGAAATCACCCGTAACCCTACACCGTTACGCCACCACTTTTAGTGTTGGCGTTCACCATCCACCGTCCACTTCCGGCACCGAAATCACCCGTAACCCTACACCGTTACGCCACCACTTTTAGTGTTGGCGTTCACCATCCACCGTCCACTTCCGGCACCGAAATCACCCGTAACCCTACACCGTTACGCCACCACTTTTAGTGTTGGCGTTCACCATCCACCGTCCACTTCCGGCACCGAAATCACCCGTAACCCTACACCGTTACGCCACCACTTTTAGTGTTGGCGTTCACCATCCACCGTCCACTTCCGGCACCGAAATTCACCCGTAACCCTACACCGTTACGCCACCACTTTTAGTGTTGGCGTTCACCATCCACCGTCCACTTCCGGCACCGAAATCACCCGTAACCCTACACCGTTACATATCTAACGTACATACCAAACCCACAGACTTAAACCAACAACAAATCAACAACAACAAATCAACAACAACAAATCAACAACAACAAATCAACAACAACAAATCAACAACAACAAATCAACAACAACAAATCAACAACAACAAATCAACAACAACAAATCAACAACAACAAATCAACAACAACAAATCAACAACAACAAATCAACAACAACAAATCAACAACAACAAATCAACAACAACAAATCAACAACAACAAATCAACGAGTCCCTGTAGCTTACAACAAAGCATGGCACTGAAGATGCCAAGATGGCTGCCACACAACACCCAAGGACAATAGACTTAGTCCTAACCTTACCGTTAATTTTTGCTAGGCATATACATGCAAGTATCCGCATCCCAGTGTAAATGCCCTTCGCTTCTTGCCAAGACAGAAGGAGCAGGTATCAGGCACACCCACAGTAGTAGCCCAAGACGCCTTGCTTGGCCACACCCCCACGGGTACTCAGCAGTAATTAACCTTAAGCAATGAGTGTAAACTTGACTTAGCCATAGCAACTCAGGGTCGGTAAATCTTGTGCCAGCCACCGCGGTCATACAAGAGGCCCAAATTAACAGCAAATATACGGCGTAAAGAGTGGTACACATGTTATCTCGGCAGCTATGACCGAAATGCAACTGAGCTGTCATAAGCCCAAGATGCACTTAAGGTCACCCCTCAAAATGGTCCTAGCACCCATGATTAATTAAACCCCACGAAAGCTAAGACACAAACTGGGATTAGATACCCCACTATGCTTAGCCCTAAATCTTGACACTTACCTCACCGAAGTGTCCGCCTGAGAACTACGAGCACAAACGCTTAAAACTCTAAGGACTTGGCGGTGCTCCAAACCCACCTAGAGGAGCCTGTTCTATAATCGATGATCCACGATACACCCGGCCTCCCCTTGCCATGGACAGCCTACATACCGCCGTCGCCAGCCCACCTCTACTGAAAGAACAGTAGTGAGCATAATAGCCCTAATCCCGCTAACAAGACAGGTCAAGGTATAGCCCATGGGGAGGAAAGAAATGGGCTACATTTTCTAGAATAGAAAACCAACGAAAAGGGTCTATGAAACTACCCCTAGAAGGCGGATTTAGCAGTAAAGCAGGGCAATAATACCTTCTTTAAGTTGGCTCTAGAGCACGTACATACCGCCCGTCACCCTCCTCATAAACAACTACCCCAAATAACTAATACACCCCACCAGTCAAAGACGAGGTAAGTCGTAACAAGGTAAGTGTACCGGAAGGTGCACTTAGCACAACAAGACGTAGCTACAACGCTAAAGCATTCAGCTTACACCTGAAAGATATCTGCCAATCACCAGATCGTCTTGAAACCTGACTCTAGCCCGACCACACTCCAATTCTCAAAACTAAAATTCACTTTAAACCATAAACTAAACCATTCTACTAACTCAGTATAGGCGATAGAACAGAACTACACGGCGCGATAGAGATTTGTACCGTAAGGGAAAGGTGAAATAGCAATGAAAAACCAAGTGATACACAGCAAAGATAAACCCTTGTACCTCTTGCATCATGATTTAGTTAGACCAACCAAGCAAAACGAGTTTAAGCTTGCCCCCCCGAAACCTAAGCGAGCTACTCATGAGCAGCTACCTTGAGCTAAACCCGTCTCTGTTGCAAAAGAGTGGGGTGACTCATTAGTAGAGGTGAAAAGCCTATCGAGCTAGGTGATAGCTGGTTACCTGTGAAATGAACTTAAGTTCATCCTTGACTTCCCTCCATGGACCTCCCTAAGCACAACCCTCCCGTAGCAAGATCAAGAGCAATTTAAAGGGGGTACAGCCCCTTTAAAAGAGAATACAACCTCCCCCAGCGGATAAGTCAACCTCCAATTAAAACTGTGGGCCCTTAAGCAGCCATCAACAAAGAGTGCGTCAAAGCTCTACTAATTAAAAATCCGAAAGCAACATGACTCCCTAACCACTAACAGGTTAACCTATGACAATAGGAGAATTAATGCTAGAATAAGTAACTCGGGGTACCTTCCCCCTCCAAAGCGCAAGCTTACATACTCACATTATTAACAGACCTTAACTAATATTACAATCCCAACAAGACTGAACATTAACCCACCCCTGTTAACCCAACCCCGGAGCGCTCTACTGGAAAGATTAAAACCTGCAAAAGGAACTAGGCAAATTCTAGGCCCGACTGTTTACCAAAAACATAGCCTTTAGCCAACCAAGTATTAGAGGTGATGCCTGCCCAGTGACGCCACGTTTAACGGCCGCGGTATCCTAACCGTGCAAAGGTAGCGCAATCAATTGTCCCCTAAATCGGGACTTGTATGAATGGCTAAACGAGGTCTCAACTGTCTCTTGCAGGTAATCAGTGAAATTGATCTCCCTGTGCAAAAGCAAGGATACACACATAAGACGAGAAGACCCTGTGGAACTTGAAAATCAACGACCAACACAGACACAACCCAAGTCTATAAGGCCCACCTCTAAAACACTGGTCCGTAATTTTTTGGTTGGGGCGACCTTGGAGAAAAACGAACCCTCCAAAAACAAGATCACTCCTCTTAACCAAGAACAACCCCTCAACGTACTAATAGTAACCAGACCCAATATAATTGACCAATGGACCAAGCTACCCCAGGGATAACAGCGCAATCTCCTTCAAGAGCCCATATCGACAAGGAGGTTTACGACCTCGATGTTGGATCAGGACATCCTAATGGTGCAGACGCTATTAAGGGTTCGTTTGTTCAACGATTAACAGTCCTACGTGATCTGAGTTCAGACCGGAGCAATCCAGGTCGGTTTCTATCTATGATGACTTTCCCCAGTACGAAAGGACCGGGAAAGTGGGGCCCATACCACAAGCACGCCCTTCCTCTAAGTAGTGAACCCAACTAAACTACCAAAAGGACACCCATTCCACCCTACCCTAGAAAAGGATTGGCTAGCGTGGCAGAGCCTGGTAAATGCAAAAGGCTTAAACCCTTTACTCAGAGGTTCAAATCCTCTCTCTAGCTACCCCTAAATACACTTTACCCGTGACCAAGCCATCCTCACTAACTTACCTTATTATAGCCCTGTCTTATGCCATCCCAATTTTAGTCGCAGTAGCCTTCCTCACCCTAGTCGAGCGAAAAATTCTAAGTTATATACAAGCCCGAAAAGGTCCAAACATCGTAGGCCCATTTGGCCTACTTCAACCTATTGCAGACGGTGTAAAACTATTCATCAAAGAACCTATTCGCCCATCCACCTCCTCCCCATTCCTATTCATTATGACACCTATATTAGCCCTCCTCCTCGCAATTACAATCTGAACTCCCTTACCCCTCCCATTCTCCCTAGCCGACCTTAACCTTGGCTTTCTCTTTCTGCTGGCCATGTCAAGCTTAGCAGTATACTCTATTCTCTGGTCAGGGTGGGCTTCAAACTCAAAATACGCCCTAATTGGCGCATTACGAGCAGTAGCACAAACCATCTCCTATGAAGTGACACTAGCCATCATCCTTCTATCTGTAATCCTACTAAGCGGAAACTATACCCTAAATACCATTGCCACTACCCAAGAACCACTTTACCTTATCTTCTCCTCCTGACCCCTCGCAATGATATGATACATCTCCACACTCGCCGAAACAAACCGCGCTCCATTTGATCTTACAGAAGGCGAATCCGAACTAGTATCCGGATTTAACGTAGAATATGCCGCAGGGCCATTTGCCCTGTTCTTCCTAGCTGAATATGCGAATATCATGCTAATGAATGCCCTCACAACTCTCCTATTCATTAACCCCAGCTCCCTAAACCTCTCCTCAGAACTATTCCCCGTGATTCTAGCCACAAAAGTCTTACTACTCTCCTCAGGTTTCTTATGAATCCGTGCCTCCTATCCGCGATTTCGATACGATCAACTCATGCACCTTCTCTGAAAAAGCTTCCTACCATTGACACTAGCGTTATGCCTCTGACACACTAGCATGCCGATCTGCTATGCAGGCCTACCCCCTTACTTAAGGAAATGTGCCTGAATGCAAAAGGGTCACTATGATAAAGTGAACATAGAGGTACACCAGTCCTCTCATTTCCTAAGAAAGAGACTTAGAAAAGCAGGAATCGAACCTGCACAAGAGAGATCAAAACTCCCCATACTTCCTTTATATTATTTCCTAGTAGGGTCAGCTAATTAAGCTATTGGGCCCATACCCCAAAAATGATGGTTTGACTCCTTCCCCTACTAATGAACCCACACGCAAATCTACTCTTCTCGTTAAGCCTACTTCTAGGAACAACCATCACAATTTCAAGCAACCATTGAATAATAGCCTGAACCGGACTAGAAATTAACACCCTTGCTATCATCCCACTTATTTCAAAATCCCACCACCCACGCGCCATTGAAGCTGCCATCAAATACTTTCTAGTACAAGCATCAGCCTCAGCACTAGTTCTTTTCTCAAGCATGACCAATGCCTGGTCAACAGGGCAGTGAGATATCACCCAACTAACACATCAACCATCCTGCCTCCTCCTGACAATAGCAATCTCAATAAAACTAGGTCTAGTCCCATTCCACTTCTGATTCCCAGAAGTCCTACAAGGGTCATCCCTAATAACCACACTACTCCTGGCGACAATGATAAAACTCCCCCCAATTACCATCATTTTTATAACCTCCCACTCACTCAACCCCACACTGCTAACTGCCATAGCCATCGCATCAGCAGCATTAGGGGGATGAATGGGATTAAACCAAACGCAAATCCGAAAAATCCTAGCCTTCTCATCCATTGCCCACTTAGGCTGGATAGTTATCATCATTATCTATAACCCTAAACTCACCTTACTAACCTTCTATTTATATTCACTAATAACTGCAGCTGTACTCCTAATTCTTAACCTTAACAAAACCTTAAAACTATCAACAATGATAATCTCTTGAACAAAAACTCCCATACTAAATGCAGCCCTAATGCTAGCCCTACTTTCCTTAGCAGGCCTCCCCCCTTTAACCGGTTTCCTACCTAAATGACTTACTATCCAAGAACTCACCAAACAAGAACTGACTTCAGCAGCCACAATTATCGCTCTACTATCCTTGCTAAGCCTGTTCTTCTACCTTCGCCTCACATACTACTCAACAATCACCCTCCCTCCAAACTCCTCCAGCCATATAAAACAATGGCACACTAACAAACAAGCAAACCCCACAATCGCAATCTTCACCACCCTGTCAATTTTACTTCTACCCCTGTCCCCTATAATCCTTACAGTCATTTAGAAACTTAGGATAACCCAAACCGAAGGCCTTCAAAGCCTTAAATAAGAGTTAAACCCTCTTAGTTTCTGCTAAGACCCGTAGGGTATTAACCTACATCTCCTGAATGCAACCCAGGTGCTTTAACTAAGCTAGGACCTTATCTAGACAGGTGGGCCTTGATCCCACAAAACTCTAGTTAACAGCTAGTTGCCCAAACCAGCAGGCCTCAATCTAAACCAGACTTTGGTATGCTTTCAGCACACATCGATGAGCTTGCAACTCAACATGAAATTTCACTACAAAGCCGATAAGAAGAGGAATTAAACCTCTGTAAAAAGGACTACAGCCTAACGCCTTAACACTCGGCCATCTTACCCGTGACCTTCATTAACCGCTGACTATTCTCAACCAACCACAAAGACATCGGTACTCTATACCTAATCTTCGGTGCATGAGCTGGCATAGTGGGTACAGCCCTGAGCTTGCTTATCCGTGCAGAACTTGGTCAACCCGGAACCCTCCTGGGAGATGATCAAATCTACAATGTAATTGTCACCGCCCACGCCTTTGTAATAATTTTCTTTATAGTGATACCAATCATAATTGGCGGATTTGGAAATTGACTCGTCCCACTAATAATTGGTGCCCCGGACATAGCATTCCCCCGCATGAACAATATAAGCTTCTGACTACTTCCCCCATCTTTCCTGCTCTTACTAGCCTCTTCTACGGTAGAAGCTGGAGCTGGCACAGGATGAACTGTATACCCACCACTAGCGGGTAACTTAGCCCATGCTGGAGCCTCAGTGGATCTGGCTATTTTCTCCCTTCATTTGGCAGGTGTATCCTCCATCCTAGGTGCTATCAACTTCATCACAACAGCTATCAACATAAAACCACCCGCCCTCTCCCAATATCAGACTCCCTTATTCGTATGGTCTGTCCTCATTACCGCTGTTCTTCTTCTACTGTCACTACCAGTCCTTGCCGCCGGCATCACCATACTACTTACAGACCGCAACCTGAATACCACATTCTTCGACCCTGCAGGGGGAGGAGACCCTGTCCTATACCAACATCTTTTCTGATTCTTCGGTCACCCAGAAGTCTACATCCTTATCCTACCCGGATTCGGAATCATCTCACACGTGGTAGCATACTACGCAGGTAAGAAAGAACCCTTCGGCTACATGGGAATAGTATGAGCCATGCTATCCATTGGATTCCTGGGCTTCATCGTATGAGCCCACCACATATTCACCGTAGGGATAGACGTGGACACCCGAGCCTACTTTACATCAGCCACCATAATCATTGCTATCCCAACCGGTATCAAAGTCTTCAGCTGACTGGCTACACTTCATGGGGGAACAATCAAATGAGATCCCCCCATACTATGAGCTCTTGGCTTTATCTTCCTTTTCACTATTGGGGGCCTGACTGGAATCGTCTTGGCTAACTCCTCCTTAGATATTGCCCTACACGACACATACTACGTAGTTGCTCACTTCCACTATGTCCTCTCAATAGGAGCTGTATTTGCTATTCTAGCAGGATTCACCCACTGATTCCCACTATTTACAGGCTTTACACTACACCCCACATGAGCCAAGGCCCACTTTGGAGTCATATTCACTGGTGTAAACCTGACCTTCTTCCCACAACACTTCCTGGGACTAGCCGGTATACCACGTCGATACTCAGACTACCCAGATGCTTACACCCTATGAAACACCATATCCTCTATTGGCTCTCTCATCTCAATAACAGCCGTAATTATACTAATATTCATTATCTGAGAAGCCTTCGCATCAAAACGAAAAATTCTACAACCAGAACTGACTACCGCCAACATCGAATGAATCCATGGCTGCCCGCCTCCATACCACACATTCGAAGAACCAGCTTTCGTCCAAATCCAAGAAAGGAAGGAATCGAACCCTCATATGCTGGTTTCAAGCCAACCGCATCAAACCACTTATGCTTCTTTCTTATGAGATGTTAGTAAAGCAATTACGTAGCCTTGTCAAGACTAAATCGCAGGTGAAACCCCCGTACATCTCACATGGCCAATAACACCCAATTTGGATTTCAAGATGCATCTTCCCCAATCATGGAAGAACTCGTCGAATTCCACGACCATGCTCTGATAGTTGCCCTGGCAATTTGCAGTCTAGTCCTCTACCTCCTAGCACTCATACTTATAGAAAAATTATCCTCAAACACTGTCGATGCACAAGAAGTAGAATTAATCTGAACAATCCTGCCTGCTATCGTCCTCATCCTACTTGCCCTGCCATCCCTGCAAATCCTATATATAATAGATGAAATCGACGAGCCTGATCTAACTTTAAAAGCCATCGGTCATCAGTGATACTGAACTTATGAATACACAGACTTTAAAGACCTGACATTCGACTCATACATAACACCCACAACCGAACTCCTGCCGGGACAGTTCCGACTTCTAGAAGTAGACCACCGTGTTGTTATCCCCATAGAATCCCCAATCCGCATCATCGTTACCGCTAGCGACGTTCTTCACTCATGAGCAGTCCCTGCCCTAGGAGTCAAAACCGATGCTATCCCAGGCCGATTAAACCAAACATCGTTCATCACCACTCGCCCAGGAATTTTCTACGGTCAATGTTCAGAAATCTGTGGAGCAAACCACAGCTACATACCAATCGTAGTGGAATCCACACCCCTCACCCACTTCGAAAATTGATCCTCACTACTCTCATCCTAATCATTAAGAAGCTATGCAACAGCACTTTGGAATAGCAGAGTAGTTCATTCTAGCTGGTTCGTTCTGGTTCCTAAACCCAGAAGATGGGTTTAGGAAAAGATTTTTTTCTACTCAGTTCTTTCTGACTGAAACTCCCAAGATACTGCTAGCAGTTCAATTCCCAATGTCCTAGCAGGTCCCATGTGAAACATGAGCTCCATTTCAGCTCAAAATCAGATTTTCCACAAAGCTGCCACCCTTTGCATATACGACAGAAGGAAAAGTCAAAAACTTCAAAGATGGCAGAAGCAGCATGTAGCTAGAGACTAAAAAAACACTTGAAAAAGACAACGCAATGTCAGTAACTGTTCTCTGATACAAAATTGTTGGCCTCACCCTTAAAAATAGCTCCATGTTTGTTGTACATAACCGGTTTTGCTATTTGGGGAACTATGCAGAGACCTTTTTTTTAATATCTCAGCTAAAGTGAACAGGGATTTCCCTCTTTTTTGCTGTTTCTCGCCTTGTAAATTATGGGTTTAAGCAAGCCTCTGTCCTCCACAGTTCATCTAAAATTCAGTGGTGAGACATATGACAGAAGCAAATGCATATTTATTGGCTATTCTTTAGAGAAAAGTGCTACTGTAGAAAATAATATGGATCAGTATTGTTAAAGGACTTATTACATTGCAAAAGGCAATTTTCAACAGAGCTATTTTAAAGGCGCATTGTGAGTAAATGCTTTTTTGGAATACTTCAAGGTGACAACATATAAAACCTTCTGTTATAAGGACTAGTACGACAGTTTTAGACCATCTAACCCTGATAAAACATTTTTTGTCCTCTTAGCATGTTTCTTGCAGTCTATATAGTTCTTGTAAAGTAACTTTTATAATTTGAAAACTCAATTAAAATAGTAACAGGAAAGTTCTACTGACTTCACATTAAGTTTTGCTCACACAGCAAAACGTTTTTGACTTTTCAAGTTAGGCTGTAAAGCTTCTTGCAGGGATGTGGTTTAGTGAATAAAGTGAACAAGGAAATACAAAGTCCAAATGGTGGCTAGTAACTTGGAGCATCCCTCAGGGATCAGTACTGGGATCAATAATGTCTAACATCTAATGTTTACAAACCTGGATGACAGGGTGGAGTGTACTCTCAGCAGCTTTGTGGAGGACACCAGATTGGGGGTAGTGATCAGCACACAGGATGGTACAGGTGCCATCACAGGGACCTCAACAGGCTGGAGAAATGAGCTAACAGGAACCTTATGAAATTTAACAAAGGGAAAAGTAAAGTCATGCACCCGGGGAGGAATAATGCCATGCACTGGTACAGGCTGGGGTCCAAACTACTGAGAAGCAGCTTTACAGAAAACACCCTGTGGGTCCTAGTGAACTAGTTGACCATGAGCCAGATGTCTGTTCTTGCAGCAAGGAAGTCTAACAGTCTCCTGGACTGCATTAGGCAGAGCATTGCCTTCAGGTCAAGGGATACGATCCTTTCCCTCAGCCCTGGTGAGTCACATCTGGGTGCTGTGCCCAGTTCTGGCTCCCCAGTAGAAAAGAGACAAGGACATACTTGAGATAGTCTAGTGAAGGTTGGAAAGATGGTCAGGGACCGGAGCACAGGATGTACAAGGAGAGACTGAAAGAGCTAGGCCTCTTCAACCTGGAAAAGAGAAGGCAAAGAGCAGATGATATTGCTGTCTTCAAGTACCTAATCAGAGGGTAGAGGGAATATGAGCCACACTCTTTTTGGAGCTGCACGTGACAGGACAGACGCAACAGACATGAGTTGAAACATGGTAAATTTCTATTAGATATTAGGATTTTATTTATTTATTTATTTATTTACTTCTTTTGTGTGAAGATGGTCAAATACAAGACAGGTTAGACAACAAGGTTGTAGAGCAACCACCCTCAGAGGGGTTCAGGGCTCAACTGAGCCTGTCCCTGAGCCAGATGACTTAACTAGTGCTGCTTTGAGCAGGGGGGTTGGACCAGCTGACCACCAGAGATCCCTCCTGACCCAAATTATTCTGATTCCATGATGCTATTTTTCCTAGGCTCTTAGCTATGCATTTAAATGAAAGGTATAGGGAGTTTGACTCCTGCTGCTAATTATGTACTTTCATGAATTATCTGGTTGAAATAAGTTACTTCCAAAAATTTCTTAGCAAACATAATGTTGTCAGGTGTTTGAAGAAAAGACTTTTTCTTTAGCTTGTGCCATAAGACTGTTAACTAAACCATTAATAAGGATAAGCTTAAAACATTTTCTTGTTAAAATGACTAGTGGGCTTGAGTAGTCTTTGTAACAACACAAAGCAATAGCCTACTTTAGAGTTTTTAGCAGTTATAGGAAGGCTGCTGCTTTTTATCTCTCTTTTACTTTCAACCAAAACAACCTTTAAATGAACCTTTTTCTTCTTTTAGAACAACAAGGAAATTTCAATTAATTTCTTTTTAAAATGTCATCCTGAATTGTAGTGATTGCTACCCTGCTACTAGATCAGTTTTTATGAGATAGGCCTGTGTTCATTCATTAGGTGTACTGGATATGTGTAGATCCAGTCTCTGACCTGCAGTTTTCTTTTTTTGTTTTTTTTTTTGAGTCAATATCAATTGTTTTTAGTGCAATGTTACATTTGAAAATTATTATGTTTCCAATACAAGCAATATATAGCCATACATGCAAACACCTGACACACCTCTCATATTTGCTTGATTTTAACATATTATAACTTCAGTCTCAGGGAATCACATACATACAACAATAAGGAATATACAAATGACACAGTGAAAAAATATTTTTTTAAGTAATCTGTTTTAGCTTTTAGGAAGTCTCGCAGGAAATTTTGATAAATTCAGTAGGAACCGGAAATACCTTACATATTATTTGTTCAGATACGGTTATAGTTATACTGATTACAGTTGCATGTATGCATGATTCACTCATATTATTTGGATTCTGCTGTAAAGAAAGATCGTACAGGTGTGAGAAACCGATAAATAATGATGTATCTGATGGTGCTCATTAAAATTCTGACTGAAGGAAATTGTATTGTATGGTAAATATATGTATTAAGGATGTCTGGTGCTATATAATGAAACTCGCAAAGAGGTATCCGTGAAAGTAAATTAATTTTCATTACAGTCTTTATTGATTTTTCATGACAGGAGAGTGATTTTTTCCCCCCAATATATATGTAAAGTGAAAATCTTAAGAAACACTGTACCAATGTGAGAAAATGGAAAGAAACTTGATTACTGGCTGTTTACTGGGCCACATGTGAGAGGAGGAAGGTATTTGTTTTCCTTGTTAGGTTTAGGAAAGTATCAATATCCATCCAACTATACAAATAATGGAACTAGTCAAAACTAAGATAATTAACATCAGAAGAGTCAAAGGCAATGTCAGGATGTTGGACAACCCACAAAATAAGAATGCTTTCACTCGGACTGATGAACTCCCAGTCAGATTTCAGATAGAATGAGTGTTTCTGGTGAACGGCTTTTTAAGATTTAAAGACAACAATTCTACAGACAGAAAGAATATATCATTTTCTTGTAAAAGTTTTCAAATAGAAGTTTTAGAAAATTTAAAATATTTCTTATAAATTTGTTTAAAGGTGGTAATGTTTTAATTGTAAATATATATATACAGTTGTTAACAAAAATATAGGTCATTGTATATTAGCATTTTTTACTGTTAAATTAAACAGGAAGTTTGTAAGTGCAAGGGTTAGTTTAATTTTAATTTTGCAAATAAAATACCATAATATTTGTTACTTTCTTCATATTTAACATGTCAGGGTTTTTTTCCTTTTAAAGGAATTTGGGAGTATAAGTTCAATTACATCTGGGCTTTGAAAGTATTCAATTTGGAACTCCGTAGGAAAATAGAAAACCAAACTAATTATGCTGAATAGATGAGACAATGCCAACGCCATTTTAAAAATTTTGAAAAGCAATAGACTTGCAATCAGTACAACATTCATAATGCCAGGCTGGCTTGAGATCAAAGAATGGAAAAGAAAATAAAAACTTCTTGTGGAGGAGGTGTTAGAAGATAAGGCTTAAATAAAATAAATAAATGTCTCAGGACAATACATTCAAGTAATGAGCTACAACTAGAGTTCAGAATTAAAAAAAAAGGTGGATACCAGATTATGCAACAAGAGAGACCTGACATGTAAAGAATAGTCAGAAGAAAAACAAAGAGAAAGAAGATGCAGGGGAGTCAGGAAATGCAAAAGACATACCAGCAGGGAAAATTCATAAGAATAATAAATAGACCGGTGACGGTACTTTGGTACCTGAGGGCTATGAGACTACAACTGACTGCAAGAGGATAGCTGCTGTTGTTAATAAAATAGCATCAAGAAGACAATTTAAATTGTCAAAAGATCTGAAAAAAATGTCGTGTTTGTAACATAGCTTGTGCTTTTTTTTTTAATTCTCTTTAAAAACAGATCTATTTTATGAAAAAAAAAATTAAAACAACAAAAGAACCTCAACATAATAAAAAAAAACCCACGGTATCTTTATGGAAGACAGAAATTGTAAGCAACAGCAGAACTTCTTTAATGTTTTAGTGCTGGACTTGCATCAAAATGGATTGTCAAAAGAAAACCAAAAGAGACCAGGGAGTGAAAGATGATGTTACTCACTGCTGTGGATGAAGAAATCATGGGAAAGTATGAAGCAGAGCTGTCGTAAAATAAAGTTAATTGGCCACAAAGGTAACAGAGAAAAGAAAGGAAAGGAAAGGAAAGGAAAGGAAAGGAAAGGAAAGGAAAGGAAAGGAAAGGAAAGGAAAGGAAAGGAAAGGAAGAGAAGAGAAGAGAAGAGAAGAGAAGAGAAGAGAAGAGAAGAGAAGAGAAGAGAAGAGAAGAGGAAAGGAAAAGAAAAGAAAAGAAAAGAAAAGAAAAGAAAAGAAAAGAAAAGAAAAGAAAAGAAAAGAAAAGAAAAGAAAAGAAAAGAAAAGAAAAGAAAAGAAAAGAAAAGAAAAGAAAAGAAAAGAAAAGAAAAGAAAAGAGAAGAGAAAAGAAAAGAAGAGAAAAGAAGAGAAAAGAAGAGAAAAGAAGAGAAGAGAAAAGAAAAGAAAAGAAAAGAAAAGAAAAGAAAAGAAAAGAAAAGAAAAGAAAAGAAAAGAAAAGAAAAGAAAAGAAAAGAAAAGAAAAGAAAAGAAAGAAAAGAAAAGAAAAGAAAAGAAAAGAAAAGAAAAGAAAAGAAAAGAAAAGAAAAGAAAAGAAAAGAAAAGAAAAGAAAAGAAAAGAAAAGACAATTTTTATGCTGCCACAGATGAGGTACCATTTAAAGAACGTAAAGAAAAATGAGAGCAGCATTGTAAGGTACAATAATAAGAAAGGACAAAATCAGACATAGGCTAATAAAGTCAGCACCACCAATGGCAGAAGAAATTGAGGTCATAGGTACCACTGTTAAAGACAGTTGGAGCCATATGTGACGGCAACAGTAAAAATTCATGACTCAGGTCATCTTGCCTCATCCTTTTACCACAGTCATCCATTCTTTTTTCTAACCATTAATCTGCAACTTCAGTGCTATACTCTCCACTTTTATCCTTAAAAATTACAATTCAGTCAGTCTGCCTTGTTACCAGATCTATCCCTTTCAGCAAAGTTACATCACTCATCAAAGGCCCAATTCTTTTGGAACATGTGATCCAAATCTACACACTATTTTACATCTGCCCTGAAGCCTCAAAGACAAGGGCCTTTAATTCCAAAGTTATCTTGGAAGTTCTTAGAATTTTAGTTACTAGGGATACTGCTTCCTATCCAGGCAGGTCCTTCATATCCTCACCTTTTCTCTTACTGTTCATTCAGATGCCGCAGTGATTGCCCCTTGATGACAGACCCTTGAAGCCCAAAATGAGACTCCCTAGTTTAAATTCTGGTTCAACAAGAACAAGTGCCGGGTCTTACACTTTGACCACAACAACCCCATGCAGCGCTACAGGCTGGGGGAAGAGTGGTTAGAAAGTGGCCCCGTGGAAAGAGACCTGAGGGTGCTGATCGACAGCCGGCTAAACATGAGCCAGCAGTGTGTCCAGGTGGCCAAGAAGGCCAATGGCAGCCAGGCTTCTATTAGGAATAGTGTAGCCAGCCGGTCGAGGGAAGTGATCGTCCCTCTGTACTCGGCACTGGTGAGGCCGCACCTTGAATACTGTGTCCAGTTCTGGGCCTTGCACTTCAAGAAAGATGTTGAGGTGTTGGAGCGAGTCCACAGGACGGCGACCAAGCTGGTGAAGGGTCTGGAAGGTCTGACCTATGAGGAACGGCTGAGGGAGCTGGGGTTGTTTAGCCTGGAGAAAAGGAGGCTCCGAGGTGACCTTATTGCAGTCTACAACTACCTGAAGGGAGGTTGTAATGAAGTGGGAGTCGGCCTCTTCTCCTGGGCAACTAGCGATAGGACAATAAGACGATAGGAGCATTCCCTGCAGGTCGAAGGCTGCAGGGAATGCTACACCCTCTCTGTGGTGACAGGGGGCTGTGTGCACTGTGAGCAGGTAGATGATCTGCTCCGCCGAGCGGCACAGCTGCAAAGCCAGGTTGAAAGGCTTCAAGCTGAAGTAGAAAGGCTTAGGAGCATTCGGGAGGCTGAAATGGAGATAGACTGGTGGAGCCAGGCTCTGCCTTCCCTGCAACAAAAATGGGAGCACCTGCCGGAGAGCTCCCAGGGTCGAGGGACCCCTGTACTCTGCCCCTCTCAGGTGGAAAACAATAACCTAGAGGAGAGGAGTGAGTGGAGGCAAGTCTATGGCCGTGGCAAAAGGCGAGTGCTCTCCTTGCCTACCTTGCCTCCACAGGTACCTCTGAGCAATAGATATGAAGCCCTAGTGGAATACAGCCAGTCCAATGGGGATGTGGTGGAGAGGCAACCTATATCAGAGGTCCCACCACAGTCAGAAAAACCTGACAGGCGTATAGCTACCTCCTCCACAAGGAAGAAGAGAAGAGTTTTAGTTGTTGGAGACTCACTCCTAAAGGGATCTGAGGGCCCAATATGCAGAGCTGACCCCCATCACAGGGAGGTCTGCAGCCTGCCTGGAGCCCGAATCAGGGATATCACCAGGAAACTCCCCAACCTGGTGAAGGCCACAGACTACTACCCCCTGCTGATCTTCCAGACAGATGGGGAAGAAGCTGCATCCCGTAGTCTGAGGGGGATGAAGAAAGACTACAAGGCCCTAGGACGGTTGGTGAAAGAGTCTGGGGCACAAGTTGTTTTCTCCTCCCTCCTTCCATTTTCAGGTGATGACGTGGGATGGAATAGTAGGATTCTCTCTATTAATGCCTGGCTACGAGACTGGTGTTACAGGCAGGGCTTTGGGTTCTTTGGTAATGGCTGGTTTTATAAGACACCAGGCTTGACCGTAATACATGGGAAAGGTTTATGTTGTAGGGGCAAAAGGGTTGTGGGACAGGAATTAGCAGGGCTCATTCGGAGAGCTTTAAACTAGATTCGAAGGGGGATGGGGTAGTAGCTGGGCTTGCACCACTGGGGCAACGCTCTAGTGTTGAGGTAGACCAGGAGGCCCCCCATACCCCCTGGGGTGAAATCGGTGTGCTCAGCTCGCTCCCTGAAATGCCTCTACACCAACGCACGCAGCATGGGGAATAAAGAAGAGGAGTTAGAAATCCGTGTTCGGTCGGGGGGCTATGATTTAGTGGCAATTACAGAGACTTGGTGGGACGCCTCGCATGACTGGAATGTGGTCATGGATGGCTATGTCTTGTTCAGGAAAGACAGGCCGCTAAGGAGAGGTGGTGGAGTTGCTCTTTATGTGAGTGAGCAGCTAGAATGTATTGAGTTCTGTCCAGGGGCGGATCAGGAGCGAGTTGAGAGTTTGT
The DNA here is from genome assembly GCF_013368605.1 of Nyctibius grandis. NCBI lineage: Eukaryota > Metazoa > Chordata > Aves > Nyctibiiformes > Nyctibiidae > Nyctibius > Nyctibius grandis. The sequence continues at coordinate 90,894,952 of NC_090660.1, forward strand.
GGGTGCGAATTAAGGGGCAGGCTGGCAGGGGTGATACTGTTGTGGGTGTCTATTACAGGCCACTGGATCAGGATGAGGAGGGTGATGAGGCCTTCTACAGGCAGCTGAGAGCAGTCTCTCAATTACAGGGCCTGGTTGTTGTGGGGGATTTCGACTACCCTGATATTTGCTGGGAGGCCTACTCAGCCAGCCATCCTCAGCCCAGTAGGTTCTTTCAGTGTATCGATGATAACTTTCTGATGCAAATGGTGGATGAGCCAACTAGGAGAGGAGCGCTGCTTGATCTTATCCTCACTAACAAGGAGGGTCTAGTTGAAGCGGTGAAGGTTGAGGGCAGCCTTGGTTGTAGTGACCATGAGATGGTAGAGTTCAGGATCTCATGTGGCAGGAACAGAATAGCTAGCAGAATCACAACCCTGAACTTCAGGAGGGCCAACTTTGGCCTTTTCAAGCAATTGCTAGGGGAAATCCCATGGGACAGGGTACTAGAAGGTAAGGAGGCCCAAGATAGTTGGTTAGCATTCAAGGACTGCTTCTTCCGAGCTCAAGATCAGAGCATCCCAGCAGGTAGGAAGACAAGAAGGGTACCAGGAGACCTGCATGGTTAAACAGGGAACTGCTGGGCAAACTCAAGTGGAAGAAGAGGGTGTACAGATCATGGAAGGAGGGGCTGGCCACTTGGGAGGAATAGAAGTCTGTTGTCAGAGGATGTAGGGAGGCAACTAGGAAAGCTAAGGCCTCCTTGGAATTAAACCTTGCAAGAGAGGTCAAGGACAACAGAAAGGGCTTCTTCAAATACATTGCAGGTAAAGCCAACACTAGAGGCAATGTAGGCCCACTGATGAATGAGGTGGGGGCCCTGGAGACAGAGGATAAAAAGAAGGCGGAGTTACTGAATGCCTTCTTTGCCTCTGTCTATACTGTTGGAGGCTATCCTGAGGAGCCCCGGACCCCTGAGGCCTCAGAAGAAGTCAGGATAGAGGAGGAATCTGTCTTGGTAGATGAGGGCTGGGTCAGGGACCAATTAAGCAATCTGGACGTCCATAAATCCATGGGCCCTGATGGGATGCACCCGCGGGTGCTGAGGGAGCTGGCGGAAGTCATTGCTAGGCCACTCTCCATCATCTTTGCTAAGTCGTGGGCAACGGGAGAGGTGCCTGAGGACTGGAGAAAAGCAAGTGTCACTCCAGTCTTCAAAAAGGGCAAGAAGGAGGACCCGGGTAACTATAGACCGGTCAGCCTCACCTCCATCCCCGGAAAGGTGATGGAATAACTTGTCCTTGGTGCTGTCTCTAGGAACATCAAGGATAGGGGGATCATTAGGGGCACTCAGCATGGCTTCACCAAGGGGAAGTCACGCTTAACCAACTTGATAGCCTTTTATGAGGACGTAACCCAGTGGATAGATGATGGTAAAGCTGTGGATGTGGTCTATCTCGATTTCAGTAAAGCGTTTGACACGGTCTCCTACAGCATCCTCGCAGCTAAACTGAGGAAGTGTGGTCTGGATGATCGGGTAGTGAGGTGGATTGTGAACTGGCTGAAGGAAAGAAGCCAGAGAGTGGTGGTTAATGGGACAGAGTCCAGTTGGAGGCCTGTGTCTAGCGGAGTCCCTCAAGGGTCGGTACTGGGACCAGTACTATTCAATATATTCATTAATGACTTGGATGAGGGAATAGAGTGCAGTGTCAGCAAGTTCGCTGATGACACAAAACTGGGAGGAGTGGCTGACGGGCCGGAAGGCTGCGCAGCCATTCAGAGAGACCTAGACAGGCTGGAGAGTTGGGCGGGGAGAAATTTAATGAAATATAAGAAGGGCAAGTGTAGAGTCCTGCATCTGGGCAAGAACAACCCCATGTATGAGTACAAGTTGGGGGCAGACCTGTTGGAGAGCAGCGTAGGGGAAAGGGACCTGGGGGTCCTAGTGGACAGCAGGATGAGCATGAGCCAGCAATGTGCCCTTGTGGCCAAGAAGGCCAATGGCATCCTGGGGTGTATTAGAAGGGGTGTGGTTTGCAGGTCGAGAGAGGTTCTTCTCCCCCTCTACTCTGCCCTGGTGAGGCCGCATCTGGAATATTGTGTCCAGTTCTGGGCCCCTCAGTTCAAGAAGGACAAGGAACTGCTAGAGAGAGTCCAGCACAGAGCCACGAAGATGATTAAGGGAGTGGAACATCTCCCTTATGAGGAGAGGCTGAGGGAGCTGGGTCTCTTTAGCTTAGAGAAGAGGAGACTGAGGGGTGACCTCATTAATGTTTATAAATCTGTAAAGGGCAAGTGTGATGAGGATGGAGCCAGGCTCTTCTCAGTGACATCCCTTGACAGGACAAGGGGCAATGGGTGCAAGGTGGAACACAGGACGTTCCACATAAATATGAGGAAAAACTTCTTTACGGTGAGGGTGACCGAACACTGGAACAGGCTGCCCAGAGAGGTTGTGGAGTCTCCTTCTCTGGAGACATTCAAAACCCGCCTGGACGCGTTCCTGTGTGATATGGTCTAGGCAATCCTGCTCCGGCAGGGGGATTGGACTAGATGATCTTTTGAGGTCCCTTCCAATCCCTAACATTCTGTGATTCTGTGATTCTGTGACAAGAGGACACAGCCTCAAGCTTCACCAGGGGAGGTTCAGGTTGGCCATTAGGAAGCATTTCTTTTCAGAAAGGGTCATTAGACATTAGAATGGGCTGCCCAGGGAGGTGGTGGAGTCACCATCTCTGGATGTGTTTAAGAAAAGACTGGACATGGCACTTAGTGCCATGGTCTAGTTGACATGGTGGTGTCAGGGCAACGGTTGGACTCAATGATCCCTGAGGTCTCTTCCAACCTGGTTGATTCTGTGATTCTGTGATTCTGTGATTCTGTGATTCTGTGAAAAGAGGCGTTATGTTGAACTGTCAGGTGCTGACACCTAGCAAACAGAAAATGCTTGCAACAAAGATTTGGCTGAACTTGCTTTTTTTCCCTGTGAATGAGAAGCTGCAAGAAAGACTATTTACGTGGCATCTGCAGTCAGAAACAACAGTTTTGTCATTCAAAGCTTGTACCATATTTTTCAAAATGGCAAATAGGAGGTGCTTTATGTTCACAGTAATGATGGCAATTTTTGTTTGTTTGTGTTCCAGGAAAATTAAGGACTAGGAATATTTGTTCAAGAAATAGAAGACACCTACTGAATTTCTTTTTTAAGTGCAAGGACTCAACTCCACATTTTTTGTTGTAATACAGAGTGCCCTGAGCACTGATATGTTGGCCAGAATGTAGAGGCAATACTCAGCCACACCTGCTGAGTGCTATAAACTATTTGAGATTAATTGGCCTTGGAAGAGTGGGAAAAATAAATGCCTTAACCACAATTTCAGATTTGGGGCAATTTTTAATCACTGATATTTTTAAAAAGGGAGTGGATCACTTATGCAGAGGTTTTAAGGTAAAATGGCAGTTATGATTTCATTGTTTGGTCTATAAATTTATTCCATGTGTCTAAAAAATAAAAATATTTCCTGTTCTGATAATTTGAGAAAATATCAACCATCTGGGAATGAAATCAAATCATTTCAGGACTTAGGAAAATATTGATAAAATCTTTCAGGCTGATTTAGACACCTCCACGTTAAGTGGTAGCTGAAAAGAAGTTTTAAGGTTTGCAATTTTAAGTTCAAGAGGTCACTGAAGAAGGAAAGCATCCAAATGTTCTGAATAACTATTCTTAAAAAAAAAAATCTTATTCAGTGGAATGTACACAGTGAATTTTCTAATGGTCTAGTGGAAGCAAGGGTTTTTGCCCTTTTTAATACCTGACCTGTGAAGATCATGGGTCGGTAATTTCATCCTTTTTACATGGATACTATTAAGATAAAAATAACTCATAGGAATCAAATTTAGTATTAAAAATGTATCATTATTAGATAATGATTTTATTGGGTAGTTACATATTGTAAACATTCAAAAGAATTTATATTTTAACTTCACATTTGAGGTAGCAACACTAATATACTTTTTTCAGATTTTTTTCCTGAGAATCCCAAGATTTCCAAGATGTTGTGACATGAATACCAAGAGAAATCTCCAGCAGGAAAAAGAAGTAGCCTGAGGAGGTTATTAAAAAAAAAGAGGAGTATACCAAGGTTTCACCCATCCAGCAGTCAGTGTCAAGAAAAGAAAGTCTGACCAAGAAAGGGAATTCTTATACTTTTGAACTTGTAAGAATCCATTTTTTAACAGTCCCTTTATACTGCTGTGAAAGAAAAAAAAGAGAATAGGTCCACATTTTACTGACACCGTTGGGCTACTTGTCACATTCATAAAGAGGTAAATTTTACCTTTCTTTTCTCTTTTTCTAGGATGCAATACTGATGTGTTTGTGTTACGGCCAGCTATGGTTCAAAAATGTTCTGCTTGCATAGCCCTCAGTTTGCATCTGACACATATCTATGTGGTTCAATTGCTCTATCAAGTGGCTTCAAATGATGACAAGCAACCTGAACAACTCATTAACTGCCTATGCAGTCTGTCTTCTGTAGTGGCTAATCATTAATGTAGCAGACAGGTTTTGTATCTGTTTTGAAGGTACCTGTGTCGATGTTGAATAGCTTGAATGACAGGAAGATCAGGGAACAATCCAGCTATCCTTTGGCAGTTTCTAATCAAATACAAATATCACCTGAGATTAAAGCTTAATAATTTACCTGCCAACAAAAGCATGCAGAAAACTGAAAATAAGCCAGGCCTTAAAGGTGTCCAATCAGCTGTATAATGAAGATCACTAACACAGTGCAGTAGCTCTTAGACTTATTCTCTTTAAATAAAGGAATAACATTGACCTTGGATAATGCTTTATGGAGTTGTTATAGTGATTTTCCTAAAGGTAGAAAAGTAGGCACACATACAGAAAAGCATGAAGGAAAAACTAAGCCCAGTGAGGAAATAAATCATTATTCTGAAGTGAAACTACATATGCCCAAACCTCAGGTTATGAGAAAAGAGAAATTTTACCTGTAAAGGTATTAATTCCAAAATAAATCCTGCAGTCCTAAGACAAAAGTCAAAATGACTGAATCACTAAGTTAAAATCTTGACAGAAGATATTAAATGTTCATTGTAGAACTGGGCAAAATTATTTCTAAGTATTTAGACCACCCACATACAGTGAAAAGAACATACTGTAACTTCAAAGGCTAATTATTAGTTACTCTAGGAAAATGAGTGTTTCTGGGAAACCCAAAGTAACACGGGGAATATATCCTTTCTTTTCTTTCCTCTCTCACCATTGATAATAACTTCCTGTCTGCAAAAAGGAAAAAGGGGAAAGGAATTTAAAATAAATGGCTGTGTCTTGGGCCTTATCTTGTGCTTTTGGTAAAGTTAATTCCATGGTGTCTTAATTAGAATCTTCATTCATCTGCTTATGATCTTTAAATACATCATATTTACACAAGATTCTAGCTCTATTCAGTTAGGATGACATTTTACACTTTACATCCGGTACAAATATAACATGAAGGGGTTGTAATTGCATGCAGTATTTAGCTCTTAGGTGGAAGGTAATTTGCATTGGAATGTTTGTTTTTCATAAATGTCTCGAAATAGTCATGCTTATGATTTAATATGATTGATACTAATAAATAAATAACTCAGCATTTAAAATGTCAATAAACTTTTTCACACTATGATAATATATCTTACAGCTACATTGTTAGTGCAGTCTACTGGATCAATAGAAGATGATAATGCAAGATTTGCTCTAAGTGCAAAATCCATTCTTGCATTATATATTATCCTTATTAAGAAGGAAAGCAGTTTGAGAAGCTTTGGTAGGTTGTTCAGCTGCATGTTATATAGGTAGGAAGAAATTCACTAATGTTTTTACAAAGCCTGAGTACCTCAGCAAATTGTGAGTGGCCCTTTTTCCCCACATATATATCATACACCTGCTTCAACACGTGAGCAATCTCTCACTGCAACTCTCACATATCTTATATGAGGTAAGATTGCCTCATACTTTGTCCAAAATAATCTAAATATATTTAACACATATTTACATATTCAGCCTTACACACTGAATTCAATGGCTTGTAACCATTCTAGTACTTTGTCAAATTGGGATTTTTTTTTTTTCTTTTGGAAATACCTATAAGAAATCAGGCCTTGCATCTGTTTGGACCATTTGATCTATGCATTAGCGAATTATTGCTTTCCTCCATACTATTCTCTCTGGTCAATTCACAGTGTATATTAAATGCAAAAGGAACAACCTGATCTGTCCAATTTTTACCTGTTATGACATGGAAATCAGTATCATGATTTATGAAAAACTATCAGTAAAGATTTATAGAATCACAGAATCATAGAATGGTTTGGGTTGGAAGGGACCTTAAATATCAACTAGTTCCAACACCTCTGCCATGGGCAGAGACACCTTTTCACTAGACCAGGTTGTTCAAAGACCCAGCCAACCGGGCCCTCAACACTGTCAGGGAGGGAGCACACACAGCTTCTTGGGACAACCTGTGCCAGTGTCTCACCACCCTCACAGGAAAGAATTTCTTCCTAGTATCTAATGTAAATCTACCATCTTTCAGTTTAAAACCATTACTCTTCATCCTATCGCTACATGCCCTTGTAAAAAGCCCCTCTCCAGCTTTCCTGTAGGCCCCCTTCAGGTACTGGAAGGCTGCTATGAGGTCTCTCCAGAGCCTTCTCTTCTTCAGGATGAAGAGTCCCAACTCTCTCATCCTGTCTTCACAGGAGAGGTTCTCCAGACCTCTGATCATCTTCATGGGCCTCCTCTGGACTCGCTCCAACAGCTCCATGTCCTTCTTATGTTGGGACCCCAGAGCTGGATACAGTATTCCAGGTGGGGTCTCACAAGAGCAGAGCAGAGGGAGAGAATCACCTCCCTCAACCTACTGGCCACGCTTCTTTTGATGCAGCCCAGAATACGATTGGCTTTCTGGGCTACAAGTGCACATTGCTGCCTCATGTTGAGCTTCTCATCAACCATCCCCCCCAAGTCCTTTTGCTCAAGGCTGCTCTCAACCCATTCTCTGCCCAGCCTGTGTTTGTGCTTGGGATTGCCCCGACCCACGTGCAGGACCTTGCACTTGGCCTTGTTGAACTTCGTGAGGTTTGCACAGGCCAGCCTCTCAAGCCTGTCAAGGTCCCTCTGGATGGCATCCCTTCCCTCCAGCATGCAGACCACACCGCAGAGCTTGGTTTCATTGGCAAACTTGTTGAGGGTGCACTCAATCCCCCTGTCCATGTCACCGACAAAGATGTTACACACCACCAGTGCCAATCCCAATCCCTGAGGAACGCCACTCGTTACTGGTGACCGCTTGGACATCAAGCCATTGACTGCAACGCTTTGAGTGTGACCGTCCAGCCAATTTGTTATCCTCCGAGTGTTCCATCTGTCAAGACCATGTCTCTCCAATTTGGAGAGAATGATGTCGTGTTGGACAGTGTCAAATGCTTAGCACAAGTGCAGGTAGATGACATCAGTTGCTCTTCCCTTATCCACCAATGCTTCAACCCTGTCATAGAAGGCCACCAAATTTGTCAGGCATGATTTGCCCTTAGTAAAGCCATGTTGACTGTCAACAATTACCTCCTTGTTTTCCATGTGCCTTAACATGGTTTCCAGGAGGATCTGATCCATGGTCTTGCCAGGCGCAGAGGTGAGACTGACTGGCCTGTAGTTCCCCAGGTCTTTCAATTTTTTCCCTATTTGAAGATGGGGTTATGATTCCCCTTTTCCAGTCAGTGGGAACTTCACCAGACTGCCACAACTTCTCAAAACTGATGGCTAGCAGCTTAGCAAATTCATCCGCCAGTTCTCTTAGGATTCACGGATGCATCTCATCGGTGCATCTTCAGGTTCCTTAGATGGTCTCAAACCTGATTGTCTCCTACAGTGGGAGGTTCTTCAATGAAGACTGAGGCAAAAAAGTCGTTGAGTACCTCAGCCTTCTCTGTATCACGGGAGTATATCCAGCTTTACTTCATTTAATATGTAAATTTGAGGGTAGAGCTTGTTCATTTGTGCATGGGGTTCAACAAGGCTAAGTGTCGGGTCCTGTACTTCGGGCACAACAACCCCATGCAACGCTACAGGCTTCCGGAAGAGTGGCTGGAAAGCTGCCTCGTGGAAAAGGACCTGGGGATGTTGATCTATGGCCGGCTGAATTTGAGCCAGCAGTGTGCCCAGGTGGCCAAGAAGGCCAACAGCATCCTAGCCTGCATCATAAACAGTGTGGCCAGCAGGACTAGGGAAGTGATCGTCCCTCTGTATTTGGCACTGGTGAGGTCACACCTTGAATACTGTGTTCAGTTTTAGGCGCCTCACTACAAGAAATACACTGAGGTGCTGGAGAGTGTCCAAAGAAGGGCAACGAAGCTGGTGAAGGGTCTGGAGAACAAGTCTTATAAGGAGTTGCTGAGGGAACTGGGATTGTTTAGTCTAGAGAAGAGGAGGCTGAGGGGAGACTTTATTTCTGTCTACAAGTACCTGAAACGAGGTTGTAGCGGGGCGGTTGTTAGTCTCTTCTCCCAGGTAACAAGCGATAGGATGAGACGAAACAGCCTCAAGTTGTGCCAGGGGAGATTTAGATTGGATATTAGGAAAAATTTCTTCACGGAAAGGGTTATTAAGCATTGGAACAGGCTACCCAGTGAAGTGGTGGAGTCCCCCTCCCTGGAGGTATTTAAAAGACAAGTGGATGTGGTGCTTAGGGATATTGTTTAGTGGTGGACTTGGTACTGTTAGGTTAACGGTTGGACTGGGTGATCTGAAAAGGTCCTTTCCAACCAAAATGATTCTATGATTCTTTTTGAAACCTGTCCTATGAGTGTGTCCACGCAGCATTTAAAGATACATGAAGATCCACAGGCCTGAACTGTTAGACACTGTAAAGCATCACAGAATCACAGGATGGTTGAGGCTGAAAGGAACCTCCATAGGTCATCTGGTCCAACACCCCTGCTCAAGCTAACCCACCTACAGCAAGTTCCTAGGGCCATGTCCAGATGGCTGTTGAGTATCTCCAAGGGGGAGACTACACAACCTGTCTGGGTAACCTGTGCCAATGCTCAGTCACACTCACAGTAAAAAAAGCGTTTCCTCATGTTCAGACAGAACCTCCTTCGTTTCAGTTTGTGCCCATTACACCTGGTTGTGTCACTGGGCACCACTGAAAAGAGTCTGGCTCTGTCTTCTTTGCAGCCTGCCTTCAGGTATTTATGCACAGTTATAAGATCACCCCTGAGCCTTCTCTTCTCCAGGCTGAACAGTCCCATCTCTTTCAGCCTTCCTTGTATGAGAGCTACTCCAGTCCCTTAATAATTTTGGGGCTCTTTGTTGGACTCTCTCCAGTATGTTCACATCTCTTTTGTACTGAGCAGCCCAGAACTGGACACATTACTCCAGGTGTGGCCTCACCAGTGTTGAATAGAGGGGAAGGATCAGTGACCTGCTGGGAATGCCCCTTCTAATGCAGCCCAGGTTTAGCCTATTAGCCTTCTCTGCAGCAAGGGCACATTACTGTTTCATGTTCAACCTAGTTTCCACTAGGATCCCCAGGTCCTTTTCTGTGAAGCTTCTTTCCAGCTGGGTGTCCATCAGCATAAAATGGTATATGGGGTTGTTCCTCCCTAGGTGCAGGAATTCGCACTTCCCCTTGTTGAACTTCATGAGGTTCCTATCAGCCCATTTCTCCAGCCTGTCAAGGTCCTTCTAGATGGCAGCAGAACCCTCTGATGCATGAGCTACTCCTCCCAGTTTGGTGTTGTCTGCAAACTTTCTGAGGGTATACTCTGCCCCATAATCCAGATGATTAATAAAGAATGTAAACAGATCTGGACCCAGTAGTGATCCTTGGACTACATCATTAGCTCCTGGCCTCCAATCAGACTTTGTGCTGCTGACCACCGTACTGTGGGCTCAAGCATTCCACCAGTTTTCAATTCAGCTCACTGTCTGCTTATCCAGCCCACACATCAACAGCTTCTCTGTGAGGATCTTATGGAAGACAGTTTCAAAGGGCTTATTGAAGTCCAGGTATACAACATCTACTGCTCTCCCCTCATCTACCAGGCTAGTCACTTTATCATAGAAGTTGATCAAGCAGATTTCTGCTTGGTGAAGCCATGCTAACTACTGATTATTTTCTCATCCTTAATGGCCTGGAAATGCTTTACAAGGTTAGCTGCTCTGTCACCTTCCCAGGTACTGAGGTGAGACTGACTGGCCTGTAGTTTCCTGAGTCCTCCCCACCCTTCTTGAAGATAGGAGTGACATTTGCTTTTCTTCAGTTTTCTAACACTTCTCCCAGTCACTATGATCGATCCAAGATTATTGAGAGTGGCCTCACAAAGACATCTGCCAGCTCCCTCAACACTCATGGATGCATCCCATCAGGGTCCACGGACTTATGTATATCCATTTTGCTTAAGTACTCCCTGTCCTGATCCTCTTACACCATCTTCCTTGCTCCAGCCTTCCCTCCTGGTCTCTGGGACCTCAATTTCCTGAAGGCAGGTCTTGCTAGTAAAGACTGAGGCAAAGAAGACATTCAGTACCTCAGCCTCTTTCAGGTCCCCTGTCTTGTTGAGCAATGAGCTCACATTTTCCCTGGTCTTCCTTTTGTCACCTATGCACTTATAGAAGCCCTTCTTTTTTTCTTTGACATCCCTGGGCAGATTCAGTTCCATTTGGGCTTTAGCTTTCCTAACTTCATCCCTGGATACTCAGACAATGTTTCTGCTTACTCTCAGGTTACCACTCCCTGCTTGCTTCCTATCCTTGTATGCTTCCTTTTCCTGAATTTGGTGAGGAGCTACTTCTTCAACCACACAGACTTCCTGGCATTTTTGCCTGACTTCCTATTTGTTAGACACATTTGTTAAAATTGTTAGACACTGTTAAGCACCCATTGCTATAAGCATCCAAGCTGCAAGTGTGTTTTGGACTTTATTCTTTCTGAACAACGTTTTGTCATCTGGAATATTTAGAATTTTTTTTTCAAAAGAGAAAAATTTTTCTTTTTAAATAAGATTTTTCTGCCATAGGGAAAAAACTGCTCTCAGCAGTTTAGTCATACTTCCTTTAGGTGGTTAAAATAAGTATTTTCACAGAACTAGAACCATTAAAATCCTGTAGTGGTAGGTTCTTTAAGATACTATGGAGAAACCTAGCAGTATTTTAAAAGCACTCATTGAATGAGATAATACAGTTGAGGAAGTCTTTGTACGTGATTCACCTGTTTTATTACTGGGTATTATGGAATTAAATGCAGTTTGTGCTAGGTGCACAATGACTCAGAGTCCTGCCTAAATTAGAGTCTATTGTGCTGTGTATTGTCACTGGGAGTAAAACCATCAGTGAGCCTGCAAGTGCTTTTAAAGTTGCTTGTTCAGCATGAAAGAGCTGATACAAAATGCAGTGGTTACAGTGCTGCTTGTATATGTCTTTTGGAAAAGATAGACTGTATCCAATTATAACTTTGCTATGATGTTCGTCTTCAGACAAAGCATGAAAATTTGTAACCAGAGCAGCATCAGTGACAGAATGAGTAGTTTAACCTTTGTATGTGAATTTTATTTTACACCCACATCTCAGAACAACCTTCTGGGTATCAGATTTCTTAATCTCCTGCTGCTACGTATAAAGAGCAGGCATACTATAGAAGTGATACACAGAGCTTGCAACAGCAGCATCTTTAGTGAAAAAAGCTCTCAGGACTTTTCACATCTATCTTTTTAAGGCATAGAGTTACTAGGAAGTTTGGAAGAGACAGCCTCCCTTTTCTGCCTCAGCTACTAAGAAGGCTTGTGAAAAAAAGCTCTCACCATTCAGCAGACTTTTTTCTTCCTTTTCTTCTCTCATATGTACATTGTGCTTACATCTTTCCTACATAGAAAGTAAATGTTAAACTATTAAGAATATTTAATTTTTTAAAGGATTGTTCTATTTATTGCTAGAATCCTCCACATAATTTGCTTGCAAATCTTTGACAGGGAAAATGAACAGTTAGAATCAGATTTTAAAATGAGTAGACAAAAAGATTTTTATATTTTAGTTTTAACAATATATGCGTGACACCGATATTGATCAGAATCCAAATCTGAAGTAAGTGTTTATGACCACCTTTCCTTTTAAAATGTATGTCATAATGACATATCAGCTATGAGATATTACATAAAATTAGTATTTTTCAGAACAGGTGCTTTTGTCTGGGCTGCTGCTTACATTCAACACAGGCAGTAAAGGATGACATCACCTAGACTAATATTTATATCTTAACTGTTAGGGTACTCTCCTGGAAGGTGGAAGAGATTTATTAAAATCTCCTCGGACAGAAGAGAGAATTTAATGCAAAGTAAAATCCTTCACAACTAGGTTAATATGTTAAACATAAGCCCCTTTTCTCTTTTTGTTTTTAGAAACAATAAAGTCACAACTCCTGTTTTGGGTGAAGAGACAGGTCCTAAAGTTTGTATTAGGAAGATCCTAAGCATAACTGTATGATTGGACACCTGTGGCTGTTTTTCAACACAGGGAACGCATTCTGGGAGAAGGAGCTGGTTGTGCAGCCAGTGGAAGATGTTGGTTTATATTTCCCTTCTAGCCCTGTCAGGAGTGGGCTGGTGGCTAATACAGAGCCAGTGGCATTTGAATTGAGTTTTCCTAAGATATGCTTTTCACTTGTTTTTTTTTTACAGTTCAAAGCACCTAACATAATGAAAGAGAGATGCCTTTGATCAGAGGGCACTAGCAGTATGTATTGCTTTGGGGCACAGCATGAGGGCATGTTGACATATTTGAAGGTGCAAGTCCCTTTCAGATAGTGGTAGAGGATTATGCCAGGTGGAAGAACTCATGCATGACACATTCATACTATATTTTTAAGACAGACTGTGGAGCAGCTATTCTGTCAAATCTGACATGATTTTCTTTCAGAAGGAAATAGCTGGCTCACTCCAGGGGGAATCCAAAGGCAAATGAGCACATACACACAGGGATGATTAAGGGACCAGGACCCTAGAAAGACACAGGGAGCAAGGCAAGCAGACAATGTGAAAAGATAGCCCATATTTATACCACTAAGTTAAACGTATTAGCTCTACAAACCATTACTCCCTATTACCAAGTTTTCTGAGAAAAAATGCCCTGCATATGTAGCTTACTGTAAAATGAAATTCCTCCATCAAAAGTTTTTACTCTTGGATTTCACTATAACAGCACTGTGTAATATGTTTCATACCTTAAAACAGTGGTTCACAGGAAATAATATACTGAAGTGCAAAATAAACAGCTAATATTGAAACCTGAACTTAACCATTGTGCTGCATGATGTTTGTATACAAAAGAAATGGGTAATAAAAAGGTATCCTTTTGACAGAAAAGAGAAGAAAATTTTTTTTTCCTTGGTATGATGCTTATGTAGGTGTTAATAATTCTACCCAGAGTTATCAGCTCCTTGCTTTAATAGGCTTTATTTCTTATAGGTATTGTTAAAAAAAAAAAGAAAAAAAAAAAACACCAACAGCAAAAATAAACAACAAAACCCACCGAATTTAACAAAGTACTACAATGGTTAAATCCCACTGAATTCAGGGTGTAAGATTGAATGTGTAAATATGTGTAAAATATATTCAAGTGATTTAGGACAAACTGTGAGACAAGCTTATCTCATACAAGTAAAAAAAAAAATAAATAAACTGAGAACAACAGCAATTTTGCTGCCACTCCCACAAAGTAGCCCCTCCCCAAATCCTACAACATTCGCAATAATGAATGAAAAATAAGTTCAATAGTTGGCTCATTATTCAACTGTGATGACGAAGCGTACTTCAAAGAGGGATCTCATCTAATTACATTTGAACTGAAATTTTTCTTCTCTACAAGCAAGAAATGATGGTTCCTCTGACTGTGGTCATTGTGCATCTTAAGTAAGTGAAAGAATCCATTTTCTAGTTTCTAACAAACCTACTAATCACAAACCGTATCCTACATGAACAGATGTACGAGTAGAATTCATGTTTTCTAAAAGAGATAGAAAGATAAAGTTTAGAAATTGATTACAGAATTTATAGTAATTTGAAAACAGTGTCTGTCTGAGAGAGAGAGTGTCAGCTATTTGAATTTTTCATTGGTTGAGGGTTGTTTACAAGTAAAATCAGTTACTAAGTAATATTACAGGCTAAATTTTCATCGAAGCAGGAGGTGACCAAGTTGTAGTCCAAAGGAAGAAAAATGCTTCATTCTTTTCTCCAATGTAGTTGCAAGTAGAGTATCTTGCAGCTGTTTTTCACAGCAGCAAATTACTGACTTTTCCCCAGGCTTTAGTAGTCAAGCACAGATAAAAAAAATAAAACGTTAGTTCCCTTCTTGCTACTGGTCAGTTTATCTATATGGTCTGAAGGTACCATAGAACATGCATAGCATCCATAGAATTAAAAAAATAAAATAAAATTGACTACTTGTTATTTGAACAATTTACGTATATAAGGATATACAATTTAATTAATCATGATTCAGAAACTGACCACACAGGGAAACAGAAAGCCAAAACAAACCAAAATTTTAAAATTTCAAAGGTAGATTTTGTAGATAATCTGCAACTTTCTTAAATGTAGCCTAAACAAAAGTCTCTCTGAATGTGCCTAAACTTTGGATGAAGTTTGTTTGTAGATCTGTATTTTCTTAGTAGATATAATAGCAAAATTTTTTTCTTATTTCCTATTTTCATTTATTTTTTTTTATTAAATGAAACTCTTTGTTTAGCAGAATTTAAAACAGAAGCATAAGTCTTTAAGTTGTGGAGTCATTCTATTTTGAAATTTATACTGTCATTTTATGCTATTTTTTACATTAAATACATTACTGAATTGACACTCCTTCACACTTCTATCAGCTATTAAATCTAAAGAACATTCCAGCAGAATTGACCTAATCCAAATAGCTAGAGTCTTTCACTGAATTTATCAGTGAAAGATATGGTAAACTTTCGCTATCTTTTGCAATAAATTTGGAGGAAACCTGTTTTAATTGCTTGAAAAAGATTTTTTTTTTAATCTCAATAATAAACTTGTATAGTTTGGATATTTGTTATAATTATTTTAACTTCCTTCTGTTCAGTGCATAATTGGACCAGGCTTTCTGCTCTTCAAGAGAATTTAATTCTCATTAATCACAGTTTAATTTTGCTTTCAGAGAACTCTTCATTTTTGTGTACACTCTCCTCTTCCATTATTACTGAGAATTATATGGTAGAAGAATACAGAAAAAATCACAACTTGTTTTTTCTTCAAATTCTAGTTCCAAATTAGGAACATTCCCAGCCCTGTCCATCATTCCAATGCATTTTGTCATACCATGATTAAATGAATTTACGATGCTGTGAAAATGACTTGGGTTGGGGAGGTATCATTCTTCCACCTGGTCCTTTTAAACTAATTTCATTTTCGAAGTTCCGATAGTCTTCATTTTCTGAATACTTTATTAAGCCTTTTTTTATAAACTGCTCTTGATCTGTCCTTCCACTGCTTTCCAATTTGGTAGTTCTCATTACTAGATTTAGTCAAACACTAATATGCCTGATAAGGCCCTCTACAGACAGATAGGTGTAGCCTCACATTCCCAAGCCCTAGTCCTCATGGGAGACATCATCCACCTCGCTATCTGTTGGAGGGACAGCACTGTAGGGAGTAAGCAATCCAGGAGGTTCCTGTAATGTGTTGATGATAATTTGGGTGTTGGATTTCTGCAAAGCATTAGCTACTCTCCTGCATGACAGCCTTGTCTCTAAATTGAGAGACATGGACTTGATGGATGGACCACTCAGTGCATAAGGAAATGGCTGGATGGTTGCACTCAAAGAGTTGTGGTCAACGGCTCGATGTCTAAGTGAAGAACAGTGATGAGTGGCATTCCTCAGGGGTCGGTATTGGGACTGGTGCTGTTTAACATCTTTGTCAGTGACATGGACAGTGGGGATTGAGTGCACCCTCAGCAAGTTTGCCGATGAAACCAAGCTCTGTGGTGTGGTTGACACGCTGGAGAGACGGGATGCCATCCAGAGGGACCTTGACAGGCTTGAGCGGCTGGCCCGTGCAAACCACATGAAGTTCAACAAGGCCAAGTGCAAGGTCCTGCATATGGGTCAGGGCAATCGCAAGCACAAACACAGGCTGGGCAGAGAATGGGTTGAGAGCAGCCCTGAGGAGAAGGACTTGGGGGTGATGGTTGATGAGAAGGTCAACATGAGGCAGCAATGTGCACTTGTAGCCCAGAAAGCCAACCGTATCCTGGGCTGCATCAAAAGAAGCATGGCCAGCAGGTCGAGAAAGGAGATTCTCCTGCCCTACTCTGCTCTTGTGAGACCCCACCTGGAGTACTGTGTTCAGCTCTGGTGCCCCTAAAATAAGAATCTCAGATTTCCAGAATCACAGAATCAACTAGGTTGGAAGAGACCTCTGGGATCATCGAGTCCAACCTTCGACCAAACACCACTGTGTCAACTAGACCACGGCACTAAGTGCCACATCTAGTCTCCTCTTAAACACCTCCAGGGATGCTGATTCCACTAGCTCCCTCGGTAGCCCATTCCAATGCCCAATAACCCTTTCTGTGAATAAATTTTTCCCAATGTCTAACCTGAACCTCCCCTGGCACAGATTAAAGCTATGTCCTCTAGTCCTGTTGCTAGCTGCCTGGGAGAAGAGGCCAACGCCCAACCCCCTAAAACCTCCTTTCAGGTAGTTGTAGAGAGCGATAAGGTCTCCCCTCAGCCTCCTTTTCTCCAGGCTAAACAATCTTAGCTCCACCAGCTGTTCCTCACAGGACATACCCTCCAGACCCTTCACCAGCTTTGTTGCTCTCCTCTGGACTCACTACAGCACCTCAATGTCTTTCTTGAAGTGAGGGGCCCAGAACTGGACACAGTACTCGAGGTGTGGCCTCCTCAGTGCTGAGTACAGGGGGACAATTACTTCCCTTGTCCTCTTGGTCACACTATTCCTGATACACCCCAGGATGCTGTTGGCCTTCTTGCCCACCTGGACACACTGCTGGCTCATGTTCAGCCGACTGTCCACCAATACCCGCAGGTCCTTTTCCACTGGGCCGCTTTCCAACTACTCTTCCCCCAGCCTGTAATGCTGTATGGGGTTGTTGTGGCCAAAGTGTAGGACCCGGCACTTGGCCTTGTTGAACTTCATACCGTTAGTCTTGGCCCATCCATCTAACCTGTCCAAATCCCTCTGCAGAGCCTTCCTACCCTCAGGCAGATCAACACTCCCACCCAACTTAGTGTCATCTGCAAATTTACTGAGGGTGCACTTGATACTCTCATCCAGATCATTAAGGTATTAAATGGACTGGGCCCAGAACTGAGCCCTGGGGGACAGCACTAGTGACCGGACGCCAACTGGATGCAGTACTGCTCACCACCACTCTCTGGGCCCGGCCATCCAGCCAGTTCTTAACCCAGCGAAAGGTGCACCTGTCTAAGCCATGGGCTGCCAGCTTTTCCAGGAGAATGCTGTGGGAGACAGTATCAAAAGCTTTGCTGAAGTCCATGTATACTACATTTACAAGAAGGACATGTATCTGTTGGAACGAGTCCAGAGGAGGGCCATGTAGTTGATCAGAGGGCTCGAGAAACTCTCTTATGAAGACAGGCTGAGAGAGTTGGGGCTGTTCAGCCTGGAGAAGAGAAGGCTCTGGGGAGACCTTCTAGCAGCCTTTCAGTACCTGAACGGGGCCTACAGGAAAGCTGGAGAGGGACTTTTTACAAGGGCATGCAGCGATAGGATGAAGAGTAATGGCTTTCAACTGAAAGAGGGTAGATTTAGGTTAGACATTAGGAAGAAATTCTTGACTGTGAGAGTGGTGAGACACTGGCACAGGTTGCCCAGAGAAGTTGTGGCTGCCCCCTCCCTGGCAGTGTTCAAGGCCAAGTTGGATGGGGCTTTGAGCAACCTGGTCTAGTGGAAGGTTTCCTGCCCATGGAAGGGCATTTGGAACTAGTTAATTTATAAGGTCCCTTCCAACCCAAACTATTTTATGATTCTGTGATTCTGTGAATCTCAAAAGTAAGGAATATTGTTTATATAAGGTTATCTTGAATTACTTTGTAGAGTATTGTAATAGAATTTGAAAATGCTATGAATGGAGAATGAGTGGAGAATGAGTGGGAATATCTGGATGTAGGAGCACCAGAAGAAAAGACAGAAGCTTGTAATAATGGTATATATTGATGCCAAATAGTCTAACAGGTCAACAGGTTCACAGCTTATCTATATTAAGCTTTTTAGGTCACACAGTCTGGAAAACAAAGGACTGCAGTCGCTGTGGCAGATTGGAAAGACTAAACACTGTCCTGTACTGAAGATTACAAAAAAGTTATATCCAAAACAAGCACATTATCATCTATTTAAGACGAAACAAGAAGACGGGATTTGAACTTGGTCAATGTCATTATCTGTCCTTCATTTCATTGCAATTATATCTGCACAGACCACCAAATACATGTATCACAGAACCTGAAGTCCAAACAGATCACTTGTCTATATATACCTTGGAGTCTCAATACCAAACAAGCTGCTTAGGCACATGTTTCTTGGTGCTTATGAGTATGCAGGTATGAGAGTGTGAGGAAGTGAAATAACTTAAAATAAATAAATAGAAACTATCATGCTTCAGTGTTATTTTCTAAAACTTTATCAGTCTTATCCACTATTAAAAGCATAGCTCATATGATGATTCAGGTTGGAAGGGACCTCAGGAAGTCTCTAGTCAAACCTCCTGCTCAAGGCAGAATCAGGCATGAGGTCAGACCAGGTTGCTAAGTTTGGCCATTTGATCTTAATCATCTCGAAGGATGGAGACTGCACAATGTCTCTGGGCAACCTGTTCCAATGTTTGATGGTCCTCATGGAAAAAGTTTCTCCTTATATCTAATCTGAACCCCTCTTACTTAAGCTGATGCTCGCTAGCTTAATCTATTTATGTGGATAACAGGAGCTAGAATCAATACTCTTGGTAGCTTGAAGGCAGAATGCACAAGCCCTTAGGTTAGCACAATAATTCGCTCTCTGGCTTTGTGGCCCTTTGAATAGGTTTATTGCTCAGTAGATAACTTTATTATGCTTCATGCGTGGACAAATTCATTATTTACCCTAGTGAACGATAATGTGGACTTGATTTTTTAGAATCCATGTTAAGACATCATTGTATAAACTCAGCATTAAAAAAAACATTCTTTGACATTCCCTTAATATGTTGCTTAAAAAAAAAAGTATCTGTTTTACAGAATCATAGAATCACAGAATGGTTAGGGTAGGGTTGGAAGGCACCTCTAGAGATCATCTAGTCCAACTCCCTGCCAAAGCAGGTTCCCCTAGGGCATGTTGCACACAGTTGTGTCCAGACCAGTTTTGAATGTCTCCAGAGAAGGAGACTCCACAACCTCCCTGGGCAGCCTGTTCCAGTGCTCTGTCACCCTCAAAGTAAAGAAGTTTTTCCTCATGTTTAGATAGAACTTCCCATGTTTCAGTTTCTGCCTGTTGCTGCTTGCCCTGTTGCTGGGCCCCACTGTTTTTAAAATATGATGTCAAGCTAAAGGTGTATAGTAAGTATCAAAATATCTACATATTCCAATTTCATTAGCAACTCTTAAATATGAGTTCTTTAAAGAATTCATGGGCAATTTTCTGCCATCCATTCCAGACATGTTGAATTTATGCAGCTTGTGGGTCCAAAAATTTGCCATCTGGTTTCGCTAAAAAATAGTGTTCCAGAGAACATGCTGAAGTGAAAGACAGACAATGGAAGAAAATATGTGTTAATAACCACAGTATAGTTTTCTTTGATGCAGAAGAGATACCTGCATTTTGTTTTGCTCTGGGTACAAGGGGACCAAGAGTCTAATTCTCCGCTCAAAGACCTTCCTGTATTGACTTGATTGGCATAGTCTTTCTTTCTGCTGAATTGGCTAATTGAACTTCGTTATCTATATTTCCGTCAGAAACGTTCTTTAGCTTTTTCTTCTTATCTTTCATCTCCCCTATTAGCAAAACTGGAGAGATCAAATGTTCACAAAAAATATCAGGACTGAGATACTTATTTGCTTGTGGGTAGAAAGACATTGCATTCATCATCATGCTGTTTTTTCTCAGGAGTGGAGTTGTAAGGTATTGCTCTGAACTTTATTAATTTGATGCAGTGTTGCATAGTTGCATATCTATTAGTTTTGAATGTATTGTTTCCTAAATGAACTTCTTGTTTTGGAAGTTGAAATCAATTTTGATTTATTATGAACCTTCAAAGAAGCTTTGAATAACAGGAAGAGGAAGGAGAGAGAGAGAAATGAATAAAAATTCCTTGGATCGGGGTAGAAAATGTGCAGTGTTATGCATTGCTGTCCAGTATTTTCTTTTATTACTTTTGCCATAATATTCGGATTTGCTAAAACCAAAGAAATTTTTGCCAACATGCTCTACTTTCATTTCATGCAGTTTTTGTCAGAACTATGTCTTTTTCTCTACCTGTCTGCTTGTCCCACTCCTGAAGTCTCCAGCAGCTCATACTGAGGCACTTAGCTGAGAGCCTCAAGGACTTAAGCACAAACTTGTACAATCTTTAGTTTCCCAGAAGGCTCTTATGGTCCTTTTTGTTACACTATCTGTTATATGTATGGCGTTAGCATAGAACTGGGTAACAGATACAGAAAAGGCAAATGAAGTTTTATTTATGGCCATTTTAAACAAAATCTTCTGGGATATAAATTGGGGTGAATCCAGTCAAGGATGAACATAGAATTTGCATAGCATTCCTCAGCGTGTTTTCAAGGTTCTCTTTATTAAGTAAAATAAGTCATGCCTGGAATAAAAAAGTGGTCTCTTGATTTGAATATTGTTAAGAAAGTGATATGGGTATTGTTAGGAGGAATGATGGAAGAAGTTTGTGACTTACTGTCCTTTCCCTTTAGTTTGTATCAGTTACTTTCCTTCTGTGGTTGGATGCTTAGCAGAGAAGTGTGGGGCCTGAGCAGTTTCCTCTGCTTTTCTCAAGTGTGGCGAGCTTTGATTAGCCTGACCAGCCAACCATCAAGGAGAGTGAAGTTCAATTAATCTCCATTTTCTCTAAGCCCTTTTGCAATGAGATGTCCGTACCTGAGATGCTTGTTAACACACACTGCACTGGAAACTGGTGTAACTGCACACTGTATCGGCAGGGTTGCCTGCAGCTATGTCAGTGTCAAGACCCTTAAAAAAAAAAAATCAGGTAAATTGTACAAAACAACTAAAACCCAAACTATTAAATATGAAAAGAAACATTTTTCAGCTGCATTGTCTTATTCTTCTATCAGACATTCCATCTTTTTAGCCGCTAGAAACAGATTAAGGTCAGAAGAGTAGTAATTCCTAGTCTGCTCTGCTTGGGAGATTCTGCTCTGCCTCTAGAAAGTATTAAGGCTTAAAGTAGATCCAGAATCTCTGTGAAGAAGGAAGTTTGTTACTTCAATCATGTTGTGTTTCTTATTCTGTTGAAGCTTGCCATACTTATGTATGTGCCTGAGGACTGGAGGAAAGCGAATATCACTCCAGTCTTCAAAAAGGGCAAGAAGGAGGACCCGGGTAACTATAGACCGGTCAGCCTCACCTCCATCCCCGGAAAGGTGATGGAACAACTTGTCCTTGGTGCTGTCTCTAGGCACATCAAGGAGAGGGGGATCATTAGGGGCACTCAGCATGGCTTCACCAAGGGGAAGTCACGCTTAACCAACTTGATAGCCTTTTATGAGGACATAACCCGGTGGATAGATGATGGTAAAGCTGTGGATGTGGTCTATCTTGATTTCAGTAAAGCGTTTGACACAGTCTCCCACAGCATCCTCGCAGCTAAACTGAGGAAGTGTGGTCTGGATGATCGGGTAGTGAGGTGGATTGTGAACTGGCTGAAGGAAAGAAGCCAGAGAGTGGTGGTCAATGGGACAGAGTCCAGTTGGAGGCCTGTATCTAGCGGAGTCCCTCAAGGGTCGGTACTGGGACCAGTACTATTCAATATATTCATTAATGACTTGGATGAGGGAATAGAGTGCACTGTCAGCAAGTTCGCTGATGACACAAAACTGGGAGGAATGGCTGACACACCGGAAGGCTGCGCAGCCATTCAGAGAGACCTAGACAGGCTGGAGAGTTGGGCGGGGAGAAATTTAATGAAATATAAGAAGGGCAAGTGTAGAGTCCTGCATCTGGGCAAGAACAACCCCATGTACCAGTACAAGTTGGGGACAGACCTGTTGGAGAGCAGCGTAGGGGAAAGGGACCTGGGGGTCCTAGTGGACAACAGGATGAGCATGAGCCAGCAGTGTGCCCTTGTGGCCAAGAAGGCCAATGGCATCCTGGGGTGTATTAGAAGGGGTGTGGTTAGCAGGTCAAGAGAGGTTCTCCTCCCCCTCTACTCTGCCCTGGTGAGGCCGCATCTGCAATATTGTGTCCAGTTCTGGGCCCCTCCCTTCAAGAAGGACAGGGAACTGCTAGAGAGAGTCCAGCGCAGAGCCACAAAGATGATTAAGGGAGTGGAACATCTCCCTTATGAGGAGAGGCTGAGGGAACTGGGTCTCTTTAGCTTAGAGAAGAGGAGACTGAGGGGTGACCTCATTAATGTTTATAAATATGTAAAGGGCAAGTGTGATGAGGATGGAGCCAGGCTCTTCTCAGTGACATCCCTTGACAGGACAAGGGGCAATGGGTACAAGCTGGAACACAGGAGGTTCCACATAAATATGAGGAAGAACTACTTTACGGTGAGGGTGACCGAACACTGGAACAGGCTGCCCAGAGAGGTTGTGGAGTCTCCTTCTCTGGAGACATTCAAAACCCGCCTGGACGCGTTCCTGTGTGATATGGTCTAGGCAATCCTGCTCCGGCAGGGGGATTGGACTAGATGATCTTTCGAGGTCCCTTCCAATCCCTAACATTCTGTGTTTCTGTGTGATTCTGTTATGGTGAGATCATTTTTTTTCAGTATTGATAAAAATAATAAAAATGAAAATATACAAAATATATCCAGGGGAAACACTGTATATTAGCAGTTTATGAGAAAACAGCATTAAAATACTTTGAATAAAACTGGTTATCTCCACCTTCTCTCTTTTTTTCCCCTTTACGTACAAGTAGACAGCTTCAGCCCCTTGGTTTTTCAATCTAATAAGTGCTTGTAAGTTTCTATTAAACTAACCTCTGATTTACATAAAATTTATACAGAAGATTTCGTACTAAAATTGAAAAGAACATCCATTTTTATTCGCCTTTTCTATTGCTTATTATTCCCTGAGCTTATTATTCTCCTGTCTGTAACCTCTCAGTTTGCCACAGTAGGATCCATCCACATCAGTGGTTTGGAAAGTAGGCATTACAGAAGATGTCAGAATAAAATAAAAACAGCAGTAACTAATATAATAGTTCTCCTGTATTTGTATTCTCAATAGCAATTACTCTCTCACAGTCCTCCTCGTCCCAAAATACTTTTGTAGCCAAGAAATCATAACAGAAAATACAAGTTAATATTTTATAAAGGCAAAATTATTCATTAACTGTGGTGAAAACATGACCCTTACTCACCTCTTTTTGGGTCATCTTTTGTTTAGAATTTTGAAATCTTAACTTTACATGCAAAAGATAAATACAGAAAACCCATTTCACCCTACTTCTGCCCTGCAGAACAATAAATTTCTATATCTTTCAGTCTCTGCAGTGTCTAGAATGAAACGTGACTTTGTAAGTGTGTTTCATCAATACAGGACACTCTCATAATTGAGCTGCCACTCACCTGGCATGGGTGACTTCTAGGTATTTGTCCGCATTTCTCAGTTAGTAATCTTAAGTCCATTGTCAGAATTTAAGGTTAAATTAACATTTATAGAACTTTTCCAGTTTCTAGAAATGTCATTTTGTACTGGTGAGAAATAAGAAAAACACCACAAATTTAATTTGTGACCAAATCATTTGTATCACTGTCTTCATCATTCTCCAGCATGCATAAGATTTTTTTTATATTCCAACAGAATGTGCACAAAATATATTGCCAAAGATATACTTGAAAAGTATTTTTGCACCGGTAATGAAAATCAAGTCCTGATTTTCTGCTTATTTATTATCACTTCAATATTAGCAAAACAAGCAACATGTCTTCCTACTTTAAGTGTTACATACAAGATCTCTGGTAGATGTATAGTTGGCCAAAATTTGAATTTCTGTTGTTGCTTTTCTAACAGTGATTGTTATATGCGAGAAACATACCGACTCTTGAACAGATGAAAACTCTCTCATTAGATGTGCCACTCTTTAGCACTGAATTATATAAAGGTATACAATAATATAGGTAGGTAGTCTAATGAATGTTTCCTTGTTGTACTTATTTTGTTCAGCCAAATACAATAATAGAAATACAATGGAAGTCTTTCTTAACATGGTAAAAAATGAGTGAGGTTCAAAAGGGAAAAAAATTGTCATATCAAGATTAATGAAGACTAATAAAATGAATTAATGGAAAAAATAAAGACTTTTTTTCTGTTTATTCAAAAAAGTATGATATTTTGGTTTTGCACTTTTTTAAATAGCGAAACCAAAGTAGATTCAGCAGCTATAGGCATGTAGAAATATGCACACACAAAATATTCATATCAACTCTGAAGAAACATGTCCCTGAAAAAGCTATTCATCGAGAGGTAAATCTTTGACAATATTTACCTCTTGGGTTAATAAATCTTGATTTTTGTTTCAGCATATGTCAAAACTTGTTTATTTTTAATTAAAATTCTCAGGGAATGGCCATAGTTGAAATAAAATAAAACAGAATATATCTTGCAAAATAATACTATAAAAATGGCAGAGCTTGCCCTTTCCTAAAATTTAGTAAAAATAAAAATGAAGGGATGAATTTAGAGTGCAGTAACTCTTCTTTAACAACTATAGCAAAGGAATACCTTGCTAAACTAAACAGAAATTCAGCATTCCCATTGCTAGTAAGAATAATTTTGCATATGGATAATAAAACAGGATTATATTTTAAAAAATCATTAGGGAAACAGCATTGGGACTTCTGAGCTTACTGAACTGATGGTAGAGCCTTGTCTGCTTACTGTGGCCTTATCATGTGACCTTAACATGACCTCATTTAAACACCAATCCTGCAATTAAATCAGCTGGGAGGACCTTATATCCAATCAGGATCCCTCTCAGTTGCATGAAACTTCATGTGTCTTTCTGTGAAGATCAGATGACAGGATCAAAGCTAAGGTATATCTGAGAAGATATGTAAAAGTTGCGAAGGACCTCCTCTTGACCTACTTACAGCTATACATACCTTGATAGCTTTTCGTTATTAAAAAGGTCCTGTTGAGTGTCATAAGCCTCTGACTCCATTCATTAAATGTGAAAAAAAGGGTAAATCACCCACAAAAAATATTTCCCAGCACTTAATAATATGTTCTGAAATATTTGTCAAATTGAAGCCTTTATGTTTGTGGCTGTTGTCAATCTAACACTCATGTTATTGAGGTAATAAAAGCCACATCTAGTTTATCGTAATTTTCTATTTTTTTCCTTTGTTTTCCAATATTATTTTTAACTACTGCTTTTTTTTATTTCCCTAAATAAGAACACGGAAACTTACATACACATATATGTATATTTTACTTAGGGATTTTAGCTTTGTAAAAATGTATTTTGGAGAACAACGTGTTCCAGTCATTTGTCACTAGTGTAGAAAATTCTTATTGTGCAAAGTCAAACTGAATTTTGGTTGAGTAACTATGCCCTCTGGGAGAGAGTAAGATATTCAATGATGAATGTAGCACATGACCTTGACTGAGCAGGAAAATGGACTTTCCTTTTTCAGACAAAGATATTGTACATGGTGATTTGTTTAGCAACAGTTTGCTCACATAAGCCTCATAAGACACATAAAGATCATTACTGAATAGTCCTTTATTCAGACATAACAAGAACAGCAGTTAGCAGTTTGACATGAAGATATATTTGATATAATATTTATCAGTTTAGAAAGAACTAGGTTAAAGTCCCATCTTAGAAGTGCTCCGTTGATTAGAAACAGATTCACCAATATTAGTAATTATAAAAGACTTACAGAATAGCTTACCCTCAGAACTGAAGCTCTTCATTATAAAGGGCAGTCTCGCTATATGTGGTAGTGGTTTTCAAGAAAAAATATGACATACTTCAGGGATTTGGAGTGTTTGTCTATTCTTACATTCCTTCATAAATATGCATACATTTGTTACTGTTTTCCTAATGTCTTTTTTACTAGTTTTCTTGAAAATATATTCTCAAAAATAAACTTTGTATCTGGTTTGGTTATTTTTACACTGTGTAGTTTTCTTATCATCTATGGAAAATTATACATGAGCAAAAGTATACGAGCTTCAGTAGAGCAAGCATTGTC
Organism: Nyctibius grandis; assembly: GCF_013368605.1. Taxonomy (NCBI): domain Eukaryota; kingdom Metazoa; phylum Chordata; class Aves; order Nyctibiiformes; family Nyctibiidae; genus Nyctibius; species Nyctibius grandis. The sequence continues at coordinate 90,921,422 of NC_090660.1, forward strand.
AGGGAAGGGCTGACCAGACTAAAATTCAAGTCCAGAGTACAGAGAATAACCATTTATAATGATAACAGGGTTGTCATAACCTTTTGTCTCCAGTTATTTGTTGCCTTACATAATAGAGAGGGCGATGTCTGCATCTTGCATCTCTCAACGTGCGAAGGGCCAGAGGAGTCACACTAAATGCAAAATGCTGTTAAAAAAGGACCATTACCATTAATAAACATCTATAAGATTTTAATAGAAAAGATTAGGCCAATATTTAGTTCCTTCCGTCTTCTTGTTTTTATTTTTATGAGAGAGTATCAGAAGACAGGATGATCAACAGATACAGTCTCAAAATGTTCAAAGTTTCATCAGTCTCTGGTCCTTCTTTCATATTCCTTTCTTGTTTGTTTACCTTTTTAGAAATGTAGGATCATAGAATAGTTTGGGTTGGAAGCGGCCTTTAAAGGTCATCTAGTCCAACCCCCCTGCAATGAGCAGGGACATCTTCAACTAGATCAGGTTGTTTACTCCTACTGCCCTCTGAACCAGGACCTGTATTGTCTGAAGGTAGAATTCAGAATAATGAGGCTATTTATAGTATGAAGTCTTACACATGTATAAAGATATCTCCAGCTCTGAAAGTGTGCAGCACATGAAAAGAAGTAGGAAAAATAGAAGTGTCTCTTTTCATACACTACATTATATTTTAATATTTTGTTTACTGTGTGTTGGTAGTTCTGTTTGTGTCAGTCTTCAGGTTTTGTGTCATAAGATGAACTTGGTCTGAGGAACTGTCTCTGGAGTCTGCAGAGACTCTTCACTTGAAGAAATACAGAAATTTCTCTTCCTACAGAAACGGCAGCTTAGACCTCATCCTGGTAGTTTCATATAGCCTCATTTAGTTGTCCTACCTAGCAGTATCTGTGCAAATGGCAGTCTTATAAGAATACCTATTTTTATACTTTTCCTAATTTTCATCATGGACAATTGATTTTCATCATCATTCTTTCCATCTTCCTTTCCACAGACCATTCATTTAATCTACTACTTCTTTGTTGATTGCTTTCTGGCATGTTTCCATTACTTGGGAAATTGGCCCACAGGTCCATTACTTTAATGGATGTGATTTGGTGGAACAATATGAGAGCACATTTTACCTTTCTAAGTTATGTCTGGCATCCTGGAGAACTTGCATCTTGCAGTCTATTGTTTGTTCCTACTTTTATCCAGCAGAAATACAAATTCCAATGAAAACCTTTCTGTAGTTCTGCAGTTCTTCATCCACTTTTTCAGTCTCAGAACTACTATTGCTAATAGTAATAATAGTAAATCAGCATTTTCACTGTGATTTACATTCATAACATAAAGTACAGATGTTAGGCTGTTTTTAACATCCTCCACTCTGTCAGAAGAAGTGGGACAAAAGGCAAAGCTAATTAAAATTATTAGAAAAGTTTAAGTATGAAATTTGTATTAAATATCTCAGAAAATCCCAGTATGCAGTAGGATGTTGATATGTTAATTAGCTTGTACTTTCACTAAAAGCAAATGTTAAATAAGCTTTCCACAGACTTTATAAGTAGAACAGCTTGAATAATGCTTATGCTTAATCTAAAAAATCTTTTCATTAAATAATTCTTTGGGCTTTATTACACTGATTTTTACAGTAATATATTCTTATCTTCTACAAAAGTAAGTAACATTATTATTAATTTTAATATTTAATTACAAATATTTTTTTTTAGTTTTATAAAGAGTATTGATCACAGTCCTTTGGCTGAAACAAGGAGGCAGGAATCTGAAAATAATTTAGACATGAGGCTGGGAATGTCACACCTTTGCATATTGAACTTAAGATACAAACCAAGTTTCAGGGGTGTAACCTTTGACCCACCACTTTGAGCTGATCCAGAACATTAGATATTTGTCATTTAAGGCAAGAGATAAATTTATAATGCATAGTTTTGGTTTTTTTCTAAATCAATTTCCCTTGATTTAAAGAGGAATTTAAAATATCTTGTTTCTGCAACTCCAGCAGGAGATAGTGCTAATGGCAATGTACCCAGTTCCTGTTCCAGTCAGGAAACAGAGTGCCAAAATTATCTCAACTTGTTGTAGTTATATCTCTCACATTTATTTTGTTTTTTTAATGTCTTTGCTTCTGCTTATTTTTCCCTTTTAACTTAGTCCTCTGGCTCTTTCATAAATATGGAAATTTCAACAAACAATAGTCAATAAATTGTCTATTACTAAGTATGGTTTATAAATTAATTTTGTTTATTGAGTCAAGCTATGTTTGAAGATTTCCTTATGATGTTTCATACATGACTTACTTTATTATCAGCATCCTCTGTAGCAAGTTGCAGCTACCTGGTATATAAAAATGTCTAATGTATTTTTAAAATTAATTAAATAAAAGGGTATGTAAGTGTGGGGTTCCCACGGGACAATGGTCACGTACTGAACGAGCTATGTCCAGGCATGTCCAGGGGGTGGTAATGGGGTGGTGATGAACTAGGCAATCATAATACCGAACAAGGCCTTGGCTATGAGACCAACAAGATATGGGGAAGTTGAGGACCTTGGCTATGAGACAAACAAGATATGGGGAAGTTGAAAAATAAGAAAGAATGCTGCAGCTGCAAGATATAGCTTTTTAGCATAAGCCAATCAGAACTAATATAGAGGCGCGTGGACAAAGCATACTAACCAATCATAATAGAGATGACACGCACACGGCGGGTGCATGTCGTAGCAGAGTTCCACGACGCAATCCACAAGAGGGCACAGAGTAAATGCACGCAGACCAATATGGTCGTTAAGCAAATCTCCTTTATTCGCGTATCTGAGGGTACATTTATACTATTTCACTACCTTGCACGCTCCGCGTGCGTGTCGTCTTAATCCTAATTGGTTAACATACCTTACATGTACTAATATGATTGGTGAGCATGCTTTGTCCACGCACCTCTATATTAGTTCTGATTGGTTTATGCTAACAGGCCATACTATGCTGTCATGACATTCTTCTTGTATCAATCTTGTTTCGACTTCTACATATTTCGCTTGTCTCAGTAGCCAAGGTCCTTGCTCGTCGTTATGATTGGTCAGTTCATCACCACCTACTACCACCCCCTTGGACATGGCTCGTTCAGTACGTGACCATTGTCTCGTAGAAACCCCACAAATCCCCCTTTTTGTTTTTGAACGAGCCATGTCTGATGGAACATTTTCAGCAATGCTTGCTTGATACAACTCATTGCACATCCCATTATTAGCAAGACAATTATTACAACAACCAACACAGTTATTCCCTGTACCAACAATTCCCTTACCCATCCTGTAATGCCCATAGATTGTAACCAGTCCAGTAAGGGTGATGTTGATACAGTAAGTTTGTTCATGTTGTCCTTCAGTTGCCGAAGATGTTGGTGAATAGAAACAGAATGATCTGAAAGATTCATGCAACACATTCCTTCTACATCCTCACATCCATGCCCTTGAGCTAAAAGCAAAAAATCAATTGCAGCCCTATTTTGTAATACCGCATGTCTAATACTGTCAACATCAGTAGCTAAAGTTGAAAGTATCTCAGAGGTTATATTTAATTGTTTAGCTGTCCAACACCCTAGTGTTTTTGTTATTTGTAATGCTTTCGCAGTCCCTATTGGCGCAAACAAAGCAGTAATGAAATTAGTAGGTCTGTCCCAGTATCGTACATTATCATTGCATCCCGGTCCCAGCGGTAATACCGCACGCTTTTTCCGAGAGGCTATGTAATTCCATACTGTTTTGTTTACCAATTTTCCCACTGAAGGTCGAAACAGAGTAAGTTTCCCTAGGTAACATGGGCCTCCAACTGGTCTACTAGGAATCCCTGGCCAGGCTCGATCACCACAGATTAAAAACAAGCCTCTTGGTAATTTCCGGCCTAACATGTTGTTTCCTTTCGTATCAGAATATCGACACTCCAATGGACAGAAGTCATTTTTCCCTGTTCCTGTATATAACTCATTTTTTGGAGATACATCTTGCACAGCATATAGTAGCGTATTGTCATCAATGCGAACATGAGCAATTGCCTTGTCACTTTTAAACATGACTGCTCCATAGGTAGGCCCTAAAGCACCTAATAAATCTAGCTCCTGTGGTTCTATCATAGTGTGATTAAGTGACATGATTATCTGTCCTTGCCACCAGGCAGTATAGTTGACACCTGGATTCATGGAGTTTGCACATTGACTAGCTGTTGTTGCACTCATTGTAGCAAGAGTAGGGTTTTGTATGTAGCCTTGAAAACTGATTGGATTAAAAACAGGAACACCTATCAGGCAAGTACGAAAAGGATCTCCAGGAGTTGCCATGGACAAGCAAAATGATTGTTGTCCAGTCGCATTTGCAATGGTAACCCAGATATTTTGTCTGATGTCTATCACCGCTTGCGCAATGGTCGAGATGTACAAGACCATCGCAACTGTTGTCGCTCCCAATCCTTGGGAGAAACTTCCCATGATCGTGGTATGTTAATTTTTTCTCCACACTGTATTTTGACCACACTTCCTGCAAATACAATTTGCTGCTCTAGCAAGCGTCTGTGTAACGTGCTAGCTATTTCAGCTATGTGAATTTGTTGATAATCGCCAATTCTCTGTGCCACATGAAGTGCTGGAGCATCAAATCTCCCAAGTGAATAAGCCTCTTTCCCTAATAACTGAATTGCCTGACTTTCTAACGAACTTTCTGCTCTAGCCCATCTAACACATACTACACACCAAAAATGTCTCCACCATGGCTCAGACGGTCGAATAACCCGCCACTTACTTTTCCCACATACATTACACTTTTTTAGAACCCATGGTCTACAACCCTGTTTATGTCCATCACAGCCCCGTGCCAATTTTACTTCCTCTTCAGCTGTTACACGTAAAGGTGGTAATGACGTGAAGATATCTTCAAGATTGCTCAACGATGATGTCGCAATCCCCAATCTCTTTAGGTATGGAGTCAATACTCTCAGTGTTCGGTGCTGTTCTCTCTGCCGGATCTCCGGATCTGGATTCCACCTCCACATATGGTTTAATGCACTTGATCGGAAACCACCGTACACCTGTGCCTGTAGAGACAGAAGCATAACCTCGACCCATTAGTAACAGTTCCCCTGGTCCCAATCACTCGTTAGTACCTGGTTCCCTATACCACACTTTGCCCTTGTTTTGCACATAACTTGCTCCCTGTCGAACTGCCTCCCAATGTATTACTATTGGGGGTCGCTCCTTATCTCCTGCTAAAGTTAGATGATTGAGTACATAAACAGCTTTTGCAAGTCTCTCAGAAGGTTCAGTCACCTCTCCCCCTTTTTGTTTTTGCAGAAGCTGTTTCAATGTACCATGAGCACGTTCCACAATCGCCTGACCCGTAGGCGAATGAGGAATCCCAGTGACATGTGTAATACCCCATAGTTGACAAAATTGACGAAAAATCTGTGAACAGTATGCTGGCCCATTATCGGTCTTAATCTGTTATGGAACCCCAAGACTCGTGAAGCAAGCAAGTAAATGTCGTTTGACATGACGACCAGATTCCCCAGTTTGCGCTGTAGCCCATATCACATGTGAAAACGTATCAACAGATACATGAACATATTTGAGCCTTCCAAATTCTGCAATGTGAGTAACATCCATTTGCCAAAGTTGCAATGCACTCAAGCCTCGAGGATTTACTCCTGTTCCAATTCCCATGCCAATTTTCTGACAATTAGGACAAGCACTGACCAATTCGCGTGCTTGTGCTATGGTGAGCTGAAATTGTTTCGCTAACATTTTTGCTGATTGATGAAAGAATTGATGAGAGAGGCGAGGTTGTTCAAATAAATTTGGTGAGACTTGTGTATAGGACACAAGTGTGTCTGCTTTATTATTGCCAATGCTCAAGCTTTGATCAAATTGATGACTACGAATGTGAGTGACAAAATAAGATAGCACTCTGAGGTTTATTGCTTGATGCAACTGTAGCAAAATGGTGTGAAGTCGCATATTTTTCACTGGACGTATAAAAGCTCTTTCAATTCGATTTACAATGCCTGCGGCATAAAGAGAATCTGTTACAATATTTACAGGTAAATCCTTCCATTTTACAAAGACCTGGTATATTGCAAAAAGTTCAAGTGTCTGCAATGAGTCCTCAGTTTGTCCTGAGAATTGGCAATGTTTCCATTGTCCATCCTCTTGCCAGGTAATAACTGCCGAGTGTGACCGTTTTCCTGCATCAGTAAAAACAGTTAGTCCAGTCACAGGTATCTCTGATCTGATAGGTTGTTCTTCCCAATCCTGTTTGTAAATAAACTGTAGCTTTTTATCTTTTGGTAAATGGACCAACAATTGTCCAGTAAAGTCCTGTACGGCCATTTGAAAAATAGTTGACTGATTTGTTAACCACTGTAGATATTCCTTCTTGATAGGTACATAGATAGTATCTGGATCCAGGCCATTAATTTCTGTAATTCTTTTACGCACTTTAACAATCAGTTGTGCTATTGCTTCCACTCTGGTACAGATTGTTGTCCTAGGATGAAAAGGTGGAAAAACCCATTCTATGATTTTAACAATTGGATTTAATTGAACTATTAAAGCTTTCAAATGTTTGTTTTCCAGTGATGTGTTTGCTATAATTGCTGAGAGTGGCTCATTTTCAGTAATGCGAGCCACGTCCTGTGTTGCCACCTTGTGTGCAATTTTGTCTATAGCTGTCTGTTGATCTGCTGTGAGAGTACGGCTCACAGTGACATCAGGGTTTTGTCCAAGCAATGGCATTAATGGTGCTATATCATCATTTGTAATGCCACAAGTATTACGAACCTACTGCAATTCTCCTAACAATTTCTGAGCATCAGCCAATGTTGATATATCCACTTTTAGAGTGATTTTTTGAGGTCGTATTGTTTGCTTAGTTACCTCCCAGCCTAGGTATTTCCAAGGCTCTGATCTTTGTATTTTTTCAGGGGCAATTTTCAGTCCCCGTTGTTCTAGCATTTTTTCTAACACAGGTAACACAAATTCCACCTTCAAATCCTGACCAGCAATCAAAATATCATCCATATAATGATAAATCAAAAGGTTAGGAAACTTTTGGCAAAAAGGTTGTAAAGCCCATGCAACATATAATTGACACAATGTGGGAGAATTTTTCATACCTTGAGGTAAGACTACCCATTCATACCTTTTAGCAGGTTCCTGCTTGTTAATACTAGGAACTGTGAATGCAAATTTGGCACAATCATTTTCATGTAAAAATATTGTGAAAAAACAATCTTTTAAATGAATTACTAAAATTTGCCAACCTTCTGGAATCATGGTAGGAGTAGGTAGTCCAGGCTGTAATGCTCCCATTTCTTCCATAATATCATTTATGGCCCGCAAATCATGAAGCAATCGCCATTTGCCTGATTTTTTCGGAATAGTGAAAATTGGAGTATTGTAAGGACTTGTAGATGGTCTGATATGTCCTGCTTCTAGCTGTTCTTGGACTAACAGTTCAATCTGTTCCAGCCTGTCTGATCTAAGCGGCCACTGATCCACCCATACTGGTGTTTCCATTTTCCATTTTAAAGGTAGGACAGGCCCTTTTTCAGTGACCGCTCCTAAAAAGGCGTTACCAATTTTGCACCCAATTGTGTTAACACATCCCGTCCCACAAGAGATACTGGCACCCTCATAACATAGGGTCTAACATTCACACAGACTCCATCTGTAAATTGTAGCTGTACCGGTTGCTGACTCATCATTGGTAAAGTACAACCCCCAACTCCAGCTATTGCTACTGGAGCCGTTTGCACAGCCCAAGTGTGTGGCCAGTGTTGTTGTTCAATAATTGTAACATCAGCTCCTGTATCAATTAGCATAGAGATCTGTCTTTCTTCCCCGTGCTGATTCCTTAATGTTACTCTTTCACGCGGTTGGTTTCTCGTGATGTCAATAGCAAGATTAACTAATGCCTGTCCAGTTGATCCGAAACAACCCTCCCCCCTGTCTTTGTCTTCCGCGTTCGGAACACAGCCCTTAAAGCGAACTAACTGAGCAATCTTTTGACCCTTTGGAATAAATACAGGCAGGGATAAGGTGTATACCATAGCACGTATTTGCCCTGTATAATCTGCATCAATAACCCCTGGCAGTACAATTATTCCTTGTTTAGAAATAGATGATCGTCCAAGAAGTAACGCACTTAAACCATGTCCTAAAGGTCCTTTCATGTTAGTTTCCACCACAGTTACTTGTTTGTCTGTTAAGTATATATCTAATTTTGTTTCCACATCCACTCCGGCACTTCCTCTTGTAGCCGCGGAGTGGCGGTCCAAGCACCCTGACTTGCTGTCTGCACGCGCGGGCACGGCGCGCTCGGCTGGAAGTTTCCCTGTACTCGTCTACACTCTGTTGTATTGTGATTTGACCTTTTGCAATTAGCACACCACTTTCCAGATCCCTGTCTACAATCTCTTTTCAAATGTCCCAACTTTCCACATTTAAAGAACTTTTCCTTAGCCCTTGCTCCTGCTCCCAACAAAGGTTTCACTGTTGCTCCAACTATAGCAGCCATAACCTGAGCCTGTTCTACACCTAACATTCTGTCCACTGCTTCCAGCATAGCTGCAACACCTGCACCTCTCGGTAAATGTGCCAATGCCTTTCTAGTTTTCTCATTTGCATTATCATAAGCAAGAACATCCATTAATTTGTCTCTAGTTCTTTCATCTAAATCAGGCGTGCTTCGCAAAGCTGCATACAGACGATCTATAAATTTACCATATGGTTCTCCTATCTGTTGAAAAACTCTGGTATACGCTTGTTGAACACCTTCACTAGGAACCGACATTAACGCTTGAAATGCTCCATCCTGAGCATGCCTCAACATTAAACTGCGCTTGCCAATTTACAGTAGCAAAAGGACCTTCTCCTAACAGCATTTGAGCTGTAATATTAAAAAGAGGTTCATCTCGACCCCTAGGTGTATTAGCTATTTTATGACAAGCACTAGTCCAGGCACTAAGAAAATGCAACATTTGAGAAGGAGACAACAACATAGACGCTAATTGCCGAATATCATTTGCCGTAAGAAGGTTAGTTGTAAAAATATGTTTAAGCAAAGCCTGTGTATATTGAGAGCTCAAGCCATTCGACTGTATAGACTGACGCGCCTCTTTGATAATTTTCCAATCTAATGGTTGCCAAACATTTTTTCCGTCAGGACCCACACCTACATGCACAGGATATGCCTGTGGAAATATAACTCCTTCTAATAACGCATCCCGAATGATCCCTTTCCATTGCACTCCTCCCCTCCCTTCTCCCCCTTCCCCCGTACACGCAAACAGACGCCTTCCCTCTCCCACATTACCAGAAGGATGCAGACCGCCCTGACCACCCCCCCATCCCTGATCTAAAGGTGGAATAGGGAATTGAGGTAGTTGAGATTGTTGAGGTAGTTGTAAAGGAGGTTGAGGTGGTTGAGGTGGCCTTAATACTTGTCCCGAATACGGAGGAGGGTTTAGGGAAGATATAGTCACGTGTTCCGGTGTGTTGGCTGGACGGCGCTGCAATTCTTGTTTTAATTCTTCCAGTCGTCTACCAAGCTCTGCCATATCAAGTTCACGTCCATCTTTTGCAGCCTTTTGAGGTGGTAACGATCCTTTCTCTTTCAATCCATACGACTGCAGAACTACTGGCTTTGGTGTCTCTGGAAATGGCGAATCCGGTAAAGGTGGATACAGAGCAAATTCATTCTCCTTCTTGCTCTCCTGTTTAATCTCATCCGTAGAAAGTTCAGTGAGAGGAGGGGATTTTGGCCGATTCTCTTTGTCATCGTTTGCAGAGTCTGGACCTGCTTTTCGCTCCTCAGCTTGTGTCAGAGCTGTCTGTACCCGTGACGGTAAAGGAGCTGCAACTGGCATTGCTACTGGGGCCCTTGGAGCTATCTGTCCCGTAAACAGCGAGGGAGTAGCAGGCGAAGTAGCAACAGGCACTGAGGGAGTAGCAGCAGGCGAGGGAGTCGCAGTAGCAGATGCCTGCGGTCCTAGAGCCATAAAAGCCGTGTGTGTAACTTCTCTCTCTGCTTTCATTTCTTTTAACGCCTCACTTACTAATTTCCATGTAGTTGACAATTTTACTGCGTCCTTATCACCACTAGCTACCGCATCCCAGAGAGACGCACCAATCTTCTCCCATAAGGTCACTTCAAAAACATCATTAAAAGTCTCAAAAAGTCCTTTATCCTTTGCCCAGAGCAGTAATTGCTTCAATACAGCTTCATCGTATTTAATTCCTCTCGTAGAGAGAATATGTTGGAGGAGTTTTACCACTGCCTCTTCTGTCTTAGTCAGGGTAGCCCCCATCTCCTCCCCAGCTGCCTGGGCAGCCCTACCCACGTTTTTCCTCCACTAGCGATAAATCTTGGGCTTACCGCATCCGTTCCTGCCGGTGCGAAAATCCAGTGCCGGGGCAGCACTCTACAGCTGGCTTCCTCTCGTCCCTTTCCTTTCGTGCCGTTGTCCGCTGCTTCTCCGCAGTCTCCGGCCGAAGGCCCCTGGTCCGGGGGAAGTGTCCCTGTTCGGGCGCCACTTGTCGTAGCAGAGTTCCACGACGCAATCCACGAGAGGGCACAGAGTAAATGCACACAGACCAATATGGTCGTTAAGCAAATCTCCTTTATTCGCGTATCTGAGGGTACATTTATACTATTTCACTACCGTGCACGCTCCGTGTGCGTGTCGTCTTAATCCTAATTGGTTAACATACCTTACATGTACTAATATGATTGGTGAGCATGCTTTGTCCACGCGCCTCTATATTAGTTCTGATTGGTTTATGCTAACAGGCCATACTATGCTGTCATGACATTCTTCTTGTATCAATCTTGTTTCGACTTCTACATATTTCGCTTGTCTCAGTAGCCAAGGTCCTTGCTCGTCGTTATGATTGGTCAGTTCATCACCACCTACTACCACCCCCTTGGACATGGCTCGTTCAGTATGTGACCATTGTCTCGTAGAAACCCCACAGGTGCACGATAATAGAATAGTATAAATGTACCCTCAGATATGTAAATAAATGAGATCTGCTTAACGATCATATTGGTCTGTGTGCAGTTACTCCGAGCTCTCTCGCGAACACCAAAAAGTGGCGCCCTGAATAGGGACTCTTCCATCCGGAGACTGCGGAGAAGCAGCGGACAACGGACCGAAGGGGGATGAGAGGAAGCCAGCTGCAGAGTGCTGCCCCAGCACTGGATTTTTGCACCAGGAAAAAGAAACGGATGCGGTTCGCACCAGGAAAAAGAAATGGATGCAGTAAGCCCGAGTTTTATTGCTAGCAAAGGAAAACCTGGGTAGGGCTTCCCAGGCAGCTGGGGGAGGAGATGGGGTCTACCCTGACCAAGACAGAAGTGTCAGTGGTGAAACTCCTCCAACATATACTCTCTGCGAGAGGAATTAAATACGATGAAGCTGCATTAAAGCAGTTACTGTCCTGGGCAAAAGATAAAGGACATTTTACAACCTCTAATGATGTCTTTGAAGTGCCTTTATGGGAGAAGATTGGTGACTCTCTCTGGGACGCGGTGTCAAGTGGTGATAAGGAAGCCTATAAATTGTCTACTACATGGAGGCTGGTTAGTGAAGCGTTAAAAGGAATAAAAGCGGAGAGAGAAGTCACACATACAGCTTTTATGGCTTTAGGACCACAGGTGCCTACTACTACCTCGCTGTTTGCGGGACCAAAAGCTCCCACGGCCCTGGTGGCTGTACCAGTGGCAGCTCCTTTACCACCGTGGGTACAGACGGCTCCGAAAAAAGCTGAAGAGCGGGGAGCGAGTGAAATAGATACAGATCCATCAGAACCGGTAGTGCGCCCTAAAACACGAGCTCGTTTTGGACTAATTGATTCAGACGCTGAACAGGAGACTTGGCCGAAACCCCCTCCGAAACACCCTCCTCTCATTGATCTCTCTACAGATGAGGCTGAGCAGGAGGACAAGAAGGAGGGTAAACCTGCTTCGTATCCACCTTTACCGGATTCGCCGTTTCCTGAGTCTGTTGAACAGAGTTCACATTCCGGTGCTAAATGACCACCATTAAAGTCGCCATTTACGGAGTCAGCAGTACCAGAGTCACAAGGATTTAAAAGACAGTTACCATCACGAAATGGACACGAAATTGACATGACAGAGCTTGGTAGACGACTGGAAGAATTAAAGAAGGAATTGCAGCAGCACCGTCCAGCCAACGCCTCGGGACATATGACTATGTCTCCCCCAAACCCCCCTCTGTGTTTGGGACAAGTATTAGGACCACCTCAGCCTCCTTTGCAACTCCCTACTCCACCTTTGGGTCAGGGCAGGGGGGGAGGTCTGCGTCCATCTGGCAGTGTGGGAGGTGGGGGAGAGGGTCAACGTCTGCCCACCTATACAGGGGAAGAGGGGGGAGGAGTAAAATGGAAAAGGATCATTCGGGATGCGTTATTAGAAGGGGTTATAATTCCACAAACGTATCCGGTGATTGTGGGTGCGGGTCCTGAGGGAAGAAATATTTGGCAACCATTAGATTGGAAAATTGTAAAAGAAGCATTCTTACTACAGTTAGCGAGGGACAACACAAAATGAGGATTGCAGGAAAGTTATTGCAGGGATGGCAAATCGTAACCCCACCTTAACCGAGCTAATGGATGCTTGCGGGAAAGTAGGAACTACCACGTTTCAGATGGAGCATTTAGCAAAAACTTTTGTGGCGGCAGTTAAGGTAGTTCATCGTTGTTATACATGCAGGCAAGAAGTTACTTTAAGAAAAACTGCCTTAAGAAGTCGAAGCTGAGTGGGAGAGATAACTGTTTTGATGTGTCATTGCTGTGGGAAGCTGGGGCATTTTGTGAAGCTGTGCAGGTCTCAGTATAATGCTCAAGGTCAGCTGATAACAACCAGCTGCAGAGTGCAGGGAAACTGGAGAAAGAACGCGGGGAGGAACCGTGTGCTGACACAAATGAATCTTCCCAACCAGTTCCAGGCCTAAGCCGTCAACTCACAGCCCGAACTGCAGGGAGCGCAGGACTGGTGTTTCCACGTGGGGTTAACCTGTGCGGCTGCCAAGCCTTGGACCTGTGGCAAACAGACATAATGCACATACTACAGGCCAGGACATCTGAACCAACTTCTCGGGAAAAAAAAAAAAAAAAAGAAAAAAAAGAAAAAAAAAAAAAGCAAGGCGCTGGGTATGAATGCAATTGTAAAAACTGCACAACTGGTATCTCCAGTGCGCAGATATACTACCGTGAGACAGGGACCAAAAGAACTGTTTTTAGCTTTTGTTGAGAGGCTACAAGAAGCGGTTGAGAAACTAGTTTTTGACGGGGATTTGCGAGAGACATTGATAACGCAGCTAGCTAGGGATAATGCTGATGCTGATTGTCAAAAGATCATTGAAGCTTTACCTGGAAAACCAGATTTGAATACTATGATAAAGGCTTGTGCAAAAGTGGGTACTGTGGAACATAAGGCTCAAGTTATGGCTGCGGCCGTACTTGGGGGTTACGTCGTCACAATTGCAGTCTCTATTCCAATTGTTAGCAGGGGACACAAATTTAACAGCACCACGACAGACTACTGAAGAGGTACAGCAACTGATTACAGAAATAGAAAGCAGGCTACATTCCAAATTTGTACATCATATTGATTTGAATCAGGAAATACAAATTATCACTTTGTTTGATAGGCAAATTCTATATGCAATAATTGGTCAATGGAATTCAGAATAATCAAATTCGTTACATATATTGAAATGGTTGTTTCTACCTTTAAGAACAAAGAAAACTGTTCCCATGATTGCAGAGCTATTGGCACAGATTATCATCAAAGGACGGATGCGATGTCGGGAGCTTGTGGCCACAGATCCTGCATCACTAACCGTTCCTATTGCAGCTCAATATTTTGAGTGGTGTATGGCTAATAGCTTTGCTTTGCAAACAGCCATGGAGAATTTCTCGGAACAGGTTGTTTACCACTTGCCCTCCCATCCTGTTATAAAATTGAGTGCGGAACTTCCAATTGCCACAGGAGCGTTGTGCGCAGACACTCCTGTGGATGGAATTACCATTTTTACGGATGGATCTGGGAACACAGTCAAGGCGGGCCTTGTCTGGTATTCTGATGGCAAGTGGGAATCTATGGTAGTACAACAAAAGGGTTCACCTCAGGTGGTAGAATTACGAGCTGTATTAGAAGTATTTCGGAATTTTCCCATTCCCTTTAATTTGGTTACTGATTCAGCATATGTAGCTGGCATTGTAAAGCGATTGGATAGATCTGTTATAAAGCATACACATAATCAGTGTGTTTTTGAATTGCTGTGAGCTCTGTGCAATCCTCAAGGACTGCAGACCAACAAGCAGCTATAGACAGAATTGCACACAAGGTAGCGACGCAGGACATGGCTCGCATTACAGAGAATGAGCCACTCTCAGCAATTATAGCAAATACATCAATGGAAAATAATCATTTGAAATCATTAATAGTTCAATTAAAACCAACTCTTAAAATCATAGAATGGGTTTTTCCACCTTTTCATCCTAAAACAACAATTTGTACCAGAGTGGAAGCAATAGCACAATTGCTTGTCAAAGTGCGTAAAAGAATTACAGATATTACTGGACTAGACTCAGATGCTATCTATTTACCTATCAAGAAGGAATATCTACAGTGGTTAACAAATCAGTCAACTATTTTTCAAATGGCCGTACAGGACTTTACTGGACAATTGTTAACACATTTGCCAAAAGATAAAAAGCTACAGTTTATTTGCAAACAGGATTGGGAAGAACAACCTATCAGATCAGAGATACCTGTGACTGGACTAACTGTTTTTACTGATGCAGGAAAGCGATCACACTCAGCAGTTATTACCTGGCAAGAGGATGGACAATGGAAACATTGCCAATTCTCAGGACAAACTGAGGACTCATTGCAGACACTTGAACTTTTTGCAATATACCAGGTCTTTGTAAAATGGAAGGATTTACCTGTAAATATTGTAACAGACTCTCTTTATGCGACAGGCATTGTAAATCGAATTGAAAGAGCTTTTATACGACCAGTGAATAATATGCGACTTTACACCATTTTGCTACAGTTGCATCAAGCAATAAACCTCAGAGAGGTACCTTATTTTGTCACTCACATTCGTAGTCATCAATTTGATCAAGGTTCGAGCATTGGAAATAATAAAGCAGATACACTTGTGTCATATACGCAAATATCACCAAATTTATTTGAACAAGCTCTCCTATCCCATCAATTCTTTCATCAATCAGCGAAAATGCTAGCGAAACAATTTCAGCTCACCATGGCACAAGCATGCGAATTGGTCAGTGCTTGTCCTAATTGTCAGAAAATTGGCATGGGAATTGGAATAGGGGTAAATCCTCAAGGATTGAGTGCGTTGCAACTGTGGCAAATAGATGTTACTCACATTGCAGAATTTGGAAGGCTCAAATATGTTCGTGTATCTGTTAACACGTTTTCACATGTTATATGGGCAACAGCACAAACTGGGGAAACAGGTCGTCATGTCAAACGACATTTACTTGCTTGCTTCACGAGTCTTGGGGTTCCACAACAACTTAAGACTGATAATGGACCAGCATACTGTTCACAGATTTTTCGTCAATTTTGTCAACTATGGGGTATTACACATGTTACCGGGATTCCTCATTCGCCTACGGGTCAGGCGAATGTGGAACGTGCTCATGGTACATTAAAACAGCTTCTGCAAAAACAAAAAGGGGGAGAGGAAACTGAACATTCTGAGAGACTTGCAAAAGCTGTTTATGTACTTAACCATTTAACTTTATCAGGAGATAAGGAGCGACCCCCAATAGTAATACATTGGGAGGCAGTTCGACAGGGAGCAAGTTATGTGCAAAACAAGGGCAAAGTGTGGTATAGGGAACCAGGTACTAACGAGTGGTTGGGACCAGGGGAACTATTACTAATGGGTCGAGGTTATGCTTCTGTCTCTACAGGCACAGGAGTACGGTGATTTCCGATCAAGTGTATTAAACCATATGTGGAGGTGGAATCCAGATCCAGAGATCCGACAGAGAGTAGCAGAAGACAGCAGGGCAATCAGGGATGCAGCAGAAAATAGTTGGCTCAACAAAGTCCTGCAAGAATTAGGTGGATTGTCTCTAAAAGGATGGTTAGCCACATTGTTAGAGGGAATAGTTTATGTAGTTTTGATTATAGTTATCATAGGGATCTGTGTGGGTTCTGTTAAGACAATCATTGAGAAAAGTATTTGGAAGTAGTGAGATAATAAATCTAACTACTTCCAAAGGGGGAAATTGATACCAGATGGTTTAGCAATGGTTTAGCAAGAGTAGGCCTCAGAGTAGGCTCTAAAAGGCCTTCTCTGTGTTAACTTTACACAGAATCAGCTTTCCTGTCAGTAATTTCCCTTTCAGCTAGAATAACAGAGAATAACAGTATGTTCTGAAGCAAACTGCATGTTTTGTAGATAGAGTCTACTTATGGGACAGTTTGTAATAGGCATTATCTTACTTGTGTTACCCTGTTTGTTTGCATGTTTGCAGAATTATTTGTGTTACCCTGTTTGTTTGCATGTTTGCAGAAAGCTGTGCAACGAATGGTCAATACAGCCTTTTTGGCACAACAACAGAGAGCAGGATTTATGGGTAACCAAGGCTGGGATTCTCTGTCCGGACTCTGCGAGACACAGGGAACCAGGTTTGAGTAAGAAACAAAGACAAAAAGGACGAGATAGGACATAGCTCGTTCAAAAACAAAAAGGAAGATTTGTGGGGTTCCCACGGGACAATGGTCACGTACTGAACGAGCTATGTCCAGGCATGTCCAGGGGGTGGTAATGGGGTGGTGATGAACTAGGCAATCATAATACAGAACAAGAGCCTTGGCTATGAGACCAACAAGATATGGGGAAGTTGAGGACCTTGGCTATGAGACAAACAAGATATGGGGAAGTTGAAAAATAAGAAAGAATGCTGCAGCTGCAAGATATAGCTTTTTAGCATAAGCCAATCAGAACTAATATAGAGGTGTGTGGACAAAGCATACTAACCAATCATAATAGAGATGACACGCACACGGAGGGTGCACTATAATAGAATAGTATAAATGTACCCTCAGATATGTAAATAAACGAGATCTGCTTAACGATCATATTGGTCTGCGTGCAGTTACTCCGAGCCCTCTCGCGAACACCAACATGTAAGCACTTAAGGGTACTGAGTACTGTATTCTGCTCTAGGGGCCCCAGCAGAAAAAGGACGTGGAGCTGTTGGAACGAGTCCAGAGGAGGCCCACAAAGATGATCAGAGGGCTGGAGCACCTCTCCTATGAAGACAGGCTGAGAGAGTTGGGGCTGTTCAGCCTGGAGAAGAGAAGGCTCTAGAGAGACCTTCTAGCAGCCTTCCAGTACCTGAAGGGGGCCTACAGGAAAGCTGGAGAGGGACTTTTTACAAGGGCATGCAGTGATAGGACGAAGAGTAATGGTTTTCAACTGAAAGAGGGTAGATTTAGGTTAGATGTCAGGAAGAAATTCTTGACTGTGAGAGTGGTGAGACACTGGCACAGGTTGCCCAGAAGAAGTTGTGGCTGCCCACTCCCTGAATTGTTCAAGGCCAAGTTGGATGGGGCTTTGAGCAACCTAGTCTATTGGAAGTTGTCTTTGCGAATGGCAGGGCGGTAGGAACTAGTTAATTTATAAGGTCCCTTCCAACCCAATCCATTCTACAATTCTGTGACCCTATGAATTATCCCAAACCCACACCAGTACTTATTTATGGTTTTATTAGAAAATGTGATCTGCATCTTTGATTGCACAGGACCATGCTAATGGAGCCTAACAGCTTCAGAAAGCAATAGCCACTTGGCTGGAAGAAGACAGTCCTTTTAATGTTGCAGTAGCTGCTATGTGTACACCAACACAGCATGTTCATATCATTGAACATACATTTGTGTGCCTTTACTCTAAGACTATGATATTTTGTTGTAAGAAACCACATAATCTATGTCTGAATATCTCCTCTGTGTGTATTAAAGTTGGTAGGGGGTGGCGAAACAAAACAAAGATTTCAACAACTGTGGTTTAGCTCGTATTTTGTATGTATAAATATTCCATTGAGAAGTGCTAGATGGACTCATCTAGCTCTAAAGCAAAGTGGCAGCTGTTCTTGAATCTAGAAACAAATATATTATGAAATATTTCAATATTCTAGGATTTCAATATTTTGAAATATTTCAATATCACAATACTTTTGTCTAAAGAAAGGCTGGACTTAATTGATCAAGTTTTTTCTTTTATCATGGCTGCCACCACGTCTTTTTCAGAAGCCAGCAACAGAACTTCTGCGAAGTTCTTGAGGCCAAACAGTTAGATGGTTTATACAAAAAGATGCCTTGAAGAGGTCAGTATTCAGAAAATGACTGAAGAGAGAATTTCTCTTTTGCTGTCACTTCAGTGACACAAAATTCCACACTTCTGTCTTTTAAAATAGGCATGCTTTTTTTAAGATATGGTAATGACCTTCAGTTTTCCTTTCCAAAAAATGTATAACTTAATGAACATCATTGGCTGATCTAGTCCAAGTAACACTTATTAGGATATAATATAGCTTTGTCACACACTACCTCCTCCTTCCTCTCCCCCCAGCCTTCTCATTTTCAGTAAGTCTGGGACAGTTTTTGCCTGATATGATGATTTTGTCAGAAATATGAGGGTTTTTTTTTACTTTTTCTGTTTCAAGTCACAGTCATTTTTAGACTAAAATACTCAAAATAGTAACAGAAATGTGTGATTCACTTCAAGATGGATCGATAGTTTTGCTGAAATGGTACAGAGTACTAGATGGTGAAATAGAGGCAAGTAAAAGTGAAAGCACAATATGATAGCGACTTTCTTGAAAGTCTTGGAAAGAGACAGTAACAGAGGGCTCAGGGTGATAAATAGTTATGGTCATTTACTGATCACTAAAAGAATACAACCCTGGGAGATGGACAAATCTGTTCTCAGGGGTAGCAGCAAGGAACAAGTATCTAATGTTTATAAAACATCCTGTTGGTAATAAAGCTTAGATACAGCATGGAATTTGTTGAGCAGTATTGACAGGGAAAGTAAGTAGATGGTGAAACAAACACATAAAGAACCTCTTTAAATAATTTTATCGATAGTCTGTTCTCAACTATTTTTGGCCGAAATTAGGGAAAGCCCAGTGTCATGGTTTAAAGTCTATTCATAAGTTCTTTTTACTGAAATAAGGTCCCTATTGAGTGCTTTCTAAAATGCTTTGGAGAGTAAAATGCTTCAGAAATGCTCAAACACATGACCTTTCAGCTTGGACATTTTTTTAGAAATTCAGAAATTTCTAAGAGAATTTTCCGTGAGACTCAGAGGGAAGGGGCATTTTGTACTGTTTGGCAGAACATCCACATGGCTGAACTTGCTTTTATAAGTCAATGTGAAACACCAAACTAAAACCCACTGGTTTGGAGGAATTGTGAATTGTTGATTTGGGGGTGGGGGGTGGGGTGGGGAAAAAATAATTGTGGAACAAGACAAGAATTTGCTCTTTGGTCTTACATAGAAGAGGTCCTGTTGGCTTCCAGTTGCTCACAGGTTAGAATGGAAATCCATTATTATCTAAACAATGCACTATGAATAAGTTGTGGCAACACTTTAGGAGATTATCAACCATCTATCACAACTTTCATACAGTCAAAAAGCTGCAAGATGGATGTTGTAGAGACAAAAAGTCTGAAAAGAAGATGAGTCCTGGAGAGAGTTCACAGGCAGAAGAGACCTTCATAAGGTTTTAAATGTCTTTTGTAGTTGCTGAGTACACAACTAACTACCAGGTGAATTTGACCTTTACAGCCTCTGCTGACTGATTTGCTTTTACAGTAGGGGGTTCAGATTAGCTGTCCATCAGTGCCCGGCCAGTTCAGCCTGATCGCATAATATATCCCAACCAGAAGCTGACTTCTTAGTCTTATCAAGTTGTCTTTAGCAGGTTGAGCCACATGTGATGAAACAAAATGGAAATAAATCCAGATCAAAACACCCATAGAAATGTATGAGAATTTGAAACAGGCATGCCTATATAATACATCTCCTTCTCTCTTCTCATCTCCTTCTACTGTCTGTAATTATGGATCTGACTGCATTGTTTCCTTATTGTTTTTGTTGTTATTAATTAACCCATGCTTCTATTATGATTTTCAGATGTGTCTAAAAATTATATTTATTTATACCAATAATTTGCACTAGCATGATTATTAATGCCCATTTTACAGTGAACTTAGCGCTCATGCTGCAAGCCAGAGAAATAATAATGACAAGTGAAATCTCAATATATTCTTTAAAAGAGATGCAGTGTAAGTAACGCCTCTGAAATATTCCCCATGATGCATATGCCTAGTGTCAGAAATATGGGCATCTCATAACATGGCTGTTATGAAGTGAAGGGTGCAAAACCTTTACCTGCTTGTTTGCTCAGGGCAAGATAGATACTTAAATCTCTGTATCTAGTCAGTTCGCATCTGTTTGGAAAATCTTGTCTGGAGTTTTTTCCTCCATTTCTCCAGTGCTAACACTTATCATTGCTATATTTGACAAATATTAGTAAATTGAAAGCAAAACCTTACTCTTGAAAGTCTGAAAATTTCCTATGCTTAATAACAATAATATCTGTCATCATAAATTCTAACTCCGAAAAGTGTGGAATTATGAGAAATTGATGGCTTAGTTCTTTGACTTGAACAAAGGAGCAGGAAACGCCAGTCTTGGATATTTATGATGCATTGTGGCTGAAGTCCAGTTTAAATGTCCAGTAAAGAGGAGAGCTTAGGTTTTGAAATATATTCCTTTATAGGAAATGTTAGGATTAATACGGGCTTGACAAAATTCATAATGCAAGTCTTAATCATCACTTAACTTTTGGATAAAAAGTTTTGTTTGTCGCAAGGAAAAAATGCAACTGGACAAGGGTCAAACCTTTCCTACTGCTTAACTTGCATAGTGAAATTATGGCTGGAATCTTCTGACATTAACTTATAAATTTTGTATTACAAGATCTGTTAGGTGACCTCTTTTCAATTTTTTTATATATATGTACATAAGCTTTTCTTTATAAAAAATGTTTTCCAACTAAACCGTATCAAAATTCTTCAAGAAATAAAATACAAAATTTTCAGATGGCAAATAGTGTTATTTTTAAAACATTTTATATGTATCTATTTCATGTATATCTACATACATATCTACTATATATATGCAACAGTACAGATATGTTAGTGAAACCCTTACACAGGTAAAACTGACATCAAATGAGTAAGTTTAAAAGACACATATGAAACATATTCTTATCACCTCACCATCCAATAGAAAGCACTAATATTTCATGAGACTAGTGCAGTTCTTTTGCATTTGTTTTCATTTTATTCCAAAACAAAATGACTGGTTCTAATTTTTTTCATTCATATGAAGTCATTGTGGGAGGAGTCAAAAGATCTGGGAGCTCTTCTCAGTGCTGGAAGTGATCTTCAGTATGATCCTGTCTACCAACTTTACCCAATTTACTTTTCTTATTTCTGTCTGTCTCATCTGTATTCACAGCATGATACCTATGGCATTCATTGCCCTTTCCTATGTGTCAATACAAAGCTAACACAGCTGGGCTTTAAGAAAGAAATTGTGGCTTGGATAAAGTGCTTTAGTTAAAGAAAAAAAAGTGAACTGTCAAAATGAGTCATTCCCAAAAAGGCAAAGAGATTATTTCTTTTTTAAAAGTGTTGCATCGAAGATAGACCTTATTTTTATTAGACTCTTGTTCTGAAAGAGAGATTCATGCAGGTGAGTTTGAGCCTGGGATATGGTGGTGTACTGGATCTGGCTGGGATGAAGTTAATTTTCCTCATAGTAGCTTATATGGTGCTGTGCTTTGGATTTGTGACTAAAGCAGTGTTGATAACACACCGGTATTTTGGCTATTACTGAGCGGTCCATGCACAGCATAAAGGCTTTCTCTTATTCCCACGTTGTACCCTTCAGTGAATAAGGTGGAAGTGCACAAGAAATGGGGGACAGTTGATTGGAATTGACCAAAGAGATATTTTACATCATAGGACATCGTGCTCAGGAGTAAAAGTTTGGGAAAAGGAGGAGGAAGGGGGAACCATTTATGGACAGAGAATTTTTCTTCCTAAGTAACCGATGAGAAGACATGCTCAGGACCTCCTAACCTGGAAGTGGCTGGACACCTGCCTACTCATCCAAAGCAGTGAACAAATTTCTTATTTTTCTTTGCTTGCATGCATATCTTTGCTTTACCTGTCAAATTGTCTTTATCTTAATCCAAGTGTTCTTGCTTTTACTTTTCTGATTCTCTCCCCCTTCCCACCAAAACGGAGGGTAAGAGAGGAACTGAGTGAATTCTTAGTTGCTGGCAATGGTCAATCCACCACAAGTGGTGAGTATATATTTTTTATGTATATATTTAATCAGGCTTCAATTCTATGGAGGCAAGCAGAACATAAGTATAAATCAAGGTCCTTTCAACTACATCATTTCTTATCCTTGCTGGTCATAGCCTTACTCACTTTATTTGTTCCCAAATATCCTTTTCTTTCCTGCAAAATACAAAAAAGTTTTGTGTAAATAAAAACATAAATAGAAACCTCTTCCACAGAAAAATAAGTTCAGTATTCCGGTTAGGCTATTATTCATAGAATCATAGAAGCATAGAATGGTTTGGGTTGGAAGGGACCTAGTGCTTAATTGCACTAGACACAGAAAAGTTACTACTTAAAAGAAGCTTATTAGTTATTACTGTATCATTATCAGGAAGCTGGTTTCCAGAAGAGTAAAACCTCATTTTTAAAAGGGACTTTTTTTTTGGTGTATATATATTACTTAACATAGCAACATTTCTTCCCATTGGTCTTTAACAACATCTTAATTGCTTCAATGCCATTAAAACATAGCACAAAATTCAGAGGAGTAAACATGCATACACACATACACAAATATAAGATACTGTTATCTCTCTCTTAAAAACTTATAAAAATATCTGGTAGCTCATTACTGTCAGAAGGGCATCTGCTAGAAATGAACTCATTTTGAAAATATATGAAGACAGGCGATACTCTGATATTGTCTTAATAGGATCTTTAGGTCTCATTCTAGTTCTTGCGATCTGTAAAATCTGGCATGTAAGAATAAGTGCCATAGACATTTGTAGACTATGAATAGCTAGCATCACATTAATAACTTTTGTAATATCACAAATACTTTTCATCCTTAGAGTATAAAAGTGTTTCCAATGTCATAAAAATCTGCACTGTGCAATAGTACTTGAACAGTACTGCATCTGTGGACATCTCAGATGGGGGTTTCAGAAGCGTTGAGCAAGACATAAAATATTGAAACAATTTTGACTTCTCTATTTTTCTAACGAAAGTCAGGGAAATATCTATGCATAATCCAACAACATTCATAATAGCCCACAACAACTTCATAAGACACGCACCATGGATGTGGTATCCTTACTAAAGTTTCTTTCATGCCACGTTTTTTGATCTGAGTGATAGTTAATTTTACTAATATATTTGCTATTGCTTATAATAGACCAAATCTTGCAAAGAGGTGTCTTCAACTTACACTGACCTAAAGGGAATAATTAAATATCTTACAGACTGGTATGTTTTCTTATAAACATGAAGGTGATTACTGTCTGTTTGGTCTTTTCCAAATACTATGCTGGCTTTAGGACCTATCATCTTCTGCTAGAATTTTGTATCTAGGACTTAATGTCTCTGTCCTTTGTAATAAAACATCCTATTTCCTTTTTTTTTTTTGGAATTCCCAAAGTGAAGATGAGATATATTGGAAGAAGAAGAAACTGATATTGATGGATGCATACAAGTAGATGTCCAGGGGCATCATAGAATAGTTTGGGTTGCAAGGGACCTTTAAAGGTCATCTAGTCCAACCCCCCTGCAGTGAGCAGCATCATGTTCTGGATCAAGCAGGATAATGGTTTCTGTGTGACCCTGGTTAGATCACTTCTGTGGGCACGCAAGTCTGTCGTTAAATTACAGAAGGACACTGGTAGGCTGGAAGAAATTTAGATTAAGTGAGGAAGAAAACTATTTAAAATATTTCTATGGGGACACAAGTGAAGACAGATTGTTCAGTGATGTTGGAAAAAGTGCAAAGTTTTCTATAATAGAAAATGGAAAAGCGTAAATTTTAGTCTAAAGATTAAGCTTTTCATAACAGTATGTTAAAATAATGGAGGTTTTATATTGAATTGTTTTAGTAGTACTAGTTAAAACAGCTCAGAATCTGGAATAAATATATGATTTCTGTCCAGCAAATCTATCAGTTGAGGGGATTATATGTAGAGGATTATATAGAGAGAGCTATATTATTATTTTGTAATTATATGTTTAGAAGGAATTTTGAAGTACCTTTTTATGTTGCATTTTTGGCACATGTCCTGGTTTGGCCCAAACCAGGCCAATTAGTCTTAGAGAAACCAAGGTTATTTATTATTGTTATTATATTCTTTTTCATTATTATAGTTTATTAAAACTGTTTTAACTTTCCAACCCATAAGTCTCTCTCCCTTTTCCCTTTCCCTTTCCCTTGGGGGGAGGGGGGAGAGGGTTAACAGAGAGCATCTGCCACCAGGTTAATAGCTGGCCCAGCTTTAAACCGTGACAGATTTATTGGTGCCCAACGTGGGGCTCGAGAGAAGCTCCAACAGGTTACTCTGATAAGTTGAATCCTGGCTCTGGTGGGAGGAGACCCGGAGAGCTCAGCTGAGAGAATATCAGATTTCTTCCTTTGAGATTTACGAGGGGTTGGAAAGTTAAAACAGATAGTGAAGATGGTGATGTCATTTTTGAATGCTGTGTTATCTCGTCTTTTTATGGAGTTTCTTTCACAATTGAGTATTGCAATGATGCCTTACCCGCCGTGGGCACTGTGTTATTGCTTGCTTCTTATGAATGTTTACATGCAGTTTAGCAGTGGGCGCTGGTCGAAATGTATTGTTTTGGTATGGGGTTTGATACTGATTTATGCTGTGATAAACTGGGCAGTTAATATTCCGATCTCTTATCTCTATGACACAATGATGGGCAGCTTTAATCGCGAATCAGTAGCAGCGACTTCATCTGTAAGCTCCAAGGGTCCTTTAGCTGATTCTGTTAATGATTACACTTCCAGTTTTACTTTGGGAAATAGTACCTTCTCCTTTTCTGCCAAGCTGATTCCACTAGATTTTGCGAAATTAGGATGGTGCTGTCTAGGTGGCATGTTTTTATTTTTGGTTGTCCTGAATGTGTTTCTGATGTGGGATAAGATTAAATATCGGTGCAGGGACAGTTGTAGGTGTTATGCAGCCACCTCAGATCCTATAGTGTGTACTGCCGCTACAGCCACTAAACCCACTGAAGCCTCGGCAGCCTGTACCTCAGCTGCTACACCCCCCAAGATGGCCACTGCAGCTACTCAGACTCTCAGCACTCCCACGACAGCCACTGCATCTACTCAGACTCCAGCATCTATTGAATCTGTACCAATTGCTCCTGTAACCAGGAAGAAATACCAAAAGAAATCAGCTTGTGAAGTGAAGGATGATGACTCGGAGCCTTCTAAGGCAGAGCCATCATATGACCCAGGTGAGGGCCCTTCTCAGGCAGAGTTAGGGCCTGACACAGATGGGGGTTTCCTCAATCGTCCTTTTAAAGCAGACCCATCACAGAAGAAAGGTCCTTCTAAAGCAGAACTATCTCAAGAGGAGGACTCGGACGTAGAGATAACTTACCACTCTTTATCCCTGAAGGACCTGAGAAATATAAGGAAAGACTTCAGCCGTTATGACGGTGAACCTATTATTACCTGGTTGCTCCGATGCTGGGATAATGGGGCAGATAGCATGCAATTAGATGGCAGAGAAGCCAGACAGTTGGGATCCCTGTCCAGAGATGGTGGTATTGATAAGGCGCTCGCAAGAAAGTCAAACACTATCAGTCTCTGGAGGCGACTCTTGTCAGCTGTAAAGAGCAGGTATCCCTATAAAGATGATGTTATGAGCCACCTAAGCAAATGGACCACTATAGAAAAAGGTATTAACTACCTTAGAGAACTGGCTGTGCAAGAGATCATTTATAGACACCCCCAGGACATTGTAGATCCTGAAGAAGTGGAATGCAACCGATCCATGTTCCGGAAGGTTGTGAAGAATGCTCCAACGACATATACCCATACATTGTCAATATTAGTCTGGGGAGAAGATGATATGGCACATTCTACTGTGGGCGAAATGGCTAACTGTATGCGACAGTATGAAGATAGTATTTCTTCCCCACTGCAGACCCGTGTCTCGGCTGTGGAAAAACTGACTAAGGAAAACAAGGACTCATTTAAACAACTGTCAGACAAACTGTCCAGGATCGAGAATAAACTTGACTCTCTACCTACACAGGCCCGTGTTGCAGCTGTTAAGAGAAAACGCTCTCCTACAGGACCAGCTCAAAGGAAACGGAACACGTCACGAGGTATCCTGTGGTTTATCCTGCGTGATTATGGGGAGGACATGAGCAGATGGCATGGACAACCTACCAGTACCCTACAGGCACGAGTACGTGAGCTGCAAGCTAAAAGAAATACCAGAGAGAATTTTTCTAGAAGGATGGCTGCTCCAGTTACCAGTGAGCAGGACCCCAGTCAGGGGAGATGGGCCTCAAATCACTTTTTCCCAAGTGTGAATAGGAGAAATGAAGGTCCAGTCCCTGTGAGCAGCACGAATCCATTTCTTAATTAGGGGGGCCCTGCCTCCAGCCAGGTGGAGGAAAGGGACAACCGAGTTTATTGGACTGTGTGGATTCCATGGCCTGGCACATTAAAACCACAAAGGTATCGAGCCCTGGTAGACACTGGTGCACAGTGCACCCTAATGCCATCGGATCATAAAGGGGCAGAATCTATCAGCATTTCAGGAGTAACAGGAGGATCTCAAGTGTTATCTGTATTGGAGGCCGAAGTGAGCCTAACTAAAAATGAATGGAAAAAGCACCCCATTGTGACTGGCCCAGATGCTCCGTGCATCCTTGGCATAGACTACCTCAAGAGAGGGTATTTTAAGGACCTAAAAGGGTACAGATGGGCCTTTGGTATAGCAGCTGTAGAGACTGAGAACATTAAACAGCTGTCTACCTTGCCTGGCCTCTCAGAGGATCCTTCTGTTGTGGGGTTGCTGAAGGTTGAAGAACAACAGGTGCCAATTGCTACTGCCACGGTGCACCGACGACAATATCGCACCAATCGAGACTCCCTGATCCCCATTCATAAACTGATTAGACAATTAGAAAATCAAGGAGTGATTGGCAAGACTCGCTCACCCTTTAATAGTCCTATATGGCCAGTGCGAAAGTCTGATGGAGAATGGAGATTAACTGTGGACTATCGTGGCCTAAATGAAGTTACACCACCGCTGAGTGCTGCTGTGCCAGACATGCTAGAACTTCAATACGAACTGGAGTCAAAGGCAGCCAAGTGGTACGCCACCATAGACATTGCTAATGCATTTTTCTCTATTCCCTTGGCACCAAAGTGCAGGCCGCAGTTTGCTTTTACCTGGAGAGGTATCCAGTATACCTGGAATCGACTGCCCCAGGGGTGGAAACACAGTCCTACTATTTGCCATGGACTGATCCAGACTGCACTAGAAGAGGGTGGAGCTCCAGAACATTTGCAATACATTGATGACATCATTGTGTGGGGTGATACAGCAGCAGAAGTTTTTGACAAAGGAGATAAAATAATCCAAATTCTTCTGAAAGCTGTTTTTGCCATAAAAAGGGGCAAGGTCAAGGGACCTGCCCGGGAGATCCAGTTTTTAGGGATTAAATGGCAAGATGGGCGTCGCCAGATCCCGATAGAGGCGATCAACAAAAT
The DNA here is from genome assembly GCF_013368605.1 of Nyctibius grandis. Lineage (NCBI taxonomy): Eukaryota > Metazoa > Chordata > Aves > Nyctibiiformes > Nyctibiidae > Nyctibius > Nyctibius grandis. Next base: position 90,949,440 of record NC_090660.1, read on the forward strand.
AACAGCTATGTCCCCACCAACTAACAAAAAGGAAACACAAGCCTTCTTAGGCGTTGTGGGTTTCTGGAGAATGCATATTCCAGATTACAGCCAGATTGTACGCCCTCTTTATCAAGTGACCAGAAAGAAGAATGATTTTCAGTGGGGCCCTGAACAACGACAGGCTTTTGAACAGATTAAACAAGAAATTGTGCATGCAGTAGCCCTTGGACCAGTCCGTACGGGACAAGATGTTAAAAATGTGCTCTACACCGCAGCTGGGGACAATGGTCCTACCTGGAGCCTCTGGCAGAAAGTGCCAGGGGAGACTCGAGGTCGACCCCTAGGATTTTGGAGTCGAGGCTGGCAGCGTATGAAGGAGTTAGAGCTGCTTCAGAGGTAATTGGTACTGAAGCACAACTTCTCCTAGCACCTCGATTACCAGTACTAGGCTGGATGTTCAAGGGTAAGGTTCCTACTACTCATCATGCAACTGATGCTACATGGAGTAAATGGATTGCATTAATTACACAGAGGGCTCGAATAGGAAACCCTAATCGCCCAGGAATCTTAGAAGTGATCATGGACTGGCCAGAAGGCAAAGACTTCGGAATGCCACCAGAAAAGGAGGTGACACGTGCTGAAGAAGCCCCACCGTATAATGAACTACCAGAGGATGAGAAGCGGTATGCCCTGTTCACCGATGGATCCTGCCGTCTTGTAGGAAAGCATCGGAAGTGGAAAGCTGCTGTATGGAGTCCCATACGACGAGTCACAGAAGCCACAGAAGGACAAGGTGAATCAAGTCAATTTGCAGAGGTAAAAGCCATCCAGCTGGCTCTAGACATTGCTAAACGAGAAAAGTGGCCAAGGCTGTATCTTTATACTGACTCATGGATGGTGGCAAATGCCTTGTGGGGGTGGTTAAAACAGTGGAAGCGAAGCAACTGGCAGCGTAAAGGTAAACCTATTTGGGCTGTTGAACAGTGGTTGAAATATAAATATGGGGAGGCCTGGCAAATTGACTACATCACACTCCCTCAAACCCGCCAGGGTAAACGCTATGTGCTTACCATGGTGGAGGCGACCACCGGATGGTTGGAAACATACTCTGTGCCTCATGCCACTGCCCGGAACACTATTCTGGGCCTTGAAAAGCAAATCTTGTGGCGACACGGCACGCCAGAGAGAATTGAGTTGGACAATGGGACTCATTTCAAAAACAGTCTCATAGACAACTGGGCCAAAGAGCATGGCATCGAATGGGTATATCACATCCCCTATCATGCACCAGCCTCTGGGAAAGTTGAACGGTATAATGGGCTGTTAAAAACTACCCTGAAAGCAATGGGGGGTGGAACCTTTAAAAACTGGGATAAGCATCTGGCACAAGCTACCTGGTTAGTTAACACCAGGGGATCTATCAATCGAGCTGGCCCTGCTCAGTCAGACCTTCTACATACAGTAGAAGGAGATAAAGTCCCGGTGGTGCATGAAAGGAATCTATTGGGAAAAACTGTCTGGATTCTTCCTGTAACGGGCAAAGGTAAACCCATTCGTGGGATTGCTTTTGCTCAGGGACCTGGAGGTACTTGGTGGGTGATGTTGCAAGATGGTGAAGTCCGATGTGTCCCTGAAGGTGATCTGATTCTGGGTGAGACTACTTAATTCTGAACTGTATGTTGTTACTGCATAAGTGTCTTTTAGGTTAAGACAGTGGTGATGAGACCGGAGCTAGCTTCATCAAGTGGCGTCCAGTAACCTCCTCGAGTCTGACATCTTTAACCTGCAACCCGTGGGCACGAACCATGACAAAAGAGAGACTGCTAGCCAGAAAGACTGCTGAGAGACTGCTAACCAGATGGAAACCCACAATCCTGAGCCAAATGAACTTGATGGACTTTTTGCATAAAGATGAATCATAAACTAGTGATATGTATATCTATATTTGAAAATGAAAAGGTAGTGGTGATCTGAGTATGACATGAATGGTATGGAATAAGGGGTGGAATGTCCTGGTTTGGCCCAAACCAGGCCAATTAGTCTTAGAGAAACCAAGGTCACTGCTAAATTCCTCACTGCTTACGAGTGAAGAGCCGAAGGAGGTTGTACCTGCAGGGAGGAGTGGACGGGGCAGGTGACCCAGGATTGACCGGCAAGGTATTCCATCCCATACATGTCATTCTCACTTTCCTGCTTATCACTAACCCACTGCCTCCTGGAGGTGGGGCCCAGGAGGGAGGGGCCCTCCTGTCTCCCACTGATTGGTACCAGCTTTGCCAAATCTCCAGTTAAAAGCCTGTAGGTGTGATGGCAGGGGAGCTACTGCATTTTCCCCTCTGCCCGTGCTGGGGAGAGCTACTACATTTTCCCCTCTGCCTGTGCTGGGTGGAGCTACTGCATTTTCCCCTCTGCCTGTACTGGGGGGAGCAACTCTGCCTGAGGAGGATTTCCAAGCTCTTGATCTTGGTTTTGTACATATTTGTATATATTTGGTTATTTCTATTATTATTGTTATTATATTCTTTTTCATTATTATAGTCTATTAAAACTGTTTTAACTTTCCAACCCATAAGTCTCTCTCCCTTTTCCCTTTCCCTTTCCCTTGGGGGGCGGGGGGAGAGGGTTAACAGAGAGCATCTGCCACCTGGTTAATAGCTGGCCCAGCTTTAAACCGTGACAGCACAAAAATGGAATGAACAGGTTGCTGTTGTCCAGCATTATGACTGCAAAGGAATATTTAGTTGAAAACTTTATTAAAATATAATTACTTTAAAATCTAAGCATATATAGCAGGTGACATACACTATTGTAATTTTAGAATGATGGGTTAATAATATAAACAGCAAATAGACTTTCCTAATATAGGCAAATAGCCTATGAAAAAATGCAGAAATCTAACTTGACTTCTCAGTCACACCATAACTAATTCACTGAAGTTCTTTTTTTATTTTTAAGCTCTTTCACACTTCCACTTGCATTATAAATTTACATGGGTGGGTCTACTACTAATATGGATCTACTATGCTGCAAATATGTTCTTTAAACCTTTAGATACCAAAAGGATGATGCTTAGTTTCCTTCAAGACAGATCAAAGAGTACAAAAGCTCTCTGGGGCTGTTAGGGCTTCTAATTACAGGATATGAATCATTTAAAATTTTACCCTTGAACATATCAGCTATCTGTAGTACTCAGGTTCAGATTAGTGTCTTCAGTATTGTTTATTTTTAGACCTGGAGTAATACTGGATTAAAATCTGGAATGAGAGGACTGAGAGTCTCCTGTGGATCTGCTTGTAGAACTCATGGAGGGTAAACAGATTGGTGACTCTGAAGCTCTATCAGTCAGAGGTGTGAAACAACCAGACCTCCCTGTAGAATATGTGACATCATTTTACCAGCACTGCGTATGGATCTGCAAAGCACAGTATTGGTTCAAATAAAGGGGAATTCAAACAAAGTGCTGTGACCACCACTCATCATTGGTCTCTAACCGGACATCGAGCCATTGACTGCAACACTTTGAGTGCGACCATCCAGAGAATTCCTTATCCACTGAGTGGTCCATCTGTCAAGTCCATGTCTCTCCAATTTAGAGACAAAGTTGTTGTGTGGGACAGGATCAAATGCCTTGCACAAGTCCAGGTAGATGATGTCAGTTGCTCTTTCCTTATCCACCAATGCTGTAACCCAGTCACAGAAGGCCACCAAATTAGTCAGGCGCAATTTGCCCTTAGTGAAGTCATGTTGGTTGTCACCAATAACCTCCTTATTTTCCATGTGCCTTAGCATGGTTTCCAGGAGGATCTGCTCCATGATCTTGACAGGCACAGAAGTGAGACTGACTGGCCTATAGTTCCCTGGGTCTTTCTCTTTTTTCCTTTTTAAAAATGGACATTCTTTTTCCCCTTTTCCAGTCAGTGGGAACTTCACCAGATTACCATGACTTCTCAAAAATGATGGATAGTGGCTTAGCAACTTCATCCACCAATTCCCTCAGGATCTGCGGATACACCTCATCAGGTCCTATGGAGACCTATGGACATCAGGTTTCTTAGATGGTCTTCAATCTGATCTTCTCCTACAGTGTGTGGTTCTTCATCCTTCCAGGCCCTGCCTTTGCCTTCTGTGACTTGGGCAGTGTGGCTAGAGCACTTGCCAGTGAAGACTGAGGCAAAAAAATTGTTGAGTACCTCAGCCTTGGCCATGTTGGTTGTAGCCAAGTTTCCCTCATCAGGGTTGGTACAGTGTCTTTCATCTTCCTTTGTTGTCCTACGTACCTGAATAAACCCTTCTTGTTATTTTTCACATCCCTAGCCAAGTTCAGCTCCAGCTGTGCCTTGGCTTTCCTGATCTCTTCCCTCTAGGAGGAGGCCATATCCCTATAAGCTTCCCAGCATGCATATCCCTGCCTCCACTGCCTATGCATTTTGTTTGTGTGTTTTAGTTTGGCTAAGAGGTCTTGACTTAGCTAAGCTGGCCTCCTGCGTCCCCTGCCCAACTTCTTGAACATCGGGATTGGGAGCTCTTGCGTCCTAAGAAAAATGTCTTTAAATATCTCCTAGATCTTGTTTGCTCCTTTGCCTCTGAGGGCAGTTTCCCAAGGGATCTCATGCACTAGCACCCTAAATAGCTGAAAGTTTGCCTTTTTGAGCTTTAGGGTCCTGACTTTACTTTTTACCCATCCTGTACCCCTCAAGATTAAGAATTCCACCAGGGCATGATCACTTCAGCCCAGGCTACCTGCAATCTTGACATCTCTGATATGTTCTTCTGAATTAGTGAGCAACAGGTCCAACAATGCCTCTCCTCTGGCTGAGCTCTCCATCACCTGTGCTAGAAAGTTGTCCTCAGTGCACTCCAGTAGTTTCCTTCACTGCTTGCAGTTTGCTGTGATGCTTTTCCAGCAGACATCCAGGTAGCTGAAGTCCCCTGTCATGCATCATCCTTAGCAATCTCATGCTACTAATTGTTTTCTGCTCAGAAGTTCTTCTCAGATTTGGTGGTAAGTGACAGACATCCCACAATTTATTATTCTTTTTCTGTCTAGGAGCTTAAATCCATTTTCTTTATGTGTTAAATGAATTAAATTTTTAGTGTGTTAATTTGATTCAAAGCTCTGTTTAAGATATGGTACAGTTCTTGACTAGCATAATCTGCTTTGTCTTATTTTTTTATCACAATATTACAGTGTTCTGTTTGCTGCCTTTTGCTCTCTTCCCAGTATCTTTGATGTATCAACATCTTCATGAAGACCCAGAAGTCTCATTTCCCATATTATTTTTTAAAATTCATGTAGTAACATGTACCACTGTTCTTGTTCCCTTAGGACCCTGTGTAATTGACAGTTTGTTTTCAATTTCTTATGTGATTATTTCCATCCTGTGAACTATCCTGTGCATGAAGGTACTATTAGGTTATATGATAAAAACTCGTCTGCACACCCACAAAGGAGCACAGGGAGATAATGTCAGGAGGGAGAGGCCAAATAATATCTTGCCCAGCTATTCCCAGGCCCATCACAGGAGACATCAGCCTACCACAGGTCCATCTTCACAATCCCAGAGGAGCACAGAGGCGCAATGGCAAGTGGGAACACAAATTAAGGACTCAGACAAAGGACTCAGTATCCAGGCCCCTAACAGGGCAGTCCTAGGAGAACCTCAGCCCCAGTGTCCAGATGTGAAACCTATCCAGATGAGTTGTCAGGAGCAGCTCTGTGGATCACCTTTCAGTCTAAAGGTGGGTTCACAGCCTAGTGATGGGACACATGGGATGCAGGGGAAGAACATTTTGGAATCACACAGGATTTATTATTAGATGTTTACAAGAGGAACCTAAGGCAGGAAAAGATTATTTAGTTGACTTGAGGAGGGACAAGCATAGGAAAATAGAGGTATAATGGAATAAAAAGAGCCTGTTGTGTAAATAGTTTGCTGGTTGGTCTATTTGTATGGGCATGCCCCACACCTGGTCAGTGCAGTCTGTTCTGCCTTATGAAACTCTACATTCAGCTACTTTATGGTAAGGGGCTCTTTACTCCATGTGAATGTGCTTTGGGGGGAGAATCTGTGATGCCAGTAACTGGATTGAGTGAGTGTGTGATCACTAGCAATGATCAAACAGGACCAGCTGGTAAGCAGGTGAAGTGGCCTAGGAGCCAGGAGTGTATGTGGGTCTCTAAGGCATAACCCTAGGTGTGGGAGTACTTGTGTATCTCTAGGGGCAAGAGCACGTGAGGACTGACTATGGAACCAAGGGTGCCCCAGCCAGCTCTGTGCATGTACATGTCCAAGCAACTGGAGAGGGGCTGTGGCCTTGGAGAATCACATGTGAAAGTGCTAGTAATATATATTATATATAATATATGTGATTCTATAGTGATAATAATGATGATGATGATGATGATGATGTTGATGTATATTTTGCCACTAAAGAGGCTCCATCCTGCTCAGCCAGTGAGGGAAGCAGGTTGAAGCTGCTGGTGTTGTCTGCATTCATGTGAGTACTATGTGTGGCTATCTGTGATTTGTGTGGCCAGCCATATATATACATACATATGTATATGTATATATGTGTTGTGTATATGTGTTTCTCAGCTTTTCTATTGACTGGACCGGGGGGTACAGAGCTGCAGAAGCCTCATCTATTTCAGACTGTTGGATCTAACAGATCCTCAATTAAATTTCTTTATTTGTTACGGAAACATAATCCCAAAATATTTGTGTTTCTGTGCTTTCCAGCTTTCTCCTGTTCTGCAGTTTAAATTCCGTCTCTTGACCTTCTTGACTGTAAATGACAGCAGCTTGGTTCCCTTATGGTTCAAATTAAATCCTTTTCTCCTGTACTGGCACTCTTTATTCCTGTGTCTCTCGTTCCTGCTGTATCTGCTTCTTACATTATCATCTCTGCCAACCATTCAAATGGTCTCTCTCCTCCGCTCTCTGGTTCTCTGAGCACTTCAGAGGATGTTACTGAAGAGTTCCCAGTCTTCATCTTCCTATATTTTTGCCTTCAGAATGTCTTTTCTACTTTTCCCTCTTCTGATGTTTGATGAGTGTGGAGAGGGCACAAAAGTGAAGCTAAAACTTTCACTGCAAGGTATTTTCCCCCGGAGTTAAATCTGCTTGTCTTGTCAGTAATAAATCATGAGAGGTGATCTCAGTGTGCCCTTCCCCCTGAGCTGAGACTCTTCTTATATGTAAAATGTTTAGATAAACGATTTTCACACTGTTTTTCAAATAAAGCAAGCTTCCAAATACTGAAATCTCTCTGTACATCCTGAGCAGGTAACTACTTTCACAGGATGAAAACACTAGAACTGTAGGTTACTAGAAAAGTAAGGCATGTTGATAAATGAGGCTTTGGAAGTTTGTGTCTAGAGGAAGTCAAATAAAGAATCATGTTTGTTACACAGTACGTGATTAACTTCATAATACCACCCGCAGGGAAGTGGTGAAAAACTAGAGTCCTTTCTGAAAGGCATGTCATAGGATAGCACAAATTATTAGGCAATAATGTGATTCAATGTCAAATTTCAATAGATGTTTGAACTAAAATATACATGCTCGTTGCTAAATACTGATTTTTGTTTTTTTCCATGTTGGGGGTCTTTTTTAAATTATTGCACCTTTTTAGAAGATATAATGGCAGTCATGTGGCCCTCACAATTCAAACTTAGAAGAATACAAGTTATCATTTTTCTTATACCTTAATGAGAAACTGTTTCTTAATGAGAAACTTTTGCATATTATGTACCAGCTATACAAGCCAAAATTATTCTTTCGAATGGAAAAACAGTCAAATAAATCTAATCTATAATGTTATACTCTCCAAATGTCATTACTTGGAGATCCATTAAAGTCCATGAAAATTCTGCATGTCATGGCTTTGAACTGCTGTTATCAGACATGTACAAGAGATTAACTCTTTAATGATTTGTCTGACTCTTGGTTGCTGCTTATCTTGTTTGAATTCAGTGAGCTAAAAGGCAACGTTACCCTGATCTGATACAGACCCTGCATGGCATCAAATCTCACCATAAACTGAGAAAAGGGCAAATTTGTCACAAAAATCTTGATGTTAGATGAATATGTCTTGGGCCCTCAGTATCTAAAGGAACACTCAGATGTGTGTCCTCTGCCACCAAATATGGTGATATGAAACACTAACCAGCAAAAATTCCTCATGAGTACTGACTATATGGCAATTCTGAAACATATAAGTCAGAAAGATAAATATGCAAATAACCAAACAAGATCTATAAGGTATGAGGAAAAATGTGCAGTTATTAAAGCAAGCATTTCAAGAATGCTTATTTAATTTCAATTGTCTGACCAATTCTCTCAAGCTCTTAAAACCAAATTGGTGGTAATAGAACTTCAAACTGAGGGGAAAAAACATTACATGTATTTGTAAAACATTTAAAGTGAAGGATGTATCAAAAAATAGCAGCAACACCAGAGTGATTCATGAAATGAGTGCTGTTGTCAAGTTTGCAACTAAAGATAATTACACACGGACTTGTGCATTTGGCTAAGAACTCATTAAGATTGACTCAAATCCCACCCTGCTGTAGCAGTTATCACCTTACCTGTGCTGCCATAAGATAACAGTAATCCCTTTGAAGAACTCTCAGCAGACAGCATGTTTCTGGTAAATAGGTCACTTGGATGCAAACCAAGTTTCTTATCTCCCAGGAGAGCTTCTTTAATCATCAGGCCATAGCAGAGACTGGACTGGAAGCAGTGAAGGAGGAAAGAAGAAACTCAGCCCCTCCTGTTTAAGCTCTGACACTGTTTAGAATGAAATAGGTATTCATGCATTCAGGAAGTGATAGAGAATGATTTTATTGACTCTTGGTAAAGGAATTTGTTTGGGAAGGTGAGTGGCTTGATCCTGACCTCAGAGCTATTTCTGAATTTTATCCTGTTACTCTTATAGATAAAGGGCAAAGGTACCTGCCACCACAATGTCCATGAATTCAAAATGAAGATGGCAAGATTCACTGTATGAAGATCCGATCCTCTCTAGATATGGCAGATAATTTAGTGAGACACTATTGAATTGAGGTCCTGAGGGTTCGTAGGTGCTGCTGTACAAAGCTTCTGGAGCCTAACTGGATTAGACAGAAGTCAGACATCAAGTTGCTTAGACTGGGGAAGTAGTTGACAATGTATAGGTACAATCATTGAGGATCTCCAAGTCAAACTGGAAGATGTCTTTAAGGCTTTGGAATATTAAGACTTGTGACAGCCATACTTCTGGTTTTGGTAGTGATAGCAAGAATATTTTGTTGATGTACTAATAAAGCTTTTGAAACCATGGTTCTTCAATGAAAAGTACACAATGTGGAGAGAGTCGGTGGGATGCAACAAAAAGTAGCAATAATGACCAAGTACCAAAATGTGTATTTTCCCCTTCAAAACACTCTGAGAATAAAATTAAATATACGGGTTTTGAACATTTACTGGGTTTTGAACAGAAATCTGCTACAAGGAAACAATGACAATTGAACGATATTTTGATGGTAAATAATAGGCATGGTCTTATAAAAATTGAAAAGTTTAAATTGTTTCAGTTAATCTCATAAAGTATGTTAATCTGTCTAAACCTGAAGTAGATGCAATTGTGATGGAGGGAGCCACACAGCCCAGTTGTTGCTGTGGTAAATCCATGCCTGTAAACTACAAGGCAGAAATGAGACCAGAAAGTGAACAGTATAAGTAATTGTTAGGGTATTCATAAACAGGAAGTTGTCAAATCTGGGGCAATTGGGATCTGCAAGGAAAACAGGATGTGAAAAAGAAGCCATGGATAGGGATGTCTACAGATCCGTCTGAGTGTAATCACAGTTTCATTTCAGGTTAGGACAAAGACTTATTACACTCTTCTTTCTCTGAGTGTGTTGATTTGCAACTATGGAACACAAGTACCTAAAAAAAAGAGCCCAGAAAAATGTATAAATATTGGTTTACAGGAAAAATTGAATTAAACTTGCTTTATACATTGATAGTTTTGGTTCAGAGGTTTTGGGAGTGCAGGACAAGAAGAAGATGTAATCGATTAACAATACAGTTTGGTTTCAGAGCATTTATGGGGGTTTGTTTCTTTTAACTTGTAACTAACTTTAATTGACTATTTTTTTCCCATCCTCTCCCCTCTTTCTATCCCAATGGTCTTTAACTATGCAAAAAGTCTTGATCGGGATTTGAAGAAAGACAACATGGCAATCACAATGCAATCACTTCATCAACTCCTGCTTCATGATACAAGTTTCTCCCCTTTTGATGAGGATTCTTTACTGTTTTCTGCATGTAAGTTTAAAACAGATTTCTTAACTTACTAGTTGAATTCCTTTACGTGAACACTGCATAATAGCAGTAGGATACCAATTTCAAAGTGATTACGATTAGCAATTATTTTACAGTTTTAATCTTAGTATAAAGAGATGCCACGGTGTAACAAAGATATGGACTCTATGGTTTCAACAATGATATTAATGTGTCTTCTGGGGGAAAACTCACAAGGTAAAATTACTTCTTATTAGAGGAGTTTGGTGCTGCAGTAACATGATGATACAATTAATCACTTCCATGCAAGTTTTGGGGAAAAAAAAAAAAAAATTAATCTATTGGCATGGAATTCATATTGTAAGCTAGTATAAAACAATGCGCCCTAGACATTGAATTTGCTTTCTTGCAGCAGTTTTTGTTTTCACTTTTAGGGAAGCTGTGTGAAGAACATATGATATAGCAGGTTGTTCAACTTTTTTTATAAATGTAAGGTCTATTATGTCCATTACTTTGGTATCTAAACATATATAAAATTAAGAAAATATTTCCCACAACATTTTACAGCTTACTTCATAACCATATCCCTAGCTAAACAAAGTAGCCCGACACTTCTCAAATTTACCTCAGTTGTTCTGTAGAGCCCATGGGTAGAGGGTTTGGCAACGTAGAATGTGTCCCAGAGAAGACATGTGAAAAAGACAAAGTTTGGGGCTCTGCCTTGACATTGGGCGTGGAAGCATCCCAGTGAGATGCAAATATCAGGATTATAATTATTTCAAAGAAATAAAAATGAGAGGGGAAACTGGCAGTTAACATTTATGTTGGAAAAGCTGCTTATATGGCCTAAAATCTTGACTAGAAAGTCAGAGACTGACCATACAGATCTCTAGCTTATAAATATGATCTTAATTCAGGCAGGCTTTTCTTCACTAGCACTACTTACTCAGTCAAAGATTGCTTGTTTTTTCTCTAAATGTTACTAGCTGTTATGTCTCTTTGTTACAGAAATGCTAGTTGGTGCAGGGCCTGATATTTGACTGGTTTCCAACACCATTGTGGAGAACACTGAAAAAAATTCAACCAGTACCTGAACTTATTCTGATTTATTGACTGCATGGACAGATACGTCTTCAGAGAAAATGTTTCTCATTATTTCTACTGTTAAACTTTTAGAAAATATATTATGTGTACAACAGTTCCATGTCTGCGAGTTACCCAGACTAAGACAATGGAAGTGAAATCTCTGTGGAGAAGCATAAGCAAGTTATACTAGCACTGGTTTCAGTTGCACCATGTAACAACCATCAAATCATACGTGCTGTTAGAGAACTCAAATTCCTCTACATTTTACAAGCAGTAATTGAGGTGAGCTACTGAATGGAGTTGAACTGCACACTGTAAATAGACCAGAAATGCTTACTTTCCAGAGGTTTGTGTTTTGTTTTGTGTTGTTTTGTTTTGTGTTGTTTTGGTTTTTAATGTCTGCAGTGCATGATCATTGAAATATTTCAGAACCTGCATTTCAGAAATTAATTAAATTAATTAAACCAGGACCAGCAAAGTGAAAATAATAATTTTGACATGTCTGAGTTCAGCTGATTTCTACCTGTAGTGACGTTGTCAGTATCATGGTCATTTGCAGTAACAAATACCTCTTTTAATTTCTGATGTTAAACTGGTCTTCCTACCAGGATGTTCTTTACAACGTCTAACAGGAATCAGAATGATAAAATGGTCAATCTTTTCTGAACGGAGCTTAGTGACAGATGAAGTTGGAAATCCTCAGTACTTAAATGAGTGTTTCACTAGTATTCTAAATGGAAGCAGATGACAACTTTCCAGAGACTGTGCATGTTCCCTGGGGGAGAGGAGAAACATTACAACACTCTACCATTGCACTGGAGCAGATAATTAGGCAATTAGATCTATTAAAAGCCGACAAAAGAAAAAGTATAGATGAACATTCTCGTTAGGCTTCAATATGGCAGTACTTATAATAGCCTATATAAAGAAAGTCACAGTGAACAAATGATTTATGAATTTTAAGACTGATTTGTTGTAATTTATGTATGCATGAGCATACGCACACCTAATGTTTACCTGGTATATTTTACATACATACATATATATATGTATATGCTTATACACTTAAGTTATATATATGTGTGATTACAAATAATTCTCTCTCTTTTCAGACAATGGTGAATTTGTTAAAAGTCCAAGGCAAAAGTAATTTATGCTCTAATTTCTCCCAGTGGACTTCATTCCACACAGATCTGTTTCAGGATGCCAAAATGTGAGGACTGGGAAGTATTTTCTCCCTCTTGGAGTCTAGTTATCTTCCCCAGTGCAACTGGAAGAGACAAATATTCTCAATAGTATGAGAGGAGAGGAAGCTTCTCTACTTCTTAAAGAATATATTTGCTAGGAAATGAAGTGATCTTCAGTGTGGACTCTGTGTTTGTGTGTGTACATCCTTTATCACTCGTCAGATGAGCCCAGTTTAACGACTTGTGTCATGGAATGAAAGATCATTGTGAAGTCTTCAGCAAAGAAAGATTTACAAAGTACTATTAGTTGTGGGATATGGCATAAAGTTTCTAAAAAGTCTACGAAAAGAAGTACATTTTAGGAAGGGGGACCCTTGTCAATGTTAATGTAGGAAAAAATCCACAAATAAAATCTGATATATGAGACGGTCATGTCAGCAACTTTCTGTTCATATGATTTTGCAGTTAGTAAATGGACAGGTGGAACTGGAACTAATTTCACTCTCATTATATTTGTTGAGTAAAATGCTAACACTATAAATGCTGCAATTTAATTGTATTAATTAGACTTGCTCATTTTTGGTGCACAGGTGTCAATCAGATTTTACAATTTGTTTTCTGTATGGTTCTTGTGGTAGAAAAAAAAAGGCATATTCAAAGGGCCTTCCTAATCTCTTTTATTAGCTGAAAAATGAAGATGCAACTATAAATCTCTCTGTCTCTCTCCATGTATCCAGGTATACATAGGCATTTTATTGATAATCTATTGTTAATTATATAATTATATACTCAGTAGAATGGTAATATATTATTTATTATTAATATACTATTAATAATATTAATATTATTTATTATAGTTTGTCATGACTCAGGAGTCAGACGTTGTGCCAGGTACTATACAAACACAGGAGAAAAAAAAATATATTAATCCACACTTCAAAATCTATACTACACAGTATTTTAAGAAATACCTGTAATAATATGGATTAAAAAAATCAATTGTAGGTCATATAATCAAGTGCAATTGCATGAAATAAAATTTGGAAGGTCCTGATCATAAGGAAATCAATAGATTTCACAGATAATGTGGCATGAAGCAGAATATAACTTTTGATCTCTGATGCAGTGTGATACAGAATGGAGAAATGAAAATACAAGAAAGAGTACAAAAGTTCAGCAGAATAAAATAAATAATAACCTGTCACGGTTTAAAGCTGGGCCAGTTATTAAACCTGTGGCAGATGCCCTCTGTTATCCCCCCCCCTCCCCCCAAAGGGAAAGGGAAAGGGAAAAGGGAGAGAGACTTCCGGGTTGGAAAGTTAAAACAGTTTTAATAAACTATAATAATGAAAAAGAGTATAATAATAATAATAGAAATAATCAAATATATACAAATATATATACAAAACCAAGATTGACCTCCCCTGAAGTCAGCCACGTCACCACCGGCACTGCAGGGCAGGCTCCGGGAAGGCCCAGGCTGGGCCTAGCAACGGTCGAGAGCTGGATTCAGGGATGCACGGATCGGGATCGGGGGCAGCAGGAAAACAGACGGAGTCCTCCTTGGACACCGGCCATAGCAGAAAGGGGCGGGACCCTCGTGATCCCCCCCCTTTATACCGAGAATGACGTGTGTGGGATGGAATACCCTCGTTGGTCAATTTTGGGTCACCTGCCCTGTCTGCTCCCCACTGCAGCTGCAACCCCCCTTCGGCTCTTCACTTGTAAGCAGTGAGGAATTCAGCAGTGACCTTGGTTTCTCTAAGAATAAGTACAGCAAGAGCCTTACTGCACAACATCCCTACCGGTGCCTCAGCGATAACTACAAACTTTGGGCGTTATCAGTCTTGGAGGCAGACACTGTCTGCAAACTTGCAGTTAGTTTCAGAAAGTGCAGTTACTTAGAGGAGACTTAGCTGAAAGTAAAAATCACTGAAAGGAAAATCGGCCTGGTTTAGGCCAAACCAGGACATTCCACCCCTTATTCCATACCATTCACGTCATACTCAGATCACCACTAACTTTTCATTTTAAAATATATACAGATAACATTAGTTTATGATTCATCTCTATACAGAAAAAAAAAGTTCATCAAGTTCATTTAGTTCAGGATTGTGGGTTTCCATCTGGCTAGGAGTCTCCCAGGGTAGGAAAGATGGTATGAGCTTTGTCACAGTTCGTGCCCACGGGTTGCAGGTTAAAGATGTCAGTCTCGAGGAGGTTACTGGACGCCACTTGCAGCTAGCTCCGGTCTCATCACCACTGCTTCAACCTGAAAGACACTTATGAACACTGTTAGTATTATGCAGCAATTAACATCATGCAGTTCAGAATTAAGTATTCTCACCCAAGATCAGATCACCTTCAGGGACACATCGGACTCCACCATCCTGCAGCATCACCCACCAAGTACATCCAGGTCCTTGAGCAAAAGCAATCCCATGAATGGGTTTACCTTTGCCCGTAGCAGGAAGAACCCAGACAGTTTTTCCCAACAGATTCCTTTCATGCACCACAGGGACTTTATCCCCTTCTACTGTATGTAAAAGGTCTGACTGAGCAGGGCCAGCTCGGTTGATAGATCCTCTGGTGTTGACTAACCAGGTAGCTTGTGCCAAATACTTATCCCAGTTTTTAAAGGTTCCACCTCCCATTGCTTTTAGGGTAGTTTTTAACAGCCCATTATACCGTTCAACTTTCCCAGATGCTGGTGCATGATAGGGGATGTGATATACCCATTCGATGCCATGCTCTTTGGCCCAGTTATCTATGAGACTGTTTTTGAAATGAGTCCCATTGTCCGACTCAATTCTCTCTGGTGTGCCATGTCGCCACAAGATTTGCTTTTCAAGGCCCAGAATAGTGTTCTGGGCAGTGGCATGGGGCACAGAGTATGTTTCCAACCATCCGGTGGTCGCCTCCACCATGGTAAGCACATAACGTTTACCCTGGCGGGTTTGAGGGAGTGTGATGTAGTCAATTTGCCAGGCCTCCCCATATTTATATTTCAACCACCGCCCCCCATACCACAAAGGTTTTAACCGTTTGGCTTGCTTAATTGCGGCGCATGTTTCACAATCATGGATAACCTGTGCAATAGAGTCCATGGTTAAGTCCACCCCTCGGTCACGAGCCCATCTGTATGTTGCGTCTCTCCCTTGATGACCTGAAGTGTCATGAGCCCACCGAGCTAAAAATAGTTCACCTTTATGTTCCCAGTCCAAATCTATTTGGAACACTTTAGCAGCCTGATCTGCTTGTTGGTTGTTTTGATGTTCCTCAGTTGCCCGACTTTTAGGTACGTGAGCATCTACATGACGTACCTTCACGACTAGTTTCTCTAGCCGAGCAGCAATATCTTGCCACAGTTCAATAGCCCAAATAGGTTTACCTTTACGCTGCCAGTTGCTTCGCTTCCACTGTTTTAACCACCCCCACAAGGCATTTGCCACCATCCATGAGTCAGTATAAAGATACAGCCTTGGCCACTTTTCTCGTTCAGCAATGTCTAAAGCCAGCTGGATGGCTTTTACCTCTGCAAATTGACTTGATTCACCTTGTCCTTCTGTGGCTTCTGTGACTCGTCGTATGGGACTCCATACAGCAGCTTTCCACTTCCGATGCTTTCCTACAAGACGGCAGGATCCATCGGTGAACAGGGCACACTGCTTCTCATCCTCTGGTAGTTCATTATACAGTGGGGCTTCTTCAGCACGTGTCACCCCCTTTTCTGGTGGCATTCCGAAGTCTTTGCCTTCTGGCCAGTCCATAATCACTTCTAAGATTCCTGGGCGATTAGGGTTTCCTTTTCGAGCCCTCTGCGTAATTAATGCAATCCATTTACTCCATGTAGCATCAGTTGCATGATGAGTAGTAGGAACCTTACCCTTGAACATCCAGCCTAGTACTGGTAATCGGGGTGCCAGGAGAAGTTGTGCTTCAGTACCAATTACCTCTGAGGCAGCTCTAACTCCTTCATATGCTGCCAGTATCTCTTTTTCAGTTGGAGTGTAATTGGCCTCGGAGCCCTTGTATCCTCGACTCCAAAATCCTAGGGGTCGACCTCGAGTCTCCCCTGGCACTTTCTGTCAGAGGCTCCAGGTAGGACCATTGTCCCCAGCTGCGGTGTAGAGCACATTTTTAACATCTTGTCTCATACGGACTGGTCCAAGGGCTACTGCATGCACAATTTCTTGTTTAATCTGTTCAAAAGCCTGTTGTTGTTCAGGGCCCCACTGAAAATCATTTTTCTTTCTGGTCACTTGATAAAGAGGGCGTACAATCTGGCTGTAATCTGGAATATGCATTCTCCAGAAACCCACAACGCCTAAGAAGGCTTGTGTTTCCTTTTTGTTAGTTGGTGGGGACATAGCTGTTATTTTGTTGATCACCTCTATCGGGATCTGGCGACGCCCATCTTGCCATTTAATCCCTAAAAACTGGATCTCCCGGGCAGGCCCCTTGACCTTGCCTCTTTTTATGGCAAAACCAGCTTGCAGAAGAATTTGGATTATTTTCTCCCCTTTGTCAGAAACTTCTGCTGCTGTATCACCCCATACAATGATGTCATCAATGTATTGCAAATGTTCTGGAGCTCCACCCTCTTCTAGTGCAGTCTGGATCAGTCCGTGGCAAATAGTAGGACTGTGTTTCCACCCCTGGGGCAGTCGATTCCAGGTGTACTGGATACCTCTCCAGGTAAAAGCAAACTGTGGCCTGCACTTTGGTGCCAAGGGAATAGAGAAAAATGCATTAGCAATGTCTATGGTGGCGTACCACTTGGCTGCCTTTGACTCCAGTTCGTATTGAAGTTCTAGCATGTCTGGCACAGCAGCACTCAGAGGTGGTGTAACTTCATTTAGGCCACGATAGTCCACAGTTAATCTCCATTCTCCATCAGACTTTTGCACTGGCCATATAGGACTATTAAAGGGTGAGCGAGTCTTGCTAATCACTCCTTGATTTTCTAATTGTCTAATCAGTTTATGAATGGGGATCAGGGAGTCTCGATTGGTGCGATATTGTCGTCGGTGCACCGTGGCAGTAGCAATTGGCACCTGTTGTTCTTCAACTTTCAGCAACCCCACAACAGAAGGATCCTCTGAGAGGCCAGGCAAGGTAGACAGCTGTTTAATGTTCTCAGTCTCTACAGCTGCTACACCAAAGGCCCATCTATATCCTTTTGGGTCCTTAAAATACCCTTTCTTAAGGTAGTCTATGCCAAGGATGTATGGAGCATCTGGACCAGTCACAATGGGTTGCTTTTTCCATTCATTTTCAGTTAGGCTCACTTCGGCCTCCAATACAGATAACTCTTGAGATCCCCCCGTTATTCCCGAGATACTGACAGATTCTGTCCCTTTATGATTCGATGGCATGAGGGTGCACTGTGCACCAGTGTCTACCAGGGCTCGATACTTTTGTGGTTCTAATGTGCCAGGCCATCGAATCGACACAGTCCAATAAACTCGGTTGTCCCTCTCCTCCTCCTGGCTGGAGGCAGGGCCCCTCTAATTAAAGACTGGATTCGTGCAGCTCACGGGGACTGGACCTTCATTTCCCCTATTCACTCTTGGAAAAAAGGGATTTGAGGCCCATCTCCCCTGACTGGGGTCCTGCTCATTGGTAACTGGAGCAGCCATCCTCCTAGGAAAATTCTCTCTGGTATTTCTGTTAGCTTGCAACTCACGTACTCGTGCCTGTAGGGTACTGGTAGGTTGTCCATGCCATCTGTTCATGTCCTCCCCATAATCACGCAGGATAAACCACAGGATACCTCGTGACGTGTCCCGTTTCCTTTGAGCTGGTCCAGTAGGAGGGCGTTTCCTCCTAAAGGCTGCAACACGGGCCTGTGTAGGTAGAGAGTCAAGTTTATTCTCGATCATGGACAGTTTGTCTGACAGTTGTTTAAATGAGTCCTTGTTTTCCTTAGTCAGTTTTTCCACAGCCGAGACACGGGCCTGCAGTGGGGAAGAAATACTATCTTCATACTGTCGCATATAGTTAGCCATTTCGCCCACACTAGGTCGTGCCATATCATCTTCTCCCCAGACTAATATTGACAATGTATGGGTATGTGTTGGTGGAGCACTCTTCACAACCTTCCGGAACATGGATCGGTTGCATTCCACTTCATCAGGATTTACAGGATCTACAATGTCCTGAGGGTGTTTATAAATGATCTCTTGCACAGCTAGTTCTCTAAGGTAGTTAATACCTTTTTCTATAGTGGTCCATTTGCTTAGGTGGCTCATAACATCATCTTTATAGGGATACCTGCTCTTTACAGCTGACAAGAGTCGCCTCCAGAGACTGATACTGTTCGACCTTCTTGGAAGCATCTTATCAATACCGCCATCTCTGGACAGGGATCCCAACTGTCTGGCTTCTCTACCATCCAATTCTATGCTATCTGCCCCATTATCCCAGCATCGGAGCAACCAGGTAATAATTGGCTCACCGTCATAACGACTAAAATCTTTTCTTATATTTCGCAGTTCTTTCAGGGATAAGGAGTGGTAGGTTATTTCTACTTCCGAGTCCGAGTCCTCCTGTGATTGTTCTGCTTTAGAAGGACCTTTCTTGTCCTTCTTGTGTAATGGGTCTGCTTTAAAAAGACGATCAAGGAAACCCCCCTCTGTGTCAGGCCCTGACTCTGCCTGAGAAGGGCCCTCACCTGGGTCCTGTGCTGGCTCTGCCTTAGAAGGCTCTGAGTCATCATCCTTCACTTTACTAGCTGATTTCTTTCGGTGTTTTCTCCTGGTTACAGGGGCAGCATGATACCTACCGCTGTTGCTGCACTGGCATCTAATCACATACCACACCAGAAACACATTCAGGACAAACGAAAATAAAACCATGCCACCTAGACAGCACCATCCTAATTTCGCAAAATCTAGTGGAATCACCTTGGCAGAAAAGGAGAAGGTACTATTTCCCAAAGTAAAATTGGAAGTATAATCATTAACAGAATCAGCTAAAGGACTCCCAGAGTGCGCAGATAAAATCTCTGCTACCGAGGTCAGAGCAGTAACAACCCAGTTTATCACGACATAAATCCGTACGAAACGCCATAACAAAACAATGCATGTTGACCAGTACCCAGCAATGATAAACTGCACATAAACACTAACAAACAACGGCAAGTAAGGTATTATTACACTTAACTCTGTAAAAGGCTTAATAAAGAGACGAGATAGCACAGCGATCAAAAATGACATTACCATCTTCGCTATCTGTTTTAATTTCCAACCCCTCGTAAATCTCAAAGGAAGAAATCTGATACTCTCTCAGCTGAGCTCTCCGGGTCTCCTCCCACTGGAGCTGGGATTCGACTTATCAGAGCAACCTGTCGGAGCTTCTTTCGAGCCCCACGTTGGGCGCCAATACGTCTGTCACGGTTTAAAGCTGGGCCAGTTATTAAACCTGTGGCAGATGCCCTCTGTTATCCCCCCCCCTCCCCCCAAAGGGAAAGGGAAAGGGAAAAGGGAGAGAGACTTCCGGGTTGGAAAGTTAAAACAGTTTTAATAAACTATAATAATGAAAAAGAGTATAATAATAATAATAGAAATAATCAAATATATACAAATATATATACAAAACCAAGATTGACCTCCCCTGAAGTCAGCCACGTCACCACCGGCACTGCAGGGCAGGCTCCGGGAAGGCCCAGGCTGGGCCTAGCAACGGTCGAGAGCTGTATTCAGGGATGCACGGATCGGGATCGGGGGCAGCAGGAAAACAGACGGAGTCCTCCTTGGACACCGGCCATAGCAGAAAGGGGCGAGACCCTCGTGATCCCCCCCTTTATACCGAGAATGACGTGTGTGGGATGGAATACCCTCGTTGGTCAATTTTGGGTCACCTGCCCTGTCTGCTCCCCACTGCAGCTGCAACCCCCCTTCGGCTCTTCACTTGTAAGCAGTGAGGAATTCAGCAGTGACCTTGGTTTCTCTAAGAATAAGTACAGCAAGAGCCTTACTGCACAACATCCCTACCAGTGCCTCAGCGATAACTACAAACTTTGGGCGTTATCAGTCTTGGAGGCAGACACTGTCTGCAAACATGCAGTTAGTTTCAGAAAGTGCAGTTACTTAGAGGAGACTTAGCTGAAAGTAAAAATCACTGAAAGGAAAATCGGCCTGGTTTAGGCCAAACCAGGACATAACCAAAAGATCAAACATAGAGTAATAGAGGAAGAGATAGATGACTGTCTGTAACCTTTTTGTTGCTTAAGACTCATGCTTGGTTTACTCTGTATCACTATCTTCCCTCTTGTGTTGTTCCTTTTCATTACGTAGTCAAGAAAAGTGGAAAATTCCTTAGGTAATTTCTCTGCAAACAAGGAGATCTTTTTCTAAATTACTTCTCAATTGTATTTACTTTTTAAAAAATGGTTTCCTTGAACTATTCCTGCCTTGTTCTGTACATCAGTGACAGTTTCACATTCTTTTCCAGTAATTTCTGGATAGTTTCCAGTTTCAGTTCCCATGACATTTTAGAAGGCCAAGAATATTAATGGCTTTCCACCACTGCATTGTAATTCTAGTGCCCAACAGTTTTGCAGATTTCAGAGAGATAGTTCACACCCATGTGAACACAGATGGGTTTTGTACATACGTGATTGTCATTGAGGAAAAAAATCGGCAAGGACAACTCTCCTTGTCTTTATTGTACAGCAATGAAAACTGATCACTGTATTGGCAAAGGCCATCTTTAATGCAGGAAAGATAATGTCTCTGTACTCCCTCAGTGCCTCTTTTCAGAGTCTGGTTTTATTACATTCACCATACAGGGAGACTGGGAGTTTAACCTTCATCACATAAAGTTAGCATCTTTGAAGTTTCCTTATATGACTCCTCAGGGGGAAAAAAAAAAAAAAAGGAAAAAAAAAAAGACTTTACAAATAATTGGGCTTCATACATATTAACTAGGGGAAAAAAAAGTAGTTCAGGCTACATAACCCAATGATTCCTTCTGGCATTAAATGCAATGGATCTGTGACGGGTCCTTAACTATTTCTCTTTTCTACTTAAGTAATATGAATGTATTACCGAACAATGGAAAAAGCACAAATGGAGTGAAAACTCTCTGTTAAAAGCAAGTATTTATTAAGATGTTGTTTTAGTGTCATTAAGATGGTTCTTCTCTGAACTTGTACTAAAGAAATAAAAGTTGCTTGTCTATTATATGGAGTGCAATGTATGAAACTTGGTAAAATCATGGTAAATTACGTTTGAGACAATGTAAGAGAGGTAGTGGATTTTGTAGCCAAGTAATCAAGATAGAAAGAATTTCAAGCACACAGAAATGAAATAATGTGGCAGCTAATGTTAACTGTAATGTTGAAATTATGATTATTTATAGAAAGTCATGCAGTTTTAAGTTTTACGGTAATACAAGTAGTTTAAAATACTATAAACAATACATTGAAGACTTGTATTAAGTGCATATTTAATGTTCTTTGAATCAAGGGAAGAATTCATGTTATTTTTGTCAGCTGCTATTCAATTTTAAAAGTTACATAAATTAGATAAATAAACTAATTTCATTCATTTTATAAATAGACACTATTATTATTATATAGAAACTTGATTCTGAATGGTTCTTTAGTGCAACTGGAATATTTTTCTCTCTACTCTTTTTACTCTATTCATAGAATTGCTGGGTTGGAAGGAAGCTCATGAAGGTATCTAATTCACTCTCTGTTTAAATAGCTTTAAGTAATTTTTGGTAGATGTTCTTTATACTCCATTTTTAACAGGAATGGTGGAGACTCCACAGCCTTCCCAATCTAGTGCAGTAGTGTTCTATCCTTATCATATCTTTGCTACAATTATTCATGCTACACATGCATACACTGAAAACAGGAAAACTGGAAAATAGTTGGTTTGCTTACTTGTTTCAGTATTTCTCCAGGAAGTGATATTAACCAGGTGTATTTATATTTACTGATTCCTCCTTTCTGACTTTATAAAAATAGGGACCATAAAGCTTTTTCCAATCTTTCAATATCTCAACAAGTTTCCTGAGTCCTCAAGAGAGAAAGGGCTTTGGCTCTGAGATTTCATTAGCCAAGGTCTAAGTATCTTTATATGAAATTAATCTAGAGAATGAAAACGTGCAAATTACCTGAATGCTTTTTAAGTTGTTCTTGCTTGTTCCTCACTAAGATTTTATCTTTCTCACTGTAATTACCACCTAGTCTGTGTTCATTAGTTTAGTGTGATACGATTTACTTAAATTTGTTGGTGTTACTGCCAATTTCATAGTCTCCATCTTGCTATTAACATTCTTAGAAAATAATTTCTTGTGTATCTTCTTTCCTTAGTACATTTCATTTGTGCATTGGCTTTTCTGGTTTTGCTCATGTCAAATCACTCTTAGTACCTTATCCTAGGCTTCACTTTTTCTATGCATCTTTTTTGTGTTTGAGATACTTGAAGAAACATTCTGATTTAGCAAGTTGATTTTTTAAAAATATGCCCAAGTTTTTTTGAAGTAGAATGTTTTGTATGTGTATTTTCAATACTGTTCATTAAAAATGGACAATATTGTGAGACTTCTTTACCACTTTTGACCTGTTTCTTAGGATGTCTTACATACTCTCAGAGTTTATTAATTCAATCTAATATACTATAATACAATATAAAATATTTCTATTTCTGTATTTCTACTAAAATAATGTAAATGAAAATATTTAATTCCTTCATACACTGCATTTTGATGTTATTTTTCTCCTTAACACAAGAATTATGAACATTCATTCTATGACCATTCTGACCTAAATAAATTTCCTTCTTGATATTCTCAACCTTTCTAGTTTTTGAATGAAATGTAAGACAACCTGTTCTGGAGGTGTTACATATTGCTATGATGTATTCTAAAAAAATCAGTGGGATTCAGTTCACAAAACATTACTTCCTTCGCAATAGCTACAACACCTTCACCCAACACCTAGATTCACTTCATAGTCACTAAAGAAACAAAAAGACAATTCCAGTGTTGTGAGTGATGTGATGTGATCTAAGCTAGGGTTTTATTCCCCCAGAGATAGTTTAGCTGATAAGCACTCATGTAGCTACCCAGAATAAAGTGAGGCAAAATTCTACCATAAGTGCCATGCTGTCCTACCTCTCTGTGCTGGTTTTAACTAGGATAGAGTTAATTATCTTCATAGTAGCTACTATGAGGCTATGTTTTGAATTTGTGCTGAGAATAATGTTGATAACACACTGATGTTTTAGCTGTTGCTAAGCAATGCTTACATTAAGTCAAGGACTTTTTCAGTTTCTCATACTGCCCCTGTCCTCCCAGCTTCCTCTCTACAAGAAGCTGGGAGGAGACAGAGCCAGGACAGCTGACCCAAACATGCCAAAGGGATATTCTATACCACAGGACGTCATGCTCAATATATAAACTGAAGGGAGCTGGCTGAGAGGGGCGATTGCTTCTCAGGGACTAGCTGGGCATTGGTAGCAGGTGGTGAGCAATTGCATTGTGCATCACTTGTCTTCCTTGGGTTTTATTTCTCTCTCTTTTTGTTATCGCCCTTTTCATACAATTATTATTATCTTTATTAGTATTATTTTATTTTATGTTTTATTATTTTATTTTATTTTATTACAATTTTAAAACTATTCTTATCTGAAAACATGAGTTTTGCTTTTTACAATTCTCCTTCCCATCCCTCTGGGGCAGTGGGTGGGGAGTGAGTGAGCAGCTCTACGGTGGTTAATTGCCAGCTGGGATCAAACCATGACACTATCACAGTACCTTGCCAGGTAATTAAAGTATCCCAAAACCAATAAGAGAGCCACAAAGATGGTGAAGGTTTTAGAGGGGAAGCCGTATGAGGAGCGGCTGAAGTCACTAGGTCTGTTCAGCTTGGAAAAAAAAAGACTGAGGGGAGACCTCATTGCGGTCTACAACTTCCTCGCAAGGGGAAGTGGAGGAGTGGGCGCTGACCTCTTCACCCTGGCAACCAGTGACAGAACTCGAGGGAATGGCAGGAAGATATGCCAGGGGAGGTTTAAGTTGGATATTGTGTTCTTCACACAGAGGGTGGTGGAGCACTGGAAGAAACTCCCCAGGAAAGCAGTCATGGCGCCAAGCCCAACAGCATTCAAGAAGCATTTAGACAATGCCCTCAGACACATGGTGTGAATTCTGGGGTTGTCCTATGCTGAGACAGGAGTTGGACTCAATGATCCTTGTGGGTCCCTTCCAACTCAGGACATTCTATGATTCTATGAACCCTTTACAGGATTCTGCCAGTTTCTCAAAGAAAGAAAGAAGTCAGTCGCTGAGGGGAGCTGCTGTGGAGCCGGTCCGTCCTGCAGCGAAGCGGCAGATCTTGGCGCACAGGGGCTTTTCCTGAGGCAGGGAAACGCCAGGGCAGTGGAGAGACTGGCCAGGAGCCAGCAGCTCTCTCGGAGAGTCACTGATGAAGCAGGGGCTTTGCCAGAGCAACCGCGGCCCCTCCTACAAAAGGCGGCCTTGGGAGCGCCAGTGAACAGGAGTGCCGCGAACAGAGCGTGGTGCGTCAGCCAGTGCGTGGCACGGCAGTTTGCACAGCAGTTTGTGCAGAAGGGCACACAGGGACAGCAGCACGGGTCAAGCACAGACACCCTACCTGACCCTCAAGGCAGAATGGTGGGCACTCTCCTGAGAGCAAAGGCTGCTGCTCTGGCTCAGGAATCTGCACCATCTACCCCAGCGGTGACCAATGCCGCCACCCAGACGGAGCTGCTGAAGGGAGAGGCTGGAGGGCAGACCTTGGGCTGTGGTAAGTGTCTTGATCTTTCTCCTGGGGCAGGGATGGGCAGCTGACCTGTCTGCAATAACTATGCCCAGGTGGAGGACCTCCTGCAGCAGGTGGCTGAGCTGCAGGAGGAAGTGAGGAGGCTGTGTGACATCAAGGAGGCTGAGAAGGAGCTGGATAACGGGGTCCAAGCGCTGTCTGCAGTGGCCCCGCGGTTCATGGCCAAACAGCTGAACGCCCCCCCCCCCGCCAGAAGCACACACAGAAGGAAGGGGGGAAAAAACTGCAGAAGAATGGAAGGTTGCAAAGGCAAGAACCACCAGGAAGAAGAGAATCCCCCCAAAGCCTGAGGTGCCCCTGCAGAACCCCCCAAAATCACACACAGAAGCTAGGGAGGATAAAGCTGCAGAAGAATGGAAGGTTGCAAAGGCAAGGACCAGCAGGAGGAAGAGACTTCCCCTGAAGCGCCCTTGTAGAACTGCTTCACTCCTCTGCAGACTGAGGAGGAAAGACCCGTTGCATCGGGAGAGACACTGGAGCTCAGTAAGGCAGCCCAGTGTGCTCCCCCAAAAATGACCAATGCTATCAAGAAAAAGCGACGGGTGATAGTGGTAGGCAACTCTCTACTGAGAGTCATAGAGGAGCCCATCTGCTGACCTGATGCACTCTCTAGAGAGGCATGCT
The DNA here is from genome assembly GCF_013368605.1 of Nyctibius grandis. Classification (NCBI taxonomy): domain Eukaryota; kingdom Metazoa; phylum Chordata; class Aves; order Nyctibiiformes; family Nyctibiidae; genus Nyctibius; species Nyctibius grandis. The sequence continues at coordinate 90,975,431 of NC_090660.1, forward strand.
GCTTACCAGGGACTCACATCAGGGATGACACCGAGAAACTACCAAGCCTCGTACAGCCCAAGGACTATTAGCCACTGCTGTTGTTTCATGTGGGCACCACTGATACAGCCAGGAGCAGCCTGAGGCATATCAAGGAGGACTACAGAGCCCTGGAAGCAGCGGTAAAGTACTCTGGGGCCCAGAGGATTCTCATCAGTCCTCCCTGTCAAAGGGAAGGGGATTGAAAGGGACAGTCAAATCAGGCAAATCAACAAATGGTTACAGGACTAGTGCCACAGCCAGGAGTTTGGCTACTTAGACCACGGGACTCGCTTTGAGAAACCCGGTCTTCTGGCAGCTGATAGGGTGCATCTGTCAGAGAAAGGGAAGACCATCTTTGGTCATAGTCTTGCCAAGCTGGTGAAGAGGGCTTTAAACTAGAATTGCTGAGAGAGGGGAACCTCAGTCCAGCCCAATACAGCCAGTTTGATGCCAGGGTTAGCAATAGGTGCCCACAGCCTGGAGAAGCATGGCAGGTCCACAGGAGAGCACCAAAGAGCAGCAGAAAGGAATTTCAGACAGTAAGTCAGCTTCATTTGGGGCCAAAATGAAATGTGTTTATGCAAATGCACAGAGCATGGGGAACAAACATGAAGAGATACAGACGTACTCATACCTGCAAGGCTATGACCTTATTGGTATCACAGAGACATGGTGGGATGGCTCCTATGACTGGAGTGTTGGAATGGAAGGATATAGGCTTTTTAGGAAGGACAGGCAGGGGAGATGAAGAGCAGGTGTTGCCCTCTATGTCAATGACCAGCTGGAGTGCCTGAAGCTCTGCCTGGGGATGGAGGAGGAGCCTACTGAGACATTGTGGGTCAGGATTAAAGGGAAGGAAGGGATGGGAGACATTACAGTGGGCTTCTGCTGACGTCTGGTGGCGTAGGCTGCCTGACCAGGAAGATGAGACCCTCTACAGACAGATAGATGTAGCCTCACATTCACAGGCACTGGTCCTCATGGGGGACTTCAACCACTCTGATATCTGTTGGAAGGACAACACAGTAGGGCACAAGCGATCCAGGAGGTTCCTGGAATGCGTGGATGACAACTTCCTTCTCCAAGTGATAGAGGAACCAACGAGGAGAGGTGCCATGCTGGACCTTGTTCTCACCAACAAGGAGGGGCTGGTGGGGGATGTGAAGCTAAGGGTAGCCTTGTCTGCAGTGACCATGAAATGGTGGACTACAAGATCCATAGGACATCTAGGAGCGTACACAGCAAGCTCATCACCCTGGACTTCAGGAAAGCAGACTTTGACTCTCTTCAGGGACCTGCTTGGTAGAGTACTTTGGGATAAAGCCCTGGAGGGAAGAGGGGCCAAAGAAAGCTGGTTAATATTTAAGGACCACCTCCTCCAGTCTCAGGAGCAATGCATCCTAATAAAGAGGAAGGCAGGCAAAAAAGCCAGGAAACCTGCATGGATGAACAAGATGCTCCTGGACAAACTGAGACACAAAAAGGAAACCTACAGAGGGTGGAAGCGAGGGCAGGTAGCCTGGGAAGAATACAGAGAAATTGTCCTAGCAGCCAGGGATCAGGATAGGAAAGCTAAAGCCCTGATAGATTTAAATCTGGCCACGGGTGTCAAGGGCAACAAGAAAAGTTCTATAGGTATGTCAGTGATAAAAGGAATACTAGGGAAAATGTGGGCCCTCTCCAGAAGGAGATGGGACACCTGGTTACCTGGGATATGGAGAAGGCTGAGGTACTCAATGACTTTTTTGCCTCTCTCTTCACCGGCAAGTACTGAAGCTACATTTTCCAAGTCACAGAAGGCAGAGGCAGGGCCTGGGAGATGATGAACTGCCCACTGAAGGGGAAGATCAGGTTCGAGACCATCTAAGGAACCTGAAGGTGCACAAGTCCATGGGACCTGATGAGGTGTATCTGCAGGTCCTGAGGAAATTGGCGAATGAAGTGGCTAAGACGCTAGCCATCATTTTTGAGAAGTCATGGCAATCTGGTGAAGTTCCCACTGACTGGAAAAGGGGAAAAAGAATGTCCATTTTTAAAAAGGAAAAAAGAGAAAGACCCAGGGAACTATAGGCCAGTCAGTCTCACTTCTGTGCCTGTCAAGATCATGGAGCAGATCCTCCTGGAAACCATGCTAAGGCACATGGAAAATAAGGAGGTTATTGGTGACAACCAACATGACTTCACTAAGGGCAAATTGTGCCTGACTAATTTGGTGGCCTTCTGTGACTGGGTTACAGCATTGGTGGATAAGGAAAGAGCAACTGACATCATCTACCTGGACTTGTGCAAGGCATTTGACACTGTCTAACATGACATCCTTGTCTCTAAATTGGAGAGACATGGACTTGACAGATGGACCACTCAGTGGATAAGGAATTCTCTGGATGTTGCACTCAAAGAGTTGTGGTCAAAGGCTCTATGTCCAAGTGGACACCAGTGAGGAGTGAGATTCCTCTGTACTGGGACCAGGGCTGTTTAACGTCTTTGTCGGTGACATGGACAGTGGGGATTGAGTGAGCCCTCAACAAGTTTGCCGATGACACCAAACTGTGTGGTGTGGTCGACATGTTGGACGGAAGGGATGCCATCCAGAGGGTCCTTGACAGGCTTGAGGTATGGCCCCGTGCTAACCACATGAAGTTCAACAAGGCCAAGTGCAAGGTCCTGCATGTGGGTTGGGGCAATCCCAAGAACAAACACAGGCTGGGTGGAGAATGGATTGAGAGCAACCCTGAGGAGAAGGACTTGGGGGTGATGGTTAACAAGAAGCTCAACATGAGCTGACAGTGTGTGCTTGCAGCCCTGAAAGCCAACCATATCCTGGGCTGCATCAAGAGAAGCGTGACCAACAGGTCAAGGGAGGTGCTTCTACCCCTCTATTCTGCTCTCGTGAGACCTCTCCTACAGTACTGCTTCCAGCTCTGGTACCCCCAACATAAGAAGGACATAGAGCTGTTGGAAAGAGTCCAGAGGAGGGCCACGAAGATGATCAGAGGGCTGGAACACCTCTCCTATGAAGACAGGCTGAAAGAGTTGTGGTTGTTCAGCCTGGAGAAGAGAAGGCTCCGGGGAGACCTTCTAGCAGCCTTGCAGTACCTGAAGGGGACCTACAGAAAAGCTGGAGAGGGTCTTTTTAAAAGGGCATGTAGTGATAGGACAAGGCGTAATGGTTTTAAAGTGAAAGAGGGTAGATTTAGGTTAGATATTAGGAAGAAATTCTTTCCTATGTGGGTGGTGAGACACTGGCACAGGCTACCCAGAGAAGCTGTTGCTGTCCCCTCCCTGGAAGTTTTCAGGGCCAGGTTGTATGGGTCTTTGAGCAACTTGGTCTAGTGGAAAGGTGTCCCTGCCCATGACAGCGGGGTTGGAACTAGACGATCTTTAAGGTGCCTTCCAACCCAAACCATTCTATGATTCTATGATATATCATATTTTATATTTTCATATGTGTGTGTATATATATACACACATACTCACATGCTTTTTCCCTTACCTTTATTTTTTTTCACCACTTTTCCCTGTTTTTCTGAAATTTCATGTATTTTTCGTTCATTCTTTCACATCTTGGTTTGGATTTCATGAGCAGGCCATTCTATGCCTCTTTTAGACACTGAAAATAGTAAGAATGAATTAGAGATTTAGATTGTTTTTTCCATAAGCCTGTTTAATGTTAAAATACTCTGAGTGTGAAGAACTAGATATTGATTAAATATATTCATGAACTTTTGAAATAAAACCTGGTCTGATTTCAGGCAACTAAAGCACAATAATTAAGAAATAATCCTACATCCTGAGGTAATGCTTCAATTCATGGTCCATGTCAAAGTTGGTATGATTCCACTGATGACATTAATGTATGTCATTGTTCAGAAGTCATCAGTAAAATTAAATGGAAAAGTCATGAGAACTTTTCCTGGTTTAAGCATAATTCTTTTGATTCTGAAGTTAAAACTGAAGCTTTTAAAGCTATTTTAAAACATGATTCCTGACCCAGTGCTGTGCCCTGAAGGAGCTTTTGACAAAAGCTTACAAGAAATCCTCTGAAGATCTCACTGTATAATCTAAGAGTAGACATTTTGAATGCATTTTCACAAACTAGTCACAAAAGACAACAAAATTAAGTGCTGCCTTTTACAAGTACTGATTTATCTGTAATGATTTTTTTTAAAAACTAGCATCAATATGGAATAGCACTTTTCTGAAAATAACAAACTTTCTCTGTTTTTTTGGCAATTATTTTTTTTTCAGCTAATAGGTTTATATAATGGCGCTTTTCCTAAACAACAAACGTATTATGTCAGTAAAGTCTATGTCCTAATTCCTCATCACAGGTAGCTTTAAAAACTGCTATATAAATAAAGAAAATATTAAACAGAATGTAAAAGAGATGCTAGCTTCTATCATGCATTGGATTCAGAATATATATGAGGTACATGATAAAATCTTCACATTAGCATGTTCTGCAAATGGCTCTGCTAGAATCTTTACAAGAGGTAACACTTCCATCTACATAGCATGAAAGTGCTTCATTTTCCTCAACTAGTTGCAGTACATTAATTGGTTTAATTATAATTTTCTGACCTCTTTTGGTAGTTCCTGACATTTAATTATGAGAATTTTTAGCAGAGAATATGATATTAAGCCAGAATTTGTTTACTGTATATGTTGATATTTGGATTTGATAATGTAAGTCAATTGTTCATCTGAGTATACTCAACTTTCTCTTGATCAAAAAGCTAATACACATTTTAATCTGCAACTGTAACCTCAGCCAATATGTCTACAACCATATATATACACATGCACATATACTTATGATGACTTTAAACCCCCAAATCCTATTCTTTAAGTTCTTAACTTTACAAATTAAGTCCTCAAAAGTTAGAAAATGAGAAATGTCATGTATATAGCTTTCATTTCATCCATATATTTTTTAATTCTTTAATTTGTTTACATATATTCTTTGCAATACTCTCTTTATGAGACCATAAATTCAGTATTTTCTGCAAGATCTCTGCCTTTTTCTGTGCAGAAATAGAATTGTTCTGTATATGAATCTTGATAGTATAGAATATCTATTATCTGGAAGAACAAAGTGTCCCTTTGTTACTGAATCAAGTGGTTGGAGCCATGAGATTATAGTACTATAAATGATCTTTTATAGTGAATCAAATATTACCTTTGGAACCATATTTTAAGCTTACATTTGCTGCACAGTTTGCACATGATGTTGGACAAAGCAGTTGTAACTTGACGTTTGTGTTTGGTGATTTCATGTATAATTTCTTGAAAACCTATTAAAGAGAGCACAGCCAGGATATTTGTGAAATGCTGTATTCACAGCTTCCTCTGAAGTGAATCTGAGCTGGCTGGAGAACAGCCTACGTTTTTAATAGTATGCTAAATGACGTCAGGAAATACTTCCAGACACTGGAACTTGATTATCTTTAAGTTGAGAGAATATTCCCATTTAGAATATGGACTTAAAACTCACAATGTAGCTTTGATATGGATTTGCAAAACCTTCCTCAAACAAATCCCAAGTAAGGCTCATATGTCCGTGTTGTCTAGAAATAATTTCCAATAGGCTGTTTAGATTTGATGAAATGCTATTGAGAGAAATAGGATGAGGAAGTTTGGACAATGGATGCTCTCAGTGCCAGAGAACAGTCCAAAGTGTGCGTAATTTTCTGTTGTAGATACAGCATGTAGAGCCCCTACATTTACTATTTCTTTTTATTTAAGAAGGGATCCAAAGAACTCTTCAAGCTGAAAGACAGACATTTTTGACCATGAAAGAAAATGAATGCTTATAGTCACAGAATACTAATTTCTTGATCTAGATTGGGCATTAGTTTCTTTACTTTCTCCTGGATACAATAAGAGGACAACGTAATTCTCTAATGAAAGATGTCCTAATAAAGACTCCATTCCCCTGGTCTAGCCCAGCTTTTTGGCAGGATGTTCATTGTCCATATCAATACTGCCCTTCTGTTTTTATCTCCCTTTTGCCCAAAAATAAAGTGATTAGGTGCTCATAGCAGAGTTATGACTATGACACTACAATGAAAAAATAACTATTCCAGAGCAGTCAGCCTCACAGTCAGAAAATAGTGCCAGGTATATTAAGTTTACAAATAAAGACACAGATACATGCTGCCTACTAGTGAAAAATATTCTTCCCACACACTAGATCTTCAAGCCTCCAGCTCATAACATAAAGGATATTTTCAGTTGTAATCACTAAGCGCACAGATCCAAAAAGGGACTTGTTCAGACCTTAAATAAAAAAAAAAAAAAAAAGAGCACTCCCTCTGCTCAGAAGGTCCATGACCTAGAATTACCTAAAACTCAGTAAACACATCACTGCTCCCAACTTCTGGCCTTCTGATCTTCCTTAGAGCATATATACCTCAGCAGATGGCTACCTACTTCCTGCTTGAATTACAGGAAAAAATAATGAACAGCTAGGCAGATGAAAATTGCATTCCTTCAGGAGCCCAATTTACTAAGATGTGATTAGACAAAATCTACAGCATGCCAGAATCATAGAATTGTTTTGGTTGGAAAGGACCTTTAAGATCATCAAGTCCAACCATTAACCTAGGACTGCCAAGTCCACCACTAAGCCATGGCCCTAAGCACCACATCTACATGCCTTTTAAATACCTCCAGGGTTGGCGACTCAACCACTTCCCTGGGCAGCCTGTTCCAATGTTTGATAACCCTTTTGGTGAAGATATTTTTCCTGATATCCAATCTAAACCTCCACTGGCACAACTTGAGGATGTTTCCTCTCGTCCTATCATTTGTTGCTTGGGAGAAGAGACTAACACCCGCCTTGCTACAACCTCCTTTCAGGTAATTGTAGAGAGTGATAAAGTCTCCCCTCAGCCTCCTTTTCTCCAGACTAAACAACCCCAGCTCTTTCAGTCACTCCTCATAAGACTTGTGCTCTAGACCCTTCACCAGCTTTGTTGCCCTTCTTTGGACTCGCTACAGCACCTCAATGTCTTTCTTGTAGTGAGGGCCCAAAACTGGACACAGTATTCAAGGTGTGGCCTCACTAGTGCCTAGTACAGGGGGATGATCACTTCCCTAGTCCTGCAGTGTTCTGAAGAATCAGAACGTTTCAGAAATTAAGTCAGTACCGTATTTGCTTGAAAATTTAGTTCATTATAGAGGAGGAGAAAGAGATACTGTCAACTTTTTATCATGACCCAATGTTTACAGTCTCCACTCAAGAAGTAGGAGAGCAGAAAATTCAGTGCCTTTCCTTGCTTCAGACTTCTCAGCTTCCTGAAATATCTTTTTAAGCACTTCCCTGAGTATGTTTTGTTTGCTTGACGTATTTCTAAATTAAAAGGCTTTTAATCCATAGGCAAGGGCAACCCAGGGGCTGAAACTCTAAAATTTGGCTTCTCTGAACACATGGATACTCTGACTACTACTACATTAAACAGTCATATTGCCTTTTGCGTGTTCAACATTTCACTCCATGAAGCATTTTTTTTGGTTTGTTTTCGTATATAATGACACAGCTTCAGAAAGGTATGGAAGAAGAATCAGGGAGTCTCTAACAAAAATGGGCTAATATTTAACATACACCCTTTAGGAACTGGGATTAACTTTACCTAACTTTTACCTAACTTTACCTAAAGTAGCAGAAGTTTTAAAACCAGTTTGTCATGGATGACTGTTTAGGTTGTTAGATATGAGACAGGAACCATCCATAGCTCCTGCAGCTGTGTTATTTTGAAAGCTGCAACAACTGAATATTTGTATTATGCGTTAAATGAACTTTCTGAAAACCTACTGGGCTGAATCCCACAGATTACTTAGATTTCCTTAATGTTTTGAGAATGTTTAGGATTACATGAAAGGTAGTCCTCTCTCAACAGAAGCCTAAACTTAGTCCACTCATCTGTCTTCTTTTGATGAAGCTTTTGCATGGAATGCAGTTGAAAAGACATAAACTAAAAAAAAAAAAAAACCAACTAAAAAAAACACTGTCTTGTTATTGTCACACATCTTATAACATCTCAGTTTGAAAAGTTAATGTTTGGAAAAGTAGCAATCAACTGAAAATGAGATCTTATAATGGGAAATTTGGATTTCCCTCAGTATTATGTGATGCTGCCAACACCATAGTCAACATGTGGAATTCTATACATAGGTTGATAGCAAAAAGTGCACTCAAAAATACTGACATAATGAATATTGCACATATACATTGGAATAAAAAACTGAGCAAAAATCCACTCCCTTGATGAAAGGAATTTGTTAGATAACAGGTTTTGCATTTGTTTTTAAAATATTTCATCTAAATAATGAACAATCTCTAGTACTTCACAACATTTTTTCTAAATTGGCAATCATAAATGAAAATTAAATCTGTTCATTAAAGAACAGAAAACAATAACATAAGTTATTTATACTATTGCACTGTAATTTTGCCAGCTAAACTGCTTAGAGCACTGTTGTTTCAGACTGTACTGAACCAATAAATTATAATTTCATATTTACATTTTTAGTAACTTAGAGACTTCCCCACAAACACATGTTAATTACTGTGCTGTACAAATGTGAAATCAGAATTTGAGTTTTCCTTACAATTCTGATACGAATAAAGAGACAGTAGATGAAGCAGAAAGATAGGTGAGAGGAAGAGAAGTTTAAACCCTGATCATGGAACACCAGCACTGTCAGAGTTGTCAAATTCCTTCCAGGCAGCGTTGTCAAATTCCTTCTAGGCAATGCAACACAGTAGAGTATTTTGAGGAGAGCAAAAAGAGAGTAAAATCTCCTTTTCCTATAGTTTTCACTGCATACACCAAAAAAGAATCTTTAAAAAAATAGATTGCAAATGAGGCAAAAGGCAAGATGCACTTCCACATCTCTCAGGATTGTAGTATTAAGCTCTCTGGATGTTACGAATCACTAGCTCAAATCTTCAGAAGCCAAGTGTCTGTGATACGCATACCTTAAAAAGCCAAAGAGTTGTACAGTCTGTACTGGCTTTTCATAGGTCCAGTTACTGTACTCTAGGATTGTGCTGGTTTCATTAGGCGGCTAGATCCGTGAGAAACTCAGCAATGTCAGCTCTGGTGGCTCAGCCACTCGGTTCTTCACGCAGCTAGAGATGTGGGTTGTTAAACCATTTCAGTCAGCTTAGGCACACAAACAGACGCATGATGTAATCTTGACTCTAAGGATCCATGTGAGATATTTAGGATTTTGAGATATTCAAAAGCAAATAAAAACCTATGAGTAAGATAGCCCTCAGGATTCAATACAAGTCTAGCATCATATTTTTTTCATAACCTCAATCTGAGAACTGCCATCTAGGGCAAGTTATATCTTGGAAAGCTTGATATTTATAAGAACTAAAAACAGGCTCTAGTACTAAAAATTACTGAGCAACTGCTTCCTGTGCTGCTTCTGTTATCTCTCTTTGACTGGTTTCTGCCTTTCTCATGTTATGCAGCTCCTTTATCTCTTGCTGTGTCTAGCCTTGAATTCACACCTCACAAGTTTATGAATCCCTTATGGAAATTACTGGAAGTTTAGCTGTATGTCATCCTGAAAATCATGATCAGTGTTGAAGCTTCACTTTTGTTGAAGATAGCAGCAACATTTTCAGATCAAAAGGTGTGGGTAAAAAAGAAAGTAAGCATTTGAAAAAAATGGGGGCACTATGATTGCTTGAAAATAGGCAAAATGAGTATGCTGTAGACAAATGGAGACTTAATAAGTTTGTGACAAGGGTAAACTATTACAGAGATTTTACCTCTCATAATGAATATTTATCTGTATAATGTCGATTCCCTTTCTTTATCAAAGAAGATTCAGTAAAGGTTCAGATAAAGCTTTTCAAAGAAAATTTGTCAGCATCAATTTTCATACATACATTTCTGTTGACTCTTCTTTTTTAGTTGTCTTTGACAAACATAAAATTCTTTATATAGTTCAAGTAATACAGATGACATTGAACTGTCATAAAACTGAATAAGAAAATTTCAAAATTTTGTAGATAAAGAAGAGTCTTCTTCATTCAGATCCACAGCATTATGTTACTAACTTCATGTAGGGAAAGGACTAATATAGGAAAGAAGTGACAACTCTTCTACAATATTTATAATGTTTTTACAGAATGAATAAATTATTCATAAAATATGTGCAAGGGAAGGGTTTTCTTCCTCATTCTGTCAGCTTTTCTTACAAAAAAGCTCAAAGGGATGTGAACGTAAACAAAATCGTCCCCTGGATTTTATTTCACATTTGCATTTTAACATTCATTAATGCTCTTTGTACTTTGATTATGGTTCATTCCCGAGCCTGATACCTCGGAGCATCTTTTCCTCTCTTCTGTTAGATATTTCTCCTCTTAGACTACTTATTTAATTTTGATATTGATTTGAATATATTTCTGTAACTACTTCCAAACTTCTGCTATTTTCTCCTAAATGAAGAAAGATTTTATGAGACTAATCACTGAAGTATCTAACATTCAACAAGAAGGTCATTATTCTTAGATCAATATTCTTTTTAAATACCATTCTTCCTCCTTCTGTATTTCTGAAATGTAACTTTTTGCAAACATTCAAGATACTTCAATAGATGTCAGGAATTTTCTTAACAGTTGATAGTTAAATCAACATAATTAACAAAATTATCAGATTCTACTTATTCATAGAATCATTGAATCATAGAATGGTTTGGGCTGGAAGGGACCTTAAAGATCATCTAGTTCCAAACACCCTGCCATGGGCAGAGACACTTTCCACTAGACCAGGTTGCTCAAAGACCCATTCAATCTGGCCTTCAACACATCCAGGGAGGGGACAGCCACAACTTCTCTGGGCAATCTGTTCCAGTGTCTCAGTACCCTCACAGGAAAGAATTTCTTCCTAATATCTAACCTAAATCTACCTCTTTCACTTTAAAACCGTTAAGCCTTGTCCTATCTCTACATGCCCTTGTAAAAAGACCCTCTCCAGCTTTTCTGTAGGTCCCCGGCAGGTACTGGAAGGCTGCTAGAAGATATTCTCGAAGCCTTCTCTTCTCCAGGCTGAACAGCCCCAACTCTCTCAGCCTCTCTTCATAGGAGAGGTGTTCCAGCCCTCTGATCATCTTCGTGGCCCTCCTCTGGACTCACTTCAACATCTCCATGTCCTTCTTATGCTCGGAGCCCCAGAGTTGGATGCAGGACTCCAGGTGGAGTCTCACGAGAGCAGATTAGAAGGCGAGAATCACCTCCCTTGACCTGCTGGCCACTCTTCTTTTGATGCAGCCCAGGAAATCTGGAGAAAAAAACATGCCGAATATATGATGCATATTAATAATAATAGCTTAAGTCATCAGAGAACGTGTTTTAAAGACTTTAAATGTCAACAAACAGATTTTAATTGATATGGATGGGTTTTGGATGCAATCATAAATATTTTTTCTCTTTTTGTCATCCTTATTCCCTTCTATATTCACAATTGTCAAAAAAAATTACCCATCCTAGTATGCATGACTACATATATAGATTGGAGATCTGCAAAGTAAGAGGGAGTATATTTTCTGAATTTATTCTATGTACAGAAGTCAGTAGATAGATAGTTTATTTTCTAATCAATTTAGCTACTATGACTGAGAATCAAATAAGAACCCAGGCACATAAGATTAGGTCAGTTTACTTGCCTGTATCTAAACCTTTCAGAAAACAAATTTCTTGCTCATCCATGATATAAAATAAGGAAGCACTTAGAATCCAATATAATCTAAAATTTTCTTTATTTAAATGAACATGGGACATAAAATTCTGTATATTGGCAGTTTTAAGCTACATGATACTTTCACAGTAAGTAGGGTGTATTGGAATCAACAAATTAGGTAGTCTTCTGCCAACCCACCAGAGAAAGTTTGTGGTACTGGATGCTGTAGAAAATATGACTGTGGCTGCTATATGCCTTTGCAATGCACTTACAGTGGACGCAACTGCCTCAGTTTCAAATTTAGTGAAGCAAAATCTTCGTTAGGACTGCTTAACTTAGATCGCAGGCCCTTTCCCTTGTTTAAACACTATTACTGTGCATGAAAGTCAAGTTACACATTTTAACACTACACAGTCATTGTAAAATAACATAAAACTATAAACAGTACCTGGAGCAAGCTGAAACCTCTGTCTCCTCCCAGGTGACTCTCTGAACAGCCTGCTGGAATATCAGATATTCTCTGCCTCTTTCTCTCCCTGTCTTTAATTATGGCATGTAAATGGAACTGCTTCCATGGGAAAGAGATGATAGCAGAGTGCCTTATAACATCATAACAAGTAAAGAAACTATGAGGAGATATGAAAACTGGTTCAGAGTTCACACAGAGAAGGAAGAGAACAAAATACTTGCTCAGGGTCTAACTGCTCTATAAACCCCAATTAGAAGTACCTTGAAGAATAAGAGAGTTAGCTGTTAATTATTTCAAAATGTGGTGTAGGTGTACATAATTAGGAGAAGGTATGGAAATATTAATATGGAGGTGTATGGCTAGGGTTCTGATGTTTAAGTCTTCCCTCCACATTGTTTAGGTACCTAACTCATGGTCTGTAAGTCCACTAAGGGGTTTGGCTGCTAGAGAAATTATATTTTTAGAATTTTGTCTCTATTTTCTTTTACTTTTAAAAACCATGTTCCTAAGACTTTGTTTATAGAAAGTGTTGGAAAAAATTTCTTTTATTATGAATGCATTGCTGTGTTACTATAGCACATCCAAGAGATCCACAGGAATCTAGTCACCATCAAACCATTGAAAATACCAGGTTAATAATTAATTTCTTTCTCCATGAGACAGAAAGTTTTAGTTGCAATTACTTGCTAACATACTTGCAAAGTTGCTTAATTAATCAGCACAAATGTGTAATGATATGATCAAGAATGTTAATAATGCTGATAATTTTTGTGAACAATCACATTGCATGTCTTTGTACAGCTTTTTCCATGATGAAAAACAGTGAAGCTTTCTTATTATCCCTGAAATTTATACTATGAGCAATTTAGGAATCCAAATCAGTCAGCTGATTTCCACAGTGCTTTTAAAGTTACTTTATCTCAGCTAATATTTCCTCATGATGCAGCAGGCAGATAGTAGAAAGCAGAGTAGGGGAAATGGCATCAATTACAAGAACAGAGTACAGCAGAAAAACAGATCTCATGAATTAGCCATTTATAAAGAATTTTCATTAGCTGCAGATATTTTAGAAGGTGGCATTCTGCAGTTCTTGCAATACATTGTAGCTCTTCTCACTTGCTTTGGGATGGGCCAATAGTCTTATCTTTTTTTTTAAAAAAAATATTTTTGTGGTCTTTACATGAGAACAAATGTAGACAATGACACATGGATTCTCTATTTCTCTATTTCAGAAACTGTGTGACTACATCATCCTTTCCCAGCAGAAAAAAAGGAACCCCTTAATCAAAAGTAAATAATGCAAAAAAATATTAGTAGTTTATTTTCTTAAGAGATACAGACACATCCAATTATACCACATATCAGCTGCTGACATCCTTTTAAAAAACCCACAGAGTATAAGCCAGAGCAGGAACTGCAAGCTGTATCTGTTAATATATAGCTTTATCATATAGTCCTGTCATTGCTAGTAGCAGTCTATGAACTGTGAACCAACATTGCAAGGCTCTGCACTGGAGTTTGTCAGGCTTACTCTTTCTGAATCCATCAGTATCACCAAGTCCTTCTCCACAGTGCTGCTCTCAACACATTCATCCCCCAGTTTGTATTGATACTGGGGACTGCCTCGACCCACGTTGTGACGGACAGAGTTTGTATGCCTTAAACAACTTGTTTGACAACTCTGGCTGGAGGAGGGGTTGTGTACTACAGAGGCCTGCAAGTCTGGCAAGAGATTAGGGCCTTGGGAACAGAACAATACCCCTGCTGTGCCTTAATTGTTGTGATTTACAACTCTGGCTGGAGGAAGAGATAAGTCCTGCGGAGGCAGGATGGTATCTTTTCCTTGGGGCCAGCCTACATGTGCAACAACTTTACAAGGCCTCAACCACGCTTGTGCAGAAGCAGGGTCATACAGAGGACACCACAACTAGGGGGGATCATGACCGCCAGACATCCCTTGGGGGACCACCGACTCATTTCGAGAACAATCTAAGACTACAAAGCGCAGGCGTCCCAATTAGCATAGGAAGCGAGCAGAGGGGGGAGACAAGAGGGATGTTACCACCCTCTCCCATCTCGCATGCAAATGACCTAAAGTATTTAGACCTTCTCACTTGGGATGCTGGCGTGCTCCTGCCCGCCACCTGAGGACCGATCCTGCAAGCAATTTACCGGAGGACTTACATCGCTGGATCCAAGGGTGGTGATCTCTCTTTTCCTCTCTCTCATAGTCTCTATCCTCTTTCTCTTTTCCCTTTTCCTTTTCTCTCTTTTCACAATGCCTTTAGAAACCCAAGACACTTACAACCATGCCACTTTCCCTGTATTAATAAATTGTTCTTAATTTCATACCAGTTATTTGGTGTCGTTTCACCTTAATTTACTCCAAGGGATTTATGAACTAGTTGCGACCAGGTCGTAACATTAAATTGGCGTAGTCGGCAGGATACCTTGCTAAGAGTAAAGTAACTGGTGGTGCCCAGACTCAAGTAAGAGCGAGTTCTCTTCAGTAGGGAGTCTGCCGGGGAGGAAGATATCATCCCTCTGAGGAATAATGATGAATTTAAGGACCCCCCCAGGGGAGTCCGATGTGTGGGATACAAAAAATGGGATCCCCCTGGGGGAATCTCAAGTGGAATGTAGTCTCCTAGAGAAACTGGAGAGCTACAACGATGAAATAGGACCCCCCTGGGGGAGTCCGATGTGTAAGTCCAATGTGGATTGTAGCCCTCTCCTAGAGAAATTGGAGAGCTACAACGCTCGTCCTTCCCCTCCTGGTATGACCTGGGCACATAATAATTGGCATGATCCCCAAGCTGTAGTGGACCTGATTACGGTCTTGATGAAGGAACGAAAATTCAAACTTGGAAAAGGGAAAGCGCTGGTCTGTGGTGTTTTGGGTGCTGCTCTGATGGCTGCCCAAAAGCAAAGGCAAACAAATCAGCAAAAAGAGCATGAAACAGTTAAATCCTTACAAGACCTGATCAAAGGCATACAAGAACAGCTAGACAGTGAAAGAGAGTAATTAGCTGCCGAAAGGGCAGTTAACCGCCGGCTTCACACCGCCTTAGCAGAATCCTTTGAACGAGAAAAACTTCTCCGGGAGGAGTTAGAATGTAAAGATTGGGAATCATCCTCCCGGAGGGAGCCAGAATTTACACAACTGACTCAAACTGATACCCTAAGAGAAAAATACCCTCTGTATCCCTCCGGGGAGTTGGATGAACTAAGGGAGAGGCTTCACCCGGAAAAAGGGGAAGTACTATTGCGCCCCTTGGTTAAAACTGAGACAATGAATGATGGGCAAGGGGGAGCACAACAAGTCACCACTCGTACGATTCCCTACTCCCCTACAGATTTGGCAAAAATTCAGGAAAAATATTCCCGGGGACCCCAAGAAACAGAAACTGAGTATGTCTGGAGGGTATCTTTTACGGGGGGGAGACCGCATCTTGCTGAGTGAGGAGGAGGCGAGAGGATATTGGGGACCAGGAGTCTTTCTAACCATGAATGATAACAGAGAACCATGGTCCCTAACTCAAAGAGTGGCTTACTGGGCTGGAGGATTGGACCCAATGGAAAGGGGAGACCCCTTTTCCATCAGGACACCTACAGCGAGTCACATTTTGGAAAGTGTCCAAAAGACTGCTTGCCTCCAGCTGATGCACAATCGTATGCTAGTGCCGCAACAACCCCCTCCCATGCAATATGCAGCAGACCCTGACAGATTCTATCCTTTAGTTAGGGGACTGCCTGATATCTTGAAGTTATATGCAGGACAATTACAAGATAGGCTGAGGGCTCCGAGACCCTGTAGGAGGGGCAGTGAGCCAGAAATGACTTGGGGGGATGTCGCTCAGGAATTAATGAGTTACGGGAGAAGGATGGGAATTAATCCCCAAGGCAGCATTAAGTCAAAAGCGGATATCAGGAGGGTGGGAGAAGACCGGAGAAAAGGCACAACACCGCTGCAAAACAGTCATCCTCCCTCGGTATCCCACTCTCCCAGATATAAGAGACACAGCTTGTGGGCAGAGGGGCTCTCCAAGGGAATTCCTAGAGAAGTAATGGATGGGTTACCTACCAGCAATTTGGAAAGCTTAATACGTAGCTGGGATAGGGTTAACAGACAGGAGCCACCCCCAGGAGGTAATTGCCCTGAGGGACCGGGTGACCTGGCCCCCTCCGCCCCTCCCGAACCAAGACCTACTGATTTAATCATTTCGGAGTTGGGAAACTTGTGGCGCCGTCCCCAGTAAGTGGGCTGGGGGACGGCCAATGGATACATATGAGAAGGCTCACCGAGAATAAGCAAGGAGATATGATAATCACCTTTCCCCTTGGCCCTTTTTAAAACTCCTGTTACCTTCTTTGTGGACCCTGGGGCACAAATGTCAGCACTCCAAACAGAGGTTGCCACCCATAATAGCATTTAGAGAACAAGAGGCTCAGGGAAGACCTTATAGCTATCTGCAACTACCTGAAAGGAGGTTGTAGCGAGGTGGGTGTCAGTCTCTTCTTCCAGGTAACAAGTGAAAGGACGAGAGGAAACAGGGGAGGTTTAGATTGGATATTAGGAAAAATTTCTTCACTGAAAGGGTTATCAAGCATTGGAACAGGCTGTCCAGGGAAGTGGTGAAGTCAACATCCCTGAAGGTATTTAAAAGATGTGCAGATGTGTTTAGGTACGTGGCTTAGTGGTGGACTTGGCAGTGTTAGGTTAACGGTTGGTCTCTATGATCCTAAGAGTCCTTTCCAACTGAAACAGTTCTATGATTCTATGATTTTATGATTATTTTTTCTTTTCCTGTAATAATTATTTGGCCAACAGTTATTAGATTTCAATTATACTAACAATAAAATCTTTGCTTTATATGTATATAAAGTGTTCTTTCTCTTTGCCCATAAACAAGATTTTGAGTGTAACAACCTATGGAAAAGTTATCCATAAGCCTCATTCTGGTATTCTCATTCTCATTCTGGTATTAAAATCCTTGAGGATATTTTTAGAGAACTTTTCAACACCTCTGTACTATATAGGGCACACGAGTGTAGTTGAAAACCTACTGTGGGAGAATCTAAGTGGGAGAATGACTGGATGAGTCAGGAGCACAAGAAAGAATAGCTTTGTTGTTTGCAAGACAAAGAACCAACACACATGCTGTAGAGATATTGGATAGCTATATAAAGGTTTTTCAGGGGTAATTTCACATGTACCTCTGTGCCAGAAAACACTGTTAAACAAATTCACAGCATATATTCAGTGAGTTTCTTTCTGAACTGAGTTTAGCTTTATACCATGTCACTCCAGTGCTTGCACTGGAGTTACTCTTGATTTACACTCTGGTAACTGAGATTACTGTTTGCTCCAGTGCTTAAAGCAAACATATAAGAGGAGTTGAGCATGCAGGAATAGATTCAAGTGACATCCAAAATATCATCAATGTTATGCAACTGGAAAAAGCAACATTTAATAAGTCCAGTGAAGCAATAATAAACTGGGACTTGACATTCCTCCCTTGTCTTCAGGCAGTTGGCTTGTGCAATAAAGAGCACTAACTGTCCATTCACTTAATTTTGTCAGTCTGATTATCTTTTTTCACCTGCAGGGACTATCCAGTGTAACAAGACCTTAGAAAAAGATCATCGTTCTTTTAGCCTTTTAAAGTTATTTAAGAGACAGCTTCTAGATGGTTTAACCCCAGTGCCCCTTTACAAGATGAATATGTGGATGCTAGTGGGTCTCTGGAGTTGTTTGTTGCTCTTTATTTCTGTAGCCATATTACAACTCAAAGGCCCAAGCTCCCTGAAAATCATTACTTCCTTGTTCCCAATGCTCTTGACAGTAGTTTTAGTGGTTTCGTTATTCCTTTCCATCTCTGTTCCTTTCTACACCTTATTGCACAAGATGGAAAGCATACACATGTAACTTAACACTAACTTCCCAGTCACCATCTAGTATGGTACATTTATATCTGTTAAATTACACAGTGTCCGTGCTCTGCAATCATATTCTGAAATCTAGACCATAGACCTGATCATAAATATCTTGACAGAGAAAACATTCGCCTACAGGCCCTACTTAGAACATCCTTGTCAGTGTCCAATTAACAGTGATTCATCCAGGGTTCCCCAAGTGATATAGAATTAGTCTGAGTTCGGTCTCAGTGAATATCTAGTTAACAAGTAATGTCTCCCTTGCAGCTTCTGAAGTAATTTATTTACTTGTATTTTTGTGCTATTACTTACCAGGGCCTTAGCCTCTTGATTTCCTTGCCTACATTTTGTCCTGTCTTAGTTTTCTGTAGATAACTCTATTACTGGGCCTTGTTTGTTATTAGATTGTCTTAAAGACTTCAGCAATACTTTGCTCACCAAAAGGAAATTGAGCAGTTAATAGTTAGTTAATAGATTCCCGTGCTTGTGTTATAATTTTATACATCTGCTAAACTGCCACCTGTCCTACAGGTGATTTCTGAAGGACTATAACAGTTCATAGGATAACAGAATAGCTCAAGATAGAAGGGACATCAGAAAATCTCTAGTCCAATTTCCTGCTCAAACCAGGGTGAACAATAATAATTTTGATGCCATACTTTCAACTATTTTTCTTAGTCTTCCCCTTACTTTCAACAGTGCTGCAGAATGTATTCATTGTGAGGTAAATTAGGGGTTTATGAAAATGATACATCCTGTTCTTTTCAAATAACTTATTATTTGCTTTATTGATCCTGAAAGCTGGGCTGGTGTTTACATGAAGCTGTCTGTTATAGCCCCAAAGTTTCTGTTCTGACTATTAATGATCACAACATTTAAATATGTGCATTGATTAGCCTACTCACGATCATGGAATCATAGAATCACAGAGTCATAGAACGGTTTGGGTTGGAAGGGGCCTTTCTTATAAGCCCCCTTTCTACATTGAAAGGCCACAAAAAGGTCTCCCCAGAGCCTTCTCTTCTCCAGGCTAAACAACCCCAACTTTCTCAGCCTTTTTTTCATAGGGGAGATGTTCTAGCGCTACAACCATCTTTGTGGCCCTCCTCTGGACCCGCTCTAACAAGTCCACATCTTTCTTGTACTGGGGACACAGAGCTGGATGCAGTACTCCAGGTGGGCTCTCATGAGAGGAGAGTAGAGGGGGAGAATCACCTCCCTCAGAGGTGATTAGGGCCATGCTTCTTTTTATGCAGCCCAGTATACTATTGGCTTTCTGGGCTGCAAGCTCATATTGCCAGCTCCTATCCAATTTTTCATCTACTAGTATCCACCTACCAGAGACGTGATCAGAGACATCAATGTCTCATTTAAGTGATAAAACTCATTCACCTTCTCCAGGTCTCAGAGTGGTAACCTGGAATTCTTTGGAGCCTGCTAAACGTATGTGAAAGAACTGTACCGCCTTTGTCTTGTTCCTTTCTCCGCTGTGAAGGTCCTTCATAATCCTTTGCAAGCTATCTTCTGTCACTTCTGTGTTCTTTTCCAGATCATCCTAGAATCATTTGAATCATATAGTTTCAGGAAAGTGATGCTGAATGCCTTTTGGTATTTTAAGGACAAAACAGACCTGTAAAAGTGACTGAGCATATAACAGTGGTATTTCACAGACAGCTTCACTAGGTAAATTGAAATTTTACAGGCAATTTCACTAGACGAAGGTAGGGTGAAGGTCACAAGAACCTTGTATAGCATATATTCCACAG
Source organism: Nyctibius grandis (assembly GCF_013368605.1). Taxonomy (NCBI): domain Eukaryota; kingdom Metazoa; phylum Chordata; class Aves; order Nyctibiiformes; family Nyctibiidae; genus Nyctibius; species Nyctibius grandis. Next base: position 90,995,326 of record NC_090660.1, read on the forward strand.
TGGCCGACAAAACAGGAAAACTATGGTCATAGGTTCTGCAGGGTAAGTGTCTCTCAGAAATATATCAAATTCCTTATTCCCTCTGCATCCCCCTATAAACACAGAGACTGACAAGTGCTTTATTAAAAAATCTAGTGCAGGAATACACCCATATACAATGCCTAATCCATCAAACCTGAGATCTTCACAGGTATTTTGGCCACTATTTGGTTAATCAATGGGACTTCGGTGTTTTATAGTGTTGCTGTATGTTCAAAGATCTGAAGAAAACCTTATCTCTTAGTCATCATCACACTATACACATTAATTTCTGGTTGCCCAGAGTCAGTAGCCAGAATAAATTATATGCCTAAAATTAATTGCTGGAAAAACACCTATTAGTCTCAACATAATTTCAACACTTCCAAAACAAGCAAGACTGTACTGAATATGAAGCAAGTCAGATAAAAAACTTAAAATATGTATTTTTAGTCTACTGAAATGTGAAATTTGCATTATGAACTATATTGGTCAAAAAAAAGAATGTTCAGAGCATTTTACTGTACCCATAATTTCCACTCAATTAGCAAATCTCTGAAAAAACTTAATTTGTTTTTAAGTTTTAAACACAATGGCAATATAGAACTTGATTTATTGCTGGCATTCTAATTAGGAGACTATAATTCAGAACATTGGGTTCTCCACCAATTTCATAGCACTGATTGTATTTATGGTTGGACCAATGATCTTAAAAATCTTTTCCAACCTAAATGATTCTATGATTCTATGTTTCTATTTTAGTAAATCATCTTATTGTCCAAAATGTTAATCTCCTTCCTGTGACCCACAATCATCATCTCCCTCCTTTCTCAATATTAACTCAATGTTTACATGACAATGTATTCGGAAAGTTTTCATGTCCTTATCTTTTCCTAGTTTTACCTAGCTACTGGAAACAACAGAACAACATCACATGTCAGTTAATCCCAGTGAGTTGCAAATAGCATTTTAGAAAAGACTACAGTGACTAATATTTTGAAAAAGAAGTGTATTTATTCCTAATATATTTTAGCTGAAGTAACACAAAGAAATGCCTCATAAAACTTCTAAATATATTAATGATAAGTTTATAACTGATAAATGTTCAGTCTAATAACTTTAATTATACACCACTATTGTAGGGCAGCAATTTACTGCTTAGTAAATTAGTCCCTATCCTGCAATTCTACTCGTAAATTTGCCTCCTTATCATAACAGAGTATTACACGGTTATGACAGTCTTGTTAAAGGAACTATGGTTTTCATTTGGGGAATCAGTGTTATATTGCATAATTAAATGATTAAAATGACAGTAATTTTATATAGATATTCTACAGGGAATATCAGAATAACTAAAAAAGGCAAAATGTGAGTCATGAAAATTATTTTAAGAGCAAGGGGTTTGTCATACACTAATGGAATATTCCATATTTTGCTCTTTGTGTTGAGTGTAATACAGTTGTTGAATCTGTTACATTACACATAATTTTCTAGAATTAATGACTTTGTTATGATTTTCGTACAAATTAATAAGTTAGTACTTATTCTGTCTTTCTCTTGACAATAAATGTTTACTCACAACAAAACATTATGGGATCTATAACATTTTTTCCTGTAATGTTTTTAGTTTATTAATACACGATTTTAATGATTTTAAGTGTGTAGTCAAATAACTTTGGATTTAGGTATTTTAACAAATTTCAGAGTAACTTTTGCTGGTGTATCTAGAAACCACAATCATAGGCTACTCCCTTAATAGTCAGTGAATAAAAATCTATATTGATAAAAAGCCAGACATAATGTTCTGTGATTACAAGATTCTATGATATCCTTTACATTCATGCAGACACAATGTTTTGTAACAGGGCTAGTTAGCAATCTAACTCTCTGTTTGTATGCACATTATATCATTTTACTTTCCAAGTACCACTGAATGCATGGGACCATGAATAATCTCTAAGCAGTATGATGATTTGCATATGTGTCATTTTCATTGATACTAGCTTATAATTTGAAGCCAGAAGTTATGAGGTAAAACTGGATACCTACTATAGAGCAAGAAACTGGCTTTTACGTTTTTATATAGTCTGTGGAAGACAATATCTACTAACACTAAAGTGCTGCATTGCCTGCAGCTGTCTTCTCATCAAGACAAGTAATTATTTTCTAAGATTCAGTGTATTGAGCACTATAGCATCCATTTAAAATGCTTCATCATCCTTAATTTTGAACTAATCTAATGAAGCTGGATTAGTTTCTTAAAGAATACTAGACTGATATGCTGAATGCAATAACAGAAGCTCTTAAAACTAAAGCTTTTTCCCCCCGTTCCTTCCCTTGTGAGTACTGCACACACTTCATAAGTAGCATGTTTTTCTAGTTCCAATTATACTGGAGATTCTTATTCTTGTTTTATCATTTATCCTTCTTACACCTATTTTGAAATGTTATCATAAGTTTTTGTTTTCATTTCTACCAAAGTTGATTTTTTTGAGATTTAAGAAATCCAGAAAAAAGACAGAAAGAATTAGTCCAGAAGCCATTTGAGTATGTCATATCAGTGTTGAGGATGTTTAACAGGAAAGTATGATAACAAAAGCTCTGTTTTGTCTGATTCAAACCAGATTTGCATTTCAACGCTAATCATCCTACAGAGGCATACTTGCCATTGATGTTGAGTGTTGTGGAACAGGATACGGCCATTTCCTTTGCATCTAAGCAAAGACAGAATTGGATTTCTCAGTTGTCTTATGGCTTCCCTAACCACTGGCCTACTGCATTATAGTGTTTTGGCTTTCCCAAAGAAATAGATGAGGTTCAGAACCCTTTTGAAAATCTGTATGACAACTCCTATCTAAACTTTAATGTTCCTTCTTTTGGTAATGCTATCAAAAATAAAAACTACTCTGTTTTCTCGTTACATATAGAATAGTTATTGAAGCTAGATAGGAACTCAGGATAAATTTGTAGAAAGATAGATATTCTGTTGCAATTTGTGGTATATTATATTCTTGTGGGGGTTTAGAATAGGAGGGTTTAAGTTGCCCTGACTGAATGATGAATTACCGAAAAAGCCTATTAAAAAAAATAAAAATCACTGAGAATGCATAACACAAAGTACTGTAACTGTGTTCCTCAAGCATGCATTTTCTGATGCTTCTTTTTCTCTTAATAAATTTGACTTACAAATGCATTAAAATGTGTCAAGGTTTCTCAGGAGATTAGAGTATAGATCGGTTTTAGAAAAGGATGTAATTTGTTAAAATATGGACCAGAGGTTTTGGAGAGTCTTACTTTAGAAAACTGATCATGTGTCAGGGATGTGAGTGCATTCCCCTCGGGTGGGTTTTTGGTGGCCTGGGCTGACGGCCAGTTCAGACACATGCAAGTGGCAGCCTTTGTGATGCTTCAGCACAGTTGCTTTCAAGTTCAAGATATTGTCACTGGTCTCTGTCTGATCAACATGGCAGCTTTGCCTTGAGCCTGGTCTCGTACCTCTGACCTGGCCCCAAGACTTTCTTTTCTGTCTTGAGCTTGTACCTGCCCTGAACTATGGGTGTATAGGGCGAACTCTTGGCTGCCCCCAGCTGCTGCCCCCAGAGCTGCCCTACTCATCTTGCTCAGTCTCGTGAGACTGCGCCCTGCTAGCTTAGTCCCTTCCATGCCTGCTCTGCTGTGACTCCCACTCCTCTGCTTGCAGAGCTGCCTGGCTCTTCTGCTCCTTGGCATAGTTGTGGGGAAGCAGAAACAAACATGAAAGTACAGAATTAAGCTATTTCTAGTTTTTCATCCATCCACTTATAAAAAAAAACAAATCTATGTGTAGGTAGAGTATTTTTATAACATCAAGATACATGAGGAGGGGAAGACGGTACAGTTAAACATACCTTTATGTAAAATACTGCTTCTATACCTGTGTAGTGCTTTTCTGCTCTGGATATTAAGACAATTTACAAGTGTTGATAATCTGAATGTTAGAAAAATAAAAATTCATCAGTGTTGTAGCATAGAATAAGAACTATATTGATATTGCTTCTCCCTATTACCGTTTGCTTCCTAATATGCATTCCTCCTAAGAGTTGTACCTGTATGCATTGCAATTAGTTATAAAAAGTACGATTACAACTCTTTTGAAACAATAATGCAGACTGTGAAAACAAAACTAGCATTGAATTCTAATCAGTCATGCAACTGGTGAGCAATATAAAAAAATGTACTGTATTGCTAAATTTGATTTTTTTTTCCATCTCTGTTAGTAGGTTTTATACCTTCTGTTGAATACTTTGTGAGCTTTTTGCTATTTTCTTACATAATTCCAGCTTGCTTAACTTAATTGTAAGCAGCTTTACTTCAAAAATAGAAATGTGTTTTCAGGATTTTCTGTGTTTAGGATAATCACAGTAATTCTATATTACCTAACACACAAAACTAGTGTGCTTTTGAAAAAGAGTCATCAGCTAGGAGCTGTTAGCTTCCACTACTCTCTTTCTATTTTATATATAAAGACTGAAGGAGATGATATCTAGGGTTTCAGGCTTCCTATAAATGGTCCTGAAGATTTACTAACTCTGAAGTTTGTTGTAGGTTTATTTAAGCCTGAAATCAAGAAAATAGGTAATTCTTATTTTATATTTTAATTTTAAGTCCTCTTATTAGTTTAAAATCCAAATGTATTTACTTCTAATTGATATTCACATAATTAAAAATCTTAATTCAAGGAAGGAGCTATGCAAACTATCTGATATATAGTTACTTTGAGTCTTATAGGAATAATAGAGATATAACACCATTCCATGTGGTGTTGTTTAATTCAGAAGAATATTAATACATTAATACAAATATAATTTAGAAATGCAAATGAATAAGAGATTCAGATATTTAAATAATGGAGCTGAACAGATGTACTTGTATGAGAAACTTGCCCACAAAAACTATTTCTTTTGCAAATTCACTGTCTGATAGACAGTTTACTCCGTTACTTAGTTATTGACCTTCCCTTTTAAACATGGTTTGGAGAGTCTGTACGTACATCTACTGCTTAGCTGGCAAGACAATTGACAGAAAGGCATACTGTGGATTGTTTGACTGATAGTGAAAAGCAGTGTGAGGTTAAGACACCCGTTCTTCTATAAATGTTTCTTCAGATCAAAAGTTGTTTTTTTTTTCCCTTTCTTCAGGAGAAATTATCAAATGTAACCTAAAACCTCATAAGCTGTGAAGACACTAAAAAAAAATGCAAACAAAAATGCAAAACAAAATAATCAGTTTAAATACATTTTTCACTGCATATTATCAGAAGGCCTGCATAAGCCATATACCATATACAATACTGACAAAAGATAAGGCAAAGATTGTACCATCTCCAGAATTTTTTCTTTTCTTCCTGGTCTTTTCCTCTAGGTTTGTTTGAGGTCCAGCAGTGATAAAGTCTGAGCATAAGTGTTTGGCCTATATTGCTTTCCTCTGCTTATTTTCAGAGCACTATTATCCTTCTCTGATCATAGAATATTTCCTTGGAATCATAAAATGGCCTGAATCTATTACTCTGAATGTCTTCCATTTAAGATTAAAGTGATAGTTTGGGATATTTGGAAATGAAGAGTCCTAGAGCTTCATCTAGTGAAATCAGTTGTCTGGTGCCAGTATTCCAAGCAAAGAGGAAAAATAACTGTGTAATCTGTTCACAGATTGATCAAGTCTGGTTAATAACCTAGAAATGTAAAACAGTAAATGTATTTCAAAAGACAGGTAATGGGATTTTGACAACTCCAAATTATAAACCTAGTGTAACAATATGTAAAGCTTAAAAGCAGATTTTAAAAGGAAAAGTGCTTTCAGACATGCAGGACAAAAAAAAGCTATTTTTCGAGATAACTAAAATATTTTAGGACTTATCTGTCTGAATGTCAGTGAAGCCATCTAGTCCAGAAATGGGTGCAAAATTGTTAATAAAACTAAGGAAGACCAAGATCCATAGATGAAGCATGAGATGATGGATTAATAAGTAGCATTAGAAGGTAAAGTATTAGCTTGGAATGACAATGCTGAAAATATCTACAAGGATTTATCTAGTGTTGTGTTAACATTCCAATTAGTCACCAAGGCACAAAAATTAGTAGTATATTGATGAAATCTGCTGATGGCACAAGGCTGAGACACTTAGTCAATACAGAGGAGATATTATTTATGATCTGCTATAACTGGTGGCCAAAGAGCAGTATTATGAGAGAAAAACCTTACTTTCACTAAAAGCTCTCCACTTCCTCTGCCTCAGCACATCCATATTAGTTATTCAGGTGCAAATCCTTTACATTTCAAGCATTAAATTTTCATTGCCCTTTGTTTTAAAGACATGAAACTTTTCTAAAGATACATGGTGTTAGGAATGTCACAATCCAAACCAAGGGCAGTCAGTTCTTATGAGTCAATTTCTTCACCAGACATTATTGCCTAATTAGTAATATAGCACTGACTCAAAGTTTTCACTAACTCCTAAAACCAGGTTTAAAGTGGGTTACATTTTCAGGAATGGAAAGTCCTTATTCCACAAATATTTTACCTATTTTCTTGCCTATTCTTAGATTGTAGTTTTAATTTAAATTAAAGAACAGGGAATTTTAGCAAGTAATATGTAGTGCTTAGTAATATTGTTAAGGTCAGGCCAAATCTGCCCAGAGTCCTTGCCCACGCCCTGGGCTCTGTTTGTCCAGCCTTCAGTCCTGACTCTGGCTTTTTCCATACGCTGATCTCCTCTAACTTGCTGGGTAGTTCAGCTTGAGGATAAGCAGTGAATCACACACACGAACACATACACGCACGTACACGCATATACAGAACAGACCTGGCTGCACCTCTTCAAGTGTGTACTGTACCATTTTCTTCAAAGACCTAACTGGTAGTGACCTAAGAGCTCTGGTCTTTGTTATTTTCTCAGAAATCCATTCTTCATTATGGCTTTTGTATCTGGGTTTTTAATTTATCATTATCCTTGTTTCTTGTTTTTGCCTTTGTTGTGAATAGTTCTTACCAAGATGTCTTCATAAACCAATACTCTTACAAATATATCACTAGATATATATTTCATCTTGAAAATACTCATCATAGTCAAATCAGTTTCAGGATGATTTTAGAGAGCAGTGCTACATAAGACTTTCATAGGATGCAGTGACACGTTTTTATTATTTGAAAAAGGATGAAAAATGAAATTTGGAAGCCAAATGGTTACTAGACAAGATGGAATAATTTTCTGTATCTCTGAGGACTGATTTAAGTCATGACTTCTTTTACAAAAAAAAAAAAAACAACCCTGCCGGAAAGAAGCAGCTGGTTGCTAGAGATCCAATTTAAATGCATTACAAAATAATTAAAATATCAGATTAACCAGCAGATTTTGGACATCTTGTCCTTGTTGGTAATTGTACAAGAGAGAAAGTACTGTATATAGTGATGATCATACAGAAAAAGCTTGTAAGCTAATGCTCTGTTAAGAGTTTGATCTTGTTTATTTCCCAGAGGTTTTGAATTCACTGCACAAAGAGAAACATCTTTTTCATCTAACAAAAGAATTTGCTAAATAACTTGCAAAATCAGTGAGTATGTATACATCTTATTCTGTAACATGTGCTTACTCTTAAGTGGCATTTTAATATTAGCCTCCCGAAGTAGTCTTACTACTAATCTGAAGAGAGATGTTACGTTACTAAATGAAAAAAAAAAAGCAGCTTTACTTTCTTCATCGTATCAATTGGATTTGTAAATTCTTGTTTTGATAATAGGCTAGAACACATTTAGCCAAGCGAATGTTTTCTTATGCATGTAAAGCTGTTCTATCTAATGACATCCATCTTCTCCCTGAATTTGTAGTCACAAATAAAATATTGCGAGTCAATCCACAAGGTCTTTGCTCAGATGTTAGAAGGGAGAGAATTTCACCTAGGAATCATCACTTGTTTTAAAATGATCCTCAGCCCTGAGATTTGATTCTTTTTTTTCCTTCCAGTACTATAAACTGGGCTCTTGGCTATCTATGTTTGATATTTTAAAGTGGGTCAGTTATTGGGCACAGTCACATAAATGAAAACAACTTTGTGATTCATTAAATCAACTAAGAGTGAAGGTGCAAGGGAAGAATTGAAAGACTTCTCCACACAAGTTAAAAGGTTGCAGAGTTTTCATGGTGATGTGATTTTAAACCATTGAATCAGGATTGAAAAAAAACTTTTATTTGTGTTGGAACTGAGCTTATGTGAATTAGCATAATGATTTGGGACATAGTTTAAGTTAAAAGAAACTAAGCAACTTTTCAATTTCAATAAGTACTGGTGCAAATGTCAAATAAGCAAAGCTTGGTAGACTTATCTGAGTTTTTCTCCTGTCTTTTGTCTTTGACTTTATCTTCTGCACCTCCTACTGTTTCAATCACAATCTTCATGCAATTCTCAGTCACTAAGCTCAGATATCTCTTCTGTATTTATCCAGTTTCTTCAACCTTGTCCTATCTGTCTTGCATCATCCTTGTCTAGTCTTTGACATTACTGGTACTAAAGTAAATAAGAATCTGCTTCAGTAACCTGAAATCTTGTTTCAAGTAATAAGTATAATCCTTTAAGTGATGGCTTTGCTTGTCTGTGGTTTTAATATAATTCCATTTACTTACCTAATCTTGTCATTTGATATAACTACTTTGTGCTGTTGGTGGCACTAGTTGGGTCTCATAATCCCAACAACAATCCCATTTGAAGTTATTGGGATGTGTAGGCTTATACAAAACCTTATTTCCCAATGAAGTAGCTGATTAGTGAGGGGTTGCATAATGACATCTCAACTTGTTCTGTGGGATAAGTAATAAAACAAATAGTTTGAAGGCAAATAATTTATTCAAGTGTGACCTCAATAGATTTGTTTATTGATAATGTTTGAATTTATTTATTTAGTGCTAAAGCACAGATTATCTCCTTCATAAGTGAAGAATCCACATAAGTGACAAATACCAATGAATAGACATGGAAGAGAAACACTGACTGAGAACTCCAGGGTTTTATGAGACATAACACCAATTGAAGCTTCCTTATGGTTAGAACATTATAGGACTCTCCAATGAGCTTGATGATGTCTAGTAAGAACAGACTTTACACTGCAAAGAATACTGTAAGAATACCAACAAAGAATTTCTGGAGAAGAAAGCAAAACAAAATCTTTTGCATTCTACAGAGTTGTTTGTTAATGAGAGTCTACTTGCAAATTTTCAAAGCTTGCATGAACAGGAGAACCAGAACTTGAATCCTGACAAACTTAAATGACATCAAAGGAAGCAAAGAAAAAAAGAGTAGGAGACAGAAGGATCAGGAAGACAAAAGAAAGAGTAACAAGGCAAGAAGGAAAGAGATGGAATAAGCTGAAAGTGATGTAGAAGCTTCTGTAATGGGTGGGGAATGAATTTCAGTTACCAAATAGGGTTCTAATGAGAGACAGACAGATTCAGTAATTACATTGCCAGAAAATATAATGTTATGGCTGACAAAAGTTGCAGTTTTTAAAAGTCTTCAACACTACCTCTCATCTACAAGTAGGGAGGTTAATCAGAGTTTTTTCCCTGATTCCAGTGAGAGCCGTTAACCGTGTAACACTCCATATATTTGCATTTATATATCTCAGTATGACTCTTTTTTTTCAAAATTTTTCAGCAAACACAGGTAGGATATTATGTAATACTAAAGTGTTGAGTTTTGTTTATGTTTACAATACTATATTTGATGTAGTAGTAGTATCTTGAAAAATATTGTTATATCTTAATATAGGAACATATTTATTTGTAGAACTTACGCAATGTTATATTCTTCAAGAAGACATAGAGGCAACATGAGATTTACCATGACATGTTTATGTTCAAGGTAAATGTATGATCACATTTATTGCAATTTTGAAGTCAGAGTCTCATAGGCTTAGTTTACACTACTTTTTAAACATTCTGAATTTTTGATAATGGAAGTTCTTCTACTAGCAGTGCTACTCAGGTTTTGCAGTGATAAATAAATGTAGTTCCACACAGAATAAGACAACATACAAAGTCGAAGGTCTTGAATTTGCAAAAACTAAACTTTAACTTTTCAGAACAGAATGGATTATCTCTTAGTCTCAATGGTATGGATGTTTTCCTGGTTGTGTTAATACTGGATTTTCTCAGACTGCTTTCTCTTTGCACAAAAGTCTGTATTCTTGTTATCTGTTTGTACCTTACATAACAGGAAGGATTCTTGGTCCATGACTTCAAGTCATGTAGCTGCTGCTAGAATACAGTAAATAAAGCAACACCAATTAACAATAACTCTAAACCAAAGATGAGAGATCAGCACACTAAGGGAGATGTCTCCAGCTGTGGATCGTTGCTATGACAGTTTTTCAGTTAGTTGTCAGGCAGTTTGATTCAAATTACTGTAACCCTAAACATTTATTTGGATAAAATCCTTTAAAGCAATTTACTCTTATATGTATTTTAGCTCCTGTGTTGTTAGAATAAATCATATCTGGCATTTCCCTCAAAAGATGCATGCAATCAGGACAAGCTTTAACCTAATTAGGGCTATCATGGCTCTTTTCCTCCAAGTTATTAAGCAAAATACATTCAACTAAAACTTCCAAACAAAACAAAAGAAAACAACCTGTTTGACAAATCAACCCAAAGTACTGCTACAATGAAAAGATTTCATGAAAATAGTGTAGGAAATCATGTCATGGAGAGGGGGATGTTCCTTTTGCCTGGACTGGTAGGAATTTAATGAGATAATGCATTATTCATTTTCACCTAGAGAGGAATCCAGACATAGACGTCTACAGAAAAAAAAAACAACAAACAAACCAAAACTACAAACACTTGAGAAACTGATCACACGAAGAAGCAGATAGATGTCATATCCATCCTCACATATTTCTGATCATCTCTCAAAACACATCATGTCTACCTAGCTTATTATGCCAGTTCTAGAGTGGCTAATGAAAAAATACACACACAAGAATACTCTGTAATACATCAATCTACACCTATTTAAAAAAAAAAAAAAACCAAACACAAACCACTTCACACCATCACAAGTTCACGATTGTGTAAATACTTTACTCTCTGTTAATTTGCCTCAGTGACAATGTCCTTTTGCAGTTATTTTTGCAAAGACTTATCTTTCATTGAGTTTACACAGCAATACCTTTTTTATTTAAAAGAACATGCTAAAAGAATCAGGAATTAATGTAAAGCACATCACAGCAGCAAAGCAAAGCCTGAAATGTGTGGTGTGTATGCTAGGAATGAGGACAAACCAGTCATTCAAGTCTCAGTATTTTGATATTTTCATGGTAGAAACTGATGAAGTTCATCTGACCAAACTTTTAATCTTGAAGCTGTGATATTCTAGTCATCTGTTATAGACCATGTATAAAACATCTTCTCATCTGCCCTATGCTACAATGATCCCTCACCAGATTCTTTCAAAAGAAAAGAAACTCTTCCAGTGCTACTTTCCTCTTTTTTTCTGGTAGACATAAAGGAAGTAAGTTTACACCTATAAGTTTCCAACAACAGAGCTGGATTTTCTCTGTGATATTTTGAGCACAAATGACTGCTTCCTTTCCATAGTCAAGACATGATCCTTTATCGCCAGAAAACCTCCATTTCAGTTTTTGTTTCTGACAGTATGAACTTCTCATGATTTATATCAATATATCACTGAGAAAGCTTAATGCTGAGGGAGGCTTTTCACCTATGCCACTGACTGACTAAAATGGTATGCTAACAAAATAATAAATAGCATTAGAAAATTAAATATGACCAATCAATCCTGGGATTTTAAATCAATTAATTAAGCCTAATGATATATCTGATAAGAGAGTAATTGACTTACAAATGTTTGTCTTTTATTAGTTTAAAGTTATAAGTGGTAAGTGCATTATTTCAGCATTCATAGTCTGAAAACTGGAACTGAAAGCTCAACTAATTGTTAGTAAAATGCATTTTTTTCTCTCTCAATCACTTGTAAAAATATGGAGAATATTTGTCTAAGTCAAAGAAAATAAAGAATGATGTGGTATTAATACTACACTGCTTATGAAAGGAAAAGAAGTAAAGAGATGCAGTTAGGAAATGGAAAACTGAACCTGAGTGCTAAGAAAATTCCACCTAGGAAGATCGATGTCTGAGAAGATGTCTCAAGATAAGCAGTAAAATCCAGTCAATTAAGGCACAGAAGGCTAGAATCTCTAAACAAAGCACTCAAAGTTATGCTGGGGGGCAATCTTACTGAAAGAAATACGACAAAGAACAGTTTTATACATTTCTGAATTGACTCATATCACTTAAATAAATATTGGTACTATGCTTTATTGCCAAGTTCTGTACGGTAATTAGATAAAGGATCAGCTGCAGTGGCTGCATGGTAGATGGCAGGGTGGGGCCTATAACTTGTTTCTTTGTTTAGCACATAGGGATAATGGGTAAGCAGCAGGAATTGCTATTTTTTTTAAACAAGTCTCAATACAAATATTTGGTAGTCACAATCAGTTATTTGGATTGAATTAATTTGCAGGTAAAATAACTGGTCCATTACTCTCATTCTTTTAATTATTTAAAATATTGCTAAATCAATAAGCTCAGCTCTGTTGAATAGCTTTGACCAAACAGCTTCTTCTGTTCCAGCAATCTGGGAGCTTTATTAAGGGATTTCTTCCATGTGTTATTCATTACGTATCTAGCACACAACAGGTAAGTTTCATGTTATTTAACTTAAGCCATCTAAAACCAAAATTTTCAAGTCTCCATTTCACAGAATCAGAGACTGCCTTGGGTTGGAAGGAACTTTTAAAGATCATCTAGTCCAACCCTCCTGCCATGGGCAGGGACATTTTTCTCTAGATCAGGTTCCTTATATCCAATGTGTTTACTCTACCCTCTTTCCATTTAGACTGTTACCCCTTGTCCTGTCAATATCACTTTGGTAAACAGTCTTTCTCTGTCTTTCTTAGAAGCCCCCTCTATATATTGAAAGGCTGCAATAAGGTCTGCTGGGAACCTTCTCCAGACTGAACAACCCCAACTTTCTCAGCCTTTCTTTGTAGGATAGGTGTTCCAGCCATATGACCATTTTTGTGGCCCTTCTCTGGACACACTCTAACAGGTTCATGTCTGTCTTGTTCTGGGGACCCCAGAACTGGATGCAGTACTCCAGGTGGGGTCTCATGAGAGCAGAGTAGAGGAGGAGAATCATCTCCCTTGACCTGCTGGCTGCACTTCTTTTATGCAGCCCAAGATATGATTGGCTTTCTGGGCTGCAAGAGCACATAGTTGGCTCATGTCCAATTTTTCGTCCACCAGTATCCCCAAGTCCTTCTCCACAGGGCTGCTCTCAATCCATTCATACCTCAGTGTGTATTGATACTGGGGATTGACCCAACTCAGGTGCAGGACCTTGCGCTTGGCCTTGTTGAACTTCATGAGGTTCACATTAGCCCACTTCTCAAGCCTCTCAAGGTCCCTCTGGATGGCATCCCTTCCCTCTAGAGGATCAGCTGTACCAGTCAGCTTGGTGTCACACACAAACTTGCTGAGGGTGAACTCAATCCCCACAATCTATGTCATTGATGAAGATATTGAACAATATCAGTCCCAATATGGATCCCTGAGCAACACCCTTTGTTACTGATTTCCATTTGGACATTGAGCCATTGACTGTAACACTTTGGATGCGGCCATCCAGCTAATTTATTATCCGTCTGATAGTCCATCTATCAAACACATATCTCTCAAATTTAGAGACAAGGATGTTGTAGGGGACCATATGAAAGGCCTTACAGATGTCTAGTTAGATATCTGTAGCTCTTCCCTTGTCCACTGATGCAATCACTCCACCGAAGAAGGCCACTAAATCAGTCAGGCACGATTTGCCCTTGGTGAAGCTATGTTGGTTGTCTCCAATCAAATCCCTGTCTTCCATATGCCTTGACAAATCTTACAGGATTATCTTCTCCATGATCTCACCGGTCACAGAGGTGAGGTTGACTGGTCAGTAGTTCCCAGGATCCTCTTTTACCCTTTTTAAAAATGAGTGTAATGTTTCCCTTTTTCCAGTCACTGGGGACTTTGCTTGACTGCCATAACTTTTCAAATATGATGGAGAGCAGCTTAGCTGCTACATCTGTGAGTTCCCTCAGGACCCTGGGATGCACCTCTTTGGGTCCCATGAGCTGGTGTACATTTAAGTTCCTCAAATGGTCTCAAACCTGATCTGCTCCTATGATGGATGAGATTTCATTCACCTAGTCCCTGCCTTGAGATTCAGGGTTTTTGAGAGATTAGGGAAGAGCAACCGCCAGATAAAACTGAGGCAAAAAAAATTCAGTACCTCAGCTTTCTCCATGTCAGTTGTTATCAGATCTCCTGTCTCATTTTTCAGGGAGTTACAAATTCTTTTGTCTTCCTTTTCTGACTAAGGCACCTGTAGAAACCCTTTTTGTTATTCTTCACATTCCTAGGAGTGTAGAAAAGATAGGCTGCTCATAGGATGAGCTATTCTTCCTGTCTTACACTATTATTTTCTTATTAACTACTGAGGAAAAATTTCTGATGAGCTTAGATTTGACTCCTAGTTTAGACCCTCAGACTAAGAGCTGTTTATTCTTTCTGTCTGTCAAGGTGCCTGAATGACAGCACAACTATCTGGTGTATCAACCTCTCCTCTTTATATTGTCTGCAAACTTGCTGAAGGTGCTCTATGTCCCGTTGTTCAGATCATTAATGAACATGATAAACAGTATTGGCCCCAGTGTTGACCCCTGAGGTACACTGCTAATGACTGGCCTCCAGCTGGACTTTGTGATGCTGATCACAACCCTTTGAAGCCTGACAGTTCAGCCAGTTTTCTGTCCACCTCTCTGTCTGCTTATCTAGCCCTTACTTCATCAGCTTGTCTATGAGGATGCTATGGGAGACAACAGCAAAAAAAAATCCACTGCTCTCCGCTCATCCACCAAGCCAGTCATCTCATTGTAGTAAGCTACCCAGTCGGTTAAGCACAATTTCACCTTTGTAAATCCTGATCATCTTCTTGTGTTTAATGTGTTTGGAAATGGTTTCCAGGAAGATTTACTCCACCACCTTCCCCAGCATTGATGTGAGGCTGATCAACTTGTAGTTCCCCAGATCTTTCTCCTCCTTGCCCTTCTTGAAGATAGGAGTGATATTTATTTCACTCCACCTATGGGTAGCATGCATAGAACAAGAGTAAGTATGCCAGTGTCTACCTTATGCAGTCCTCTAACACGATCAGAACAAATCTTGAGTCCTGAAACATCTCCAAATGGCACAGAGTGTCCTGACCTTGTAGTCATCCTACTAAAAATCCCAGTGCAGTGTCCATTACACTGCCCTCACATTACATTAGAAACACCAAATGAAGAAAAGCCATCAAAGAAAAATAATACTCTCTTAGAACCAGAGAGTGTCAGTAAATTCCAGGGGTGGAAAAAGCCTTGTACTCTGCTCTGGATGCTTCTAACAGTGTAGCCACAGTTTCATATTAATATTAAGAGAAACTCTGTCATGGCAACTGAAGCAGAGGAGCATAAATTAAAGCAGTCTTGAATTTCTCTGATAATTCTGAGCAGCAAAGGTCAGGTTTTTTTATTTCCAATTAAAATATTCTATGCATTAAGACTGGACACATGCTGCAAGTTTTAATGGTAAGTAATTACCTATTGAGATAACTTCTCAGAAAATTTGGTGTATTTTCTGTCACTTGAATCCTTTAAAACTTTCCTGAAGGTATGGAATATCCTCCCTGAATGTATTTGATGAAGAAAGTACTTGATGTGAATTTTTGACCTATGTTATACCTAAGACTGGATTATATGATCATAATAAACTTTTCATAGTAAATTTTATTACTTTAATTATTTTAAATTATACTTAAGGAAATTGCCCAGAAAATGTTGAAATATCTTAGCTGAACTCTTGGAAATATATAACAATGCTTATCTACAGTTATTTAAATTCTCCAGCAGGTGTAAACATAAGTTTGCCACAAAGTTATTAGTCTGTCTCTGTGGTCCAGTGCAACAGCTGTCCCTTTTTTCCACCAAAGCTTTCCAGTTATTCCTGATCAGTTCTTTCTCCTTCAAAGGTTCATGATCATCTAACAATCTTCAATATTTCGTTACTAAAATGAATCAGTTGTTGCAGAATTTAGGTGTCAATTTTAGACTAAAATAATGTGGGCCAGATTTCCCCAGTTAACTTTTTAATAACTCAGTTCAGAACCTAATTTTTGTAATGGTATTTTAAGTTACAGGGTTAGAGGAGAAGACATGATTCCAAGTCATTTCCCCTAGCCCTGTTTTTCAATAATAGTCTTGCTTAAAATTTTCTGCTCTCTGACCAACTAATAAACACCTGAATCAGGAATGAGGCCTGGTTAACCTAGTTCTTTTCTAGTAGAATATAACAGCAAGAGTCCCTCAGGTTTTCCTTCTATTCAGAGACGTCATTATTCTTAACTCAATTATTAGCATGTCTAAAAAAATATAATTGCTAGACATGTCAATAACAACAATAATAATAACCACACCACCACCACCAATATATATATTTACCAGGACTATAGTGTGAAAAAAATTGAGAGTGGTACTTGGTTCCATAAAAGTTGTACAGAGACTAATAAGCATGTTTGGCCTCAAAATTTATTGTTCTAGAATACGATTATTGCCTTGTAAACAAGAAAACCCTCAAATTATCATAATCAACTCTGCCACTTACCATGAGTAGAATGCTAAAACCTTTAGATTAGTTCAAAGTAAAATGCAGCATAAATTAATTCTTTTTGTGGTTTGGCTTGTGCTTTTTGTATTTCTAAGGAGAAAAATCTGTGCACCAACCACCAATTTATTGGAGCATTGCTAATTTGCATATCTAATTTCAAGCTGTACTAATTGCCTTTGAAAATGCCAAGCTTGTTTATTAGTCATTTCTTATTTTCCTGAAGGAAGAGTCTATTTACACAGAAGCATTCTCTGTAACTGAAGAATCATTATCCTGGGACCTAAGGAAAAAAATAAACCAACATCTAAAGTATATCATGGCAAGGTACAGCTCTTTTGTCCTATATAATGAAATTTTACAATTAAGTTAGCAGATTCCTCCAGACCTTTTGAACTGGGGCGTTATTTCTATTAATATTTTCATCTGCTTTAAGTATAATAACCTTGAATATTTTGATTGCTTTGTAAGCAGTACATAAATATTTTGCTTTCTATTTTTTTTTGCATGTATAGCTCCAGAGAAAAAGCATTATGAAGTTTAATTCATGAGTGCCTATTTCTTTTGAAAAGAAATAGTATAATCACTAAGATGTCTCAGTCATGAAAAGGTTTTCCATAACTGCCCTCTGTGGTTAAAGAGAATTCCTTTAGTTATTTACCTCTTAAAATGCCCAACCATAAAAGTTAGTTTTACTATGCCTACAGTAGAAATAATTTAATGTTTAATATTTAAGGTTTAATTTTATCTGTGATTAAGAAGATATAAGCTGCTAAATTTAACACTGCTGTTACTATACCAGAGTCTAATGTATAAATAGAAACAACTGTGGATATAAGGAAGTAAAACATTTAATAGAAAACATTATTCTTTCTAATGAAATTTGATTAAGTGCAATAATAATATTTTAGGGGAATCTACAAAGCCTAATCCTACACCATACTTTTCCATGGAAAATTTGGGAATTCACTTTTTAATTTTTATAAGATCGTAAGATAGAAAATTCTGTCCAGATGTTTAAAACTATGAACAACAGGAAGTAAAAAGGGACAGTTTTTGTAGAGGGTTTTGATATTTAGCTTTATAGAAAATTCAGAACAGATGCAGAAACCCATCCTTACTCACCAGTGTTAACTGTTTGGTGCATGACATGTTAACATGCATTATATTTTACAAATGGTGGTGGTAGCAACTGGTTTTAGCTGCTTTTTCTTACTCTTTATTTTTAAAACAGGATATTCACTCTTTTTCGCATTCACATTCTTAGAAGAAAAAGAAAAAGGGAAAGGAATAAAGAAAGGAAAAAAGAATGAAGGAAAGAAAGTAAGTGAACTCAAGGCCATCTTTTATAACATGAAGGTTACAGAATTAAGAACTCAAATTCAAAGAAATACAAAAGTTAGGCTTCAGTTACACAACTGATATTTGAAGTAAGAAGTTAAAAAAAAAAGTATAGCAGGCATCTGTTATCAAAGGACAAATATATAAATGTCTTGATTTGTGTATGAAAGCGACCTTAATATTTAATTGAAACTTATTCTTTGTTTATATTTAATAAGTATAAGAGGTACCATTAAAATTTCATTATTCATCAATCTATGGTGATTATGTTATCAAAGTCAATCCCTTGCTTTGTGAGATCAAGGTCACAAGATTTCATGGAGATAAGTCATGTGAGTTTATGAAAAGTAATCTTTTAATAGGATCCAGTTCATTTGTCTTTGTGTAAAACCACAAAAATTAATGATACTAAAGGTACAAAAGATACAAAAGGTACAAAAGGTACAAAAAGTATCCTGGAGATGACTAATGTATATTGTCACTTGGAACTTAAACTTTATCATCTGAAAATGCATCTGTGTATGTATTTTTGTAGAAGACAGTAAAGATTCATAGTTTACGATCATAGTTTATCTGTGATAATAGACGTGGCATTTTAACGTAAATAATGTCTGCACCCCTTGTCAAGTTTATGCTCAAATGTAATTTTAATAACTTTACAATAATAATGAGTTGTGAAGAGAATAAATATGTTGGGGAAAAAAAAGCCAGCCAAAAAACTATGTAAAATTAAGATATAACTGAGTATCTGTCTGGGAGTGAGTAAGTGCTGTAGCGTAGGACGTGTTTGTAGTGAATATGGCTATACAAATACCAGAGCCAACTGAATGTACTGTCATCAGAAGCTCAGCTATGATTTTTTGTTTTTCCTGAAAGCTGAGCTATAAATCTCAGAACAGCAAAATTTTAGCCAACCTACTGTTGCATCACAGCCATTGAAGGCAGTATACATGTGTAATATCTACTTTTGATGGGTTTAGGTATACAGCAGTCTAGCTAAATTAAATGTTTATGGAATGACCATACTGCCCAGACATATTTAATCTTGATGACCATGATAGTCATGATAATGCATCATGACACATCATATTTGTTACAAGAATATTCCTGAAATTTCTTGATAAAAAAGTTTTCCATTTTGCCATAAAGTCCATTGCCTTTGGTACTTTCAAATAAAAATACCTTTTATGTACAGTTTCTTTTCTCTTTTTTTTTTTTTAGTGTTTTGGAAATATATTTGGTTCAGTAGTAATAAGTTGTAAGGTTTTTTCACTCCTACAAAAAAAAATGCTTAAAGTTATTACTTACATTTTAAAATTAGTCGTTTGAACCAGTTAAGACATGTTCAAGTTTTTTTCAAATTTGTGAGGAAATACACTACTACTTAAAGTGAAATTTTATTTGGAAATGTGGAATTTCTTATTAAGAGTTGACAAGATACCAACTTTTAAAAGAAATATTCACCAGTATCTCCGAGGTCTGGAGATTTTTTTTGCTGAAAAAAAATGGTTTCCCCTTGCATTCAGTAGTCTACAAGATTCTTCTTGGAATAATTTTCTATTTTTCATAGAATTATACCATCATAGAATCAAAGAATCATTTAGGTTAGAAAAGACCTTTAAGATCATCAAGTCCAGCCATTAACCCAGCACTACCAAGTCCACCACTAAATCATGTCCCTAAGCACCACATCTACACGCCTTTTAAATACCCCCAGGGATGGTGACTCAACCACTTCCCTGGGCAGCCTGTTCCAATGCTTGATAACCTTTTTGGTGAAGAATTTTTTCCTGATATCCAGTCTAAACCTCCACTGGCACTACTTGAGGCCATTTCCTCTTGTCCTATCATTTGTTACTTGGGAGAAGAGACTAACACCTGCCTCTCTATAACCTCCTTTCAGGTAGTTGTAGAGAGCAATAAGATCTCCCCCCAGACTCCTTATCTCCAGGCTAAACAACCCCAGTTCCCTCAGCTGCCCCTCATAAGACTTCTGCTCTAGACCCTTCACCAGCTTTGTTGCCCTTCTATGGACTCACTCCAGTACCTTGATGTCTTTCTTGTAGTGAGGAGCCCAAAACTGAACACAATATTCAAAGTGTGGCCTCACCAGTGCTGAGTACAGGGGGACGATCACTTCCGTAGTCTAGCTGACCACACTTTTTCTGATCATAAATAATGGGTTATCATTCTTCCTCCTTTTGAGAACTGCTCAATTATCACATTTGTCTCCTACTTGTAATAAGATCTGCATATGTATTCACCCTGAAAATAGCAACTATTCTAATGCATCAATGGAAATACATGGAGTTGTTTTTGTCCTCTGGTCAGTAGATTGTCTGACCAACTCATATATATGTAACAGTGTTTGTTAGCTGAGTTAGAGAAGCTTTTTTTTTATTTCACTAGGTAAGATATCTGTGTTTAAAGAAATGAAGCTCATGAGTACTATTCCAGATGCTACCTAGATGTGGTTGGCTATGTTGTTTCTGTGTAGGAAACTGTGCATTATTTAAAATATTTCAAATATTTCAAATTGTTACATTAGCATTGAGAGTGTAAAGGTTGAGGCCATATCAATATCTACAAAATTAATCTACTTCAATCAATTCCACACAAATACTTATTAATAGTTTACTACCTATTTTAATAACTTAATTAAAAGTGTCTTAGAAAGGGCATAAATTGCTTATTCTGTGTGCTTGACAAATTATAATGTTAGCATTTGGCAACTGGATGCATATACACTAAGAACACTGTAGACATGGACAATAAAATAAAACTGATACATTGATAAAAATGAGAGTCAATGAGGCATAGATGTAGTCATTCACATGATTTTATTTTTGTTAATTCCTGCTAAGCATAAATATTTTCATGCTTAATTTAACTTATATTGTTAGTGAAACTTGAAGAGCTCTATTTTTCATGCTAATGTCTATTTGATAAAATACCTTTAGTTACACATGTGATAATTGGCCTGAATAGAATGGTTTGGTTTTATAATTGCAAAGTAAAAATGAAGATATGTGCAAAAAAATTAACTTTATTAATGCTACTTGCTTGATTCTTCATGTTGTAGGTAGATATTAAAAATAGTAGGGGATTTGTGGAGTCCAGTGATGAGTGGCGTTCCTCAGGGGTCAGTATTGGGACCTGTGCTGTTTAACATCCTTGTCAGCGACAAGGACAGTGAGATTGAGGGCACCCTCAATGAGTTTGCCAATGACACCAAGCTGTGTGGTGTGGTCAACACACTGAAGGGAAGGGATGCCATCCAGAGGGACCTTGACAGGCTTGAGAGCTGGGCCCGTGATGACTGCATGAAGTTCAACAAGGCCAAGTGCAAGGTCCTGCATGTGGGTTGGGGCAATCCCAAGCTCAAATACAGGCTGGGCAGAGAATAAACTGGAAGCAGGCCTGAGGAGAAGGACTTGGGGGTGATGGTTGACAAGAATCTCAACATGAGTCGGCAGTGTGTGCTTCCAGCCCAGAAAGCCAATCGTATCCTGGGCTGCATCAAAAGAAGCATGGCCAGCAGGTCGAGGGAGGTGATTCTGCCCCTCAACTCTGCTCTCGTGAGACCCCACCTGGAGTACTAAGTTCAGCTCTGGGGCCCCCAACATAAGAAGGATATGGAGCTGCTGGAGTGAGTCCAGAGGAGGCCCAGGAAGATGATCAGAGGTCTGGAGAACCTTTCCTATGAAGACAGGCTGAGAGAGTTGGGGCTGTTCAGCCTGGAGAAGAGAAGGCTCTGGGGAGACCTTCTAGCAGCCTTCCAGTACCTGAAGGGGACCTACAGGAAAGCTGGAGAGGGACTTTTACAAGGGTCTGTAGTGATAGGACAAGGGGTAATGGTTTTCAACTGAAAGAGAGTAGATTTAGGTTAAATATTAGGAAGAAATTCTTTCCTGTGAGGGTACTGAGACACTGGACCAGGTTGCCCCGAGAAGTTGTGGCTGTCCCCTCCCTGTCAGTGTTCAAGGCCAGGTTGGATGGGTCTTTGAGCAACCTGGTCTAGTGGAAGGTGTCCCTGCCTGTGGCAGGGGCGTTGGAACTAGATGACCTTTCAAAGTCCCTTCCAGACTAAACCATTCTATGATTCTATGATTTATGCTATGTTTTTTTGACTGAAATCTGACATACATCTCCAAAAAAAGCCCTCAAGCCAAATGTGTCAAATTGCAATTATATATCAGCTCTGAGACCATCTCATGCATGCTAAGTGAATCTTATGCATCAGTCTTTCCCCATGTGTCTGATGAGATTCTTAGACCAACATTCTAGAATAATATGTTAGAATAACTAATAACGTGTCAGAATAACTAGGATTCTGGAGTGTCTCAATCTATATGAATCCTTCCTAAGACAATATAAAAAGGGGACAATATTATGAGAAGGACAGCTCTGTACTTACTTTGTTTATCACTCTTGATCATCTCGGCATTCATTTATTTGTCCCTGAATATTTTTTTTCTGGATAGACTGCTTCAAATATTCCCTTTCTCAAAATTTGGTTAAAATATAAACAAATAAATAAACTATACAACCTAACTTCTGAGGCATGGTGCAAGACGATTCATCACATGGTGTGTCTTCTTGTAGGTGTTATCAGAATGAAACCTATGTGCAGAAAATATGCTGTTTTCCCCAAATGCTCCTTTACTATTGTCCTGGTTTGGACTAGGACAGAACCAATTTTCCTTTCAGTGATTTTCCCTTTCAGTTAAGTTTCTTCTAAGTAACTGCACTTTCTGATGTTAACTACATGTTTTTCAGACAGTGGCCACTTCTAGGATTGATAATGCTTGAAGGTTATTATTATTATTAAGGTAATGGTAGGAACGGTATGCAGAAAAGTTCTTGCTTGTACTTATTCCTAGAGAAACCAAGGTCACTGCTAAGTCTCTTATGGTCCACAAGTGAAAGGCTGTAAAAGGGTCGAACTTGCAGGGAGGAGTGGACAGGACAGGTGACCCAACATTGACCAATGAGGTATTCCATCCCATACATGTCAGTCTCAGTATAAAGCTGAGAGATCACTATGGTTGTGCTCTCTTTTTCTATGGCCGGCATCTGAAGACGACTCTGTCCATTTTCTCCTGCCTCCGATCCCAATCTGTGTATGCCTGAGTCCAGTTCCCATCTGTCGCTGAGTCCAGTCCGGGAGTTTCCGGAGCCTGCCCTGCAGCATCAGTGGTGATGTGATCGTCATTGGGGGAGCTTGGTCTTGTTTTGGTATATATTTGCGTATATTTAATTATTTCCATTGTTAGTATTATATTCTTTTTCATTGTTACTGTTCATTAAAATTGTTTTAACCTTCCATCGTGCAAGTTTGTCTCCCTCTTCTTTCTTTCATCCTTCTGGGGGAAGGAAAGTGTTAATAGAGAGCATCTGTCATCCATTTAATAGTGAGCCCAGCTTTAAACCTTGACAACTATGAACACCGTATACTGCAGAGTGTATTTCTGTTTTCCAAGTGTATCTATATTTTAACTTTTATTGCAAAGTATATTTGAAACTTCTGTTACAGTAATTCTAAGTGACTATTTCCCCAATATTTACATATCAAAAATTCAAAGGGAGCAAGTTTGTACATATGATTTCTCATTCCAAATTTTTAAATGTCGCAGAGTACTATGTGTGAAACTTTATTCAATCTCATGTTCACTAATGCAAACCAGATTATATTTAAGAAGGAAAAAGGAAAGAATATGGTTTTATTTCTGCATTAAATGCAATATTTGTGATGGTTAACCTTTTTGTCCTCTTCAATGTAGTCGCAAAGGCCATTTTTCATTACATACCACCTTACACTGGGGACAAGTTAAACTCTGAAGTTTTGTACATAAAACACATTTTACAAAAATAGGAACTTCTTCCCCCACAGTAGCTGTTGTATGTTAGAAGGTCACCTGCAAATTTACTAAGTGTTCTGCTCTTTAGAAATAATGTCATTAGAAAAAATTATCTACACACCCACATACTGTCAATTATTTTTTTAAAAATAGTACTGTGTATAGTATCTCTGCATTAATTAAATATTTCTATCCTTAATTGAAAATAAAGTTTCCAGCCAAACTCTTTGTAATGAAACTAAATGATGGGTGGGTGATAGATTTAGCTCTTCCTGTTTGCTATAACATGAATGTTTAAGAGTGAAAAACATATCTGTGGATATCAAATACAAGTTTCTGATGCACTGAAATACTTACCATAAAGTTAATAACAATATACTGCACTGTAGCAAAACATATGCACTGACACATTACCTCAAAAATCGAAAAGAAAAAGAAGAAAAACAACTTTAATTCTGATGCTATTCTCTATGCTTGTAACATTTTTCAGAGGCTACCAAGTACTTTCAAATGGTTGGTTGAAAAATGGCAGCCTTCACTTCTAAAGATTTCTTTTGATGGGAATAATTTACAAAGACCTCATACATTTTTTTTCTGACATCTAGTTCATTGGATTTGGATTAGAAATAAAAATTCTATCTTTGTATATCTTATATCAGTTTAAATCAATATGTCCGAGAAAGAAGACACATATTTAACCATGAGTTGTGCTGAAAGCAAATACTTTTTATATGGAAGATATCTCTAGTTTGGGATTTTTCCTGGTATAAGTTTGAATTGAACCTGGTGTTCTAGAAATGACTTTTTCTTTAAACTCAGTACTAGTAATAAATATTGTCTGTATTTGACTCTGCTTAAGCTGTTACTAAAAGTCTATTTCAAATGTCTCCAACAATTTACACAAGATCTAACCCACTGTAGTTTAATGAATTGTAAAAAGATTACTTGAGATACTCCCAGTAATTGTTTTCAGAACTGTATATGCATTTTAGAAACATATTATAAAGAAAGGAAACCCAGGGCAGATACATGAAACAAAATTTTCATGTCTTGTTCAGATGAAGGTACATTCTCCCTCTCCATTCAGAGTCAGGTGGAAATTTATACAATGTTGACAATAAGTATCACAAGTAAAAGGTTGTGTTATTATTGGTCACTAACCATTTCCCACTCCCTTTTAGGTTCCCTCTTTTTTTTTTTCCTGTCTACACCAGAGAAGTGACCCATCTTGAAGTCATCAGCTTGAGGTGATGCCTCTGGCTATGTTACACTTACCTACATTGTTCAGCAGCTGTCAAGGTGATGTCTGAAATAGACGTAAGTGGAAACAGTTTTCTTAATTTACTGTTTTAAAGGAAAAAAGTGTGTTTCTTCCCATTTTTATCAAAGGCGAATGTTATTTGTCTATGCGCTTAATAATACTTTTTTGTACTAAACGAAAATATTTCACTTTTAGACTTGAGAAAGTAAGTAATTTGCAGAGAGATACATTTAACTGGTTCTATCCTAGACCACTATCTGGTTACACTTTTGTTGTGTAAAGTCACTTTATGCTATTTTAAATTTTAGCATCCCTCCAGCATTTTGTCTTGATTATATTTTTTAACCGTCATGGTCTAGAATAGCTCACCCAATGAGAGAGTACTGTAAAAACAGATTCAGACTACTAGAATTAATTTGACAGCTCATTAAATGGCTTCCAAAATGAATTTCCTGTCTTTCTTTTTCACAATAATTTTACCATGTTCTATACAATCCAGGATGTTAGGGCAAGACACTACTTTTTTTTTTTTGTAAATATACACTGAAATTCTGCATACTCAGAGAGTGGTAAGTAGGACATTTAAAAGTTATTTCTTAATGGGTAAGCTAGGTGGTTTCGTTTTGTTCTCTGAATTAGAAATATTAATATTACTCTAGGTTCTTTTCTATCTGCACACCTTATAATACAAAAGGGGGAAAAAGCCCACAATTGCAGCCATTCTTCCAATTCCCCAACAGAAACTTCGGCTCAGCTTTCAGGTTACTCATCTGCTTGGTTTAGTTTAGAACAAAGGTTTCAGCATGATTACCTAGTCCTCTTCAACAACAAAATCTACAATTGTTTCAGCATTAATTACTCAAATGGCATGCAAAGTCATAAATAGCTAGTTTTACAAATAATGTTTAAAATATGCTAAAAGACAGAATTTTCCAAAACTACATTGATCTTTCTGGAAGAGAGTACCTTTTATTTTTAATTCCTCTAGCAGAGGAACCTTAACCATTGGTCAGGCTAGATTAACTTCCTAATATCTATCTAGTTACCAAGTTCTTATTTGCCTCTGTTGCCATTAGTAAAATAATCCTTTCTGAATGTACTGAGACACTAATCCCTACTCTTTAAAAGCAGCCACTAAGCTAACATTTGGCAGGCCTAAGTACCTAAATGTTGAAATAGATAAAACATGGGAACATGTCACTCAGCAAAGTTGATTCTGGTTCTGTTAATACCACTAGTTATTGTCATGTATATTTTTGCCCCCCTCATTTTATGACACATATCTTGTCATGAAAGCAAAAATCTGGTTTCTCTTGCTTCACAGGATATGAGGATTCTTCTTGTGTGAGAATTTCAGCCAAAATATCCAGTAGAAGATTAAATACTAAGTGTACTCTGAAGTGAAATAACTTATGGCTGCGCAGCTTTCCTGGAAAATAATGAAGCTGAGCCAGTTCAAGCACAGACATGGAACTGCAGAGAAAGGTTTAGATGACTCCATATTATCCGAATCACACAGAATCGTCTTGGCTGGCAAGGACCTTTAAGATCATCGAGTCCAACCATTAACCTAGCACTACCAAGTCAACCACTAAACGATATCCCTAAACAATATCCCTAAGCACTACATCTACTCGTCTTTTAAATACCTCCAGGGATGGTGACTAAAGGAAAGAAGAAAGGAGTGAGATTATCAATGTGGACCACAGCACCAGACTGAGATAAAAAGAAAGCAGGTGCTAGAATCTCTCATTGTAAATGTCTGAACATAATTTTGTTACTAGAAGGGAAGGTTATATTGCATATTTCTGATTCCTGCAAAGGAAAAGTGTTTCTTCTTCCATATGGTGCTCTTGTGTTTGGAGAATATAATATTTACCATATAGAATATCACTATAAAATGCAAAAGCAGTGCACAAAAATATATGTTTTATAAGATATCATAAAGGCAGTATCAGGGAAGGAGGTTTTCTTCCAGGGTGCCTGACATTCAGTAGCATTCTATACCAGCACTTCACAATTTACTAAGTCCCATTCAAAGAGTGATCTGAGTAATTTTTATATGTCCAACCAATTTATCTTGGCACCACACCTACCTTTTTTCTCCAAATGTTCACTATGCTGAGACAGTCTGTTACACCGTGCTTGTTCTGACATCATATTCCTGGACCTAACTCAAACTGTACCCACTAATAAACCCTGCTTTTAATTCAAGTTTACCTTGTCACAAGAAAACACTCGATGCTTGCTTTTTTGCATAGTCCTTTGCTAGTTGAAAAAACCCCACTAACTACAATCAAAAACTATAGTACTTAGTAATTGAAGTCTTCTGTCATCTTGTAGTGTCTTGTGCACATTATGATTCATAAATGGTCTCTCAAAGCATCCTAGGTCGATAGAGTGAATCTTTAAGTGGAAAACACCAAACAGACCAAAAGAAGGGAAAAGAAAAGGGAAGAGGAAGAGAAAAGGAAGAGGGAAAGGGAAAGGGAAAGGGAAAGGGAAAGGGAAAGGGAAAGGGAAAGGGAAAGGGAAAGGGAAAGGGAAAGGGAAAGGGAAAGGGAAAGGGAAAGGGAAGGTGAGAGAGGAGAGGAGGGGAGAGGAGGGGAGGGGAGGGGAGGGGAGGGAAGGGAAGGGAAGGGAAGGGAAGGGAAGGGAAGGGAAGGGAAGGGAAGGGAAGGGAAGGGAAGGGAAGGGAAGGGAAGGGAAGGGAAGGGAAGGGAAGGGAAGGGAAGGGAAGGGAAGGGAAGGGAAGGGAAGGGAAGGGAAGGAAAGGGAAGGGAAGGGAAGAGAAGGGAAGGGAAGGGAAGGGAAGGAGAGGACGAATGCAATTTTTCCAGAAAACATATTTACATTTAAAAATTAGAAATTACCAAAACTGAAAAAAAAATATCACTACAATAGCAGGAAAGTAATTTTATGTTCAATTTCCTCCTTCCTTATTTTAGATGTACAAGTGGCACAAGAGTTTTATTTGCAAGTCCTTCAAAATTGTGTCCTATACTGTTTAACTCTACAGTCCTAAACAGCTTACAGAACTTCGTAGATCAACAATTTGATGGGTGATTCAGCTACAGATTTCTGTCTTCATGGTAAGAAAATTCCAAAAGTTTCAGAGCATAAGTTATAGAATAAATTATTTGCCATATAAATCATAGCTGATGAAAATTATAGATATATGCACTCATCTTTTGGAAGCAATTAATTCACTCCAACTGTGCTCATGTTCATCAGGATTTTGATTTCTAGGGTTACTAGAAACAGTGTGAAAACAAAAATGTTAAGTAGTTTTTATTCATGACAACTTGATTCTAAGACGTGAGTCCATTCAGTCACCAGATGATACACTATAATTGATTCTACTTCCTAATTTCAGTACTGAATGACAATTAACTTTACACATGAAATGAAAAGAATTATTCAAAGATATTTAGTGGGCACTAATGAAGTAATAGCAGACTTGAGAAAATAAGGAACTTAACCAACTTTAATTTAATTCAAATAATTAATCTTTGAAATATTGATGTACAGGTTTCTTATTTACTTTATAATGTTTGGGTTTTAAAAAATGTGAAATTGAAAATTTTCTTTTTATGTTGTGGTGTCTCTGATGTGAATGAATGTGCTTTTACTGCTTCATAAAGTATTGCTGGGTTTACACAAAATAATTAAAGGGAAGATCTTTTAAATAAGTAATTATAGTTTCCCTTGAAGTTAGTAATATGTATCTTGACTACATGTATATGTACATGCATATAATTATATAATTATAAATTTTATTTGGAGAATCTTAATTATCAGATAAGCTCAATACATGACAATGAGCATGAAATAATGACAAAAACATAATTCTATGTTTAAAATGCACAGTGAAGAGTAACAAAAGACATTATTTTGCTGTTAGCTGTTCTATATTCTTCCTTAAATTTCTTTTATTTCAAATACTAAAATCGGTTACTCCAAATTATATGATGTATATTTTACATTCAGTATAACTTAAAAGGTCACTTATATGTAAAATATTTTAATATCTGTTTTAACCTCTATTATCTTTACATAATATTTTATCATGTCATGGTTTAAAGCTGGGCTAGCTCTTAAACCAATGGCAGATGCTCTCTATTAACCCCTTTCCCCCCACTAGAAGGGAAAGAAAAGAGAAAACTGAGAGATACTTACGGGTTGGAAAGTTAAAACAGTTCTAATAAACAGTAACAACGAAAAAGAGCATAATAATGTCATGGTTTAAGGCTGGGACGGCTATTAAAGTGGTAGCACATGCTCTCTATTAACCCTTCTCCCCCTCCAGATGGGGAAGGAAAACAGAAAAGGGAGAGAGACTTACGGGTTGGAAATTTGAAACAGTTTTAATAAATTATAATAATGAAAAAGAGTATAATAATAATAATGGAAATAAATAAATATATACAAGTATATAAAAAAAACAAAATCCAGCTCCCCCGATGTCGGCCACGTCACCACCGGCACTGCAGGGCAGGCCCCGGGAAGGCCCAGGCTGGGCCCAGCAATGGACAGCAACTGGATTCAGGGATGCACGGATCGGTATTGGGGGCAGCAGGAAAACAGAGAGAGTCATCTTTGGACACCAGCCATAGCAGAAGCGGGCGAGAAGAATAGGCGACGCCTTCGTGATCCTCCCCACTTTATACTGAGAATGATGTGTATGGGATGGAATACCTCTTTGGTCAATTTTGGGTTACCTGTCCTGTCCGCTCCTCCCTGCAGGTGCGACCCTTCTGTGGATCTTCTCTTGTAATCAGTGAGGAATTTAGCAGTGACCTTGGTTTCTCTAAGAACAGCAAGAGCCTTTCTGCATAACATCCCTACCGGTGCCTCAGTGATAACTATAAACTTTAAGCGTTATCAGTCCTGGAAGCAGACACTGTCTGCAAAACGTGCAGTTAGTCTCAGAAAGTGCAGTTACTTAGAAGAGACTTAGCTGAAAGTAAAAATTACTGAAAGGAAAATTGGTCTGATTTAGGCCAAACCAGGACAAATAATAAAAATGGAAATAATTAAATATATACAAATATATACAAAACCAAGATTGAGCTCCCCTGATGATGATCATGTCAGCACTGGCTCTGCAGGGCAGGCTTCAGGAAGTCCTGGACTGGACTCAGCGACAGATGGGAACTGGATTCAGGCACACAGAGACTGGGATCGGAGGCAGGAGGAAAACAGACAGAAACCTCTTCGTATGCCAGCCATAGAAGAAGAGAGCAAGACCCTCGTGATTCCTCAGTTTTATATTGAGATTGACATGTATTGTATCATATGTATCATATCATATCATGTATGATTGATATGTGTTAGCAACTTGTTCTTGGTGCTGTCTCTAGGCACATCAAGGATAGGGGGATCATTAGGGGCACTCAGCATGGCTTCACCAACGGGAAGTCTTGCTCAACCAACTTGATAGCCTTTTATGAGGATGTTACCCGGTGGATAGATGATGGTAAAGCTGTGGATGTGGTCTATCTCGATTGCAGTAAAGCGTTTGACACGGTCTCCCACAGCATCCTCGCAGCTAAACTGGGGAAGTGTGGTCTGGATGATCGGGTAGTGAGGTGGATTGTGAACTGGCTGAAGGAAAGAAGCCAGAGAGTAGTGGTCAGCGGGACAGAGTCCAGTTGGAGGTCTCTGTCTAGCGGAGTTCCGCAAGGGTCAGTTCTGGGACCAGTTCTATTCAATATATTCATTAATGACTTGGATGAGGGATTAGAGTGCACTGTCAGCAAGTTCGCTGATGACACAAAACTGGGAGGAGTGGCTGATGTGCCGGAAGGCTGTGCAGCCATTCAGAGAGACCTGGAGAGGCTGGAGAGTTGGGCGGGGAGAAATTTAATGAAATATAACAAGGGCAAGTGTAGAGTCCTGCATCTGGGCAAGAACAACCCCATGTACCAGTACAAGTTGGGGGCAGAGCTGTTGGAGACCAGCATAGGGGAAAGGGACCTGGGGGTCCTAGTGGACAACAGGATGACCATGAGCCAGCAGTGTGCCCTTGTGGCCAAGAAGGCCAATGGCTTCCTGGGGTGTATTAGACGGGGTGTGGTCAGCAGGTCGAGAGAGGTTCTCCTCCCCCTCTACTCTGCCCTGGTGAGGCCGCATCTGGAATATTGTGTCCAGTTCTGGGCCCCTCCCTTCAAGAAGGACAGGGAACTGCTAGAGAGAGTCCAGCGCAGAGCCACGAAGATGATTAAGGGAGTGGAACATCTCCCTTATGAGGAGAGGCTGAGGGAGCTGGGTCTCTTTAGCTTGGAGAAGAGGAGACTGAGGGGTGACCTCATTAATGTTTATAAATCTGTAAAGGGCAAGTGTCATGAGGATGGAGTCAGGCTCTTCTCAGTGACATCCCTTGACAGGACAAGGGGCAATGGGTGCAAGCTGGAGCACAGGAGGTTCCACTTAAATTTGAGGAAAAACTTCTTTACGGTGAGGGTGACTGAACACTGGAACAGGCTGCCCAGAGAGGTTGTGGAGTCTCCTTCTCTGGAGACATTCAAAACCCGCCTGGACGCGTTCCTGTGTGATATGGTCTAGGGAATCCTGCTCCGGCAGGGGGATTGGACTAGATGATCTTTCGAGGTCCCTTCCAATCCCTAACATTCTGTGATTCTGTGATTCTGTGATTCTGTGTATGGGATGGAATACCTCATTGGTCAATTTTAGGTCACCTGTCCTGTCCACTCCTCCCTGCAAGTGTGACCCTTCTACAGCCTTTCACTTGTAATTAGTGAGGAATTTAGCAGTGACCTTGGTTTCTCTAGGAATAAGTATAAGCAAGAGCCTTTCTGCATACCATTCCTACCATTACCTTAATAATAATATAAACTTCAAGCGTTATCAGTCCTAGAAGCAGACACTGTCTGCAAAACATGCAGTTAGTTTCAGGAAGTGCGGTTACTTAGAAGAAACTTTGCTGAAAGGAAAAATCATGAAAAGAAAGTCGATCCTATTTCAGTCCAAAGCAGGACAGAACATAATATTTGAATATCTATTAGGTGTACAATTCACTGAAATCTGTCAGATCAGGTATGATCCATATCAGTTTCTGTATGGTTGTGTAATGAACTGCCTTTGTAGTAAAAGTAAAGACAACAAAAAAAAGATATATTATCTCTCTGCCTCAACAATAATTATTCTATGTGGTAATTAGGGTAATACATTAACAATGTTAAAGTAGTGATTTCTTAATGCAGCTAATTAGAAATATGTTCAGTCACACATATTCACATCTTTGTTCTTACTAAAACAGCACATGGAATGGCTACTTCTTAAGACTAATATCAGCAATTTGTTAATTTCGACACAATCAGCACTTTTCAAAGTATTATATTAAAGGAAATGACTAATTTTCTAACAAAAGGAACTGTTTTCATGTGGAAGCATATAAAACCTATTTTCACCAGAGATCTCTAATTGTCCTTCGTTCTTTGTTTGATTTTAATGAAACCTGTGTCCATATCTCAATCCAGAATGTAAAAGTATCTTCAGAACTCACAACTCCGTTCTGTTTCCCTGTGTTACGGGTGAGGATAAAGAGAATACTGGTATAGGTGACCTTGTAGTGGGTGTCTGCTACAGGTCATCTGACCAGGAAGAACAAGTGGATCAGGTCCTCTACAGACAGCTGGAAGCAGATTCACGTTCACAGGTTCTGGTCCTCATAGGGGACTTTAGCTACCCCAATATCTGCTGGAGGGAAAACACAGCAGGGCATAAGCAATCCAAGAGGTTCCTGGAGAACATCGATGACAACTGCCTGAATCAAGTGATAAAGGAGACAAATGAGGAGAGGTGCTCTACTGGACCTCATACTCAGAAACAAGGAGGGACTTATTGGGGATGTGAAGGTTGAAGGCAGCCTTGTCTGCAGTGACCATGAGATAATGGAGTTAAGGATCCTGAGAGGAGGGAGGAGGGCAAAAAGCAAAATGACAGTGCTGGACTTCAGGAGAGCAGACTTTGGCCTCTTCAAGGATCTTCTTAGTAGAGTGTCATGAGGTAAGGCCCTGGAGGGTGGAAGGGCCTGGTAAAGCTGGTTATTATTCAAGGATCACCTGCTCCAAGTTGAGAGTGGTCCATCTCAACAAGCAATAAATCAGTTGAAAATGCCAGGCCTGTGTGGTTGAATAAGGAGCTCCTATCCAAACTCGAACACAAAAAGGAGGCATACAGAGGGTAGAAGCAAGGATGAGTAACCTGGGACTACAGGGAAGACTAAAAAGGAAATAAAATTATGCCAATATTCAGAAAGGATAGATAAGTTTATTTAAGTAATTATAGAACTAATTAACTTAATACTTCATTTTAAGTATATTAAAAGAAGTCTTGATATAGAATCAAATAAGGTATTAAAGTAAAGGAAAAAAATGCATAATAATCAGATTGGCTTACTAGATAATGTTACATTTAAAAACCTGGCTCCTTTTTTGATGAGACTGACAAAGCCACAAATGATTGGACCATTGCTCAGCTCACAATTCAATGTCACAGTTGTGACATTTTGACTTTTAAAAAGTAGTATGTTTTAAGAAAAGTAAGGTTGTGAAGATGATTAAGGCATTGGAGCACCTGTCATATGGGGAGAGGCTGTGAGAATCAAAACTTGAAAGAGGTTGCCAATAGGTTGTCCAAGTTGGGGAGTCTCCTCCCACCTTGGTGATGTTCAAAACCACACGATCTCCCAGAGGTGTCTTTGAATATCATCCATTCTGTGATTCTATGAAAACTAGGAGATATTACATGGCTTAAGTATTACTGGACCGACATATTTCAAAACATAGTTGTCTGAGGGGAATTGTGTTTGAATAGCACTTTTCCTAGGGGTTAAAACCAACACTATGAATATCTTCATGAATGCTGTCAAAGTAAATATCAATTCACTGTTGATTACTTCTGATGATGACACAAAGATTGGCAGAATGATAATGATGAGGAGAGAGTAGTCATACAGGGAGATTTGTATTGTATCATGAACTGGTCTCATTTAAAGAATAAAAAATAAAAAAAAATCTTCTAAGAATAAGGTATGAAAGTTACAACTACCGACTAAGAAACTGTATCATGGAAAGCAACGACTATAATAGGCTCTATGGTTAATGTGATATCCTGTGCAACACTGCATAAAAGTAGGCAAATCTTTGAAGGAATAAATAGAATAATAGTGAATAAAAGTAAGAAGGAGATTTTAGCTCCCTTATGACATTAATGAGTTTAGTGTGCACATTTTTAAAGGAAATTGAAAAGATTCTAAGAAACAATCAGAAAAAGAAAAAGAAAAAGAAAAAGAAAAAGAAAAAGAAAAAGAAAAAGAAAAAGAAAAAGAAAAAGAAAAAGAAAAAGAAAAAGAAAAAGAAAAAGAAAAAGAAAAAGAAAAAGAAAAAGAAAAAGAAAAAGAAAAAGAAAAAGAATCCCAAAAGGAACTGCATCAGTTTGCACATCTTGTCAGAAATAAGACAGATTTCTGTAGAAGGCAACAGAAAAAGCCATGAGAAAAAAGTAGTATCTGGGACTTAACAATTGAAAAACACAAATGTAAATAAAGTCCAAAGTTGATTTGTTTTGGGTTTGTTTTTTAGATGAATGTTTAACTTCTAAAAAGAACAGCCACAAGAAATGGTGAAATATCTGTCTTTTTGTATCTTCAGAATGTATGAGGTGTTTTCCTGAATGTAGCTTTACTCAAATATATGATCACGGGTTCCATAGACATACTACTAAACAAAATATAAGGCAGGAAGATACACAGGTTGTGGGATAAACAGACCTAGCTTCGACTGCTCACCTTTGTGCATCAGCTTAGAACAGGTAGTAAAATCAAGGAACTTGCCCCTTTCTATATAAATGTATTTGTATGTAAGTGTTATGATCCTTCTGAAAACATTAAAATAGTATTTTCAAATATAAAATGAAAGATTTCTAATCAGAGCAGGAAATTCTTCAGGCACTTTCCAATAGGAAGATGAAATAAAAAAGCCCTATGTCTTAAAAGCCAGTACTACTATGAAGCACCATTTTATGAAATTATAATACAAATCATATACTCAGGTGAAATTCACATGAGTTTATACATACATTGGTTTCAACAGTGCAAAGACCATTATATTATCTAGTTTGACTTTATGAATATCACAACTCTCAGTATTTTACTTTATCAATCTTGTATTCAGCCTAATAACTGTGTTAGAGTAAAGCTTAAGTTTCAGAAAATATTTCATCATACTGTGACATTATGAAGAAATTGAGACCTCAGTGCACCACCTCCAATGGCATTTTTTTCCAGTATTTCAATACTGTTTCCATATTAAATCACTCTCACTTTAAAGAATAGGTCCACATTTCTAAAATTACTGGCTACAGCTCTCAGCTTTTAGTTCTCTTTACACCTTTCCTTACTACTCTGAAGATACAATTTGCACCAAGGATTCTCTTTGTCATGTAGATGTTTATACTGCAACATAATCTCTTTAATAAATTAAGTGTAGTAAGCTTATCATAAAGGCATTTTTCCAGTCGTTGTACCGTTATATCATCACATTTACATACTGTCCTCAAATCTTCAGTGTTTTTGTCGGAGATATTAAAACTTTAAACAACAGCTTAATATTGATCTTCACATTTTATTGATCTGCTCACTATTCTTGTATTGATTCACCCAAGATATGAATCACCCCGTCTCTCATAGCATTAAACTGAGTGCTTATGTTCTATTTATTGTCCAGCATGCCACCTAAATCACTTTCAGTACCTCTGCTCTCCAGTGTAGTGTTCAGTGTGCAGTTCAATGGGTTGCAATTTGTTATTCTAGAGCTTATCTGGTAGGCAGTTTCTGTTGCTGCAGAGATCTCCCTGACCAAAAGTCACTGAGGGATCAAAGGACCAAAGCCACGTCTTCTATAGTATTGACTTCAATAGAAGTGCCTTCAAAAAATTCAGATGTTCCTCTAGCCACTTCTGAGTTCTTGGGTATGCTGAAAAATTGTGAGCATGTAAGATTATACAAGTTCAAAAATTTTCTGCACAATCTTGGAAAATCTTACAGTACCAAGGTGCATATTTGAAGTCTACAGAATACATTGTTAAAAGTATTACGATTCAATATTTTAATTTGTAAATTCAATCAGTATAATTATACATCATTGTCAGTTATTATCCTAATTCCACAAATAGTGAGCAGAGGCAGAGAGATTGACATAAAAATAGAGTTTACTGAGGAAAGAGTAAGGAAACATATTTTTCATGAAATTTGTTTCATTCAGTTAAAAGAGTATTGTGGAATTGCAACAGGTGCTCACTCTGTAACAGCTAGCCTTTCAGAGCATTGTCTTTTTTACTATCTTGAGTAGTTCAGAGTGTGCTTCTTGAGTCTGCCCCAACTCAGAATTTCTGCCAGTCTTCTACCTTCATCTCCAGCCTGTACCCAGCTCAAGACATCTCAGAAATCCAGTTACCATACTATCACAGAAGAGACAAACTGCCTTCTGTCATTTCTTGTGCAAAGCTTTCTTTCTCTGTATCAAATGAAGAAAAGATACTGCTCATTTCTAGGCCGGAGGCTGCTTAGTCTACATAGCATCATGGGTTAACTTATTTGCGATGCTCTATCAAAAATTGGCTGAAAACAGAAGAAGTCTGACTTTTCACATTCATAATTAGGAAGATTTTTATAGGGAAAGACAATAGGGAGAAATACCTTCTTTCAAATATCAAGTTGTAACTTCAAATTACGGTATTGTTACAGTATATTAAAAACACAAAAAATCCCCAAACCTCCTATAAACTTCCTAAAAAAATTCTATATATTTTCCCCTACCATAATTCATGTAACCATGTTCACAGACTGGGTTTGAATTTTCATAAATAAATGTAATATAGCCTGAGATAGAAGTGAAGTGAAAAATTAAATCCAAATAAATGTTTAAAGAAAAGATTATAAAATATGGAAAGAAAAAATATGCTAGCTTTACGTGGTCCTTCCATAAAAGGAAAGTATCAGGCAAACTCAGCAAAGAGCAACAGAAGCGGTTTCACATGACAATAATTCAAGAACTTTGATAACATAATTGAAAATGCTATGATAATATTAAAGTGTTATTAAGCAAATCATAAAATGCCACACAAGTTGTTTCATGCTGAGACTGTCTTTATAGTTACTGACGAGTTAGTATTTCATTTCAGTTATATAGGTGAAAATCTTCAATAACTGCTAGCAATGACAGGAGTGAACTTTAAAGAGCTTTAAATAAAATAAGAATGCTGCAATTATTCAGGAGCATAACAAAAGCACCATTTTGAAGTTCTTACAGGATTTATGCTGATTATAATCAAATTTATGATTAACTAGAAATGCCACTACTATTAAGTCATTATATAAAACCCTATATTTAGATGCCTGACAAAAAATTTTAATTCACATTTCATCTACAAACATTGGCCGTAGCTTTCTAGAATCTGTGTAGTTCTAAAATTACATGTTAATTTTGAGGAGAGTAAAAGGGAAGTATAGTTTCAGAAAAGAGCACTCAGTTTAGCTGGATGTGAGATAGTGTCACGGTTTAACGCTGGGCTGGCTATTAACCTGGTGGCAGATGCTCTCTGTTAACCCTCTCCCCCCTCCCCCCAAGGGAAAGGGAAAGGGAAAAGGGAGAGAGACTTATGGGTTGGAAAGTTAAAACAGTTTTAATAAACTATAATAATGAAAAAGAATATAATAACAATAATAATAGAAATAATCAAATATATACAAATATATACAAAACCAAGACTGAGAGCTTGGAAATCCTTCTCAGGCAGAGTTGCTCCCCCAGCATGGGCAGAGGGGAAAATGCAGTAGCTCCACCCAGCACGGGCAGAGGGGAAAATGCAATAGCTCTCCCCAGTACGGGCAGAGGGGAAAATGCAATAGCTTCCCTGCCATCACACCTGCAGGCTTTTAACTGGAGATTTGGCAAAGCTGGTACCAATCAGTGGGAGGCAGGAGGGCCCCTCCCTCCTGGGCCCCACCTCCAGGAGGCAGTGGGTTAGTGATAAGCAGGAAAGTGAGAATGACATGTATGGGATGGAATACCTTGCCGGTCAATCCTGGGTCACCTGCCCCGTCCACTCCTCCCTGCAGGTACAACCCCCTTCGGCTCTTCACTCGTAAGCAGTGAGGAATTTAGCAGTGACCTTGGTTTCTCTAAGACTAATTGGCCTGGTTTGGGCCAAACCAGGACATTCCACCCCTTATTCCATACCATTCATGTCATACTCAGATCACCACTACCTTTTCATTTTCAAATATAGATATACATATCACTAGTTTATGATTCATCTTTATGCAAAAAGTCCATCAAGTTCATTTGGCTCAGGATTGTGGGTTTCCATCTGGTTAGCAGTCTCTCAGCAGTCTTTCTGGCTAGCAGTCTCTCTTTTGTCATGGTTCGTGCCCACGGGTTGCAGGTTAAAG
Organism: Nyctibius grandis; assembly: GCF_013368605.1. Lineage (NCBI taxonomy): Eukaryota > Metazoa > Chordata > Aves > Nyctibiiformes > Nyctibiidae > Nyctibius > Nyctibius grandis. The sequence goes on from NC_090660.1 coordinate 91,034,076, forward strand.
ATGTCAGACTCGAGGAGGTTACTGGACGCCACTTGATGAAGCTAGCTCCGGTCTCATCACCACTGTCTTAACCTAAAAGACACTTATGCAGTAACAACATACAGTTCAGAATTAAGTAGTCTCACCCAGAATCAGATCACCTTCAGGGACACATCGGACTTCACCATCTTGCAACATCACCCACCAAGTACATCCAGGTCCCTGAGCAAAAGCAATCCCACGAATGGGTTTACCTTTGCCCGTTACAGGAAGAATCCAGACAGTTTTTCCCAATAGATTCCTTTCATGCACCACCGGGACTTTATCTCCTTCTACTGTATGTAGAAGGTCTGACTGAGCAGGGCCAGCTCGATTGATAGATCCCCTGGTGTTAACTAACCAGGTAGCTTGTGCCAGATGTTTATCCCAGTTTGTAAAGGTTCCACCCCCCATTGCTTTTAGGGTAGTTTTTAACAGCCCATTATACCGTTCAATTTTCCCAGAGGCTGGTGCATGATAGGGGATGTGATATACCCATTCGATGCCATGCTCTTTGGCCCAGTTGTCTATGAGACTGTTTTTGAAATGAGTCCCATTGTCCGACTCAATTCTCTCTGGCGTGCCGTGTCGCCACAAGATTTGCTTTTCAAGGCCCAGAATGGTGTTCCGGGCAGTGGCATGGGGCACAGAGTATGTTTCCAACCATCCGGTGGTCACCTCCACCATGGTAAGCACATAACGTTTACCCTGGCGGGTTTGAGGGAGTGTGATATAGTCAATTTGCCAGGCCTCCCCATATTTATATTTCAACCACCGCCCCCCATACCACAAAGGTTTTAACCGTTTGGCTTGCTTAATTGCGGCGCATGTTTCACAATCATGGATAACCTGTGCAATAGAGTCCATGGTTAAGTCCACCCCTCGGTCACGAGCCCATCTGTATGTTGCGTCTCTCCCTTGATGACCTGAAGTGTCATGAGCCCACCGAGCTAAAAATAGTTCACCTTTATGTTCCCAGTCCAAATCTATTTGGAACACTTTAGCAGCTTGATCCGCTTGTTGGTTGTTTCGATGTTCCTCAGTTGCCCGACTTTTAGGTACGTGAGTATCTACATGACGTACCTTCACGACTAGTTCCTCTAGCCGAGCAGCAATATCTTGCCACAATTCAGCAGCCCAAATAGGTTTACCTTTACGCTGCCAGTTGCTTCGCTTCCACTGCTTTAACCACCCCCACAAGGCATTTGCCACCATCCATGAGTCAGTATAAAGATACAGCCTTGGCCACTTTTCTCATTCAGCAATGTCTAAAGCCAGCTGGATGGCTTTTACCTCTGCAAATTGACTTGATTCACCTTGTCCTTCTGTGGCTTCTGTGACTCGTCGTATGGGACTCCATACAGCAGCTTTCCACTTCCGATGCTTTCCTACAAGACGGCAGGATCCATCGGTGAACAGGGCATACTGCTTCTCATCCTCTGGTAGTTCATTATACGGTGGGGCTTCTTCAGCACGTGTCACCTCCTTTTCTGGTGGCATTCCGAAGTCTTTGCCTTCTGGCCAGTCCATGATCACTTCTAAGATTCCTGGGCGATTAGGGTTTCCTATTCGAGCCCTCTGCGTAATTAATGCAATCCATTTACTCCACGTCGCATCAGTTGCATGATGGGTAGTAGGAACCTTACCCTTGAACATCCAGCCTAGTACTGGTAATCGAGGTGCTAGGAGAAGTTGTGCTTCAGTACCAATTACCTCTGAAGCAGCTCTAACTCCTTCATATGCTGCCAGTATCTCTTTTTCAGTTGGAGTGTAATTGGCCTCGGAGCCCTTGTATCCTCGACTCCAAAATCCTAGGGGTCGACCTCGAGTCTCCCCTGGCACTTTCTGCCAGAGGCTCCAGGTAGGACCATTGTCCCCAGCTGCGGTGTAGAGCACATTTTTAACATCTTGTCCCATACGGACTGGTCCAAGGGCTACTGCATGCACAATCTCTTGTTTAATCTGTTCAAAAGCCTGTCGTTGTTCAGGGCCCCACTGAAAATCATTCTTCTTTCTGGTCACTTGATAAAGAGGGCGTACAATCTGGCTGTAATCTGGAATATGCATTCTCCAGGAACCCACAACGCCTAAGAAGGCTTGTGTTTCCTTTTTGTTAGTTGGTGCGGACATAGCTGTTATTTTGTTGATCACCTCTATCGGGATCTGGCGACGCCCATCTTGCCATTTAATCCCTAAAAACTGGATCTCCCGGGCAGGTCCCTTGACCTTGCCTCTTTTTATGGCAAAACCAGCTTGCAGAAGAATTTGGATTATTTTCTCCCCTTTGTCAAAACCTTCTGCTGCTGTATCTCCCCACACAATGATGTCATCAATATATTGCAAATGTTCTGGAGCTCCACCCTTTTCTAGTGCAGTCTGGATCAGTCCGTGGCAAATAGTAGGACTGTGTTTCCACCCCTGGGGCAGTCGATTCCAGGTGTACTGGATACCTCTCCAGGTAAAAGCAAACTGTGGCCTGCACTTTGGTGCCAAAGGAATAGAGAAAAATGCATTAGCTATGTCTATGGTGGCATACCATTTGGCTGCCTTTGACTCCAGTTCGTATTGAAGTTCTAGCATGTCTGGCACAGCAGCACTCAGCGGTGGTGTAACTTCATTTAGGCCACGATAGTCCACAGTTAATCTCCATTCTCCATCAGACTTTCGCACTGGCCATATAGGACTATTAAAGGGTGAACGAGTCTTGCCAATCACTCCTTGGTTTTCTAATTGTCTAATCAGTTTATGAATGGGGATCAGGGAGTCTCGATTGGTGCGATATTGTCGTTGGTGCACCGTGGTAGTAGCAATTGGCACCTGTTGTTCTTCAACTTTCAGCAACCCCACAACAGAAGGATCTTCTGAGAGGCCAGGCAAGGTAGACAGCTGTTTAATGTCCTCAGTCTCTACAGCTGCTATACCAAAGGCCCATCTATACCCTTTTTTGGGTCCATGAAATACCCTCTTGAGGTAGTCTATGCCAAGGATGCACGGAGCATCTGGGCCAGTCACAATGGGGTGCTTTTTCCATTCATTTTTAGTTAGGCTCACTTCGGCCTCCAATACAGATAACACTTGAGATCCTCCTGTTACTCCTGAAATACTGATAGATTCTGCCCCTTTATGATCCGATGGCATTAGGGTGCACTGTGCACCAGTGTCTACCAGGGCTCGATACCTTTGTGGTTTTAATGTGCCAGGCCATGGAATCCACACAGTCCAATAAACTCGGTTGTCCCTCTCCTCCACCTGGCTGGAGGCAGGGCCCCCCTAATTAAGAAATGGATTCGTGCTGCTCACAGGGACTGGACCTTCATTTCTCCTATTCACACTTGGGAAAAAGGAATTTGAGGCCCATCTACCCTGGCTGCGGTCCTGCTCACTGGTAACTGGAGCAGCCATCCTTCTAGAAAAATTCTCTCTGGTATTTCTTTTAGCTTGCAACTCACGTACTCGTGCCTGTAGGGTACTGGTAGGTTGTCCATGCCATCTGCTCATGTCCTCCCCATAATCACGCAGGATAAACCACAGGATACCTCGTGATGTGTTCCGTTTCCTTTGAGCTGGTCCTGTAGGAGAACGTTTTCTCTTAACAGCTGCAACACGGGCCTGTGTAGGTAGAGAGTCAAGTTTATTCTCGATCATGGACAGTTTGTCTGACAGTTGTTTAAATGAGTCCTTGTTCTCCTTAGTCAGTTTTTCCACAGCCGAGATGCGTGCCTGCAGTGGGGAAGAAATACTATCTTCATACTGTCGCATACAGTTAGCCATTTCGCCCACACTAGATCTTGCCATATCATCTTCTCCCCATACTAATATTGACAATGTATGGGTATATGTCGGTGGAGCATTCTTCACAACCTTCCGGAACATGGATCGGTTGCATTCCACTTCATCAGGATCTACAGGATCTACAATGTCCTGTGGGTGTCTATAAATGATCTCTTGCACCTCTAGTTCTCTAAGGTAGTTAATACCTTTTTCTATAGTGGTCCATTTGCTCAGGTGGCTCATAACATCATCTTTATAGGGATACCTGCTCTTTACAGCTGACAAGAGTCGCCTCCAGAGACTGATAGTGTTTGACTTTCTTGCGAGCGCCTTATCAATACCACCGTCTCTGGACAGGGATCCCAGCTGTCTGGCTTCTCTGCCATCTAATTGCATGCTGTCTGCCCCATTGTCCAAGCATCGGAGCAGCCAGGTAATAATAGGTTCACCGTCATAACGGCTGAAGTCTTTCCTTATATTTCTCAGGTCCTTCAGGGATAAGGAGTGGTAGGTTATCTCTACGTCCGAGTCCTCCTCCTGTGATAGTTCTGCTTTAGAAGGACCTTTCTTCTGTGATGGGTCTGCTTTAAAAGGACGATTGAGGAAACCCCCATCTGTGTCAGGCCCTAACTCTGC